>NC_135713.1:193466631-194096403 GCF_964656455.1 Halichoerus grypus
AACATTAAAATTACTTTTAATTTGGAAGTTAAAAGAATTTGCAATGTTACTTTTAATTTGGAAATTAAAAGAATTTGGAATGAGAATATGGAAAAATGTTGCTTTTAAGACTAAAAACAAATGGTCTTCTAAGTAATTCTTTGATTGAAGAATAAATGAAACCTGAAAGTAAGAATTTTTAGAAATGATGACATTGAAAGCCTACATATCAAAACAATGTAAAGTGTGGCCAAAACAATCTTACAGGATATTTTATAGTATTAATGCTTTTATTAGAAAACAAGAAAGACAAACCATGAGAGACTCTGGACTCCGAGAAACAAACTGAGGGTTACAGAGGGGAGGGGGTGGGGGGATGAGGCAACCAGGTGATGGGTATTAAGGAGGGCACGTGTTGTGATGAGCACTGGGTGTTATATGCAACTATTGAATCGTTGAACACTATCAGAAACTAATGATGTACTATATGCTGGCTAAATGAACATAATAAAAAAAGAGAAAAGAAACATTGAAAATAATTTTTCTTAAATGTTCAACTCATGAAGCTTACCAGCAACATAACAAAACAGCAAAAACAATCCCCCCAAAAAGTACTAGTCAGGAGCTAATAAAGTTGAAGGTAGAAGTTAGTGAAATAGAACACACACACACACAAAAGAAATTATTCATGTAACCAAAACTTTGTTCTTTCAAAAGATTAATAGAGAATGCTTTAGGAAATATGATGAAGGGGAAAAAAATAGGACATAAAAAAGATCATCATAACTTGGATACAAAGGAGATTAAAATGTATAAATGAATAATAAAACTAAGCTAATAAAGCACCAAATCATTGGCATCTTATCAACAACACTGTCATTCTTTCCAAACATTTATGAAGACAGAAAGGGCTGCTTCCTCCCCCCTCACAATAATGGCACTGTTTTCTTTGGGATCATTTTGATATTTTGTTGTTTTTGTTTAGCTTCATGAGTTGAACTAATATAGTAAAATATTTCAGTATTTCTTGGTTTTTTTTTTAAGATTTTATTTATTTATTTGAGAGAGAGCGCGTAAGAGCACACAAGCGGGGGAGCAGCAGAGGGAGAGGGAGAAGCAGGCTCCCCGCTGAGCAGGGAGCTAGATGAGGAGCAGTGTTTCTTGTTTTCTAATATAAGCATTTAAACCTATAAATTATGTGGAGCTCTCAGTTTGGAGAATATTTCAGAGAGGCAAAACCCTCAAGACTGTGTTTTCAAGAAAATGAATACATTTCACCCAAATCAAGTTGTGAAGTGCTTATCTGGATAGACTGACCAACTAAATATCTTTACGTTTTGTCACTTCTCTATATAGAAATAGAAGATGCATCTAACATTGTTAATAGTGTCTTTGATGGGAAAGTTGAAATTAAAGACCTTTTATCTCCGTTGGAGAGCCTGGAGAAACTTTTAAGTAAAGAAAAACCTGAGGCGTTACTGAACTGTGCAACAGACGGTAAGTACTTGAGTTACCTCACAGGTTTCCTGTTTAGAGTATACATGTTCACACAAGCTAATTTTTTTTTAAGAATAATAATACTGTATGCTTAGGAAGGTTGTTATAGAAATAATGTTTATATATTGGTCACTGTGAACTGTTAGAACCTTTTTGGAAAATGTATGGATATTCTTTATTTGGAGGAGACGAATAGAAGCAAGTAGTCTTGTTATCCATGTTTCAAAACCAGATACTCCTTTATTAGATTATGATGGTCACAGTAATAAATATGATAGAACCCTGCTCTTCCAGTTCCCCAACCCTGGATTCCAGAGATAGGGTAATTCTTACAAACAGAGCTCCACCAATAAATGTAGTATTTACTGCGGTATTTTCATAAATGATGTTCACCAGACTGAAGAAATAGCCTTCTATTCCTTTCTTGCTAAAGGATTGAATTTATATTTATTTGGTTTATCATGAATTTCCCAAACAATTTTTATGCATCTGTTTAGATAGCTCATAGGAGTTTTTCTTGTAATCTATGAGTGTGGTGAATTATATTGAATTTTTAAATATTAAATGAAACTTAAAATTTTGGAAAAACCCATTTTGGTCATGATATATTATCCTTTTTACATATTGCTGGGTTCATTTTTCTAATACTTTGTTTACGATTTCTACATCTCTGTGAGTAAGACTAACCTGGTATTTTCTCATACTACTATTGTCAGGCTTCAGTGTCAGATTATCCTCATAATTTGAAAAGTATTTTCTCTTTTTTTCTAAATTTGGCATAGTTTGGGTAACATTGGAATTGCATATTCTTTTCATGTCTCATGGTATTCACCAACACAGTCGTTTGAGCCTTGATATTTCTTTTTGGGTAGGTTTTTGATTACTCATTCATCTTCTTTCATGCCATAGGATTACTTAGGTTTTCTGTTTATTTTATTTTTTTTTTTTAAGATTTTATTTATTTATTTGAGAGAGAGAATGAGAGACAGAGAGCACGAGAGGGAAGAGAGTCAGAGGGAGAAGCAGACCCCCCCGCGCCCAGCAGGGAGCCCGATACGGGACTCGATCCTGGGACTCCAGGATCATAACCCGAGCTGAAGGCAGTTGCTTAACCAACTGAGCCACCCAGGTGCCCTTCTGTTTATTCTTGAGTCAAATTTTGCTAAGTTTGTTTTTTCAAAGAGGTTGTCCTTTTCATATGAAAAATTATCGCTATAGTGCTATTAAGTTTTTAATAATAAGCGCTTAGTAGTTTTGTAATATTTGCAGCATCTGTGGTAATGCTCCCATCTTATTCCTCATATTGGTTCTTTTTTCTTTTTAGATCATGTATGCTAATGGTTTGTCAATTTTAATAACTCTTAATTAATTCTCAGCTTTCTGATCCTCTCTATTTTTGTTTTTATCTTAATCATTTTCTTCTCCACGATTTGTTTAAGCTTATTTTGTGACATTTTAATATATATTTCATATATATATTATGAAATGACCACAATAATAAGTCTAGTTAATATCTGTCACCATACATAGTTACAAAAATTTTTTTCTTGTGTTAAGAAATTTTAAGATTTGCTCTCTTAGCAATCTTCAAATATGCAATACAGTATTATTAACTATATTTTTTAGATATATATGTATTTTCCATTCTTTTGATTTCACTCTTCCTGTATTCTTATTCTTCTGAAGAAAAAAAAGATAAATTTGGAACCATGTGAGGGAAACTAAAATTTGAAAGAAACAGGACTTCTAGAAATTAAAAAAGTAGCAATTAAAATTAATTAGTGGACAATAATGTCAGCAGATTAAACATAGGTGAAGAAATGTGAACTGCAAAATAGTTTGAAGAAATGATACAAAATGTAGCATAGAAAGAGAAATAGAATACAAGAAAGAGGCTTAGAGGAAGGCAGAATGAAAAGGCTACTTATTGCAGTAATTGGTTTGAAATATATATGTATATCAGATTACAATGTTATATACTTTACACTTACATTATAATTAATATAATGTTATATGTGAATTATATCTCAGTAAAGCTAAAAAAAGAAAAAATGAAAAGACATGATATATATCCATTCAGGGGAGAAGAGACAGAATGGTTGCAGAGAAAATATTTGGAGAACTATAGCTGAGAATTTTCTAGAATGAGAAAGACCTAAACCTACCAATTCAAGAAGTCCAATGAATCCCACATAGGATGAAAGGAAATCCATCCATACATAGGTTTATCATGATGAAACTGCAGCCTACCAGAAGGAAAGAAAATCTTAAAGGTAGCTAGAGAGAAAAGTCAAATTATCTATAAAGGAGGAACTTTTTCTTATTCTTGATATTTTCTCTAGGTATTGAAATCTAGAGAAACATTTTTGTAAGTCGAGGATAAACCCCCCAGTTTGGGAGAAACCTAGGCTTTGTCTGACCTTTGAAAATACAAACTAAAGTTCATCCAATGTTGCTTTGTTTTTGTTTTGTCTTTGGCAAATACTCTGGGTGAAAAACTGTTGCGGTGTTTCTGGGTTACAGCCTTCCATTATTTGTTTGGCCTGGAAGTTTCTTACTTTCTTGGCAGCAGATTGATGGATTTAAGATCATTTTAAGGCAATAATTTTACTTAGAATTTTTAGTTGTTTTTAGTAGGAGGGTTGATCCAGATATCTAGGCTGGTTCATTGCTGGCACCCTCTCCCATTCCAAGGTCATACCATAATGTAGGAGATAGAGGAAGAGCTTTTAAAACTCCCTTGCATTGTGTTTCTACTGACACCTAGTGGATGGAGCCTGTGGTGATCCTGCATCTGTGGGGAAGGGATATGGGAAAGGGGTGCTCCCACAGGGCAATTCTCATTCTTTCCCATCAGACTTCCATTCTCTCTCTCCGTCAGCCCTCCCATTCCCTCCCTCTCTTTCTTTCTCTCTCTTTGCCTCAGGAGAAATTCTTCCTCTCTATTTAGGCATTTGGTATATTTTCTTCAACAACTCTAGGTTTCTGCACAAGCAGTCTCTACAAAAACTTTTAATCTACAAAAATCTCAGGAATGAGGAAATACTTAAGGCCAAACTAACTGCTTAGAACAGGAAAGATGGGGGACGCCTGGGTGGCTCAGTCGTTAAGCGTCTGCCTTCGGCTTAGGTCATGGTCTCAGGGTCCTGGGATTGAGTCCCTCATCGGGCTTCTTGCTCATCAGGGAACCTGCTTCTCCCTCTGCCTGCTCTGCCTACTACTCTCCCTGTTTGTATTTGTGCTCTCTCTCTCTCTGACAAATAAATAAATAAAATCTTAAAAAAAAAAAAAAAGAACAGGAAAGATGAGTCAAATTATCCACCACTTCAAGAGGTACAGTGCAATAGCTCCAATTTGCTCTTTAAACAAATTACAATAAGCTTCCAGAGAAGGGTAACTTTTGAAGCAGACCGGAGTCAGCTAACTCAAATATCTGCAGTAGCCAGGCACATAATGCAAATTAATAAAATGAATTGGGTATAAGACAAAAGGAAAGGATGTGGACTGTAGGGTAACTTGAGAGCACATATCCTATATTAAGATAGTTAAATTCAAATGAAAAGAAAACCCTAACACTCCCTAAGACAATGAACATGACTGAATCTCAGCTATATTCAGTCTGTGAGCCTGTGATCCCTGAAGCAGGCTTCTGTAGGAGTGGGGAAAAAATCTTTTCCTTCTACCCTTCTAGGTTCTCAGCTAGAGCTCTGTAACAAAAGACAGATTAACAAGAGAAAAGCATACAAATTTAATATAAACTTTACATGAAAGGGGAACATACATAAGGAAACGAAGACCCAAAGAAGTGGTTAAGTAGAAAATGGTGGAAAATGTGATAGGGCAAAATGATATGAGCTAAGGGTGGTAAACTGGGGGAAACTTAACAAGGCCTGTTCATTCAGTTTCCTCTGGGTGTCCCTCCAACCCTCAGTCTTCAGAGATAAGGATGCTCCTTTCCTATGGGTATAGCAGGGAATCTCTCACGTGAGAGTCTTATGACCTGCTTCAGGGAGGATGGGGAAGTCTGAATCCTAACTGCACCTTCCATTTCTCAAATTTCTTCAGCTTAAAGTATTCAATATGCTAGGTTGCAATGTTTTGGGGGTAGTATGTCCTGAACCCTGTCCTCCAAAGAATAAGAAATATTTATGTGTGATAGTATGGATAATTCAGAAGAAATTGAAATTCAGCTATTAGGTTTTGTAAGGGTTTTTACTTACTTGGAAAGATTAATAATTTTATATATTTTCTTTTATGCATAGTTTTTGCTTGTTCACTTCAGGGTTAAATAGGGAGTAGTGACAGTAAAAACAAGTTGAATTTCTCTTTTCTCACCAAACAGAACTTTCTTCCAAAGGAATTTTTTTTTAATTCTTTCTCTTCCTTTGCTGTCCTTGTATAAATCATCTCTGCAGGGAGTGGCTCTATGCATTCTCTCATACTCGTTATAGGTGTGTATATATTTTTGTACTATATAACCTGTGTGTAATTTTTTTAAACCATGGGTCACAATACTGGGTTGTGAAATAAATTTACTAAGTCCTGAATAGCATTTTAAAATGAAATGGAATAATGTGGAATTTGTTGGAAGATATCAGCATGCATCACATAGGATAAGGGTAAGTATTGTTTTATAAAACATTTATTTCTGTGTGTGTGAGTATTTGTGTGTGAGCACGCATGTTCACAATCTAAATGTTTTTCTTACTATGCGTTATAGTCATAGAAGTTTGAAAACTGAATGAAATTATATTAAAGCAATACCAGATCCCTGCCTTAATGAGGTTGAAATCTATTTAAACCCTATTTTATTTAACTTTGCAGAAAATAAAAAGATTGTAAAAGATATAATTGGTGTTTTCACTAATTCACCGAAACCATCAACACCATTCAACAGTAAGTATAGTAAAAGAATGAAAATTAAAGATAAATTTCTAAGATCATTCTGTGATATTCTACTTTTTCTAAAGTATAGTTTGTTTTGCCCTGTGTTTTTAATTCCTTAAGTTTTCTTTGCTTTATTGCGATGTTATAATCTGCTTTCTTATTCCTTATCATATTCAATCTGTACTTTGACTATAATGAATTATTTAGAATTACATTCCTAGTATATGCTTCCTTAAAGCAAACAGTTTGTCTCAGTATATGCTTCAGTGTAAGGTATCCCATGACTCTAATACAATTTTCTCTCACCTCTAATAAATTCCACTTGCTTCTTTATCTCACCTATAGTGAAATATTGTAAGAGAAAGTACAAAGAAAACAAGATCTAGCGCATCTAAAACTACTAGGTAGGCGGTAAGTAAGAGAGACTCTAATCCTAGGATAGGGTGCGACTACGTGTTTTTCAGGCTATAGCAGATTTATATTTTCATTTTTCTTTCTCCAACTACCTGCGTTCTGTTTCTGCTAGCTGACCTCATTCTAAGAGCCATTACCTAGCTGTGCTTGAAATGCTTACAGTCTATGAAAGATTGGAGCACGTAGTAGTTTTTACCTTTGAGGGGAAATAATAAATAAAAGCAAATTTTTACAAAAATTTTGCAGAAGTTCAACTTTTAGCTGGCAAGGGGTATGTTAAATTTTGCTTGTTGTTTAAGTGGCTTCTCAAAACAAAGCCCACTGATATGTTTGAAAGCCCTTTAACTCAGAATAACTTTTGTAATACACCTACTCTCTGCAGGTCAGGGTGTTAAGTCTAAGAAAGGGCTTTGCCCCAGCTTCCTCATTTGTTCTCTATTCTTCATGTATTTACAGATTTATTTAAAGAGATTACAACTCTTGATAAGATCAGAAATGATAAGATGCCTGCAAATGAACTGAGCTTCCAACTCTTGAGTGCAGGAATTCCATTAAGCAACAAGACATTCCAGGAGATTCTGGGTCAAGCATCTATTGATGGTGAGCCCTTTTTGAAAGAACAATCTATGTTGAGCTTAATGAAGTCCTTGTTCTACTGTGAGCTTGGGAAATCTGTTTTATATATGCATAGTTTAGATAAACTAGGTCTTAGAAACATAATGAGAACATAGGCATACTGAGAACTAATTAAAAATTAATATTTTTCTCTTGGAAATTTTATTTATTTATTTATTTATTCATTCATTCATTCATTTTTAAGTAGGCTCCACACCCAGTGTGGAGCCCAGTGCAAGGCTTGAACTCACGACCCTGAGATCAAGACCTGAGCTGAGATCAAGAGTCAGATGCTTGGGGCGCCTGGGTGGCTCAGATGGTTAAGTGTCTGCCTTCAGCTCAGGTCATGATCCCAGGGTCCTGGGATCGAGTCCCGCATCGGGCTCCCCGCTCTGCGGGAAGCCTGCTTCTCCCTCTCCCACTCCCTCTGCTTGTGTTCCCTCTTTTGCTGTGTCTCTCTCTGTCAAATAAATAAATAAAATCTTTAAAAAGAAAAAAAAAAAGAGTCAGATGCTTAACTGACTGGACCACCCAGGCACCCCTTCTCTTGGAAATATTTTGAAGAGGCACCCTCTGTTTATCTGGCATCATATTTGTAAAATGTATACATCAAAACTTAATTAAGACAAATAGTATAATTAGAAATTTTTTCTCATTTTAAGGGAACAGGTTCTTGGTAAAACTATTTTAAATTGATTAGTTTTTATCCAGCTAATTTTCAAAAATTAACAAAATTTGCCCATCCCCCCATTTCCTGTCATGGTTATTTTAATGGTTATAAACATTGACACTTTGCCATTTTATAATCCTTATACTTTACTTTTTAGAAAATAGTGAAGTAAGTCTCAAACAAATTTTGGAGGCTTTGAACACAAATAAGCCAGCTCCTGAATTTGAAGGTGGGTCAATCAATATTTCATTTTAAATATTTGTCATAGTTTCCATTACCTTTTGTCGTTATTATTTTTAAACAGTGTTGTGAGGTATAAATGATATACAAAAGCTGTATATTTTTGTAATTAAAGTGAACGGTTTGGTAAGTTTTGATATATACACACACCTATAAAACTACCATCATGATCAAGGTAATGAACACATCCCTCACCCCCAAAACTTCCTCATGCTCCTTTGTAATCTCTCCTGCCATTTCCTATCCTCTTCCTCATCCTCAGGCAACCCCTGGTCTGCTTTTTGTCAGTATAGATTCATTTGCATTTACCAGAATTTTACAAAATGGATATATTCTTTTTTTGCTGGATGTTTTCATTCAGCATAATTATTTTGAGATTCATCCATGTAGCATATATCAGTAAGTCATTCTTATTTATTACTGGATAGCACTCCATTTTATTGATATACCACAGTTTATCTATTACCTGGTGATACACATTAGGCTATTTCCAGTTTGGAGCTATTACAAATAAAACTGCTGTGAACAATTGTGTACGTCATTGTATGAACATAAGCTTTCATTTCTCTTGAGTAATTACCAAAGCTTGGCTGGCTCATATGGTGGGTGTATGTTTAACTTTTTAAGAAACTGCAAACTGGTTTCCAAAGTGGCCACACTATTTTACATTTACATTTCCACCAGCAGTGAATGAGAGTTCCAATTCCTCCAAATCCTTGCCAATACTTGGTATAGTCAGTCTTTCTAATTTTAATCATTCTAGTAAGTGTGGAGTGGTATCTCGTTGTGGTTTTAATTTGCATTTCCTTAATGACTAATGATGTTGAACATCTTCTCATGTGCTTATTTGTCATCTGTATATCTTCTTTGTAAAGTGTCAGTTCAGATCTTTTGCCCATTTTTAAAGTTGGGTTGTTTGTTTTTGTATTTCTGTATGTACATGTCCTTTATCAGAAATACACTTAGCAAAATATTTTCTCTGAGTCTTATACTGAGCAAAATTTTCTGAGTCTCTTCATTTTCTTAAGTGTCTTTAAAAGAGCATTAATTTTAATTTTGATGAAGTTTAATTAATCAATTTTTTTCTTTTTTGTATTGTGCTTTTGGTTTCACATGTATGAAATCTTTGCCTCCCCCAAAGTTACAAAGGTTTTATTGTATGTTTTCTTCTAAAAGTTTTATGGGTTTTGGTTTTACATTTTAGGTGTATGATCTATTTTGCTTTAATCTTTATATATAGAATAAAGTACAGATCAAAGTTCCTTTTTGTTTCGTTTTGTTTTGTATATGGACATTCATTTGTTCCAGCACGGTTGGTTGTTGAAAAGATTATACTTTCTCTATATTTTCTATACTGAATTTCCTTTGTACTTTTGTAGAAAATCATATGTATTTGTATATATATTTCCTGGATTCTCTATTCTGTTCCATTGATCTTTGTCAGTCTTTACACTGATACCACATTGTCTGATTACTGTAGCTTGATAATAAACATTGAAAGCACTCAGGTAGTATCGGTCCTCCAACTTTGTTCTACTTTAAAAAAAGTTGTTTTGGCTATTCTAGGTCTTTTCCATTGCCATGTGAATTTTAGAATCAGTGTAATTTCTACAAAAAGTCTGCTGGAATTTATTGGAGAAATTAAAGGCCCTCATGAATTAAGATCTGTTGGAAAATTTCTTGTCTAATAATGTCTTATTAAAAAGTACACCTTTTCTCTGCAATTCCTTTGTGTACCTCTACTTTGCCTCCTTTTAAATATTCCCCCAGATAAACTAGAGATTATAATCCAAACAGTGATCTTGAGTGTATGATGATTTGTGTAACTCATTGATAAATAGAGGCATGGCTCTAATCCTAAGGACCCCATTTAGAGGGGAGAACTCCTAGAGGTTTGGATAAGACCTGGGAAGAATACAGAGTGCTTCAGCCTGAAAGAACCTCCAACATTTTTATTTTCTTTGTAGAAAAACCCTTACATCTATTACCTCTAATCTTGAAACTCTTCAATTCATATTTCATCTACAGATTTTGTAGCATTTAGTTCTTGTACCTTTTAGGTTAAAAAGTAAAGGCCACTTCTATAGAGCTACCATATGATCCAGCAATTGCACTACTGGGTATTTACCCCAAAGATACAAAAGTAGGGACCCGAAAGGCTACATGCACCCCGATGTTTATAGCAGCAATGTCCACAATAGCCAAACTGTGGAAAGAGCCAAGATGTCCATCAACAGATGAATGGATAAAGAAGATGTGGTATATATATACAATGGAATATTATGCAGCCATCAAAAGGAATAAGATCTTACCATTTGCAACGACGTGGATGGAACTGGAGGGTATTATGCTGAGCGAAATAAGTCAAACAGAGAAAGACATGTATCATATGACCTCACTGATATGAGGAATTCTTAATCTCAGGAAACAAACTGAGGGTTGCTGGAGTGGGGGGTGGGGTGGGAGGGATGGGGTGACTGGGTGATGGACACTGGGGAGGGTATGTGTTCTGGTAAGCGCTGTGAATTGTGCAAGACTGTTGAATCTCAGATCTGTACCTCTGAAACAAATAATGCAATATATGTTAAGAAAGAAAAAAAGAAGAAGAAGAATGTAGCAGGAGGGGAAGAACGAAGGGGGGGAAATCGGAGGGGGAGAAGAACCATGAGAGACGATGGACTCTGAAAAACAAACTGAGGGTTCTAGAGGGGAGGGGGGTGGGAGGATGGGTTAGCCTGGTGATGGGTATTGAGGAGGGCACGTTCTGCATGGAGCACTGGGTGTTATGCACAAACAATGAATCATGGAACACTAAATCTAAAACTAATGATGTAATGTATGGGGATTAACATAACAATAAAAAAATTAAAAAAAAAAAAAAAAAAAAAAAAAAAGTAAAGGCCACTTCCACTTTCAGGCACAATATATTCCTGAAAACCTTAATCCTCCCATACTTCTGGGGGGACTTCTAATAATAGAGTAAAAGTTATGAGGAATAAGCAAAAAATGAAAGGAGCAGCAAAATATGTAAGTAGAAGAAAATTCAGGACTAATATTTTTATACTCTGAAATTTGGGCTGTTTCATATACACAGAGATAAGCCCCAAATTCCCTCTCACTGATACAAAATTAAACATTTCCCTAGGAGATGCAATAATGGCCTATTTTAACTTTAAAAAAACTGATAGTTTTATTCAGTTAAATAAAAAAACCTCAGTCATCCTAATTTTTTTTTACATTAAGACAAAAATAACTGAACATCTCAGGGAAATATGCCTGGAATAAAGGAATATTTGGCTTATTAATTTTGGAATCATAGAGATAATATTAGTTGAGATATATAACTTACAGAATCCTCATGTGTTTTCAGATTTATCTACTGCCCTCCAGACTGTTAACCTGATGGACTGCAACAAAATTCAAATTAACAACTTGCAAGATGCTTTTGATGACCTCAATGTTTCTGTAAAGCCGGAAGAATACCAGATGTTAGAGAAAACGCTTGATGTTGATGGTACATATAATAACTATAAGTTGGCTTTCCAAATAAAGTGACAGTAAATTTTCCATTCCCCTTCCCTGTCCTCCATTCATCGCTGCCCAACAATTTTTTTCTTTATTATCCTAATGGAAAAAACACTCTAACAGAGCAGTTCTATTGAGATCATAAATTTATCTTGATAGAAAAATCTTTGAATAAGATTAATAAGATTTTAAAACCCCCATCAAGTATTCTGTGTTGATTCTGTCAGAGTGTAATTTGTATGTATGTTTTTAGCATCTACTATGTAAATCAGGGAAGATGAAATAATTCTCTGTGAAGGTTGTGCTAAAGTAAAACTGCTTTTAGCCAGGAATAGACTAAGGGAAGACTTTCTTTAGCATCTACTATGTAAATTAGGGAAGATGAAATAATTCTCTGTGAAGGTTGTGCTAAAGTAAAACTGCTTTTAGCCAGGAATAGACTAAGGGAAGACTTTCTCCCCTTGGCGTGAGATATTTATGGCAGGAGATGGATTGAACGTGAATCCTAAGAGCTTTCAGAGAAAACAATATATAATTTTCCAAATTTTGCCAATTATTATGTGGTTTTTAAAAATTAATTTAAAATCAATTCCTAAAGGTATTTTCTTTTTTACAGTATTAAATGGGGCCACTGCACAGCACAACTTCTGGGGGCATGTTGTCATCTGTGTCAACGGCACCCTTTGACGTTAGGCAATGCATGGCCTGCATCGCTATGCAACAGACCTGATCCCAAGTGCCTGTTATATGTAAGGTGTCATGTAATATGTAATGTAATCAAATAAATACAAAGTATTCATATTTAGGAAACTTTCGGTCTAGTTGATGAGGCAAGCTATAAACAACAAGAGGGTATATAACAATATAGGAGATAAAAGCTCAGTGCATTTGCAATGTTACATCGCAGTGCTTTAATAACAGCCGGGGAAACAGTGATGTGATACTGTGATTTGTAATAAGAAATATATATTTGGTCTTCGACCCCATTCCTGGCATAGAGCTCCTAAAACACTTGTAAATTCTTAAGTGATGAGACCACTAGGGGTATCTTTTGTTCTAATAGGCAATTCTGGGTGGGCATCTTGTTCCTAGGTGGGGACTGGTCACCAAAAAGATAAGCCATGCTTAGAACCTTGGAGTTTTTAGCTCTACCCCCAGTCTCCACAGAGGGGAGAGGGGCTGGAAATGGAGTGAATCATTGATCATGCCTATGTGAGGAAGCCTCCATAAAATCCCAATAGTTCAGAGAGCTTCCAGGTTGGTGAACACATCCACATACTAGGAAAGTAACTCACCTCAACTCCACAGGGACAGAGCTGCTGTTCCTGGGACCCTCCCAGATCTCCCAGACCCTATGTATCTCTTCATCTGGTTGTTCATAAATATACTTTATCATATCCTTTAATAAACTGGTAAGCATTAAATGTTTCCCTGAGTTCTGTGAACTATTCTAGCAAATAATTGAATCCATAGGGGAGAAAGTCATGGAAACCTCCGATTTGTAGCCAAGTTGGACATAAATTGTGGGTAACCTGGGGACCTACTACTTGTGATTGGCATCTGAAGTGGGAAGAAGGACAGTCTCATGGGACTGATCCCTTAACTTGTGGGACCTGATGCCATCTACAGGTAGATAGTGTCAGAATTGAGTTAAATTATAGGATGCTCAGTTGGTGTTGCAAAGAATTGCTTGGTGGGGGAAAACAACCCCCCACATCTGGTGTCAGAGTGTTGTGAGTATGGTAGTAGAATGAGAGTAATGAGAGGAGAGCAATTTCATTCATTCAATGAAAGTTTATTAAGCACCTATTGCTTGTTAGGCACTAAATATATAAAGATAAAAGAGCTTACAGTCTGTTAGAGATGACAAGCAATGAGAATACCAATTGTTAAATATCGTGACAGAGGTAAACATAGAGTGTTATGGGAATGTATACAATAGGTACCTAACCCACAGAGGGTTGGATAGGGTAGTCAGAAGAGGCTTCTTGGAGGACATACTGTTGGAGTTGAGTTTTTTTTTTAATTTTTTTTTAAGATTTTATTTATTTATTTGAAAGACGGAGAGCAAGCATGAGAGAGAGAGCACGAGCAGAAGGAGAGGGCGAAGCAGGCTCCCCACTGAGCAGGGAGCCTGATGCGGGGCTCGATCCCAGGACCCTGGGATCATGACCTGAGCTGAAGGCAGACACTTAACTGACTGAGCCACCCAGGTGCCCCTGGAGGTGGGATTTAAAATATGAGTAGGAGCTACCCAAGAATTGGGAGTGTAGGGAAGACGACTGGAAGGAGTTAGGAAGGAATGTTCAGTATGTACAAAGTATAGAAGAACAAAGCTCAAGGAGAAGTCAAGGAACTCTTAAATAGTCCAGTAGGATGTACACCAGTGGATCTCAGACTGATTCACATCTGAACTACCTGGGGAATTTGTTAAAAACACAGATGCTTACATCTCTTGCTTCAGAATATCTGCATCATGGCCAAGGTGTGTGTGTGTGTGTGCATGTGTGTGTTTAACAAGCTTTACAGTTCATGTTGATGTGAATCAAAGTTTGATCATCGACTTGGTGGTGCATAGTGGCAGAAGGAGTGGGGAAGAAAGAATTAAGCGGCCGTATAGTCAAGAGCAGATCCACTAGGGTGTTTTTTTTTCCTCTGGGCAGCAGAGTTTGAATTTTATCCTGAAGGCTCTAGAGGGTCATTGAAGAATTCAAAGTTGAAAGATGACATGACTAATTTTGCACTTTATAATAGGCATTCTGATAGCAGCATTAAGAAAGGGCAGAGGAGGGCAAGATTGGAGGCAAAGAGACATTTTAGAAGGCATGCAGTAGTTCAGGTTAAAAGTAATGTTGAAGTAAGGCATTGGCTCTAGGGATGGGAAGAAGGGAACAGATATGAGTTCTAGGAGGCAGAACTTCATCATTGTTTGGTTAAGTTAGGGAGGGGAGAGGAATCGAGGATGACTAACAGATTTTTGGCTTGGGAGGCATTTCCTAGTGATGCCTTTTAATAAGCTGGGGAATACCGGAGGAGGATCAGGCTTTAGTGCAAGGATGAGTTCAGCTTAGGATATAGTGTGTTTGATGAAGGGCATGATGGAGGGAAGAGACTGAAATGAGAATAGATAAATCTAAATTCCTTCACAAATTACACAGGGCTTTTTTTTTTTTTTTTTAAATCTAGTTCCTGTTACCTGACCTGTTTAGATTAACCTTTTCCCACAAACTTTCTTACACATTTTTTGTAAGGTTTCAAGACACTTAATAAACACAATAGAATAATTTAAATCTAAAATTAAGAAACTACTTATAGTTCCCAGAACACATCATACTCACTTATATTTCTATATCTTTTCTTCATCAGTTTTTCTGTTAACCTTCAGATATACTGCCAAGTCAGTAAAAATGTGACTTCCTTGAAGATTTCTTTAACTCATTCAGCCAGATATGGAAGCTTTTTTCTTGCATTTCAATAACATGCCATATTTGCCATCATTGAGACAATTTTGCTTTATAACTGCTTGAGAAAAGTGATTATTTTGGAGAAATTTCCATGAGAGTTATGAGGAAAGGATATATTTTGAAAATCTGCAAATATAGGCATTTGGTTACTGATGAATGCTTAAACTGTAAGCAAATTTAAAGTATTCTGTTGGGAGAACAGGTTAAATATATAAAGTCACAATACAATGTGAGGTAGGTGGAAAGATCAAACAAGAAGCCTATGTTCTTGTTGGGTTTCCACTTCTTACATTGACCAAAGTCATATTATCTCACTTATTTTTCAGGTTCTTCCAGCTAATGGGAAAAATATAGGTGTTTGCATATTTCTGAATGCACAATATATGCATCTTTGCTTTAAAAAACTTATTAGCAACTACATTTACTGGATAGGTGGTCATTTATAAAGTTTGCCACCTAGATGCAATTTCAGGTTTCTTTTTTTAATTGTTTAAAAAGTAAGATGTTGTTAGACAAATATTCATTATCTCACATTAAAACTGATATTTCAAAAAACACTCAGATATTCTTTTAATCAATTAATGTGTGATAATTAATTCCTTTCAGAAATATTATATAAAACACAGAATAACAGTTTAAACTGAGATTTAGGGGGGTTTGATTTATAATAAATTAGATTTTGTTTTAAGAAGAAGATGTAAGTTAATCTAATTATTCCTTGTCTTAATTTTGCCTTATCTTAATTTTTCATTCTTTTATTTGAATTTTATGCTTTATTATTTTGTGTTTGACTCTTCTGTCTTCAATATAAAGCAATAAATCAGTAAAGAAAATTGTGAAAATAAATAAAAGAATGTCATAATGATTTGTAAAAATATTAGTCAATACTTTTATATATCAAATGCATCCAATTAATCCTAGTTCTTGTTTTTATACACCCATTGTGCAAGCTGACACTAGACACTTCAAACTAGGTTCATACTCAGAGTCCGTGAAAACTTGGAACAGTATTCATTAGAGAATGATGTAAACACAACTGTCAAAACCATAGAAAGTTGTCCTCTCTCTTTTCTTACAACTTTTTAAGATATGAAGGTAAAAGAAAATGCAATTAAAATAATCCACTAAGAGTTTTATTTGCCACCTGCCATTCTCTGAATTCTTGCTGATAAAAGTGAGTTTTTAACTTGCAGATTTTCCTTGATAGACTGGAATTAGGAAAGGTTCCTTCTAAAGTGAGTGCTCCAGCTGCCACATGGGGATAAATACAGAACCAATCAAATCAAAGTTTGGCAATATGGAAGTAAAAAATGTATTTGATCTGTCCCAAAGATTTGTTATTTGCATAGAAATAAAATCATTAACTCATTTGTGTTTTAAATCCCCCCCAAAAGGATAAATTGTGTTTGAGAGGCTTGTGGACATAGAGTTGAAGATGTGCAGTAGATAGTGGTCTAGCCTAGAAATAGAAACTTGAGAGTCATCAACATGCAGTTTGTAGTTACAGGAGAATTCAGGAATGGTTTATATAGTGTGATGAGAAGAGGGCCAAGGATAAAGCACTGGGGCATGCTAACATTTAAGTAATGGTAGAGAAAGAATAGTTCATAAGGACATTAAAAATTAGCTAGAATGGTGTGAGGGAAACCAAAAGAAAGCTATAGCAACAAAGCAAAGAGAAAAAAAGAGCTTGAAGGAGGAAAGTATTAAATAAGACCAAAAAATTAAAATGTGTTCATTAGTTTGGCAATAAATAGTTTTTGTTTTTTTTTTAAGATTTTATTTATTTATTTGAGAGAGCGAGAATGAGAGAGAGAGCACATGAGAGGGGGGAGGGTCAGAGGGAGAAGCAGACTCCCTGCTGAGCAGGGAGCCCGATGCGGGACTCAATCCCAGGACTCGATCCCAAGACTCCAGGATCATGACCTGAGCCGAAGGCAGTTGCTTAACCAACTGAGCCACCCAGGCGCCCCAGCAATAAATAGTTAATGGGTGAACTTGGTAAAAGCAGTTTCCAGGAAGTGGAAGACAGATTAGAGCAGTTTGAAGTGTGAATGAGGATGTGATGAATAAAAACATTTCTTTCCAGAAAATAGATTGTGAAGGAAAGGAAAAGGAAAGAGTAGCATTTAGCGGGGTATCGTAGAGGCGCAAGGGAAGGCTTTTTAGAAAACTAGACTTACAAGCTGATTTTGACATGAATAGGATTTATATAGGTAGAGTGTAGATTGCATTCTGGACAAAAGTTTACATAGCTAGAAAAATCATAAGATGCTTTAAGGGGACAGTAAGTGAACCAATCTAGCTCACAGTGGAAGTGCTTTATGTTTCTTGAATTTATTAATTTTTCTTTGTACTATTTTTGTCTTTACAGAAAAGGGAGATGTTTCCCTAAAGACTGCCCTTTTAGCACTGAAGAGCAATAAGCGTTTGCAAGATTTTAGAGGTGAGAATAATTAGGAAGTTTTATCCAAATTGAGAATATCGGAAATTTTTAGCTAGTTGTTGAAAAGTGATGGACCACTTACATAAAAGTATAACTCATATGCCACAAGATTAAATGAATGGTGTACATTTAGTATTTTAAGAGTTGAAATGAAGGTGAGCTTCCTATGTTCATGAAAGTCTAGTTTGTAGTTGAAGCAAATGATATGTCTTCTAACAAGAATGCCAAAAATACGTGACCCTAAAATGTTTTAATTATTAAATTTAAGTTTTTAAATTAGGTAATACATTCACACAGATCATAAATAAAAAAGTATTTAAAGATACACAGTGAAAATCTCCCTCCTATCTGGTCTCTCTATTCAATTCCTATTCCTTAGCCCCAGTAACTAACTAATAAGTAACTAGTTTCTTATGTAGGTAGTATTTAGAGCATTCAAGAAAATATGAATATATATATATGTGTAAATATATATATTCCCCCTCCACACACTTTTTACATAGGTGGAAGCATAATGTGTATGTTGTTCTGTCTCCTTTTTTTAACAATATATTTTGGATATTTATTCATATCAGAATATAAAGAGCTTTCTCATTCCTTTTTGTAATTGCATAGAGAATATGTGAATTTTCATCCTGATGAAAATATACACGTTTAACTTACTGGGATCAGTGATCCATCCAACTTGAATCTTTGTCTTTTCGATTGTGGTACCAAGAAACATTTTGTGGCATCACGTGATGGATATCCTCTGTGAAATATCTAACTTTTGACTAGAATTTATTTATTTTATTTATTTATTTTTATTATGTTATGTTAATCACCATACATTACATCATTAGTTTTTGATGTAGTGTTCTGTGATTCATTGTTTGCGTATAACACCCAGTGCTCCATGCAGTATGTGCCCTCTTTAATACCCATCACCTGGCTAACCCATCCTCCCACCCTCCTCCCCTCTAGAATCCTCAGTTTGTTTCTCAGAGTCCATAGTCTCTCATGGTTCGTTTTGACTAGAATTTTGAAAAGCTCTAACTCTATTTAAAAATGAGTTAATAGCCTAATGTTTTATGAACTTACCAAAACTCTTCTCCAACTCTTATTTTCAGTATAAAAAGTATCTTGAGGACAAAAGTGTGCGTAGTTTTATTTCATATTCTCTAAAGACATATTTTATTTTGTTTGGTTTCAAATAATATAATAGTTGGTTGGCAATAATAATACATTTGTATAGTGTTGATGTTTTACCGAGCACTTTCACATAATTTATTTCTTATCAACTATTCTTTATGACTCTCCTGTTAACTAGGAGTCTTATAATAAAGAATGAGAAAAGTGAAGTTTGAAAAAATTGTACCTTACCTAGAACCCCACAACAAGCAAGTGTTGGACTCTATGTGAAGATATATATTTTTTTTCTGTGTTATAGCTTAGTGGTTTAGTTTAAAAATTAACTTTATGCTATAACTTACAGGTTAATAGCATCATGATCAGCACACATATATTAAACACAAAAATATGCATAAGGTAGGCCATGAGAATCTTAAAATCTAGATGAAAAGATAGGCCATTTACATAAAAACATAACTAATATGCCATAAGATCAAATTAGTGAAACATATTCATTATTTTAAGAGTTCAGATGAAGATTAGATTCCTATGAAAAAAATGGAGGGAGGCTTTGAAGGAAGGGTAACATCTTGGTAGGTAGAGGGAAAGCAAGAAAACACTGAGACCTAGAGATTAGAAGGGAAAGAATGGAGACATAAGTAGGATTTGAAAGATGAGGAATGAGAGATAGTTGATAGGTCTACACTGAAGGGAGTATTAAATGTTAGCTCAAAATAGGTCTCAATATATTCTCTGGGCAAGAGAGTCAGGTGCTAAGCTGTCTCTAAAGATTGATTAACAGTGTATTGGATTAAGGAGCCACGAGAAGCAGGAAGATCATTTATTCAATCCATTCATTCAACAAACAAGTGGCACTGTGCTGGTAAGCAAGATAGGTAAATACTGGTCTCTGACCCCAGAGAACTCACTGAAGAAAGACAGATGAACAAATAAGTAACTACAAATTTTGCTAAATATTAGGGAGAGAATGTGCAAGGAGGAGGTAGAGCATTAAGGTACAGTGGCTTAATTTAGATACGATGACCAGGAAAGCATATTCTGAGATGTGACAGGCTGAAACCTACAGGAGGAGAAGGAATCAGCTACTGAAAGAGTTGGAAGAGTCTTCCAGATGGAAGGAAGAAGGTGTGAATGGTTCTAGGGTAGGAAATAACATATATGTTATTACCTATATTAGGCCACTATTAAAGTGTTTGTTATTAAATAAAGAGGAGACTGACATATGGGGGGGCAAAAGTCTCTCTTACATTAACATTCGTTTCCAATTATTTAAAAATTAATCATTCCAGGGGCGCCTGGGTAGCTCAGTCGTTAAGCGTCTGCCTTTAGCTCAGGTCATGATCCCAGAGTCCATCGGGCTCCGTGCTCAGCAGGAGGCCTGCTTCTCCTCTCCCACCCCCCCTGCTTGTGTTCCCTCTCTCGCTGTGTTTCTCTCTGTCAAATAAATAAATAAATAAATCTTTAAAAAAATTAATCATTCTGTTAGCAGCTTTATTAGCTGTTAGCATGTATACCAAGCTTCTGAACTGTAAGTAAAAGAGAGTCAGTATAAGACAAATTAAGTTTAATAAAGGAATGGAAAAAAGGCAAATTGAGGTGACAGTGACTGGGGAGCATCAGAGAGATCACTGGACACATACAGAAAGGATGTA
Organism: Halichoerus grypus; assembly: GCF_964656455.1. Taxonomy (NCBI): domain Eukaryota; kingdom Metazoa; phylum Chordata; class Mammalia; order Carnivora; family Phocidae; genus Halichoerus; species Halichoerus grypus. The sequence continues at coordinate 193,487,152 of NC_135713.1, forward strand.
GGAAACATGAGAAACAGATAGATGGACAAGAAGGAGACAGATATCAAGGTTTAATTTCTACTATGAGTTTGCTTTATATAACTGATCTATTTTATACGTATGAAATGAGAGTTAGATGCATATGTACCTCAAGAGAGTATTTAAGGTGAGTACTGTATCATCTTTTTAAAAAATGCTAGGTATTGGGACACCTGGGTGGCTCAGTCGTTAAGCGTCTACCTTCAGCTCAGATCATGATCCCAGAGTCCTGGGATTGAGCCCCACATCGGGCTCCTTGCTCAGCGGGAAGCCTGCTTCTCCCTCTCCCACTCCCCCTGCTTGTGTTCCCTCTTTTGCTGTCTCTCTCTCTCTGTCAAAAAATAAATAAAATCTTTTTTAAAAAATGCTAGGTATCTATACTAATTTTTTGAATTATGATTTAAGCTAATTATTTAGAATTTGTATCTAAACTGAAAATATTTTCTCCTGATAGAGGTTAATGAACTTGCAAATGCCTTAAACAAAGTCACCAGTGAAAAAGTTGATGTTGATGAAGTAAAATCTATACTGAAAGGCCTGGGGATTTATTTCCCAGAGGAAGAATTACAGGAGGTGCTTATATCCATTCCTCTTGATAGTAAGTATTCCTTTTCTGAGTCATTTATTACATATCAAACTTGTGTTTACTTTTACTCATAAATCCACAGAGTTGATCGATTAGGAATCAAATGTAATGAGTTCAGTAACATTAGATTTTCCCTATTAGGCTTGGATGAGAGTTTGTTTTGGATTATTCTAATATTGAATTTATCCTAGAGAAGTATGATCTTCCTCTCTTCTTTCCCTTTCTTTGCCTCCTGAGGTTTGAATCATACATTCTTATTGGACAGGGGCTATAAAGCTCTCTCAAGCCCATAAAGCACAGGGACAAGCCTTACTGTGGTGATATACACTACCAGTTTGGTTTCCCCAGAGTCCTCAAAGGGCTACACTGGTATTTTTGAAATCCTGCCAGTAGGATGTTTAGCTTACGTGCAAAGCCTTATGGTATTCTTTTTTCTTAAGTTCTCAGTATATGACTAATAAAAAGCAAAAAACTGCACATTTCCTTTATTAATATAGCTTTGCTTATAAGTATGTATAGTCTTCTTTAGGTATTATGGTTGAGTTTGGTTTATGGTACTTCTAGTGAATATCTTCTTGTCTTCCCTCAAAACATAAATGGTGGGGCACCTGGGTGGCTCAGTGGGTTGGGTGTCTGCCTTCAGTTCAGGTCATGATCCCGGGATCCTGGGATCAAGCCCTGTGTTGGCCTGCAGCAGGGAGCCTGCTTCTCCCTCTCCCCTCTTGTACTCTCTCCCTTTCTCTCGCTCTGTCTCTGTCTCTCTTCAAATAAATAAATACAATTTAAAAAAACACACAAAAAATAAATGGTTATAGTAGGACTTGTAATGCTGAAAAATTAAGAGAATGTCATATCAGAGAGGAAACATACAAAAAAATGGTCCCAGTTGGAAATAAGTGTAAAATCCATAAAATGCTCATTGGCTCTACAACAAAAAAGACCACAGGCGTCATATTATTATATTCCTCTTCATAGTCTGAGATGTGTTTAGGAGGATCAGAGTTAGAAAACAGGACTAACTTGGTTCTGAAGGTTTAGTAAGCATGCATATCTTGTGACCTCATTCTTTTGTATCTTTGGATCAAAGACCATTCATTTCTTTATGTTTCATTTTCAGATGAGGGGAAAATGGACTTAAAAGATTGTCTGACTCAGTTAATGAAAATGCCATATTTTACAAAAGTTTCAAGTAAGTGAGAATTTTTTAACAATAAAAATTTTGAGTGGAATTCTTTAGTTTTGATTATATGCATTTGTCCAGTTTTCTAATGCTAAAGCACATCATGTGTATAACAAATGTACTTTGGATGACAAATCAATAAGGGATCCTAGTCCTGACCTTTTCTCGAAATTATAGTATTTTTTTCATCACTCAAAAAGGATAAAAGTACAAAATCCATCTGGGTGATTCATCTTAGTGTCCAAGTTTGTGATCCAAGATGGCTGCCATCAGTTGCCAGTGTCTTGGACATTTTGAAATTCTGTGGGAATAAGATCAGTGTTCTCTTCTAATTCGAAAAGATATATGCACCCCTGTGTTTATTGAAGCATAATTTATAATAGCCAAGACATGGAAGCAAACTAAGTGTTAATAGATGAATGAATAAGGAAGATGTGGTATATTTATACAATGGAATATTATGCAACCATAAAAAGGATGAGATCATGCCATTTGAGACAACATAGATGGCCCTAGAGGGTATTATGCTAAGTGAAATAAGTCAGACAGAGAAAGACCAATACCATATGAGTCCACTCATAAGTAGAGTCTAAAAAAAGCCAAACAGGGGTGCCTGGCTGGCTCAGTCTATAGAGCATGTGACTCTTGATCTTGGGGTTGTAAGTTTGAGCCCTGCATTGGGTGCAGAGATTACTTGAAAATAAAAATATAAATAAATAAATAAGCCAAACAACAAATAAACAAAAAACAGAATCAAACCTATAAATACAGAGAACAAATTGATGATTGCCCAAAGGGAGGAGGTTTGAGGGTTGGGCAAAATGGGTGAAGGAGTGAGGGAGATAGAGGCCTCCAGTTATGGAATGAATAAGTCACAGGAATAAAAGGCACAGCATAAGGAATGCAATGATATTGTAATAGTGATATAATGGGACAGATGGTAGCTACACTTGTGGTAAACATAGCGTAATGTATAAACTTATCAAATCCTTAAGTTGTACACCGAACTAATGTAACATTGTATGTCAGCTATACTAAATTTTTTTTTTAAAAAATCAGTGTTTTCTTTTTTATCCTATTATCATTTTATTAAAATGGGATTTTATCATGAGAAGATTAACTACTGAAACATATAGGAACATGTTGAAACATATAGGCTTCCTCCATATTATGTAATAGGTTATTCTTCCCATTACTCCACTACCTTAACCATGAGACATTGAATATAATCTGGTTCTAATGTGTTCAGTTAACTGACTTTTCCAACAGTGAGATATCTGTGATGTCTGTGGAACCTCTGGGTCTCCTTGAAGCTTAGGCTAAATGAGCCTTGGTTAGTAAATCCACAGCTGTTTTGGATCCCTGGGTCTCCTCGGAGCAGCCCATATTCTTGAGATTAATTGAAATGGCTTAATTTCCTCTAAATTTTAATTTCCAAAATTAAACCTGAACTAAATTCAGAAGGCCTAATTTGGGTAGCTATAAGGGATGAAACTATTCACCAGAGCCAAGGTATTTAGGATGTAACCAAAATGGTGTTTTTTCAGTTGACAAAATATTTTGTCCTTAATCTTTGGTTTTCTAAATGGGGCCTATAAAACTCTGCCAGGTATGTGGCTTATAAGCAAATCTCTCACAGAGTTAATGTTTATGATGGGATAGGGTTTATGATAGTATAATATTTAAAATTTCTTTCTTACTTGAACCGTTCATACGTGGTACTTTCAGAAATGAACATTACCTTTCTTTGGTGTTGATACAGCCGTGCCCGTCTTTCCATTATTTGGGGGACATTTTTGTGTGTATGTGTTGGATACATCCAAGTAGCCACTGAATGAAAAAAATTAAGAATAGTCACATCAAACTATGGATGGTTATCTAATTTTTGGCAAGAAAATTACTTGTATGATTAGTTATCATAGCTTGAATGGAATTCCCAGCCTCAGATATGCTAGAGGTGAGTATAAGCAGATGTCCTGAGATTTCTTTTTATGTAATCATTCTTCAATCTCAAATTAAATATTTGCAATGATTTGTTTGGCTTAGTGGCTAAACATTCTGCCTATGAAATCAGACCTCACACTTGGCTTCACATTTAGTAACTGTGTATGCTTAGGCAGATTAGCTTCTCTAAGGCCAGGTTTCTTTATCTGTTAAATAAGGAATTTTTGTGGTATTAAATGAAATGGTGTATATAGAGCACTTAGCATAGTGCCCAGGAAGCTCAGACAGAATACTTAGTAAGTGATAGAAGTAGCAGTAGTACTACTACTAGAAGTAATTATTATTATTATTATCATCATCATCATCATCATCATCCAGGACCCACTACTGATATTTGAGTGTTTTTTTTAAAAGTTCATACATTGTATATTTTTTTGAATATAGAAAAAGAAGGCCCCCTGAAAGCTCTGGCTGCCATTAGGAAAAATGTGGTCACTCCTGATGACCTAGGCTCCATTATGAAATATATAGGCGTTCCATTACCTGAAGATGTGCTTCAAAGATCGCTGCCGAATGTGACTCTCACAGGTGAGTCATGTTTCTAGATATCCTTTATCTTGACATGCATCTGTTTGAACTTTTCAAGAATCCTTATGGGGTTTATCTGCTGCATGGATTATCCAAGGCTCTTTCCTACCTACTACCCTGTTGGGTTCTACTTATTTTCAATAGCATCATACAAAGGAGGATCTGTAGAGAATGAGTGTGTGTGTCTGAATGATACGCATGCGTCTGTCTTTCTGACTGAATATATATGTCTATATTTCAAGGCCAAATCTATAAACTCATTTTCAGTATAGCAGTTATGCTATAGTTGCCAGTCTCTGATCACATTCCCTGTTCCCTGACATGCATTTTTTTCTTTCAGAGGATGGGAAAGTGAATTTAGAAGAGTTTGTGGGCAATTTAATCAATTCAGGATTTTCACCTCTACCTGAAAGTAAGAATTTTCAGTTGAATAGAGATAGATAATATGTGGGTTGTGGATCTCTTGGGAAGACTGCAACTAGGGTTTTGAGATGGTCTTAAAATGATTTAACACTGGCTTAATTTTCTAGTGTCTTTATTCCATACATGTCAAATGCATAGCACAACTAAAAGAGAACATGCCCTTTAGAGAGTACTAGTTACGTCTTCTGCCTAGTCTGAGACCAGAGTCTTGACTGCCGTTATCTTTTCCACTAAGGGCCTTATGAAGAAAAAATAGTATTAGTTAAAATGACTAAAATAGCACTTGGAATTAGGCTGTTTGCAAGTTACTCTACTTTAACTAAAGTGTAATTGTACAAGACGTATTAACATGATAAATAGTGGGTTCCTGATACTAATTTATAATAACTCTTCATCAAGAAACTAGTGAAAACCTCTGTTACTATTAGGGGAATTTTTGTTTAGGTTTATTATTTTTCTTCTTTTGTTATTGGAACATGGTTTTCTTTGGTTATTTCTTTGTATTGGCTACCCCCACCCTTTTTTTCCCCAGTTTCTCTTTATACACTAATTCAAAGTTTAACTTTAGCACAAGGTTTGTCAATTATAATGTTAAGGATCATTTTCTTCTTTTGGTTTGCATAATATTTCCGTAATCTTAGGCCTCTGAGTTCCCTGATCGGCTGCCCTCTCCTGCCCCTCTGGTACTGAAAAGGAAGGAACGATTTATATTTTGCACATTTAAGTGAGAAGAATATTTCTGACACCAAGCCAACATTACATGCACATTCAAATCACTTCATATTGTCCATTTTTAAGCACCCTCTATGGTTGCAGAAGCTCAAGGTTTACTTCTTTGACTATCTCAACCTACTTTTGGGGAGGCACACATGTGTAGCTTTGACAAGTGAAAAATATTTATGAAGAGATATTTCATAGAAATGCCTCTTTTGAGGCAACTTCCTAATAATATATCTCAACTGGTTTTGAGAACTGGTGTTAAAAACAGCCATACCAGAAGTGTCACTGTGTCTCCTGAAGACATTTTCCATTATGTTATTTAGTAATGAATATGAAAAATGTCTTGAAATTTAATATCAGAAAAAAACTTTCTCTCTCCCAAAGACCAGTGTGCTTACTTTGTGTAGACAATAACCTGAGCTCCCCTTTATGCCTTAGCTTCCAGAAAGTTCAGATCTAAACTTATTATTTAATCATTATAACTGACTTTGAATCTACTTTACTTTTTTCCTAGCTTCTTAAGGTGAAACGTATGGTGACTGATTTTAGCTCTCTCTCATTTTCTAATATAAGCCTGAAGACCCATACCCTTCTTATTAAACACCGCTTTGGCTGCATTCAATAAATGTTGAAATGCTTTGTTTTCATTATAATTCAGTTTGAGATATGTTCTATTTTCTTTGTGATTTCTTCTCTTATCCATAGACTGTTTAGAAGTGTGTCATTTAATTTCTAAATATTTGGGGTTTTCTTAGTTATTTCATTGTTACTTGTAATTTAATTCCATTACCGTCAGAGAACATATCCTTTATGATTTCAGTTCTTTTTCATTTATTGGTACTTGTTTTATGGCCCAGCATATGGTCTATTTTGGTAAATGTACTATGTGCACTTGAAAATGTGTATTCTGCAGTTAAAGAGTATAGTATTTTATTAATATAAATTAAGTAAAGGTGGTTGATAGCTTCCTCAGATCATCTGTACTGGCTTTTTTGGTAGCTAGTCCATCAATTGTTGAAAGAGAGGTGCTAAAATTTCCAGTTATGATTGTTGTATTTTCTATTTCTCCCTTAAATTTTGTTTGTTTTGTTATGTATTCTTAGACTTAATTTGGTTCATCTGCATTTATGATTATTATATCTTCCTGATGAATTGACTGGCAGAGAATACCAAATATATCATTTTGTAAGAAAAATCACTTTTTCCTCTGAGTATAAGTTGAAAATTGATTCCCCATTCTATGGATGCATGACACTTTATTTACCACATGTTAAATATTGACCCCTAAGTGTTTGCTCAATATCAGCAAGTAACACTTCATGTCCAATATCATATGGGCTGTACTAGGTTAAATGTTCCTGTGCTTTATAGCCATATTCTCTGTAAAATAATCAAAAGAACATGCTTCCATTTCTGATATAATATCTTAAAGTGTGCATCTGAATACATGTCAAAAGCTTCTTCTTTTCATACTGAAATGGAATATAACTGTGAAGATAATAGGAAGTATTTTTTCTTAAATTGAAAATCATTAGCATTTCCCATTCTCATAGCTTTTATCATTTCTATTTTTCTCCTAGGAAGTAGGGTTGATGACAGCAACCTAGGCACTTTTCCAGGAAACATGAGGATGGAGATGTCAGGTAAAGAATTTTATAAGATTCTGAAGGTCCTGTCGGTTGAAGGTGACATATACATACACATGGTATGCAAGGTTCTGTGTTCTGAGAAGTCTTTTTATTAATGTCAACTTCTTATATATAAAATTTATATTTAGAACCGAAGGATATGTATTTGCTATGTTAGTACTTTAGATCTAAACTTATATTTATAGAAATACTTCAGCAGTCTTTCCTCTGTATCACTGATTCAAAAAGCATTAAGATCCCACAATGTTTTATGTATTGTGCTAAACACTGAGAATATAGAATTTAATGAGACATGATTTGGCCCTTCAGAAGATTATAATCCAGTAGGAAAGCAGATTGACCCTTCCATAGCCCTGCCAAGTATCCAGAAGACAGAACAGAGACATGCCAAAGTTCAGAGCAAGTCCAAAGACCCAGAGAACTGCTCCCTCAGGGTAGGGTCCTAAACGGCCACCATTACCAAGTAGACCCAGTCCAATAGGTCAAGAAAGGCCTGGCACACAACATTCTGTAACTTAGAATTTTTTTTTCAGTTTTTCCTCCCTTCCCCTTTTAAAGTGCTAGTCTGCACTTTGAAGATAAAATCAAGACATTAACAAAAATCAGCCTCTGAAGAAAAGCATTTCTAGAACAAATGTAGCTATATTTCACTGCCTTTATATAGCTCAAAGTAGGACAAAAATTTATGAAATACAAGTTCTCTTTACAATGTTAAAAAGCTGGATTTTCAACCTTATAAATAGAAGAAGCACTTTATGCATAGGGGTATGATGCCTTATTGTTATTTAAAGAAACAATGACAAATCCTTTAACTTGCAAATCTAATCAAAATATAATCTAAATGTTGAAAATAGTAGAACAACCCAACCACTAAGCGATTTGCCTACTGTTTTTATATGATTATAAAGTGTGAAAAAAAGTCCTTATCTTGTCCCCCCTTTTGGGGATGTGATCATACATGAGACAGGCAGGCACAAGGTTAACCAAGGGGGTTGAAGAGGGAGTGATGGGAACCACAGCTAGGACCAGACAACGTTCCACAGGCCAAGGGAGCGTGGGAGAGGAGAGGCCTAATTGACACCAACAGGGGACCAGATGTGAAGGAAATGGGACTAAATGCATCTGTGACAACAGAATCAGGGGAGATGGCTGCTTGTGTCCCTGACTCCTGAGTTTGCACAGGAGTGGGAATAGAGGTGAAGTGGTCCTAACAGACTTGATAGACCAGGACAGGTAGTAAAAGCATTCCTAATGGAAATGCTAATGTACGGGGGTATGCACACAGTCTGGTAGGACACAGAAAAGAGTATGAAGGAGCGGCTTCAGCCAGGTAGGTTACTGTACTTAAGGAGTCAAAACAGAGTCAAAGGAGTCAAAACATCATTATGATATGTCTGCTCTGATCCTCATTTATTTTTAAATCTTCATGCTGGCATTTGCTGACTGACCTCCCTTTGCACTTGGCATTTTATCTTGCCATCTGTACTGGCCCCTTCTTGCTGTGCACCTCAGCTCGACTCTCAGGTGCTTGGGGCTTTTGGCTCCTCTCACTAACCCCTGTTCCTTTCACTGGGTCACAAGAAATGTTTTGCTATTTGATGCTATGCTGGGACTGTGGAAAATTTGGTGGCTGTCGCAGACTCTTCTGCTGAGATGTCAGTGCTCCCATTTCTTCTCTACTTTCCCCCTTGCTGTAGTTTCTCAGCAAGGTCTATATGTCCTGCTGCCTTCCAGGGCTCCCAACAGACTCTCAATCACAGGCCCCATTTTTCTTGGTTGTTTTGCACAACTGGAAGAGGCAGCTCACTAAAATGAATGGCTTAAAAGTTTTGTTGGGTAACAAGGAAAAAAGATGGCATACCCCTATCTCCTTACATCAGCAGAATGAATGTCTTTTTTTTTTTTTTTTGAGAGGTAAAGGATTTTTATTTATTTATTTTTATTATAAAATTCTTTTATTATGTTCAGTTAGCTAATGATGTACTATATGCTGGTCTCTCTCTTTTTTTTAAGATCTTATTTTTAAGCAATCTCTATACCCAACATGGGGCTCGAACCCCTAACCCCGAGATACAGAGTCACACACTCCACCAACCCAGCCAGCCAGGCGCCTCAAATGCGTCTTCTTTTTCTCACTGCCTAAAAGGGAACTCATTCTGAGTTCTGAAAGATACTACAAAACTTGAATTCTGATTTTTTTTGTTTATTATATATTTTTCAAAGTGCCTTATTTTGTAACTGATTCATTATCTCTCAGAAACAAGAATCTTCACTGATTCTTGATAGCTTTCTTTTTTCCTATTCCTTATATTTATTTGGAATTAAATTAGATCGTATTTAGGTCAATAAATGCAACCTCCCTAAATTGCTGTGTTTACATTAATAATTTTATAACATTCACTATAATTATAAGTATTTACCTTTATGACCTAATTTCGTATTTTACAGCTGATAACAAAGTGAACAAGAAGAATGGGATAAAAGATAGGAGGTCATCTACTGGTGAGTGAAAAATTTGTTAATTAACTAATTCATTTATTTAACAGATATTTACTGAATAGGCGATGCTATGTTAAGTGCTAGAGATTTGAATAAGTATAATAAACTTTTTAAACTTACAGTACTATCTGTGGCAAATTCTTTTTGTATATTTTGTATATTTTGCCACTTTTTGAAAAACAATGTATATTAGATTGTTTCCAGTGAATTTAGTCAAGAAAAACTAAACCCAAAATTCAATGAAGAAAGCCAATTCGCCTTTATTAGTCAAAGTCAATTATTTATCTGGCCCCAAGGAAAACTTCTTGAAGAAAATATAGGAAAATAATTTTGTGACTTTAGGGTAGAAAAAGATTTCTTAGACAGGTGGCCAAGAGTCTTAAGCATGAAATTTTAAAAATGATTAAATTGGATCTCATCAAGATAAATAACTTCTTTTTCTGAAAGACACAGTTAAGAAAATAAAAGGCAAGACAGAGACGGGGGGAATATATTTGCAAAACGTATGTGACTAAGGACTGATATCCAGAATATCAAGAACAACTCAATCATAAGAAGACAAACCAATGAAACTGGGCAAAAGATTTGAGTGGACATTTCACAAAAGAAGATATATATCTTGGCTAATTGAATTTAAATTAAAAAAAATCCTGTGGAATTTTTATGTACACAACCAGATCGTGTAAAATGATGGGAAAAAAAGATATATAAATGGCCAATGACCACATGAAAGGGGGCTGAACATTATTTATCAGAGAAATGCAATTTAAATCATTAGTAGATACTGCTATTCATCCTTAGAATAACAAAAATTAAAAAGATCGACAAGACCAAGTATTAGCAATAATATGGAGTAACTGTAACTCATACAATTGCTAGAGGGTATTCTAACTACCATGGAGATCAGTATGGCAATTTCTTAAAAAGCTGAACATAAATTTACCATAAGACCCAGCAATCCCACTAGTAGGATAGTATCTTTCCAAGGTAAATGAATATATATGTTCACAAAAATATTTGTGTGTGAATATTCATAGCAGCTTTATTCATAATAGCTAAAAATTGGAAATAATCCTAATGTCCATCAGCCAATCCATGGAGGGATAAACAAAGTGTGGTGGTTGTTCTTAAAGTTGCATTTGATTAAAGGGGGAAAAGAAATATATAGGCAAAAAATATAAGTGAAATTTTGATTTGGAGTTTAGGGGTATCATATTAGAGAAGGTGCTTTCTGAGGACTAAGTGTGCTCATGGTTAGTTTTAAGAATATTAATGCAAGTGATTGTGCTGCTTTTAAATTCTACCCCAGCAGCCTGGTTGATTTGGTGGAATGGAGCAAGTGTTGATTTAGGAATCTGATAGCTACAGTTTTCTGTCTCGTACTAACTTTGTGACTTTAGGCAAATATCTTAACTTTTCTGAGGCTCAGTTTCTTTTTTTTTTTTTTTTAAGTCATAATAACTTTACAGAAGATTGAGATATAGTATATGAAAGCACCCATCCCACTACATGGCTTGGTAGACACTCATTAATTCAGTTTTCTTTCCTTCCCTGAGTGAGAGAGAGATTAGAGAGGTTAGGAGATCAGATCAAAATGATGGGTTTGCACAATTCACAGCGCTTACCAGAGCACAGATCTGTACCTCTGAAACAAATAATGCAATATATGTTAAGAAAAAAAAAAAAAAGAAGAAGATAGCAGGAGGGGAAGAATGAAGGGGGGAAATCGGAGGGGGAGACGAACCATGAGAGACGATGGACTCTGAAAAACAAACTGAGGGTTCTAGAGGGGAGAGGGGTGGGAGGATGGGTTAGCCTGGTGATGGGTATTAAGGAGGGCACGTTCTGCATGGAGCACTGGGTGTTATGCATAAACAATGAATCATGGAACACTACTTCTAAAACTAATGATGTAATGTATGGTGATTAACATCACAAAAAATTTTTTAAAAATGATGGATTTGGAGGAGAATACTTTTAAATCTTTAAGTTTCTGTTCTAATGCTGTCAGTAGAGTTTAACATCTGAGTACTCTAAAAGAGCATTGTACCATTTGAAGAGTACTCATTTTTTCATGTTTTTATGATGTGGGGAGGGAGGATAGAAATACAACTGTAATAAAAATCATGGGAAATTGTTGATTTCCTATGCTCTGTTTCACAATTAAGAATTTCATATTGTGAAATTCAACTGTTCTTGAATCTCATTGTGATCTCTGTAATTTGTACCTCGTTTTACAGCTGACGGAAATGTTGAACCTAATAAACTAATGAATAAGCGAAAGCTGTTACAGCTGTGAGAAGTTGATGTAAAACTGAGATACTATGCTTTCGAAACATATTTTTGCAACAGATTAATTTTGTGATGATAAAACCCATGCAAAATCTCAGAAAAAACTCTAGTTCTAGAGTAGGAACGAATCCTGTCTTCCATTTTCTGAATCCATATACAGTGCAAAGCCCTTGATTAGATTGATTCCAAGACCATCTTTCACATCTGGGAATGTTCAGAAAGCACAATTACAAGATGGAAAAGGAAATGAATGAAAGTGCACTGCATATCTTTTCCACATTTCCCATTCATTCCTGTATTCTGACACAGCCCCATAATACTACTGAAACTTCTCTCACGGCACCCGTAACTTGCCATTTGCCAGTTGCATTAGACATTATTCACTTTTTATTGGAGCTTTCTACTGTCTTTTATATTCGTGATACTACTGACCTTCTTGAAATTATGCTCTTTTGGCTTTTCTGTGTTGTTCCCTCTGACCTGGATCTGCTCATTCTCTGATTTTCATTTTACATACTCTCTCTGGATAATCTCATCTCTCTCTGTGGTTCAATCTATCATCTATATGCTTGTGACTGTACGTCTGTATTTCTTATATAGTCTTCAGACTGGTATATCAAATGCCTGCTAGACATTTCCACTTGGATATTCCACGGGAGGCTTCTTTTTTCTCAACACATTTAAAACTGAATTCACTATTTTCCCACCTAGTCTCCTGGTCCTATATTCTCAATCTCATTTGTGCTGTCACTGTCCATCTAGTTACCTAAGCTAGATATATGGGATTCATTTTTGATTCCCTCATTTCCTATCACCTACTGTCTGGGTTATCACCTAATTTTGTAAGTTTTACATTTATAGAAACCTAAATTTAAAAATCACCACATACAGTTGAGTAGATGGATGGATTTGTGACAAACCAAGTATAGTAAAATGTTAAATAGTAGAATCTAGATGGTGGACATAAGGGTGTTTATTGCACAATTCTTTCAACTTTGCTGTATGTTTACAAATTTTCATAATAAAACATTGAAAAAATCCCACATATAAATCCATCAATGTCTCTCTGTCCCTGCTACCACTGCCATATTTTAGGTCAATCTCAGAACACTAAGAATTATGCAATTAAAATGAGCCCAAATAATGATATGGAATAATGGAATTTAGCTTGTTTCTGGTTTATTGTTTTATAATTTTTTAAATGAATCTACTTTGTATCTCAATTATGCCTTATCTTATAGCTAAAGGGAAGACTGATCTGAAAACACTGATGGATACAGTACAAGATATTACAGGTCAGTGAGAAGTTACTATAAATATGAGATCCCAATTCTTTACACTAAACTATATTTTTTCTATGATAAGTATTTTACTGAAGTATGAAATACATTACTACTATATCATATAATCATGTGTGTCCAGCTTAAGAATTATTGCAAAGTGAACATATCTATTTAACTATTGCCTGGTTAAGAAATAAACATTATCAATAATCCAGAAGATCCCTGTATCACTTCACAGTCACTTCCTCCATACTCTCTGGAGGTAACTGCATCCTTTATTCTAGGACCACAGATTAGTTTCACCTGTTTTTGAAATTTGTGTAAATGGAACCATATGATTTGTGTTCCATGATATCTGACTTCTTTCCTTTAACATTATAGTACATGTTATTCTCTGAGATTCATCCATATTGTTGCATGTAGCAGCAGTTTGTTAATTTTCATTGCTTCATATTATAAAATGTATGAAATTATAGTCAAGGAGATCTTTAGAGAACCTTCCATAGTGGCTGAAATGATTTCTAACTAACTCATTGTACCTGAATACATTGCTGTGCAATATTCCACTGTATAAGTATACCGCAATATACCTTTCCAATCTACCATCACAGCACATTTCCGGGTTGGAGCAGTTATGAAGAATATATTGCTATGAATATTCTGTATATGCCTTTTGGTGAACATATATGCATAATTCTAGGCCTAATACCTAGAAATGAAATTGCTTTGTTATAGGATAGGATTGTGTATACTTTGTTAGATATTGTCAATCCATTTTCTGAAGTAGTTGTACCATTTTATACATCAACCAACAGTATATCAGAGTTTCAATTGCTTTACATCCTTGCTAATACTTCTCTCTTCTCCATTTTAGCCATTTTGGTGTGCATGCTGTAGAATCCCACTGTTAGAGTTTGCATATCCCTAGTGATTAATGATGTTGAGCACCTTTTTCATGTTTATTGGTTATTTGGATACTTCTTTTGTAAAGTTCCTTTCATGTCTGTTGCCTGTTTGTCTGCTTGGATGTCTGTGTTTTACATATTGAATTTTTAAAAATATTTATTTTTTAAATTCAAGTATAATTAGCATAAGGTGTTATATTAGTTTCAGGTGTACATGATAGTGGTTCAACACCTCTATACATTACTCACTGCTCATCATGCTAAGTGTACTCTTTAATCCCCATCTCCTATTTCACCCATCCCCCACCCACCTCCACTCTGGTAACCATCAGTTTGTTCTCTATAGTTAAGAGTCTGTTTCTTGGTTTACCTATCTCTCTTTTTTCTGTTTGTTCATTTGCTTTGTTTCTTAAATTCCACATATGAGTGAAAACATATGATATTTGTCTTTCTCTGACTGACTTATTTCACTTAGAATTATAGTCTCTCTCTCCATTCATGTTGTTGCAAATGGCAAGATTTCATTCTTTTTATGGCTGAATAATATTCCAGTGTGTGTGTGTGTGTGTGTGTGTGTGTGTGTATCACATTTTCTTTATCCATTCATCAGTTGATGGACCCATGGGCTGTTTCCATAATTTGGTTATTATAAATAATGCTGCAGTAAACATAGGGATGCATATATCCTTTTGAATTAGTGCTTTTGTATTCTTTGGGTAAATACCCAGTAGTGTGGTTACCGGATCATAGGGTAGTTCTATTTTTAATTTTTTGAGGAACCTCCGTAATGTTTTCCACAGTGGCTTCACCAGCTTGTATTCCCACCAACAGTGCGTAAGGGTTCCTTTCTCTCCACATCCTCGCTAACAAATGTTGTTTCTTGTGTTTTTGATTTTAGCCATTCTGACATGTGTGAGGTGATATCTCATTGTAGTTTTGATTTGCATTTCCCTGATGATGAGTGATATTGAGCATCTTTCCATGTGTTAGCCATCTGTATGTCTTCTTTGTAGAAATGTCTGTTCATGTCTTCTACCCATTCTTTAATTGGTTTATTTGGGGTTTTTTATTGTGGAGTTGTATAAGTTCTTTATATATTTTGGATACTAACCCTTTATTTGATACGTCATTTGCAAATATCTTCTCCCAGTCCGTAGGTTGCCGACTTCAATCCTCTTGAATTTGTTGAGACTTGTTTTGTGGCCTAATATGATCTATTCTGAAGAATGTTCCATATGCACTTGAAAAGAATGTGTGTTCCACTGTTTTTGGATGGAATGTTCTAAATATATCTTTTAGATCCATCTGGTCTAATGTGTCATTCAAAGCCACCGTTTCCTTGTTGATTTTCTGTCTGGATAATCTATCCATTGACGTAAGTGGGATGTAAAAGTCCCCTACTGTTACTGTATTACTATTGATTTCTTCCTTCATATCTATTAATAGTTGCTTTAGGTATTTGGGTGCTCCCACGTTAATGCCTAAATATTTACAATTATTTTACCTTCTTGTTGGATTGTTCCTTTTATCATTATGTAATGTCCTCGTTGTCCCTTGTTACAGCCTTTGTTTTAAAGTCTATTTTGTCTGATATAAGTATTTCTACCCCAGCTTTTTTTTTTCACTTCCATTTGCATGATAAATGTTTTTCCATACCTTCACTTTAAATCTGCGTATGTCTTTAGGTCTGGAATGAGTCTCTTGTACACAGCATATAAATAGGTCTTGCTTTTGTATCCATTTCATCACCCCATGTCTTTTGATTGAAGTTTTTAGTCCGTTTACATTCAAAGTAATTATTGATAGGTATGCACTTATGACCATTTTCTTACTTGTTTTATGATTGATTTTGTAGTTCTTCTTTGTTCCTTTCTTGCTCTGTTCCTTTGTGGTTTGATGGCCTTCTTCAGTGATATGCTTGAATATCTTTCTCTTTATTTTTTGCATTTCTATTACAGGTTTTTGATTTGTAGTTACCATTAGGTTTATATATAATATCTTATGCATATAGCAGTCTATATTAGGTTGCTGGTTGCTTAAGTTTGAACCCATTCTAAAAGCACTAAATTTGGGGCAGCTGGGTGGCTCAGTCGTTAAGCGTCTGCCTTCGGCTCAGGTCATGATCTCGGAGTCCTGGGATTGAGCTCCCTGCTCAGCTGGAGTCTGCTTCTCCCTCTGCCTCTGCTACTCCCCTATGCTCGTGCGAGAGCTCGTGCTCTCTCTCTTTCTCTCTCTCTGTCTCTCAGATACATAAATAAAATCTTTTAAAAAAACCCAAAAAACCAGTCGGTACATACTCAGATGGAAATTTGTTCATTGTGTAGAATATCAGAAGACACATTTTACCAACAGCACCATCACCCACAACAATGCACTTTGATTGTCTCCACTTTAAATATTTCAAGTTTGATGGTGACCTCAGCTTCTCTGCCAGGATGCTGGCAGCACTGAGCAGGGTCTCCGGTTGTATTTTATCTTCTGATGAACAAAAGTCTCTCTTTCACATGTAGTTGAATTAGTCAGTCTTTTCTTTTATAGTTAGAGTGTTTGGGGGCTTGTTTAAGAAATCCTTGCATACACTAGGGTCATGAAAACTTTTCCTATTTTATCTTCTGGGAGTTTTGTTATTTTCCTTTCACATTTAGATCTATAATCCACTCAGAATTGATTTTTCTATATGATACGAAATAAGGGTCACTATTTTCTTTTTTTTATATTCAGTTAGCAAACATATAGTACATCATTAGTTTTTGATGTAGTGTTCAATGATTCCTTAATTGTGTATAACACCCAGTGCTCATCACAACACGTGCCCTCCCTAATACCCATCACCTGGCTACCCCCTCCCCCCACCCTCCTCCCTTCTGTAACTGTCTGTTTCTAAATGGATATTCAGCACCATTTATTGACAAGATGGTCCTTTCCCTACTTTAATGTAAGGCCAACTAAATGTGTTGCATTTATCTGGGCTTTTCATTCTTTTTATTCTTTTTCTTTGGTCTATTTGTTGGTCCATAGCTTTAATATGTCTTGGTATCTGGGGTGCCTGGGTGGCTCAGTTGTTAAGCATCTGCCTTCGGCTCAGGTCATGATCCCAGGGTCCTGGGATCGAGTCCCACATCGGGCTCTGTGCTCGGCAGGAAGCCTGCTTCTCCCTCTCCCACTCCCCCTGCTTGTGTTCCTGCTCTCGCTATCTCTCTCTCTCTGTCAAATAAATAAATAAAATTAAAAAAATATATATGTCTTGGTATCTGAAGCGTAAATCCTCCAAATTTGTTTTATTTCCTTAGGCTTCTCTTGGCTATTCTTGGTGATGTCCTTTTTGTCATTAAAAATATCTGTTATTTGTGCTTTCTCTCCTTTTTTCCTTTGTCGGTCTTAATGCAGGCATTTAGCACTTTTGTTAGTCTTCCAAAACCCAACATTGGCTGTATTCATTTTATTTAAAGTTTGTTTTTCACTTCAGTAATTTCTGCTTTTGTCCTTATTATTTTTCTTCTCCTTTTGGGGGGTTTAATTTGCTGTTCTTTTCTAACTTCTTGAGATAGAACCTTGGGTTATTGATCTTTTCATCTTTTCTACTATATGCGTTTAAGGGTGTAAATTTCCCTCTGAGTACACCTTTGCAAGTTTTAATATGTAATATTATTATTGTTACTCAATTCAAAATATATTCTAACTTCCAGTGTGGTTTTTTTTTGACACATAATTTATTTAGAGAGGGATTCTTTAATTTCCAAACTTAGAGGATTTTTCTAGTATCTCTTGCTATTGATTTCTAGCTTAATCTCATACCCTATATTAAACAGTTTCTTTGTACCAATCATCTTTATTATTCTAATAATTTTTAAATTATATGAACCTTATTCAATTGTGAAATATTATTTTATAGCCATCATTATGGGAGCATCTCTTTTACCAATGTTAAAGAAATACTGTTCATTCTCTATGTCTGCCAATTGACTGCTTGTTGTTTAGCAGGTATCATTATGCCTTATTTCTCTTTAATAATTTGAAATTATGATATTTAAAAAATGTTATCTTTTTCTACTTCTTTTGTTTTGAAGGAGGAGAAGTTGACTTCAGTGAGCTGGATAATGTCCTGCAAAAAATGGGGATAGAGCCCTCACCTAAAGAACACTTGGAGCTAAATAAGTCACTTCCAGTTAATGGTGGGCATTTCAACTATCAGAATAGTCTTCAAGAGAGTTCATATTGCCTTCAAGAGAGTTAATATAGTCATAAAGGGAGTTTTTCAGAATTGCAAGTATCGGGTAGAATCTTCAGGGAATTAGGATTATATCCCTAAATTATTTTATTATCCAATACTCTGCTTATTTCAGATCATTTATAAGTTAGAGTTTAAAAATAGCCATAATTTTAAGGGTGATTATTTTTAATATATAGGAATACATAAATTTCCATTTAAAACATGCAAATCAAGAGGCTCATCAATCATAATTCTTGCCATTTGGAATAAGGAATATTAATAGTTATTTTTCATTCCATTGAGATGCCTTTGGTTAAGACCTCTAGGAAACAGGAGGAGGAGGAGGAGAGATGTAGAGCTATAATAGGAGAGGGAAAAAAAAGGTGGACTCAGAAAAAATACAACATATGGAAGTGTTTTGCTTTGGCATGATAGGTATTAATAATTGTCTCAGGTGCTAAAGAATTGATAGATTTACCATACATATTAAGAATTTTGTTTACACTTTTTATTATTTCTAGAAGATATTCAGTAAATTTTAGGAGCAAATTATTTTATGCTCTATATTTCTGAACTTGGATATTTGGTATTATTTTAGCATGTCTAGATATTTTCTCTGTGACCTAAATTATGTGTTTCTTCCATCTACAGCTAGTAGAAATGTATGTAAAAATAGATTGCAGACTTGTCCAGAAGATATAATAGGTGAGTGAGATGCAAATTGAGAAGTCAGATTGAGACTCTTGTGTTTTGCTTTTTTTCTTATTAAATATTGCTTCCTGCCATTCTCACATATATTCCCATAATTAGTTTTAATATATATGTTCATATTGATGAAATAATTTTGTTTTATATTTAAAAGATGTTCTAAATATTTAGGTTTACCTCAATTTTGGATGTGGAAATAATAAAATGTAGGCCTAGCTATAAAAGTTTAAGATAGTATATCTTGAAATACAGTGACCAAACTCAACTTGATTTGTATAGGTATTTATATTAAAAACTGTTAGATTTGCTGTTTTGCGGCCAAAATTAACCTGAATGGTTTCTTAGCCCTATTTCAATGTATTGTCATGCAAGCTTATCTTCAATATTAGATGTATCGGATATAAATGAATAGATTAATTTTAGTCCATTAATGACTCTCTTTAAACACTTAAATGTCCTTAACCTCTTTTTACAATGAAATTAATAACTACTATACATAGGAATTAATATTATATTTTGACTTTCATTTTAATTTCCTCATGTCTTTCTTTTTTATAGGGTTGCAGGTTGATGACCATGACCTTGACTCTATTCTTAAAAACATGGCAATCAAACTTACAGCTGAGGAACTTAATGATCTTACTCCAACTCTACCAGTTGATGGTGAGTGATTTAGGTATCATTGTACCTTCATGAAAATTTGGGTTTTGAGGCTGATATTTTTTATAGGACTTATGTAGCTGAAATAAGAATGATTTTTTCTCTTAATATAATAATCTAAAGTTGGTACTTTTTCACTATTCATTTATTTAGCAAATATTTACTGAGCACTATATATCAGGTGTTATGCTAAGCGCTAGAGATACAGTGATGAATAAAAATAAACATAGTCCTTGACCTAAGGAGCTTAATGTCTAGTATATCACAATTCTTAGTATTCTCGTTGAAGCTTAGAATGTTGCTTTCACAGGAACAAGGGCTACAGGGTTTCAGCCAATAATATGACATTTTTCCTAGTTATATATAGGCCGTATCCTTGGACCAGATTTCATGATTCAAGGTCAGAATTATAGGTATTAAAGAAAATATTAATTAAGATTGAAGTGTGGTGAATCACAGAGTAATCCCCACTTTAAATAAACTGAAATAGAATATGTTTAGCTGGGCACAATCCAGTGAGATCAAGAAATATCACCTAGAAACATTTTATTGAATACTGCCTCTTACATGTAAATATGTTTTTTTCATATGATTCAAATGCTATTTAGTTATATCTTTGCCATGGGTTTCATACCCTTCTAATAGGGTGAGGTTTTTTCCAAAAGATATTTTTTATTAAATCATTCCTTAATTTTCTAGTACTATTGTGTACCAATGAAAAACATGTAGTTAGTTTTTTATTTGCTTATTTTCTTTATGCTTTTAAGTTTTATTGGGATATCAGGAAAAGGTAATTAGGTGGAGCTATCAATAATTTCCAGATAAGGTAATTTTTAGCTTCTCACCTAGTTTAGTTAGTTTAGAAACTCACCTGGGGATGTCAGATAAAAGGCAGAGTAAGAGCCACCAAAAAACTCTCTCTTCCATAAAAGCAGTGAGAAAACTGGCAAAAATTATCAAAATTAACATTTTCAGGACTGGACATTAACCAAAGGTTTGCTGCAATCTGGGGAGCATTTTTTAAGAAAAAAAGACTGAATCTCTGTAAGAATAGTAGGCTCTGTGATGTTTTAACTTGCTCTATTCCCATCCCCTGTCTTACAGCTCCATAATAGTCTTGAAAAATAACATTCTATGTTTGCAGTGAAAACTAGTAGCCTGGAAGCCACTGGAGGGAACAGTGCGGGGGCTGGAGCTCTTTCAAAGCCTTATTCCCTAAGAATTGTCATTATCTGGTCTCTTTGGTGGTTCCTTGGAGTGAGGCTTTAAATCTGTCTCCCTTCATGTATGAATTAATGAATGGGGAATTAATGAGTGTGGAAAGATGAATCAAGAGATGAACTGAAATAAGCAGCAAAGAATAAGAAAAAAATAATTATTTGGAGTAATAAAGAACTAATAGCTATTGCTGCAATGGTAGAGTAATAATTAGTCACCAGCCATTCTGAAAGGGACACTGATTAAAGAGAAGAACAGAAAGTACATTAGTAAGGGGCGCCTGGGTGGCTCAGTTGGTTAAGCAACTGCCTTCGGCTCAGGTCATGATCCTGGAGTCCTGGGATCGAGTCCCGCATCGGGCTCCCCGCTCAGCGGGGAGTCTGCTTCTCCCTCTGACCCTCCCCCCTCTCATGCTCTCTCTATCTCATTCTCTCTCTCAAATAAATAAATAAAATCTTAAAAAAAAAAAAAAAAAAGAAAGTACATTAGTAAAAGATGTGAGATGAGAATTCTGGTCTTTACTTCTTTTTTTTTTTATGTTAATCACCATACATTACATCATTGGTTTTTGATGTAGTGTTCCATGATTCATTGTTTGCATATAACACCCAGTGCTCCATGCAGAACGAGCCCTCCTTAATACCCATTACCAGGCTAACACATTCCCCCACCCCCCTCCCCTCTAGAACCCTCAGTTTGTTTTTCAGAGTCCATCGTCTCTCATGGTTCGTCTCCCCCTCTGATTTCCCCCCCTTCATTCTTCCCCTCCTGCTATCTTCTTTTTTTTTTTTTTTTTAACATATAATGTATTATTTGTTTCAGAGGTACAGGTCTGTGATTCAACAGTCTTACACAATTCACAGCACTCACCATAGCATATACCCTCCCCAATGTCTATCACCCAGGCACCCCATCTCTCCCACCCCCCACCACTCCAGCAACTCTCAATTTGTTTCCTGAGATTAAGAATTCCTCATATCAGTGAGGTCATATGATAGATGTCTTTCTCTGATTGATTTATTTCGCTCAGTATAACACCCTCCAGTTCCATCCATGTCGTTGCAAATGGCAAGATTTCATTCTTTTTGGTCTTTACTTCTTTTACTCTTGGTACCTGCATGAGTTTTGTGTCCCTGCCAGAACTGAAAGTTTCCAGAAAAAACATGGACAGCATGAATTGTCCTAAGAGTTTATGAACTAGTGTGGCATCACAAAATGTTTTTCCTATACTCCCAGAGTCCATTTTGCTAATACAGACTGAATCCTAGGAAGCCTGAAATTAAGAATTGAAAATGTACTCAAATTAAATAGTGGAAATACTGGACTCTGCCTGGAGTTTTTTCACAGCATAGGTACTGTATGTTTTTATTCTAAAGCTCTGTCTTTTTCTGGATCCCAACTTAACCTTTTTTTTTTTTTTAACAGCTAATGGGAAGTTTGGTGTCAGTATCTTAACAGATGGAATGGATGGAGTAAAAGCTATTAGAGGTAACATCTTAGAATAACACCTAAGAGTAAGATGCTACTAAAAATCTGAGAACCAAATTATTTTCTTTTTTTTTTTTTTAATTTTATTATGTTATGTTAGTCATCATACAGTACATCATTGGTTTTTGATGTGGTGATCCACGATCCATTGTTTTCATATAACACCCAGTGCTCCATGCAGTACGTGCCCTCCTTAATACCCATCACCGGGCTAACCAATCCCCCCTCCCCCCTCCCCTCTAAAACCCTGTTTGTTTCTCAGGAGAACCAAATTATTTTCACTAAGTTATAATATAATGCTCTTTCCACATCATGATTATATGGACTTTAAAAATCTCTCCCTACACTTCTTTAAAAAAATGTTTATATATAAATGCCTACAGTTAGATAATGGACTATCAGAACTTTTAGCAATAAAACTTCAGTGCTCCTGTTGTTTCCAAAGTCATTATCTAGAGTCTTTGCCAATAATTAGCATATCTTCTTTCATGATGGGAAAGCTAAATTCCAGTTCAACACAGTAAACAGTGAAGGAAAGTTTTGGTAAAGTTAAAGGTAATCTCAAAATAAAGCAATAAAAGTGCTGATAAAACTATTTAGATCAGCAATCTGTATCATTCTAATTTCCTGCAAAGTTTATACTTGTAATTGCATGTTCTGTTGCCTTGCCTATCATTTGGAGATTATATTAGACTTAACAAGACAGTTTATCTGAAGGCCCAAAGGCCCATTTGTTAGGTTGGGTCTCTTTTCATCCAGCAGTTGGCTGTAATGCTGCAAAGACAATTTTTTTAATTATATGGAATCATGACATCATTCACAATAATGCCAGAAGTCTTCATTTCTTTTGCTTTGAAGGAAAGGTTGATGTTAATGACTTGAAAAAAGTTCCAGGAAACATGGGGAGAGAACTCAAAGATAAGAAACATGGGGAGTTGGTGAACAATCTGCCAATCAATGGTGAGAATTTCTATAACAATTCTATTTCCTATCTAAGTAAAAATGAAAGAATGTCCAAAAAAATCTTTTAGAAGGCGTTACTGTTTTATCTTAAGAAGAAATACCAACTGTGTCATCGCATTTTTAGTTTGTGAATCAGTTGGCTCTTGTCAGAAATCCTATGACCATGGATGAAAAATGCTGGCTATTATTCTTGAATCCACTGTGAGTCCTAAAGTTTAAAATGAGAATTAAGAGAAAAACGGAGGCATTGAAAAGTATTCAATGGAAATAAATGAGAAATCACAAAGAATAAACAAATGGGGAGTGTTCAGCTAGAGGCCCAGCAATAGAGGCCCATAATGAAGAGTGGCCTTATATTTTCCATTTCACATATTTTTTAAAATTATTGAGAGTACAGTTGTACTTTAGGGAGATATAAAGTCTGACTCTGAAATGATGGCTTCTCTATTGCCTTAATGAATCTTCATATCATTTTGGCGAGATTTTGATTTGTATCTTTCTTAAAGCTGATAGATCTATCAGAATAGGCTCATGGATGGCACGAAGGCCTTTTTTTTAGTTTCTTTATTTTTAATTGAAGTATAGTTGACATACAATATTAGTTTCAGGTATACAACATAGTGATTCAACAATTACATACATTATGAAATACTCACTGTGATAAGTGTAGATATCATCTGTCATCACACAAAGTTATTACAATATTATTGACTATATTCCCTATGCTATGCTCTTCATCCCTGTGACTTATTTTCTTTATAACTGGAAGCTTGTACCTCTTAATCTTCTTCACCTGTTTCACCTATCCTTCACCCACCTCTACTCTGGCAACCACCAGTTCTCTATATATTTGAGTCTGTTGTTATTTGTTTTGTTTTTTAGATTCCACATGTAAGCAAAATCATATGGTATTTGTATTTCTCTGTCTCACTTATTTCACTTAGTGTAATACCCTCCAGGTCCATCCATGTTGTCATTAATGACAAGATATCATTCTTTTTTTATGGCTCAGTAGTATTCCATCATGTATATATACCCCATCTTCTTTATGCATTCATCTACCAATGGACACTTAGTTTGCTTCCATACTTGGCTATTGTACAAAATCTGCAGTAAACATAGTACACATATATCTTTTCAAATTAGTGTTTTCATTTTTTTCTCATAAATACCCAGAAGTGGAATTACTAGATCATATAGTACTTCTATTTTTAGGTTTTTTTTATTATGTTGTGTTAATCACCATACATTACATCATTAATTTTTGATGTAGTGTTCCATGATTGATTGTTTGCGTATAATACCCAGTGCTCCATGCAGTACATGCCCTCTTTAATACCCATCACCTGGCTAACCCATCCCCCCACCCCCCTCCCCTCTAGAACCCTCAGTTTGTTTCTCAGAGTCCATAGTCTCTCATGGTTCGTCTCCCCCTCCAATTTCCCCCCCCTTCATTCTTCCCTTCCTGCTATCTTCTTCTTCTTCTTCTTTTTTTAAACATATAATGTATTATTTGTTTCAGAGGTACAGGTCTGTGATTCAACAGTCTTACACAATTCACAGCGCTCACCATAGCACATACCCTCCCCAATGTCTATTACCCAGCCACCCCATCCGTCCCACCCCCCACCACTCCAGCAACCCTCAATTTGTTTCCTGAGATTAAGAATTCCTCATATCAGTGAGGTCATATGATAGATGTCTTTCTCTGATTGACTTATTTCGCTCAGCATAACACCCTCCAGTTCCATCCACGCTGTTGCAAATGGCAAGATTTCATTCCTTTTGATGGCTGCATAATATTCCATTGTATATATATACCACATCTTCTTTATTCATTCATCTGTCAATGGACATCTTGGCTCTTTCCACAGTTTGGCTATTGTGGACATTGCTGCTATAAACATCAGGGTGCACGTACCCCTTGGGATCCCTACATTTGTATCTTTGGGGTAAATACCCAGAAGTGCAATTGCTGGATTGTATGGTAGCTCTATTTTCAACTTTTTGAGGAACCTCCATACTGTTTTCCAGAGTGGCTGCATCAATTTACATTCCCACCAATAGTACACAATGGTTCCCTTTTCTCCTCATCTTCACCAACACTTATTATTTCTTATCTTTTTGATACTAGCCATTCTGATGGTGTGAAGTAATACCTCATTTTGGTTTTGATTTGCATTTCCCTGACAATGAATGATGCTGAGCATCTTTTCATGTGTCTGTTGCCCATCTGTATGTCTTTTTTGGAAAAGTGTCTATTCAGGTCCTCTGCCCATTTTTAAATTAGATTATTTGCTTTTTTGGTATTCAGTTGTATGAGTTCTTTATATATTTTGGATTTTAACCCTTTACTAGATACATCATTTACTAATGTCTTCTCCCATTCATTAGGTTGTCTTCACGTTTTGTTGATAGTTTCTTTTGCTGTGCAATAAAGGTCTTTAGGAGAAGGAAGGGAAAAATGAAGCGGGGTGGGAATCAGAGGAAGAGATGAACCATGAGAGACTATGGACTCCAAGAAACAAACTGAGGATTTTAGGGGGGGTGTGGGGGGATGGGTTAGCCTGGTGATGGGTATTAAGGAGGGCACATACTGCATGGAGCACTGGGTGTTATGTGAAAACAATGAATCGTGGATCACTACATCAAAAACTAATGAAGTATGGTGACTAGCATAACATAATAAAATTAAATTAAATTTAAAAAATAAAGATAAAAAAGACATAAGATATTAAATTTTGATACTTGCCACCTTTCAAATATTTTGATAGCACATTTATGCTTCTTTTAATCCATCTGTACTTTTGTGGACAATCTACATTATATCTTGGGAGATGGAGTTCCATAATTTATAGAATGTTTACAATTTGTGGCAAAAAAGAAAATAAGTCTAGTCTGAAGAGTGTTAATAAACAAAAAATTAGGGTGCCTAGGTGGCTAAGTTGGTTAAGCATCTGCCTTTGGCTCAGGTCATGATCTCAGGGTCCTGGGATCAAGCCCCACATTGGGCTCCCTGCTCAGCTGGGAGTCTGCTTCTCCCTCTGCCTCTGCCCCTGCCTGCTCTCGTACTCTCTCTGTCTCACTCTGTCTCTCTCAAATAAATAAATAAAATCTTTTTAAAAAATAAAAAATAAACAAAAAATTAATAATGGTTAAGGAAATTTACTCAGAAAAAGAAAAATTTCCCTGGGTATCATCAACAACAACAAAAAATCACACTTATTAGATGGAAGTATGAAATTTGTTATCTCCACAACTGAATTTCACTGAGCAGTTCATCAATTTCCTTTAACGCTTTCTGCTGTATGGATTGATCAACGGAAGAGATTTTATTCTAACTCTATTATTGAACATCTTTTAAAAATCAAAGAATTTACTTAGCTATTGTCTTTATGCTAAAACTTATAACTATATTATACAGGAATTAATAGTTTGGGTCCCATTTAAGAGCCACTTAATTTTGGTCTTCTTCCTCTCAATTTCCTAAGGAAGTGGGGATGATTAATATCAACAAATTGTACACTTTTCTGGAAAACAGATTGAACCTCATAGAAAAGGAATTTAAAAATCTGAGACTGAACATGCAAATTAACACTGAGCATTTAATATAGCATTGAGCCACTCAGGAAGTCTTGGGTTTATGAAGTGATGGAAAGAATCTCTAAAGCTACTAATTTGGCACCAAGAAGACATTTTAAAAACTCACAGAAGAACACATCTCTAAAGAGAAATAAATGCTATCCTAAAACCTTATGTTAAAATTTATTATATCAGCAACTTCTTTTACTGTGAATTATAAGCAATGCTGAGGTTTCTAAAGGCTACAAAAGGCCAGAGAAAATTCAGGGAAAAGATAAAAGCTGAGGACAGGGAGAGTGGAAATAAAATGAAAAAATCTTAAATTGAGAAATCAAATAAATATAGGTCTACACAGCAAACATTGAAGTGAAGGATTAGCAGTTGCTCAGCAGAAATGATCTGGGAATTCAGGCAAATGAGAATTACTACTTGTTCTTGTTTGGAACAATGTGATCTGTGGTCCAACAGCTCTAGGTGCTAAACTATACCTTAGGCACATTTTGCTATCTCCAGTTGTCCTAAGATAAGGTAAAAGGAAATAGGTTCTAGTTTTACCCATCCTGTTAAATTTTTCTGAATAATTTGAAAAGTCAAATGACTCTTGATAGTCCTATTTAAAATGTTAAATGATAATACAAAGATATGAGTTATAGTTTCTCTTTTTTTAAATCATTAACACAGGCTAATTAAATTAATAATACAAAGGGGAATGTATTTTTAATATTTTGGAAACATTCCATTTTTCTCATTTTCCATCCCTATTGCTTTCCTAAGGAGGGAAGGTTAATGCGAGTAATTTGGAGAGCATTCTGGGGGAAATGAGGATTAAGCTCCCAGAAAAGGAACAGGAAAAACTGACAGAAAACCTGCTACTTAATGGTGAGTATTTAAGAAAGGACTGTGCCTTTGAGGGGAGGAGGGTGGGGGGATGGGTTAGCCCGGTGATGGTATTAAGGAGGGCACATACTGCATGGAGCACTGGGTGTTATACGAAAACAATGAATCGTGGATCACTACATAAAAAACTAATGATGTATGGTGACTAACATAACATAATAAAATAAATCAAAATAAAAATAAAAAAACAGAAAAAGAAAATGAAGGGAGTTTATGCTTGTGAACATGCATATAAGAATTTCTAAAACTAGTGACATTAGCACTCAGAAGATATTTTGTAGATCTTCAGGAAGGATTAATTCCTAATGTAAAAGTAAGTCCTATTTCTTCATTTTTATAAATCCCAGAGAGCAAAATGAAGTTCTGTCTTTGTTCATTGTTTCATTTAACACTCTCTCTAGAAAAACGTCTTTTCCCCCCACCATCCCTATATTCTGAAAATGTTCAGATTTATATCCTCAGATCAGTTTTCTCACTTAAATATTGAATTGTGTATTCAAATATCTTATATTCTATGACTGTCCCTCAGACATCATAAATTTTGTCAGAAACTGAGTTCGTAGTTTTCATTGCAGTACTTGACCAAAGTAGCCACATGGGGCCTTTAGAAATATGTTGGGGGTGTATTTGATTGTCACAAATGGTTGTCACCAAGTGATTGTAAGAGTGGGCACTGTTAGCATTAAATTCCTTGAGTATCAGGGGTACTAACTGCCATGCAATTTGTAAGACTTTTCAACATGATGAATAATTGTGCCTGAAGAAGATGCCAATGACACGTCCAGTAGTTGAGAAACTCTGGCTCCTGTTTTCATACTCTTTCACAATTTTGGTACCATCATCATTACCCTAGTAATATAAGCTAAAATCCTGAGAGGCAGCCTTTACTCAACTTGCTCTGACTTAACTGGTTGTATTACAAATGAGTACCCCTCTTCCCTTCTATAAAATGCAAGCTTCTTTTGGCAGACTATGCCTGATCCTTCAGTGTGCATCTTTATCCCTCCTCCAACAAAGTATCTTTTACATATTAGGTACATAATAAATATTTAATTAATGAATGGAATAAATGAAAGGAGTTTCTACCCCAAATGAGAGGTAGACTGGCAATGCTGGGTAGTGATAGTACACTATGGACAGATAGATGCCTCAAATATTTGCTGACTTTTGTACTTAATTAAACCCTTCATAGTATATAGTAATCTTATACCAATTGATAGTACCAGAAGCTCTCATAGTTATCCCACACGCAATCGTCTTCTGACCTTACAGGAAGTGCTGTTATCTTGTTTGCATTTAGGAACCCATGTTCTGAGGCAAGCCTGTAACCCACGCAGTCTATTCAATTCTCAACGACATGGTAGGAAGACAGTTTCATATACAGGACAGAGATAGACCGAAACTTGTTTTCTTACCTCCTTCCAATTTCTTCTTTGTCCCCATTTTACCCCCATGTCCTAGTCTGAGTCACTGGATGTCCCTTTTGGGGTTATAATTTACTTTATTGGGACTAATTACAATATCACTGTAGTTAGTAGAGTTATCAAAGGACTTTGTGAGTACCCAGATCAGCCCAGAAAAAAACCCCATTACCCTATATTTCTCACCCTTTTATTCTCCCCCACCACCCCACAAGCCCTAGGAAACTACTGATCTATTTTCCGTTTCTATAGACTTGCCTATTCTGGACATTTCATATAAATGGGATAGTATGTGGTCTTTGTGACTAGCTTCTTTCATTTAGTATAATGTTTTCAGGTTTATCCATATTGTAGCATGTATCAGGATTCCATTCTTTTTTATTTTCAATTTATTGTGGTAAAATATACAAAATATAAAATTTATTATCTTAACCATTGTTAAGTGTACAGTTCACTGGTATTAAGTACATTCACATTTTTGTGCAACCGTGCAACCACTACCACCATTCATTTCCAGAATTCTTTTCATTTTGTAAAATTACAACTATATATCATTAAACAAAAACCCATTCTCCCCTACCTCCAGCCCCTGGTAACCATTCTACTTTCTGTCTGGGTGATTTTGACTACTCTAAGTACCTTATATAAGTGGAATCATGTAGTATCTATTTCTATTTCTTTGTGACTAGTTTATTTTACTTAGCATAATGTCCTCAAGTTTCATCCATGTTGTAACATATGTCAAAATTTCCTTCTTTTTTAAGGCCAAATAATATTCTACTGTATGTATATACATTCATTCATCCATCAGTGGATACTTGAGTTGCTTCCACATTTTAGTTATTATAAATAATGCTGCTATGAACATGGGTGTACAACTTCATTCCTTTTTGTTGCCAAATAATATATTCTGTTGTATGTGTATATATTTTTTTTATCCACTATCAGCTGATGGGCATTTGGTTCTTTCCACCTTTTGGCTATGATGAGCATTTCCAAACATACACAAAAGTACAAAGAGTAATATAACGAACTCACATATACCTATCACCTAGATTCAACAATTACGAAGATTTGTTACACTTGCTTTTTTTTTAAATTTTTCTGACTGAAATAGTTCAAAGCAAATCCCATTTCATTTTGTCCCTACATATTTCAGTATGCACCCCTTAAAAATATGGACCATTTTTTACATAACTGCAAAACCATTATATAGTTTAATTTTAAATTTCCCTTATTATCTCTAAAATATTTTTTATAGTGCGCTTGTTCAAATAAAAAACCAAACAAGCTTACACACTGCATCTGTTATGACACATGAATCTCACGTAATCTGCAGCTGTTCCTCTACCCTCATTTTCTCTAGGCACTGATTTTTTTGAAGAAACTCTTGCCAAATGTCTTGTAGAATTTCCCACATACTAAATTTGTCTGTTTTCTCATCTATCTTATTCCTCTATCGTCTGTATTCCTTATAAACTAGGAGTCAGCTCAAATGGCTTAATTATTTTCAGTTTCAACATTTTTTTAATTTAAAAATTTTTTTTTAGTTTCAACATTTTTTGACAATACTTTGTAAGTAATACCATGTACTTCACATTGCATTCCATCAGGAAATACAGATCTAGTTTACCTTTTTGGAAATGGCTGTACAGTTGTCCAGAATCATTTACCTAAAAGTCTGTCACCACTCCCTTCAATTTGAGACACCATTCTAACTATATACTTGATTTCTATATGCACTTGTCTATTTGGGGAATTTACATTCTGTTCTATTGGTCTCTTTATTCATGTTCTGAATTGCTTAAATATAACAGCTTTATAATCTTTTAATATTGGTAGGTCTAACCTCACTCCCTAGCACGCTCAAACACACACACACACACGCACACACACAGAGCTCCTCAGCCCCACCCTCCTACCCTGCTTCTGACTATTCTTTATGGAAACATCTTTTTTGTGTGATTTTTTAATTGTAAGATCTTTGGTTTTTCTTTTTTTTTTTTTTTCCATCTTCCATTTGCTGTGTAACATATTTCCTAGTGAGAAGATTGATTTCTTCGGGTTTAGAAACCACTTAGGTTATCAGATGACTTATTACATGTACATGTTTATTATTGTCCCAAGTTAAAAATCCCAATATAATGAAGAAATATGAAGGCATATAGCACACTATTATTTCTTGTTTCCTTTGGTACAGAAATATTGACTATCCTTTCAAATTTAAATTTAACATCAAAATCTTCCACATTATAGAGCCGCATTATTCTGAGTCAAGATTAGACCATGTGGTGATGTGTCCTCTTGGCTCTGGCTCGGGTCTCCATGGGTGCAGATGATGCCAAATATGCTCAGTAGGTGTGCACCAGTAAGAGTGCCCCAGAGACATCCTGAGCCGCCCACCAAGAAGCTCAGGACAGTGAGACAGCTCTTGCACTTGCCTGCAGCCCTAGATTCACTAGTGGGTGGAAGACGAATTCCATGTGGTTCAGGATCCCCTTCATGTTCCCATACAGGTGCTTGTTTCCTTCCTCCCTCCTTCCTCCTCTTTCCCCCTTCTTTTCATTTCTAAATTGTTTTTTTCTTTTTCAGCTATATTGGGTCACTTTTTATTGCTTCCTGTTTCCTGCAGATACTTTCTAGCTTGTTTTCCATTGCTTTAAATATAGTAAGCATAATAGTTTTATAATTTGTGCCTGATAATTTCTAAATCTGAAGTTTTTGTGAGCATGTTGCAGCTGCTTATTATTTCTGCTTATTCTCTCTCTGGTAATTTGTTTCATTCTGTGTTTGATTGTGAGCTATTTTCCCTGGACAATTATTGAAAGAACGCTTTGAGGCTAAGGATGGAAGCACATTCCTAGGGAATACTTGCTTCTGCTGGGCATTTGGACAGAATCACCCACACTCCATGAGGCCATCATTACAGTTCAAATCCAGATGGAACAAATACCATTCAAGCAGAAGCAATAACAGTGTTCTGCTCACCTCCCTAGGTTCCTGCTTTTCATTAGATTTTGCAGTAGTAATTCCTTACTCTCTTATCAGCTTTTCAGTACTTTTGAGGAGATGCTTTTTACATTTTATCCAAGATTTCAGTTTCCAGCAGGAAGGTTGGTCTGAATAACATAGGCCTCCACATAAATGGAAACAGAACTTGATTACAGATTTTTGTCAGGAAGGAGTTGAAACATCTAATCTGGGAGTTCAGAAAAAAAAAAAAACCCTCAGTGTCAACCATATTTTGATTTTACCCTTTGGTGTAAAGGATTCAAAAATTGCCCAATCACCTGGAAGATTTCTATTCTAAGTCTGACATTCTTATTGACCCCTTTGATATATATGAATGGACTTTATTGAGTCTTGGTCTTTCTCATGAGGCTGATAATCATAATGCACCATATATAATATCAATGGTCACATTTTGGAGCCAATAAGTTTTTCTCATATTCTTTTCCTTTTCACAGGAGAGATTATTGATGTCAATAAAGCAGATGCTCCTTTGCAAAATATGGGGATGAGCCTTTCAGAAAAGGAAATTAATGATCTGAAACAAGATCTACCAGTTGATGGTGAGTGTTTAAGATATATTTGAATTGGTTAGTATGGGCTTCTATAAAAGAATCTCTGAAAACTTAGTTGGCATTAAGAAGATGGAAACATTAAAGATAACTCAGACTGTAAGTACACATGTTTTGCTCCTTGACATTTTCAGCAACTTTATTTCTGCTTGGAGTATGGCCAGGGCCACTATTAGACCTGGACAGAATTAGAGAATTAGTGCTGTGAGGGAATGGGAATGCATAAAATAGAAGAAACTTTAACACAGGAAAATGTTTTAAAAATTATAGAGCATAGCCCAAAGTGGGAAATTATTTTTAAATTTTTTAAAGCAAGCTCTAGTCCCAGTGTGGGCCTTGATCTCACCACCCTGAGATCAAGAGTCACATGCTCTACCAACTGAGTCAGCCAGGCGCCACAAGTGGTAAATTATTAAAATAGCATTTCTGTCCCCACCCCACCATCTTCAAAGACATTTAAAAAGGCAGAATAAAGAAGGAATGTGAAGTGTAGGCCCTATTTCCTACACCAAATGAACAGGACCAAATCTTCTAGATACCCTGGAAGGGAAAAGGATCATTAAGCACTCAGGCCTGAATGTGTGGAATGCCTGAATGCCCAGCATTACATCCCCACATTCCTGAGCCAGACTCCATGGTCCAAAGGCTGTCCAAAAGTTCTAATATTCTGAATGGGGGCTAAAGGAATTCTCAAACTAAATAAGCAAAAGTTAAATATTAGTCTGAGAACATAACAGAAGTATCTGTCTGGAACATTACCTGACTATCTTATAATCTTAGTTGAAACAATACTTGCTCATCCTATTAAGGTGCATTTAATTCCATCATTATGTAAGGTAGACAGTATTCCCTCAAGTATATTTTTGTTAATCTATTTAATTTATTCTCTAATTTTTACCACTGTTAGTGTACCAGAAAGAATATGTAAGTGATCTTCATTGTCTTATTTCTTTGCTTGCCATGTATCCATTAAGAAAAGTGAGACTAGATGTGGAACCCCAGTTTTCATAACAGAAAATTATTTTTTATGTATCTAGGGTTGATGGAATTTTTAAAATATTGCTAAAATAAGCAGAATTATGGGGTAAATATAATTATTATTTGGGACTATCTTTTAGTATTGCCATTGATTTCTGCTCCTCATTTTAAAATAATAATTTAAAATCAACCAAGACAATGAAAAACATTGTTAGATAAAAAAGTATACATGAAATAAAATGGACATGTTGAATGATCCATCCTTTTTTCTTTAAATCAGAGTTAGAATTTTTAAATTACTGCTTATTGGCGATCTGGTCACCTGGGGAGTTATCATCAGGATTGAGCTTAAAATGAAGTTTTCTGAAAGATTAAGGCTCAAGCGTAGAGCCCTAGTTATATCATTGGGGACAGATAGACCTTGAAATTCCCATTTAGGGCAAAGCTTTTCTCAAAATGTGTCTGTCAGGATGGAGATGTGAATTTACTGGAGAGGGCAAGATTTAGTGGAAATGTGACCCAAGGAAGCATATACTCAAATAGTGAGTTTTACACCTAGTAGGTGTTATCATCTTTGTTTCTGAGAATTTCCAGTGGCCCCATAAAACTGACACATATTTTCACGCTTTCCTGACCTAGCTAGCTGGTTTTACTATAGAAATAACTTTTGGAATGTCCTGCCTCAACAGATCCAGAAGAAAAAGAAGAAAGATTCTAGTTAGTCTAGTTTTAGCAATCATGTAAATAACTTATGTATATTTTTCCTGTTCTCTGTTCTAATACTTGTTATATGTATACCTATAAGTGTTACATGGCTTCTACTATAAGTCACTACATACTTCTAATACTTCAGTAAGTATTTGTTATCTAGGACCTTCATTTGTAAATTTTTCTTGGTATAGGGGTTTTTACACACTACATACTGTAATTTATCACTTAAAATTTGACAAAAATCAGGAATTTTTCAACTTACCAACAGTGACAATTTTTCACAAAATATGTATCCCCAAAATCATCTATTTGTGAGATAATTCTGTACTTTAATATGTTTCTACATTAAGTCTCTTTATTTTTTTTAAGATTTTATTTATTTGACAGAGAGAGACAGCGAGAGAGGGAACACAAGCAGGGGGAGTGGGAGAGGGGGAAGCAGGCTTCCCACTGAGCAGGGACCTAGGACCCTGGGATCATGACCTGAGCCGAAGGCAGACACTTAACGACTGAGCCACCCACGCGCCCCTACATTAAGTCTCTTTAAATATTAATTTTTATAAAATTCAATTGAGTATCTACAACACAAATTATGCAAATCCTTAGAGTTGGGAAATTAACATCAAAATGAATATTTTACTCAAGTAAATCATAAATCATGTAAATCAAGAGTAAACTGGTCTGCCCAAGTCAGTGGACATGAAAGCAAAATAGTAATTAGGATGTCAGTAAAGAAAAAAAATACTTTCACAAATCCAATTGAAACAGTGGTGAATAATAGGTTCTGATTTAAAATTTTGTTTTCTTTGGACTGATCAGAATCATATTTGGTTCTCCAATATCTAAAGCTAAAAATAAGTACCTATTAAAACGGTGACTTTTGAATCTCACACTTTAGAATTTGTTTTGCTGTTTGACAATGGATCAAAGCAGTTGTTAAAACAGGCACTTTTATAATAAGTAGAGTGATTATTTTCCTTGTAGTTGTGCTCATTGCGGAAAGGGTAGGATAAAATTCAGTAGCCAGTGAATGCTACTGTGTTTCCAGTTTGCATTTCCAAGTGAATGTCATGTATGTATTTGATTTACATTTTCTTATAGTTCATGGGAAGGTTGAAATGAAAAAGCATATGGATGGAATAAAACTTTTTACAGGTAAATAAGAGATTACCATTTTTGTGCTTGAAAATGTTTTACTGGGGGTGCCTGGGTGGCTCAGTCTGTTAAGCGTCTGCCTTCAGCTCAGGTCATGATCCTAGGGTTCTGGGATAGAGCCCCTTGTCCGGCTGGGAGCCTGCTTCTCCCTCTCCCTCTGCTTGTGCCGTCTCTTGCTATCTCTCTCTCTCCTTCTCAAATAAATAAATAAAATCTTTAAAAAAAGAAAGAAAGAAAATGTTTTACTGAGAGGGATGTGTGATCAAAAATAGTTTGTGGAGGAGGGTTAAAATGCCACAAAGCTCTCTTACTGTAAGTTGCCTTTTTCTTGATTCAGCTTTCACTTAGTTGATGTAAACCTTTGACTATTTTCCAGAGTTCTGACAAAGTTGATTCTGACAGTTTTTTGTTTGTTTGTTTAGTGTTTCAGTGGAGGTAGAGTTCCATGGAGCAACCTGCTCAGCTACTTTTGCTGACATCATTCAATCTCTCTATAAGAGAGTACTTTTAAATAGATCTAGAGGATACAGTGCTAAGTGAAATAAGTCAGTCAGAAAAAGACAAATACCGTTTGATTTCACTTATATGTGGAATTTAAGAAACAAAACAAATGAACAAAGAAAAAAAAGACACAAACCAGAAAAACAGACTCTTACCTATAGAGAACCAACAGATGGTTGCCAAAAGGAAGCGGGGGGGCAATGGGTGAAAGAGGTGAAGGGGATTAAGAGTACACTTGTCATGATGAGCACTGAGTAATGTATGGAGCTGTTGAATCATTATATTGTACATTGTACAATTATTTACAATTATATCATAAAGCTTTGATATGATCAAATTATTATGAAGAGAAAATCATTCAAATCACAAGATAATAAATACAATAAATGATAGCTGAATATATAAATTTTCCATCTGTTAATTTGCTCGCCAATTGTAGAATAAATTTGTTCTCTGCAGGGCAGACTTGTTCCCAGAAATAAGAGACCTCCCTTTTGTAAATATTAAGGAATTATATTCTATTTTGTGATTTCCCCATAATTCTGTGTAGTTAGACATGTTTCATTTTCCCCTTACATTTCCTCAAATAGGGGGAGATGCATTATAGCAAGAATGAATTTTTTACCATTTCATGAAATGATTATTCTCAGACATTAATGTTCTTGTATTTTCAAAGGAAAAAAGGTTCATGTCAGTGACCTGGAGAAAGTTCTGGGAAGCATGCGGATCGAGCTCACAGATGAGGAACTTAAAAAACTACGGGAAACTCTGCCAATTGATGGTGAGCTACATAGAAGCCACAGAGACTTTCTAGGGAACTTGGTTTTGTGGCCTGTGCGAACAATTTAAAATTTTTACCTGTTTAGGCCCTTCTGAAAATTACTGAAAATGATTATTAGGAAAAGGTGTTGTCATTTAGGTTGAGTCTGCAATTTACCAAATGTGTCAGCCACAGCATTGCCATCAGAATATCAGGTAATTCATTAGCCTAAATCCCAAGAAAAAAATGGAAGGAAACTGCAGAAGGCTAGTAAGAGAAATAAAAGGGGTAGTCAGAGGAAAAAGGAAGTTGAGTGATGTTTCACCATAATAGGGTTTCCCTCAGCTGTCAATCTCCTAGTTACCAAAAAATATATATATTTGTCACACTGAGACAATTTTCCTTTCCGTAACTTCTTTTTAAATTTAATAATGAGATAGAATACATTCCTCACTCAATTATAAATAGTTGTCTTATTGAAGTTATTAAATGAATATTCATACCATTTCCCTTCTGACATGAATTGTTCCTTTTCCTATAGCTGCTGGAAATGTATTTCAGAGCAGAATGTTGGATAATGTGAAATCCATTAAAGGTAAGTTAAAAGCCTGACAAGAAAGGCAGAAACATGTGAAATCTTCAAGATTCACATTTATCATTTAGATTTCAAGTCCTGTCTAGCTTCCTATGTATAGATTATTTACTCTCATCATCATATTTTATACTGTAATGTCTCAATACATCTTTCTAGAGAATTCATACACATAACCCCCAAAATTAATCATACACAGCAAATTGTAAAGAAAAGGATTACCAAATTTTCAGGGAGCTGTTTAAGGAGAGCTTATTATGTAGGAAGATTGTAGTCAAACCCATAGAAACAAGAAGATTAGTGGTTGCCAGGGGCTGTGTAGAGAGGGACTACTTAGTATTTTTGGGCTTTCCTTTGGGGATGATGAAAATGTTTTGGAACTAGAAGTGATAGTTGTACAACATCATGAATATGTACTAAATGCCACTGAAGTGTTTACTTTAAAATGATTAATTTTATGTGAATTTCACCCCCAAAAAAGTGCTAAGATTCTACTTGTTTTTAAAGTTATCTTATGATCTTCACTCTGTTATGATATAATATCAATAAATTAATTAATGAGGTCCCTAGCATCAAAACTCATTCCTATTCTCTCTAATATTGGTTATAATCAAATCTTGTAGCCTATCCCTTCATAACCTACTTATAGTACAGACTTCCACTCAAGGTTTAAAGGAAAAATTACTAATTCTGATTTTTCTAATGATAATGCTCTTAGACATGTTAAATGGGAGTTCATACAGAAAAGTAATAATCACATAAGTACATTTTCTCCTTTGTCTTTATTATAGTAATGGCAAAGTATATATATATTCAGGTAATAATTCACATGCAAAAATATACTTTTAATATTTTAAACTCATTTTTTTCATGTTTCATTCCTGTATGTTTCCTAAGGAGGAAAGGTTAAGGTGAATAACCTGGACACTGTCCTGGAAAACCTGGGAATCAAGCTCACACAAAAGGAACTTGAAGGTGTAACAGAAAATCTGCCACTTACTGGTTAGTGTTTCAAGTACTACTATATCTTAGAGGAGAGTTTTTGTACTTGTACAGGAGAATATCTACCATTAGTTTTACCTGGTATCAAAATAGAATTTTTGCAGAAGCTTAGAGAAAAAATTAGTCTTAATGTGAGTGCAAATTCTTTCCTTCATTTCTATAAGCCCCACACAGAACACAGACCTGTGTTCTGTTTGTGGTTTCCCTGTAATTCTGTGTAGTTGTATGTGTCTCATTTTACCTGTTCACTACTTCCAAGTTGAAGGTGATAATTTTGTCATTATTTGTCATAATATTTGTCATTATTTGGAATCATTAGATTCCAAATTGCCAAGCACTGATGTTCCTGTCTTTTGAAAGGAAAAAAGATTGATGCCAATGATCTGCTAGAAGTTCTGGGAAACATGGGGATCGAGCTCACTGAGAAAGACTTTGTGAAGCTGAAACAAACTGTACCAATTGACGGTGAGCCTTATAAGTGCCAAGGTAGCCTTTCTGGGGAGCTGGGTTCTGGGGGTCATTGTAGGCAGGTCTACAATATTGTCTCTTGAAAATGATTTTAAGAAAGGTAAGTTCACTGACATACAGATTCAATCTAGGAGTCACCAAGCTCTTCCACTGAGAATTTTGCCATCAGAGCTAATGCAGATTGCAATAATGCTACCAGTTCCCACTCCTGAGAGGCCTAAAGGATAGTAAGGGAAAGGAAGGAAACTGAGAGGATTGAGAGACTAGGGGGAAAAAGAAAGGAAAAGGGACACAGAGAACTAGTGATTTTTTTTTTTTTTGTACAGTAGTCTTCCCATCATTCTTCTTGGTCGCTGAACACTGTATACATTTTTGTCACCAAGACCATTTCTTTTTCCCAAAATAATTTTTATTTGTTGGAGAGATGGAACAGATTTCCCAAGGAAAGAGTAAAAAACTTTCCTACTGGAATTACCCAGTTGCCCAATAACTCTGTGACTGTCCATGTTCTTTTCCTTCAGATATTAACTGTGCCTTTTCTATTTTCTAATAGCTGCTGGAAAGGTGTATCAGAACAGATTGCTAGATGGTGTGAAGTCTATAAAAGGTACTTAAGAACCATGATTAGCAGGAAAGTCTGCTAAATATCAACACAAATACCAACACAGACATCTTTACCAGCAGGTTTTGAATCATGTCTACATTCCTATGTTTAGATCTTTTCTTTCATTACATTCATCACACAGTACTTTTACATAATCACCCATGTTATAGCATTGCAAGGAATCCATTCTCTCTTGAATGGATGTGAAATCTAACTTATACAACAAATAATATAGAGAACATCATAGGCAGTTTTTCTGGGGATTTGCCCAACAACAACAGTACAAAGGATTTTGGAGTGATCTTTAATATCATT
The DNA here is from genome assembly GCF_964656455.1 of Halichoerus grypus. Classification (NCBI taxonomy): domain Eukaryota; kingdom Metazoa; phylum Chordata; class Mammalia; order Carnivora; family Phocidae; genus Halichoerus; species Halichoerus grypus. The sequence continues at coordinate 193,527,053 of NC_135713.1, forward strand.
TTATTGCATGAATCAAGTTATTTTCTATAAAACGTTCTTACCCAAAGACCAGTTAGCAACAACAAATGTAGAAGAGAAGCATGGTATTGTGGCCAAGATACTTTTTTCACTTCCTCTTCCTATCAGTCCTTAGAAGAAGAGATAAGAAGGGGAAGTAGGAAGGGAAAGAGGAAAGGTTACAGGTTTTGCTGCTTACTATTTGATGAGACAGTCTCCTGCAGGTGGCTGGTCTGCCATCCCAGGCCCTTGGAATAATGGCAGTCAGCAACATTCCTTGCAGAATTTTGTGGTGAATGTGTCGTCCATGACACTCTTCCCTCTAGAGCAAATGAATCCACTTTTATAACCTTTTAATCTTTAATACACTTTTGTGTATTGCAAGAGCAGAACATTGATGATCTGAAACTTGAACTATCACTCTCAGCTGATACCTCGACTTTGTTTTGGGGACAGACATGCACAGTATTCTCTCTGAATTCCCCATGGGGACAGTTCTACCATTGGTATTCTTTTGGCCTCTCTTTTAACAGATGACTATTACCCAATACTGCAAATAATACCTTTAAACACATAATCACTCCCGCCACCCAGTAATACTTCAGTGCTTTTAAGTAAGCTCAGTGCCCAATGTGGAACTTGAACTCATGACCCTGAGACCAAAAGTCACATAGTCTATTGACTGAGCCAGCCAGGCTCCCCCCAACCTCAGAACATTTTTATCTAAGTTGTTCTTGATCTCATTTTAGGTGATTGCTGAGCTAACCTTATACACCTGTAACCACTATAAATAAGTTGTATGTTTGTTTTTATTTTTTATTAAATTAATGCATGCGAGATAAAAAATTTACATATATATTAATCTTTTTAAATCATGTAATATTTTTTCTTCATGGTTCTTTCCTGTTTGTTTCTTAAGGAGGAATGGTTAAAGTCAATAACCTAGACAATGTTCTAGAAAACCTGGGAATTGAACTCACAGAAAAGGAATGTGAAGATCTGACAGAATATTTGCCACCCGATGGTGAGGATTGTAGATGATAATGAACCTTAGAGATGAGTTTACATTTATGAGCTGGTGTCAGAGAACCCACATAACTTAGTGATATTGGGTATACAAAAGAAAATAGAAGCATTTTGCAAAGATAGGGATTAACCAGTTCTAATTTAAGAACAGAGCATGTATTATTTAAGGTAAACTAAATTTTTATTTAAAAACATACTTGAGGGCACCTGGGTGACTCAGGCGGTTAAGCATCTGCCTTCAGCTCAGGTCATGATCCCAATGGAGTCCTTCATTGGGCTCACCGCTCAGCAGGGAGTCTGCTTCTCCCTCTCCCTCTGTCTCTCCACCCTGCTCATGCTCTCTTTTTCTCTCTCTTTCTCTCTCTCTCTCACTCTCTCAAATAAATAAAATATTTTAAAAAATAAAAAATAAATTAAAAAAACCTTGAAAGCGTGTCATGGTTAAACACAATAGAAATTTAATTCTCTTCTCCATGAAAGTCCTAGGTGAGAGTATTCTTGGTGGACGGGCAGTGGCTCATCTCCATTCAGTGATACAGGGATGCAGATTCCTTGCCTCTTGGGTTCCTTCTTAGATTCTTTTCATTGTTTATATCTAATTAATGGAATGGAAAAGAGAGCGTGAAGGAGAGAGATGTAGGACACATCATTTCCATAACCATTCTTTGTTGGGAACTAGTCACATGACTACCTCTATATGCAAGGGGGAGGTGGGGTGGGCAGTGGTAGGAATATAATATCTGGCTGAGCATCCACTTCCGTCTATAATTCTACACTATGAAAGGAAATAAGAGTTTTGGTAGATAGTTAGCTGTTTTTTTGTTTTGTTTTCATTAACAATTGCCTAATATATATGTGTACCATATGCTTTGAGGCCAAGTAGCACTTTCCTAAAAAGCCTCATGTGGCTAGAACTAAAGAAGATAAAATCAAACGAAATCAAAATAAATCAATAAAGGAGGACTGTTTCCCAGTCATCTGCATTGAAGTAGCAATATGTATCTCCAGGTAACATCCGAAAACCAGATTCAGCAGATAGTTTTGCTTTGTCCCCAGCTGAGAATTGTTCATTCTTAAAGGAGCCTGGCACCAGCCACAATTTAAACAAGCCTTAAATTCCACAGTGGGGAAACTGGCTCATATCCAGATTATTCTGGTATAATCTTAGGCTTCGTTCCTCCTCTTGCATATATTCAGCTTCTCTGTCACCTCCCCATTCCAGCGTCATGCTCTTTGAGTCCTAATCACTATTTACTATATTGTGATTCATTATCTTCTCATTATATTTAAAAACATCATTCAGAAACTTTAAGACGACTTGCGAACAGGAATTATGGATTATGCAGTTAGCTCTCCTCTTGAGTCTTTTGATTGTTAAATCTGTGGCACTACAGGCCTTCCTTTGATCTTGCTTTGGGTAATAACAGTGTATAACCAGTGCAGTTAGCAGGACAGAGCCCTGAGCCAAAAAGAGTGCCATGCTTGGGGTTTAATGCTCTGCTTTTGCCGTCATTGAGAGTCTTCATAACTTTATCTTTGAATTTGTGTTTCCTACTTGAAATCTGATGGCAAACTAGAACATGGCAGGGTCTTGGCACCCCAGCTCAGACATCTATTTCTTAATTTACCTCCTTTATCTTCTTATAACATTGCCACATCCTAATTATGATATTTCTTACAGCTAATGGGAAGATTGGTCTCAAAAAACTGATGGAAGCAGTGGAAACTATTACAGGTTAGTTAGAAGTTTCTATAAATCTAATGTCTTAATTCTTTATACTAATTTATATTTTTATATAGACCCATCATTTCTCCATTTCCTTCTTTATCCTACCCATTTTTTTCTATATTGATGAATATCTGTATTCAGTTGCCTAGAATTACACTTTAGAATATCTGCATTTTAGCACTAATTTTTCAGTGCAAAGTTCTAGTAGCAAATTTCTTTGTTTCTGGAATATTTGCCAAGAATAGTCACTATTCTTGATTTTGACTGCCAAATTTAAATCAGCACAGCAAATGATAGAGCAAACTTTCACAAAGATAAAATTCTCTTATCATTAGGAAATTAGGGGAGAAATAATATCCTTACAAAATAAATGGATCTTATGCCTACAGTGTCCTAATTTACATTATGTAAACTGCATCAGTCTGTCTGTTACTTTACTAAGAGTAAGGAAGAAATTCTATTTCTACCCCAATTAAAGACAGTGGTGAACAGTTAGCATATTTTTGTGTGTTTGCTCATTCAGCTATTGTAGTTGAAGGTGAAAAGGCATCAACATGTTTTTGGAGGTATTAGACCCTTCTCTATACTAATCTTTGCCCATTTTGTAATGTTGAAGGAGGAGAGGTTGATGTCAGTGATGTCGGAAATGTCCTGGAAAACATAGGAATAACTGTCACAGATAAGGAATGTGGAGAGCTGGTAAAAAATCTGCCAGTTAATGGTAAGCATTTAAAATGTTACTATGGTCTTGAAAGAAGCATACATTTCTTATTTCGTGAGAACTTCTATAAACTTTCTAATATGATAGCATAGGAAAAATACTTCCAACAATTACTTAGAATAAATGATTTCACTAATGTAACTATCCATCTATCTATCTATAGATACATAGATAGATAGATAGATAGATAATATAAAGATATATTCTATATTCTAGATTGTTTTTTTTTTTTAAAGATTTTATTTATTTATTTATTTGACAGAGAGAGAGAACACAAGCAGGGGGAGTGGGAGAGGGAGAAGCAGGCTCCCCGTGGAGCAGGGAGCCTGATGTGGGACTCGATCCCAGGACCCTGGGATCATGACCTGAGCCGAAGGCAGTCACTTAACCGACTGAGCCACCCAGACGCCCTATATTCTAGATTGTTAATGTGAGTTGTCTGGGGGCTTGTGGCTGGACCATAGACTTACAAGGGAAAGTAGAGAAAGGCATTTACACAAAAGAAAAACAAAGACTAGACTAAAAAAGTACAGCCATTATGATATGGTTCAATTTATTCACTTATGTAAACTTATATGTCTAATAGTCTAAATTTTTAAAGACAGTGAATGATCCAGTTTCACCTTAAAAGGATTCTATCAAATGGTAGAACATCAGTAACTGTTTGAGTTGAGTATATAGGAGGATTCATTGTTTCTATTCTACCTTTGTGTATGGTTGAAATTATTCATAATGAAAATATTTTAAGAGAAGATTTTTAAGAAGGAATTCTATCCATTACAGATTTTTATTTGGAAATCAGCCACTGCTTTATTCACAACCTGCCATCAAGGTTAAGAAATACCTTTTGTAGCCACGATTCCATAGACAGGGAATTCTAAAAGGTATACTGGGTACTAACTAGATGAAAGAGCAGAAAAGGAATTTTTTTCAAAAGCATGAAAGCATTGTAGATTGCCAGCATTAACATGCTTAGGTGCCAACAATTGAGTAGAGTGGATACATTGGTGGCCATTTCATTTTTTAAAATTTGAAAGTAATTTGGAAATTTTCTAGAGAAAAGTACAAATCCTCCTTACATTAAATTATGACTTGCTGCCTTGGTGAATCTCCACGTCACTTACTTGTGTATGATCTGATTTATGTTTCCTGTAGCTAATGGGAAAGTCTACAAGAATAGGTTGCTGGATGGTTTGAAGTCTCTTAATGGTAAGTGAGAAGCATAGTCAAAAGCCAGATGAATCTAAGAGGCACATACATACTACTTCCTAGATACCCAATTGTGACTTTCACTAACCTACTTAACTACTGATGTCATTCCTACCTTCTGATATAGACCTCTCTGTGAGCAAATTATCACCACATTGAATTTTTAAATAATGTTTTGCAGAAAAGAAACTAATATCTGTGTTGGAACAGAGAAACTAAAGGGAAACTATTTGGGGAATTTGGTTAAGAGTTGAGACAACTAATAAAGTAAATAAAAATGAGTCCACTTATGAGTGAGAAGATAAAATTACTTTTTTCACTTGTTTCATTCAAGTCCATTTAAGTTATTTGAATCCAAAAACTGTACAGCATGCTGATTGACTACAATAAAATGCATTCTGGGCAATGAGATTAAGATTTCAGATTTTTTATCCCCAACAGAGGGAAGTTTCTAAGAAGTAAAGTCCCCCAAACCAAAATTTTAGAAAAAGATCCCTTGCATGCAAAAGAAAAATATTTCTGACAGAAAACACCCTTAATATATTTCCACCTATACTTCAGTCTTGTGGGCCCCTAGGTTGTTTAAATATATAAACTGTATTTTTCTTTCATTTTGTTGTTTCTTGACCATTTTTCATTTCCAAGGAGGGATTGTTAATGTCAATAAACTTGATTCGGTTTTGAAAACCATGGGATGGAAACTCACAGAAGACGAAATTAAGGATCTCAAATGCAACCTGCCCACTGATGGTGAGCATGTAAAATATTTTTAAATTCTTTGGGAAAATCCTACCATAGTGATTAGAGTCCCAGCCCATTGTTCTTTATGGATCTTGGCTATGCCATTGAGGAAATCCTACCTTTTTTCATTTTTCTTCTTCCCACATCGGAAGAAGGCACTGAAGAATATCCCCTTCTTGTGGCTGAAGCAACTTTCTTAGTCTACTTCCTGTTTGTAAAGAGCAGGAGACCCAGTTATGGTCATGAACAGAGTATCTTTTAGTTTAGGTTTTATACTAAAATAGAGTTGACCTTTTATCTGATTGACTATGACTAGCTTTGTGTGGCAGTACTTATATCTACAATTCTTTTTTTTTTTTTAAAGAATTTATTTATTTATTTGACAGAGAGAGACACAGCGAGAGAGGGAACACAAGCAGGGAGAGTGGGAGAGGGAGAAGCAGGCTTCCCGCTGAGCAGGGAGCCTGATGCGGGGCTCCATCCCAGGACCCTGGGATTATGACCTGAGCCAAAGGCAGACGTTTAACGACTGAGCCACCCAGGCGCCCCTACAATTCTTTTTGAGACATGCTTCTCATTAGACTTAATTATAGATCCCTTGAGTTTTATCAGATGTCCTTGGAGAGAAGCACAACCTAAGATGCTTATTCCTGAACTGTTTTTTCAAACTTAGAGGATTTACTAGCCAGCCCATTAATCAAATCAGACATTTTAACAAAAGCAATAATGACCACACTTTTCATTTTGTCTTTGCCAGAAGCCTTACTTTTATTTATTTATTTATTTAAATTTTATGGTGTTATGTTAGTCACCATACAGTACATCATTAGTTTTTGATGTGGTGATCCACGATCCATTCTTTTCGTATAACACCCAGTGCTCCATGCAGTACGTGCCCTCCTTAATACCCATCACCGGGCTAACCAATCCCCCCTCCCCCTCCCCTCTAAAACCTTGTTTGTTTCTCAGAGTCCATAGTCTCTCATGGTTCGTCTCTCCCTCCAATTTCCCCGCCTTCATTTTTCCCTTCCTTCTCCTAATGTCCTTCATGTTATTCCTTATGTTCCACAAATAAGTGAAGCCATATGATAATTGACTTTCTCTGCTTGACTTATTTCACTTAGCATAATCTCCTCCAGTCCCATCCATGTTGATGTAAAAGTTGGGTATTCATCCTTTTGGATGGCTGAGTAATATTCCATTGCATATATGGACCACATCTTCTTTATCCATTCATCTGTTGAAGGGCATCTCAGCTCTTTCCACAGTTTGGCTATTGCGGACATTGCTGCTATGAACATTGGGGTGCATATGGCTCTTCTTTTCACTACATCTGTGTCTTTGGGGTAAATACCCAGGAGTGCAATTGCTGGGTCATAGGGTAGCTCTATTTTTAAATTTTTGAGGAACCTCCACACTGTTTTCCAAAGTGGCTGTACCAACTTGGATTCCCACCAACAGTGTAAGAGGGTTCCCCTTTCTCCACAACCTCTCCAACATTTGTTGTTTCTTTCCCTGTCCGTTTTTGCCATTCTAACTGGCGTAAGGTGGTATCTCAATGTGGTTTTGATTTGAATTTCCCTGATGGCTAATGATGATGAACATTTTTTCATGTGTCTGTTAGCCATTTGTATGTCTTCTTCAGAGAAGTGTCTTTTCATATCTTCTGCCCATTTTTTGACTTGATTATTTGTTTTTTGGGTGTTGAGTTTGAGAAGTTCTTTATAGATCTTGGATACTAGCCTTTTATCTGTAGTGTCATTTGCAAATATCTTCTCCCATTCTGTGGGTTGCCTCTTTGTTTTGTTGACTGTTTCCTTTGCTGTAGAGAAGCTTTTTATCTTGATGAAATCCCAAAAGTTCATTTTTGCTTTTGTTTCACTAGCCTTTGGAGATGTATCTTGAAAGAAGTTGCTGTGGCCGATGTCAAAGAGGTTACTGCCTATGTTCTCCTCTAGGATTTTGATGGATTCCTGTCTCACATTGAGGTCTTTCATCCATTTTGAGTTTATCTTTGTGTATGGTGTTAGAGAATGGTCAAGTTTCATTCAGAAGCCTTACTTTTAAATGCCCTTGGTCACTGAAAGAAATCCTTGGGGTTATCTTCTATTTATAGAAGATGAGAAATAGTTCATTTTTGTTTACCATGCAGGACCCAGAATTTCCAGATCTCTCTGTTCTCTTTAGTCCCTGCTTTCCAGGCAGTCCTTTGTTTCTGAGTTCATTTCTTTTTCTAGTTCTCCATGGCCACCAATATCAACCAGATACTCTAGTAACACTGTATTTCCTCGCCTCTTCTTTTAAGGCACAAGCATCTTCAGCACATTATCTGCCTTCTCAGTTGTTGAAATTGATAGACTTGCCAACACCATTGCAAGGCAGGAGTTCATTCATTCCAGCCTCCAGGAACAACTTCCTCACCCACCACTCCCAGCACCAGAGCCAGTACCACATATTTTCATTGTTTTTGCTATTGCTGTTGTTGTTGCTAAGACAGCACCACACTTGTGTTTCTAGTTTCTGTATCAGTTAACTATGGTGCAGTAGTAACAGACAACCCCCAAATCTCAGTGGCTTATGGCAACAGATTTTTTTACATGTCACTCAAAATTAGATACTGCCCATAGGTTGGCTGTCCCTCTGCTCTCTGTTATAGGGCACAGGCTGAAGGAGCAGTCCCTGTCTGGGTGATGTCACCTTTGTGACCGGGAAAAACAGAGATGATGCCACCATGTGGTAGTTCTTAAAGTTTCTGCTCAGAAGAGACACAAATATTTCATTAGGCAAAGCACCTTACATGATATCATTAGGAACAGAAATATCATCCTTCCATAAGGACAGGCTTGATAGAAAGGGGCAGAGAATATTTGAACAAACAATATACATTCTCTTAAAACAACATATCTGAAAATACAGGGAGAAGCAATTTATATCAATTTTAGTTCATTTTAAAACTGATTCCATAATTACAGAACATCTATTCAATGAAATATATAGAGTCATCAAAAGAACCAGATAGCTCTATATTTGTATACAAATATATGCATAGAATATCTCTAAAACAGAATAAAACATCAATGTTTGTTCCTTAGAGGGAAGAGAACTCTGATAGAGGATATGTTTATGAGAGAGATTTATTTTTCACTATATACGCATTGATAACATTTGAAGTTATGTAATTTATGCTTATGTTACCTATTCAGTAAATGAATTTAAAAACATATTACATGAAAAGTATGACCCATAAGGGGAAAAAATGGTTAAGTTAAACCTCATCAAAATGAAAAACTTTTGCTCTGTGAAAGCAATGTGGAGATGGTGAAAGACAACCTACAGTCTGGGAGAAAATACTTGCAAATGACACATCTGACAAAGGACTAATAGCTCTGATTCAAAGGATCCTCAAAACTCAGCAACATAAAATATAAACAGTCCACTTAGAAAATGGGGAAATTATGTGAAAATATATTTCACCATGGAGGATCTACCAGTATCAGATAAACACATGGAAAGATGCTTGACATCATTAGGCATCAAGGAAATGCAATTTAAAATTACAATGAGATATCACTGCATACCTATCCGAATAGCTAAAATTAAAAATGGTGACAACACCAAATGTTGATGAGGATGCTAGAGAATCTGGGTCACTCACCCTTGCTGGTGGAAACAAAGTGATATAATCACTAGAGAAAAAAAGTTCCAGTTTTTAAAAAAAAACTAAGCATAAAACTACCATAGGACCCAGTACTTACACCTCTGGGCATTGATCCCAGAGAAATAAAAACTTATGTTTGCACAAAAATCTGTACGTGAACATAAGAGCAAAATCTGGAATCAGCCCAGGTACCCTTCAACAGGTAGATGGCTAAACAAACTGTGGTCCATATGTATCATGGAATACTATTCATCAGTAAAAATAAAGTAACTATTTGATTCATGCAACAACTTGGATGAATTTCCAGATAATTATGCAGAGCCAAAGAAAGCCAAGCTCAGAGGTTACACACTGTACAATTCCATTTACATAAGATTTTGCAATAATAAAATTTTAGAAATGGAGGGCAATTAGTGCTTGCAGGATTTAGGGATAGGGGATTGGTGGAGACAGAGGGAGGTGGGGTGGTTACCAAAGGGTCCTTTTGGTGCAGTCAGGATCTTGACTACAGCAGTGCATACATGAACCTTCACACAGACACACAAATGAGTACAAGGAAAACTAAGGAAATCTAAATAACGGTGAATTGTATCAATGCCAACATCCTATTTTTTATATTATACTATGGTTTTGTAAGTCTTATCATTAGGGGAAGCTGGGCAAAAATGTACAAGGCATTGCTCTATATTTTTTCTAACAATTCCATATGAATCTACAATTATCCAAATAAAAATTCCAAAAAAATATTAAGTTGAAAATAAAAATCTATTAGTTTCTCAGTATGATAACCACCCTCCCCAACTGCTGATATAAAGGAATTATCTTCAAAGTGATTAATAATTGATCTTGTAATCCAAAAAGGAGGAACTAAATCTGTCTGTGCTTACCATCAGGGAATACTGGATGAGAACACATTACATGAGAAAATCATTGCTAAAACCCCAATTTCAACATTTTTGAATAGCATATACCAACTTGAAATCCTCTTGTAGGGGTCTGATATAAATAAGAAAGTTCTTCAAAATCTTAGAGCTCAAAAGTAGACCCTAGGCAATAGGTGTCTTTTGAATCTTACCCCTTGACTGTTACAGGTTTAATTTAAGAAGAATGAAATCACAGTTATGCTATTGAAGTTATATTTTTCATATGTCACTTCTTTACACTCCTTCTCAGGAAAAGGGTAAAAGTAGAGAACATTCTTGATATGTCAATGTTGCTGGAATGTTTTCATCTCAGATTATTTCTACGTATCACAGTCTGTTTCTTTTTATTATTTGCATTTCTTCTTACAGTATATGGAAGAGTTGCAATGAAAAAGTTGTTTGATGGATTAAAAGCTTCTACAGGTCAGTGGGAAGTTATATAAAACCAAGATCGGCAAGCTTTATGTAGTAGTAGAGTTTTAAATAATATTTTCTGTCATTCTCTTACTGATTTGTAAATTTTAGCTTTCAACCTTTTCTAATAAAACATTTGCTCCTGATGTCCCATAGTTTGCCTTTTTATATAATGATTAAAATTCTCTAACTTACTAACAACTTCTGAACTTTCTGGAGTTTTTACACTAACAATATTATTCACTTCAACGTTATTAATAGATTCCCAAATTAGGATATATCAAGCAAGATAAAGCTTTTTTATTGTATTTTAAGCAAATAACATTTCAGAAAAAATATTTAAAATACATTAATACTCCCTAGTAAGATATATAAATGATATTGATATCTTCATTAACCAGATAATTATTCAGATAAAATTTACTCTCTTCTATTCTGACTCCTTGTCAGATTGGGAAATCATACTTTTTAGTATCTTTATGTAAATTAGATATATGATCCTTCTTAATTCTGTATAGATGTCTATATCTTATTATATCTTTGAACTTCCACAAATTAGGAAGAAACATGTTTCACATTATTATTATTTGAAATAATTATTCTATAAAATTCTTGAACGGTCACATTTCATATTTTCAAAGGAAAAAAGATGAATGCGCAACATGTACCAGATTTTGTGAGCAATTTGGGTGTTGAGCTAACAGATAAAGAACAAAAGAGGCTGCTGAAGAAGCTTCCAGTTGATGGTGAGCCATAAAGATACCTTGGTTGCCTTCTGGAGTACTTAGCTTTATAGTACACTGAGAGAAGTTTTTAAAAGTTCTCTTTTAGCTTGAAATATATATATATAACATTTAAAGTGATTAGAAAAGGTAGGTCTTAAGTTCTATGGATACCCTTCTGTTCATTTTAACCCAGGCCATCAGGGGCAAAACAAATGTTTTATGTCATGACCTCCAGCCAATGACAAAACTACAAGAAAGAAAAGGAAGGAATGTGATCTGGGGAGAGACTTTTAGAAGAATTACACACAAGAGATCAAAGAAGAAAGAAAATGTAGAGTGCCTGTTAACAGTTTTTGTCAGGTCTTTCAAATTGCATAATTCTCACTGAAAGTTCTCTCATAATCTCCATTTTTTTTTTTTAAAGATTTTATTTATTTGAGAGAGAGAGCATGAGAGGAGGCAGGGTCACAGGGAGAAGCAGACTCCCTGCTGAGCAGGGAGCTCGATGCGGGACTCGATCCTGAGACTCCAGGATCATCTGAGCTGAAGGCAGTCGCTTAACCAGCTGAGCCACCCAGGAGCCCCTAGTCTCCATTTTTTTTTTTTAACTGGAGGATGAAATAAGAACATATTTATTCAGTAAATGAAAACTCTCCCTGAATTTATGGAATATATGTAGCATCTTTCTCACCATCGACATAGTATTTTATCTGACAAGGAGTATGCTTTGCATTGTAGCTTCCGGGAAGATCTATCAAAATATATTGCTGGATAATCTGAAGTCTTCCAAAGGTGAGTTAATGAGCAATTTGAGAGTTAACAATTTAATTTATCTCATTAGAGTTTTAACCAAGCCACCCTTCTATGAATTGATTTTTATTTTAATTTTTTAAAGATTTTATTTATTTATTTGACAGAGAGAGCACAAGCAGAGGGAGTGGCAGGCAGAGAGATAGGGAGAAGCAGGCTTCCCGCTGAGCAGGGAGCCCGATCCGGGGCTCCATCCCAGGACCCTGGGATCATGACCTGAGCCGAAGACAGACACTTAACAGACTGAGCCACCCAGGCGCCCCTAGAAACTGATTTTTAAATGTAGTTACTTTATTTTAAATGTGGTATTTTATGACAAAATTTTTTTAAATCTTTGTAGGTCCCACATTTTCTTATATTTTCCAAAACTTAATCTTGAAAGTATAAGTTGAATTCTAGGTAGATACAGCAAAACATGAAAAGGATGATAGGTAGCTAGTCTGAGGATTAGTTAAGCAAGCAAAGAAAACAAAAATAGTTTCTATTCTCAAAAAGATTGGGCATTGTTTCCTGATAGAATCAAAATCAAAATCATAAATAAATGTTCATTATAGTTCCTCTTAAAAGAATGTGTTTTTAGTGAGATTCAGTAAAAAACAAACAAACAAACAAGCAAAAACCTGTAGGCAAAGGCTGTGCCTAGGATTTGTTTTTGTTTTTGTTTTGCTTTCCCTCTTGCCAATGCTTAATCCAAAAGAAGAGAAGAGCATAAGGAGAATGAAGGAAAGACTTAGAAGCTCTGCCACTTGATCCCTATTGAGGAGTCTCCTGCCACAAGAAGAAAGCCTCTTGGCATTCCTAGGCCCTTTAGAAGAGTGGCAGCAGGATTATTTTTTCATTTAATGTGGATTTAACCATGCTGCCCATTTGATAACATCTTGCTGTGTGTCCTTAACAACTAAATCAAGTGTCACCTTAGAAATGGGATGATGATAGCCAGAAACTTGTATTGTCAGTCTCTCTGTAGTTCTGTTCACCCATCTAGCTATTCTTCTCCAGTCTCTAGGCCTCCTGTTTTACAACTTTAATGGTAAATTTTCCTTTCCATGCACTCCCAGCCTCAGCTCCTGCTTCAATTTCAGAACATTTTTTTTTAATTTTTTTTCTTTTTCTTTTCTTTTATTATGTTAATCACCATACATTACATCATTAGTTTTTGATGTAGTGTTCCATGATTCATTGTTTGCATATAACACCCAGTGCTCCATGCAGAACATTTTTAACTACAGTCCCCTCTGAGACCGTGCCAGGGAGTTTAAAAGATAATTACATATTCTTTTATACTAATACAAATAGTTTTCTGTCTTAACAAATTCACCAAAAAATCTGTGTTCATAAACTATTTTCACAGCATGGATTCACCAGGCTTAAGGGAATTGTCAAGTTCCAGTGGAAATCAGTACAAGTTTTCTGGCAACTGAGGCTTTTTTCAAAATCCTTCTCTATTATAAATTCCATGAGTTGTCTTTATCTTCAGTTGCAAAACCCCTTCATAAATTATTTCTTGTGTATAGTTTCATCATGGTAAAGCTTAAGGTTCTTTAACACAATGTTAAAATAAAGTTTGGTACTCATGTTTCAAAGCAATATTAATAGTACTGAAAAATGTATTCTATTTTCCTTACTCCTAGTTTTTTTTCATTTTAACATTAAAACATTTTTAATACAATAGTAACAGAGCACTGATATATGTCTAGTATTTTTTCTTTATTTTTCTTTATTTATTTTTAGAGTGAGAGAGCACATGGCAGGTGGGGGAGGCATAGGGAAAATGAGAGAGAGAATCTCGAGCAGGCTCCAAGCCCAGCTCAGAGCCCGACACAGGGCTTGATTTCACAACCCTGAGAACATGACTTGAGCCAAAAAAAGAGACACTTAACCAACTTAGCCACCCAGGCACCCCAATATTTCTAGTCTTTAATGTGCTTTCATATTTTGATGGTTTTTGTCACTGTTTCTGTCTCTTTCCTAAGGAGGGAAGGTTGAAAGAAGTAAAGTCAATACTGTTCTAGAAAACATGGGAATCGAGCTCACGGGAAAGGAGCTTCAAAGTCTAACAGATAACCTATCAGTTGATGGTGAGCACTGTAGTCATTACTCTGCCTTTCTGCAGAGCTTTACCTGTGAACGTGTACATCAGAATTTTGGAAATAGGATTATTTGTTGCTAAAAAGAAATGCCAATATCTTAGAGTTGAACCCATTCATAAAGTAAAAAGAAATACTGCCTCATTTTTTAAAATTTAAAGTTAGCAACATATTTTCTTATAGATAACAGAGGAGCCAGGATGTTTGTCTAAGGAATAGTTAGAATGTAGAATAAAAATTTTATGGATTAAGTTTAAAAGTGATCATATGCTTGCTAACTGGTTACTTCATTTCGTAGCTCCTCCAATATTGAAACATTTGCTTTTTTTATTTTACATGCTCTCCTTGAGTGATTTTATGAATTCCCACTTTTAACCATTTATTTGAACCATCAAATTTTTTTAAGATTTCATTTATATATTTGAGAGAGAGCAAGAGACAGAGCACGAGAGCAGAGGGGGAGGGGCAGAGGGAGAAGCAGACTCCCCGCTGAGCAAGGAGCCCAATGTGTGACTCAATCCCAGGACCCTGGGATCATGACCTGAGCCAAAGGCAGATGCTTAACTGACTGAGCCACCCAGGTGCCCCTGAACTATCAGATTTTATATTCTTTCCAGTCTTTTCCCCAATCTTAGAGCTATTTTATTCCAAATCTTGTAAGACATTTATATTTAGTCACCCGAAACAGCTGTTCAAACATAATTTTCTTAATCTTATATATATATAATCTTATATATTATATATATATAAGATATATAATCTTATATCTTCTTAAACTGATCCTTTTTTCTACCTCATTGACCCTGCCAGAAACATATCCACTTAAGTACTTTATGCTGCCTATTTAAACCACTAAATATTTCTTTTATGTTATGTTAATCACCATACATTACATCATTAGTTTTTGATGTAGTATTCCATGATTCATTATTTGCGTATAACACCCAGTGCTCCATTCAGTACGCGCCCTCTTTAATACCCATCACCAGGCTAACCCATCCCCCCACCCCTCTCCCCTCTAGAACCCTCAGTTTGTTTCTCAGAGTCCATAGTATCTCATGGTTTGTCTCCCCCTGCAATTTCCCCCCTTCATTTTTCCCTTCCTGCTATCTTCTTCTTTTTTTAACATATAATGTATTATTTGTTTCAGAGGTACAGGTCTGAGATTCAACAGTCTTACACAATTCACTGTGCTCACCATAGCACATACCCCCCCAATGTCTATCACCCAGCCACCCCATCCCTCCCACCCCCCACCACTCCAGCAACCCTCAGTTTGTTTCCTGAGATTAAGAATTGCTTCTATCAGTGAGATCATATGATACATGTCTTTCTCTGATTGACTTATTTCGCTCAGCATAATACCCTCCAGTTCCATCCACATCGTTGCAAATGGCAAGAGTTCATTCCTTTTGATGGCTGCATAATATTCCATTCTATATATATATACCACATCTTCTTTATCCATTCATCTGTCGATGGACATCTTGGCTCTTTCCATAGTTTGGCTATTGTGGACATTGCTGCTATCGGGGTGCATGTACCCCTTCAGATCATGACATTTGTCTCTTTGGGGTAAATACCCAGTAGTGCAATTGCTGGGTCATAGGGTAGCTCTATTTCCAACTTTTTGAGGAAACCTCCATACTGTTTCCAGAGTGGCTGCACCAGCTTGCATTCCCACCAACAGTGTAGGAGGGTTCCCCTTTCTCTGCATCCCTGCCAACATCTGTCGTTTCCTGACTTGTTAATGTTAGCCATTCTGACTGGTGTGAGGTGGTATCTCATTGAGGTTTTGATTTGGATTTCCCTGATGCTGAGCGATGTTGAGCACTTTTTCATGTGTCTGTTGGCCACCTGGATGTCTTCTTTGGAAAAATATCTATTCATGTCTTCTGCCCGTTTCTTGATTGGATCATTTGTTCTTTGGGTGTTGAGTTCGATAAGTTCTTTATGGATTTTGGATACTAGCCCTGTATCTGATATGCCATTTGCAAATATCTTCTCCCATTCTGTCGGTTGTCTTTTAGTTTTGTTGACTGTTTCTTTTGCTATGCAAATGCTTCTTATCTTCGTGAAGTCCCAATAATTCATTTTTGCCCTTGCTTCCCTTGCCTTTGGCAATGTTTCTAGGAAGAAGTTGCTGCGGCTGAGGTCAAAGAAGTTGTTGCCTGTGTTCTCCTTTAGGATTTTGATGGACTCCTGTCTCACATTTAGGTCTTTCGATCATTTTGAGTCTATTTTTGTGTGTGGTGTAAGGAAATGGTCCAGTTTCATTCTTCTCCATGTGGCTGTCCAATTTTCCCAACACCATTTGTTGAAGAGACTGTCTTTTTCCCATTGGACATTCTTTCCTGCTTTGTTGAAGATGAGTTGACCATAGAGTTGAGGGTCCATTTCTGGGCTCTCTATTCTGTTCCATTGAATCTGTGTGTCTGTTTTTGGAAACACCACTGATTTCTGTATGTTGATTTTGTATCCTACATCTTTACTGAATTCATTAATTAAATCTAACAGGTTTTTTTGTTTTTTTTTTTTTTTTGGTTGAGTCTCCAAGATTTTCTGTATATAAAATAATGTCATCTGCAAATAGAGACAATTTTACTCTTCCTTTCTGGTTCTGATGATTTTATTTCTTTTTCTTACCTAATTGTTCTGGCTAAGAATTACAGTACTATGTTGAATAGAAGTGGTGAGCATGAGCACCCTTGTCTTATTCCTGATTTTAGAGAAAAGTGTTTCAACCTTTCACTATTGAGTATGATGTTAGATGTGGGTTTGTCTGCAGATGGACAGAGCCAATGGCTGGGCTCTTCACTCAGGCACTGCTGCAAGAGGGACAGTCTCTGGAATGTTCTCAATAGGCTTCCTGGTCAGGCGGGACAGAGGGCTACCTCAGCAGTAGGCAGGAGCCATGAATTTGTTTCCTCACCTGGGTGAGGTGGCAGAACAGGCACCAAGGCCAGGATGGCTTATTGTCTGGGGACCCAAATCAGGCAGAGTTCCCTGGCAAGAGGGGCCACCAGCTTGGCTGTGCAGATGGGCAAAGCCATTGTCTAGGATATCTACTCAGGCACTGCTGCTAGGAAAAACACAGTCTGCCTAAGATCCAAGTGCTGGTTGCTATAAGCCATGCTCCTTTTCCCCATCTCAGTCTGATCTCCAATGGTCAAGTCCCACGGATTCCTCCCACAATACCTATGGGACAAGACCCAAGTGGGCCTTCCAGGAAGCAACCCACAACTCTGGAGGAGCTAGATGAACGCCTTGGGCTCTCTTTCTCCCACCAGAGAAACTATAGCTCTGGGAAGCCCTCTCAGTGCAGCACTGTATCAGCCTCAGAGAGGGGGAGTACAGTTAGAGTATAGCCAATTCTCTTACCCTTTTAAAGCAGTCCTTCTCAGTCTCTGTAGTTCAAGGAGGTGCTTCAGCCTCACCACCATATTCTGGGATTTTCATAATGGTGTCTTGTCTATGGATACTGGTAAGATGATCTTTTTGTGAGGGGGACTGAAGTTGGGAACAACCTATGTCACCATCTTGATGACATCACCCTATCTTTATTTCAATACAAATGTAATTTTGTAATAATAAAAGTAACTATAAAATTAAAGAATGTCAAAATGCAAATTAGTCCATATCATTCCTGAACTTATAACCCCACTATGATTCTATTAGCCCAGTAGATAAAGGCTAAGCTTCTTAAAATAGCTTACAAATCCCTCAATAATCTGAGCCCAACCTGCCTCTCTTATATAAACTTTCCTCTTCCAAATCCATACTTCATTCTTCATGCTGAACTGACTATGGTTCTCCATACATTGCTTATCTATACATGGTATATATTGTGCCTAGGTTTTTGGTGGGTTGTTTTGTTTTGTTTTGTTTACATTTCTCAGACTCTCTTCCATGTAGAAGGCTCTTTCTATGCATTCCCCTTTCCTTTAAGTTAAAGTCTGATATTTTAACTTGCTCATGCACTACATACTCCAGGATGCAATCATTTAACACCCCAGTTTGCATTAGTGGTTCCTATATGAGCTGTGGCACTCATGGCAACACCTGAAGGATTACCAGATAGCTAACCAATACCAATGATCCAGAAACACTGGAAAATGTACCTTTTTCTTTGTGCAAACTCCAATATCCAAGACATCTTTTTGCAAATATGTAGATCAGCTTAAATCCCTGTAGATCAGCTTAAATCCCTGAAATTCAGGGATTTAATGAAAGTTTGGGTAAAATTATGATATTAATGGAACTTATCTGGAATTTTCCATCAACATAAGTCCTTTATATATGTTTTTGGAGCTCATTACATTGATTACATGTCTCAATTATCCCTTTTCATAGCTAGTGGAAAAGTTGATCTGAGTAAAGTGATGGATGGAGTGAAAGCTGTTACAGGTGAGTGAGAAGTTAATGTAAACATAGGATCCTAATTTTTATGTAACTATTTTTCTTCGTGCCTTAATTGCTATGCTAATTCTATCATTTTTACCTCCTATTTGTTTAATGTTTTCATACCCAGTAGCCCAGAATATTTTCTGATGTGTTTTCCACTAATACACTTCATTTTCCTTATTTTAAGACAGCCAAAATCTATAATAAAAGGTGAAATGATCTTTGAAAAAGACCCTGGTAATCACTTAAAGAAGAGATGATATGTTCTTCATGTCAGTAGAATTATCAGGATACACTGTTTGCAGTTTACTAATTAACAAAAAAGATATATAATACCCATTTCTTGTCATTGTCATTTTGAGTATGTTAGTCCAAGTCTTCCAAGAAGCAGGATTAAATGTGAAGGACATTATTACAGGAAATGCCTGCCTAATAGAAAATAAGGAGGGAAAGTGAAAACACTGGGAGGCTGTCAGACTGCAATGCAAATATGACACCAAGTGAAGGAAAGAGGAAGAAAAGTTTGGGTGGAAGCATCCTAGATTGCCATGTAGTCTGAGGAAGGTCTGGCAATACTGCTTTCAAGAATCCTCTGGTCAGGGGCACCTGGATGGCTCAGTCAGTTAAACATCTGCCTTCGGCTCAGGTCATGATCTCAGGGTCCTGGGATCCAGCCCTGTGTCAGGCTCCCTGCTCAGCGGGGTGTCTGCTTCTCCCCCTCCCTTTGCTCCTCCACCCTGCTCATGCTCTGTCTCTCTCCCTCTCCCTCAAATAAATAAATAAAATTTGTAAAAAAAAAAAAAAAAAAAAATCCTCTGGTTAAAGTCATCATCCCATATCCCCCAGAAAGAGGGCTCCCTTAGGAGCTGCACCCAGCCCTTGACCACTGCCAATGGTAGGTATGGACTTAGTACAAAAAAACACAGATTAATTTCAAAGCAGAAGATGGGGCCCTTGGTTAATTATGTTCTCCATAGTTGGAAATCCTGCAGGTACCTTATCATGGTTACCAGTGAGATTACCCTCTCTTATTAGCCTTTAGAAAACCAATTATGTTTCTGTGAATGACATTACCTCTGTGTATTTGGTCAGAGCTCAGTGACCCTCACTTTCCCCAGCTCATACTCATTTTGTATGGGCATCATAATTTAGTTTTATTATTTGCAATCATTTGATTGTACTTAAATTCCATGGATGTCATTATTTTAATTTTTTTATTAAGGAGAAAAGTCTGATCTCAACGGTGTGAAAACTGTTCTGGAAAACATGGGGATAGAGCTCAAAGATAAAGAATGCTTGGACATGATGAAACATCTTCTTTCTAAGGGTAAGTGTTTTAAATACTGATGTAACCAAAGAGAGACTTGAGATTTCTGCGTCTGTGAGAATCTCTAAAATTATCTCCATTTCCTCAGTTCCAGGAAATAGAAAGTCCATCTCAAAAAAAAATTTTTTTAGAATGTCCATTTATACCTGAAATGAATCCCTATCTACAGTTTTACTTTTAGATTGGGAAACAGCATTTCCATTATGATGAGTGTTATTATCAAACATGAAAAAAAAAAGGCTTAATCTGGGATTTGTGGAAAGAGGAAAAGGATTGTTTAGAAGTGAATAAAGCAGAAATGGGGAGAAGAAAAGAGGTGTGTGTGTTGTAGAATGCTTGATGTGCTAAATTTCACCCAATTTTCTCTCAAATTTTATTATAAGAGAAATTTCTAGTGAAAACTCTTGAAAAGCCGTTTATCCTAAGAGTATGCTAGTGATTTTCTGCATTTCTCTGTGACTTAAATTCTCCCTTTTCTGACAAGATCTTTCAAAACAGGTTGCTAGAAGTTGTGAAGTCTCTAAAAGGTATGTGAGCAGCATAATGAAAATGCAGACAAATATGGCATCTTTGCATTTATACTGTTTCCAAGATATTAGTGGATGCTGCTATCTCTCATATACACTGATTGTAAATTTATGTTGCCACTGAAGATCAAGCTTCACTTTAGCTGCCAACATTTTACTTCATATCTAGGAAGAAAGTCTTACACTTTCTCAAGATTTTTCCAAACTTTTCAAGAAAACAAATATCAGATTTCAAGTCTGCATAGCAAAGTGTAACAGAAAAAATTAGCACTGACTCAGGGAATTTAATCAGCTGCCGATAAATACTAAACTGGGAGTTCGGTCATCAAATTAAATATTGTTTCTACTTTACTTCTGAACAAATAACAAAATATTGTTCAGAAGTAAAACATGTTTCCCTCCAGAACTAGAATTCACTTAGCATTTATTCAGGTGCTGTTTAAAACTTTGTGTTTTATAGTCTGGTCCCCAAGACAAGTCTCAAGAGAAGTGACCTTAATTCTAATGTCATAGTTGAGTTTCTCTATAGACATAAGGTCCTTAGTCTCTTGTTCTAAAATTGATGGTTTTTTTTTTCACACTTTACAACAAGCATTATTAACCCTACTACTGGGGGGGGGGGGTCTGTGAATAGGCTTTGAAGAATACATAACCCCCCCTGAAATTATACGCAATCTTTGTGAACACAGACATTTGGTTCACGAAATTCACAACAGGATATGTCTCTCTAAAAGGTTTAAGAACCTCTTTTTTAGAGTTATATAATTTTCTTCATGGACTGTCTCTTTCCTTAGATGGGAAAGTCAATGTCAATGACTTGAATGCTATACTGGATAATATGGGAATCAAGATCTCAGATAAGGAACTTAAAGTTCTGACTAGAAATCTCCCTGCTGATGGTGAGCAAGTTTTCAGATACCATAGTCACATGCTGGGAGAGCTTAAGTATAAGAACCATAGCCAGTGGTCCAAGGGAAAGGGGCCTTAGGAATGGTAATCTACCCTGATAGTAATCAGGAAGCTATAAATATGGGCAAAGCATGTAACCAGCATAAAAGCATGCAGTTACCAAAACCAACATGAAAACATTGCACTTTGTATGTATGTCTTTTATGTTCTTTACCCATATTATGGTCACTAGAAAACAGTCTTCCACATTTTGAATAGAAAAATGCAGGCAACTTAAATGATGGTACTTCTGAATTTCTTCCCATTACTAACACATAGGGGTTTGAAATATTATAGAACTTTAAGTAAAATTTATATTATTGAAATGGTATATTTTTATATTTAAGCTTTTCTTTCTAATATTAAGGAAGACAATAAAAATTGAAAAAATCAATAGCCTAGAAAAAATATTATTCAGTAAGTATTAATTAAGTAAGCATATGTAAGGCATTTAAGATAATGCCGGGCACAAAGTAAATGAAGATTTATTATCTTTACTCCCATGTTGTCTTTCACAGTATTTTGTGAGTCTTTTTTCAGTGTGAGTTTGATTTTCTCCTACAGTTGATAGGAGGATTTCACTAAAAAGACCAATGAATGAAGTGAAAGTTAATTTTACAGGTAAATGAGAAGTTAAAGTAAATCTAGGGTTTCAGTCCTTTATATTAGTTTTTTTTTTCAGTGGCATTTCTAGTATCTTATTAAATTCTGATGTTTCATTATTAAATACATGCTTCTAAGGTCCCTTGGATTGGCATTAGGAAGGCTTCTGCAATAGAATACAAGACTATATGTCAATTTTAAATCCTAAGTTTTCTGTTGCTTATGTAAGTAATATGCTTCATGTCACAAATGTTTAACTGAACATCACCTAGAAATGTATATGGTGAACCTTAGAAGTGATGGAGATAATGTATTCACTGAAATCATCAATAATTCTCACCAAAACAATCAAATTTTTTTTGAAGAATAATTTAGATAAGAATCTGCATGATCTTAATTCACTCATCAGATATTATTCTGGAAGTTGTCTTTCCCAACTTTAGAAAAACTCTTTTTAATTTATATTAAATATGGTATTTTATAAATACCATAAGTCATGCTCAATGGTTCTACAATTGAGAATATCTTTGCCTAACTCTTCCTCTTGAAACTGGGATATCATTAAGCTGCAGAGAGCATATTTTATAACTTGAGATAATATGAGAGTACCTAAAGCTCATACATGTACCATCCCCTCTCTTCAAAGGTGAGAAGATTGATTCTAGTGATCTGAAAAATTTCCTGGAAAGCCTGGGGATTGAGCTCACAGATAAGGAAAAAGAGAAGCTGCTGAAAACACTGCCAGTTGATGGTGAGCTATCATAGAGGTGCCATGGTCTTTTGTGGGTCTGTGTAAATATCTCCAACTTCGTTTCTGTTTATTTTCCTCCAAAAGTGCAAAAGAAAAAATACTAAATTAAGTTCTAAGTTATATAGCAACCTGTCTTAGAATTTATAATGGAAGTTAAGTAACCCTTCAGACAAGAGTTTACATTAACAACTAAACATGTTGTTACCTGTCAAGCCACTAATTTGTTTATATCATGAGAAGAGAAAAAAAAGAGAGAGAGAGAGATTGGAGATCCATGAAGAAAAAAATAAAGATAGGAAGCAGAAATAAAAAGAAAGGGGAGTTCTATATGATTTCACTCATGTGGAATTTAAGAAACAAAATAGATGGACATAGGGGAAGGGAAGGAAAAATAAGATAAGATAAAAACAGAGGAAGGCAAACCATAAGACACTCTTAACTATAAGAAACAAACTGAGGGTTGCTGGAGAGGCAGTGGTGGGGGGGATCAGGTAACTGGGTGATGGGCATTAAGCATTAAGGAGGGCACATGATGTCATGAGCACTGGGTGTTATATGCAACTGATGAATCACTAAATTCTACCCCTGAAACTAATAACACTGTATGTTAACTACGTTGAATTTAAATTTTAAAAATTGAAAGAAAAAAAAGGGAAGCTATACTCATGTTTGAGCAAGTA
Organism: Halichoerus grypus; assembly: GCF_964656455.1. NCBI lineage: Eukaryota > Metazoa > Chordata > Mammalia > Carnivora > Phocidae > Halichoerus > Halichoerus grypus. The sequence continues at coordinate 193,550,333 of NC_135713.1, forward strand.
GACTCCCTCAGGAATAGGAAGGTTTGTCACCATGAGAGAAGTTTCTACTTCCAAACTTTGCTATATAAGATGAAATAAACTAAAAATTAGAGACAAGTCTTCTTAAAATGTTATTTCTGAAATTATTTAATTCATGCCATTTTTGTGATTCCATGTTAGTTTCACCATTAAATGAATTATGGATTTTCTTACAGCTGCTGGAAAGGTATATCAAAATGGGTTGCTGAAGGGTATGAAATCTCTCAAAGGTAAGTAAGAAACCCAGTTAAAAGTCATATTGTCTGACATTCCCCAACTTCACAACATTGAATTATGAATCCTGGCTCCTCACTTTGATATCATTCCATATTTATTATTCTTTCAGTCTATCCACATTTTAACCAATAATGGCATATATTTTATCTTGTAGGAAATTCCATATACTCTTGCATTTTTTTTCAACTTTGTACACCTCTACCCACAAAAATCAATCAAACCTAGGAAGCCACAGCATAAGTGAAGTGAAGGGTTAGCTTTATTCAAGGGATCTGGTCAACTCTATGGATAGCTAATATAGAAACTCAGGCAAAAAAATGTATTTATAGCCCCTATTTATTGCATACAAGTATTAGATTTGTTGTCTGCAGTTCCAATTGCTTAAACTGCTTAATTTGTTTTGTTATATAGGCTTGTTACTAAGACAAGCTCTAATTTTAACTATTTTCTTGACTTTGTATACTTGGACAAATCTATTTGGGATTTTGGCTTTGTTGAAAGGTAATATACAAAGACACAAAATACATTTTTCTTTTTTGTTCTGTTTTATTTTAATAGAATTTATGATTATTATATCCATTAGGGCTTGATTAGGGAAGCAAAATCACTATGAGTGACATGGAATAAGAGATTTATTGTAAGGATTAGATTTTATGCAATTGTGAGAGCTGGTGACGAAATCTGTGAAAGCTGTTGCCCCCGCTTTTGGTTGTGGGCCTAAAGTCCTGCCATCACTGTAGTCAGCAAGGCCAGCACTCAGGAGGAAAAACTGGTGACAGAGTTGGGGAGAACAAGAAAAAATGAGAACCCGTGAGGACAAACTGGAATCTTATTTCCCCCACCCTTAAGAATGTAAGTGACCTGAGAAAGAAACTGGCATCTGTCTCCAAGGAGATATACATGTGCTTAGCCAAGACTAGCTTCCACCCCATGCCAACAAGGCAGTCTAGAAGATTAAGAACAATATCATGAGCTATAATGGCACCTGGAACCCAACACTGACCTTTTTTTTTGTAATTTTTTTTTTGAGAGAGTAGAGAGCGCATGTGTGAGCTGGAGCAGGGATGGAGGTGTCGGGGGAGGGGGGGAGGAGCAGAGGGAGAGGCAGGGAATGTTAGGCTCGATCTCACAACCCTGAGATCATGACCTGAGCCGAAATCAAGAAGTCAGATGCTTAACCGACTAAGCCACCCAGAGACCCCCCTGACACTGACCTTTAGAGTGTAGGTACAGCTGCTTCACTTGTGCCTTCCAAATCTAATGCAACATTTTCTGGGGCAGGCCAGAACTCTATAGGGAAGGGAAGTCCTAGAAATATAATTACAGCTTAGCCAGTTTGACACAGTTAACAGTCTACCATCATCTTCCCCTTGACATCCATATATACATCTTTTAGCCTCTCTTATATTTCTAATAAAAACAATAATAACAATTTCTCATATAACCAAAACTATGCTAACTCTCTTCTCAGAAGATGTTACAAAATCCCAGCTATCCCTCTACCCATCTCTAGGTTATGTTTATTTTCTAATTGACTCACATTCTTCCCTGACATCCTATAACTTAAACAAGGATATATAAGGCTAACTACTATTCACAAATTTTATGTAGATGCAGGGAAATGGGGGAGGAGATTAAAAGAAAAGAATTGGTTAAAATATTCACAAATATATCTATATCAAAAAATATAGAGGCGCCTAGGTGGCTCAGTCAGTTAAGCATCTGCCTTCGGCTCGGGTCATGGTCCTGGGGTCCTGGGATCGAGCCCCTCTTTGGTCTCCCTGCTCCGCGGGAAGCCTGCTTCTCCCTCTCCCACTCCCCCTGCTTGTGTTCCCTCTCTCTCTGTGTCTCTCTCTGTCAAATAAATAAATAAAATCTTTTAAAAATATATATAGAAATACTCATAACTATTACAATCTTGTGCAGTCCGTTAGCAACTGGTCATGTGGTTGTAGCTACTATTTATCTTTCTTTTCCCACTGCCATTTCATATTGCTTTTTCTCTAACCAAGTACTTCAGCTGCTCCTACCTCCTTACCTGGTAGGTGATCCTAAATTTTGTTCCTGAAGGATAAGGGCCATTATCAGACCTGTCTGTATTGGATTGGATTGTTTAATTTACAATTAACTTTAATCACAAGGCAAGGAGATATCAGCAGGTGTCCTAGATTCTAGACATATTTATCTCTATCCCCACTGTCTAGTAGTGGCAGCCTGGTTTCCCCTGATGGTCAGAATAAATCACTCCAACCAGTAAAGTCATCCCTTTCTTTACTTGTAGATTCATAGCAACAGGAAGCCAAAGTGGCTCAGATTCAGTTTTTTTTTTTTCTTTCTCAGTCAGTTGGCCATAGGATACATAATTGACATATAATATGTAGGTTTAAAGTATATAGTGTGATGATTTGGTACTCTTAAATATTGAAAATGATTACCACATTCATCACCTCACCTTAAAAAAATGCAAAATTTTGGTATAATATGCTTTTTTTCATATTATATTCATAGTCCTACATTATCTCTTTCCTAAGGGGGAAAGGTTCATGCAAATGACCTGGACAACACTCTAAAAAAACTGGGAATTGAGCTCACAGAAGAGGAACTTACAAAGCTGTCAGAAAACCTACAAATTGACGGTGAGCACTACAGATATCTTCAGGGCATCTTTTATTTTGCTTTATAACTGATATGTTTAAAAATAGATTTATTTGACAGATACATGTTAGAAAGTTTGGAGGAGAGCCCAATTTTGTTTTTTTTAATGTAAGTTTTTTAAATTTTAATTCCAGTATAGTTAACATACATGTTATATGATTTCAGGTGTACAATATAGTAATTCAACAATTCTATACATTACTCAGTGCTCATCATGATAAGTGTACTCTTCAATCCCCATCACAAATTTCACCCATTCTCCCACCCACCTTCCCTCTGGTAACCACCAGTTTGTTCTCTATAATTAAGAGTCTGTTTCCTGGTTTGTCTCTCTCCCTCCTTTTTTTTTCTTCTTTGTTCATTTGTTTTTTTCTTAAATTCCACAGATGAGTGAAATCGTATGGTATTTGTCTTTCTCTGAGTGACTTATTTCACTTAGCATTATACTCTGTAGCTCCATCCATTTGTTGCAAATGGCAAGATTTCATCCTTTTTTATGGCTAAAAAATATTCCAGTGTGTGTGTGTGTCACATCTTCTTTATCCATTCATTTATCAATGGATACTTGGAGGAGAGCCTAATTTTAAAGTCAGAATAAATCTTGGGTCTTCATTATAATTAATCTAAAATAGCATCACCTTTCCCTATGTATACCAAGAATTGCAGAGGGTACTGTCAGGATTCTAATAGGTCTAGATAATAAGAAAGCATAATAATAATAATAAAAATAAAACATAATAATAATAGGGATATGAAAATCTATTTATAGAGAAGTCAACAGGCCCATTCTTCTATCTTTCTGTCTACTGAAATCTTCACTCTAAAATGAATTCAAAGATTCTTATCATAGTATACACTATGATAAGAATACCTTCAATCTCCATCTGCCTGTCTGGATATATCTTCTCTCATTTTCCTTCTGTTCAAGCCACGTTGAACTATTTGTAGTTTCATACACACATAGCATGATGCCCCTCTACTTTTCCCTTTTCTTAACTTCTCCATGTGAATTCTTTTCCATTCTTCCATATTTCAGATCAACCACTCTGATACATTAATGTAGTTCATGCATTATCTCCTGTAGGAAGCAATCTTAGAACATACCAAGCTAGATTAAGGGTCCCTTCTTCAGCTTTTTGTTGGTACATGAAGTAAAGTTCCCAGAGTACCTGGCCAAGATTCCAGTAGTATCTTCAACTATGGCTTATAATGGCATCCAAAACACTAGGAAGAACACACTTTTCCTGACCAAGTTTCTAAGCTATAAGAGACCTTTGTATTAATGGAGATCATTTTAACTCCCTGAGATCCAGGCATTTAATAAATGGTCTCAGGTAAAATGAAAATATAGGGAATTTTTCATGGAATTGTTTCCACAAAATACGTGTCTTAAATTTGTGTTCTGCGCTTATTTGCATTGTGCCGTTTCTTGTAGCTAATGGGATGGCTGGTCTGAAAGAGGTGATGGATGGAGTAAAAGCTACTACAGGTAAGTGAGAAATTATCAATCCAAGATATTTAGTATTTATAGTAACTATATTTTATCATTATCCCTCAATTGCCATTTAGTTATGACATTTATTTCCTTATTCATTAAGTTACTAGCAATTCATTTATTTTCTGGCATATTTTTTATTTATATGTTTTGTTCTTCTTTCTTTTAGAACAGCCAAATTCTATATTAGTAAAATAATATATAAAGTAAAATTTTAGTAAAGACTACAGAAAACTTACAAAAATGAGACTAAATAAGATCTTACCTTATTTGATACAATTATTTGAATAAGTAATTTATAATATTCTAATTGAATAGATAGATACATGATGTAAATTTCACTGGGTTCAGAGTTGCCTTGCCATGGTCAATATGATTGTGACTTCTTTTATTAGTATTTAGAGATCAAATTCTTTTTCTGTGAATGTCATAGTCGGTATACATGGAGAGGTCTCATTGGCCTTTGTTCTTTATTCTGTACATATTCAAGCTACGTAGCCATAGATTGATTTTTCCCTATTTGGAATCATTAGGTGATCCTTTAAATTCATGTATGTAATGATGTCTGCCTTTTTTAAGGAGGGGAGGTTGATGCCAAAGACGTGAAAACTATTCTGAAAAACATGGGAATAGAGTTCACAGATAAGGAACGTTTGAAGCTGATGAAAAATCTGCCTTTCAATGGTAAGCATTTCAAATATTGATGTGACCTTAAAGCGTTTTATTAAGCTTTTTAAAAAAAATTTTGTTTAAATTCCAGTTAACATACAGTGTAATACTAGTTTCAGGTGTAGAATTCAGTGATTCAACACTTCCATACATCACCCTGTGCTCATCACAAGTGCCCTCCTTAATCCCCATCACCTATTTCACCCATCCCCCCACCTACCTCCCATCTGGTGACCATCAGTTTGTTCTCTATAGTTAAGTCTGTTTCTTGGTTTGGCTCTCTTTTTTTCCCCTATGTTCATCTGTTTTGTTTCCTTTTGAGCTTTTTTTAAAACTCAAACTATCCCCATTTGCTGAGATGCAAAAATAAATAAACAAATAATGCCCATCTCAAAATAATTTAAATGTTCACTTATTCCTGAGGGAAATTTCCATCTATGCAGTTTAACTTTCAGTTTTGGAACAAGCATCCTGATCATGTTGACTCATACCATTGAGGGGAATACATTTCTGAGGCTACCCTTACCCTGTAGATAGCTACAGGCAATTGTGGGAAGTAAACAAGGGAAAGAGAGGTGTTAAACTGGGAGGTGATAAAAGGTGAGAGGTGCTATTACCAAAAACGTTGTGCATATTATAGGGTGCCTTGTGTGCTAAATTTTGGATAGATTTACTGTATTATAGACTTTCCCTAATTTTCTCTCAAAATTTATTTTAATGGGGGAAATTTCTAGAGTAAATCATGAAAATCTCAGTTTTACTGAAATAATTTTAGTGAAAAGCCACATCATTTCTCTATGACCTTAATTGTGCCCTTTTTTATAGATGATAACAAGGTGTTTAAGAACAGATTGCTAGAAGGTGTGAAGTCTCTTAAAGGTGAGTGAGAAACATAATGAGAATGCAAATGAATATGAGATCTTCATTTTATACTGTTTCTGAAATATGAATTTGCTGCCATCTGTCATATATACTGATTGCAAATGTATACTTTTTTAGAACTCAATCTTTATCTTAGAAGATAATCTCATCTTCTATCTCGGAAGTAAAGCACCACACTTTCTTGTCATTTTCCAAATTTTCAGGAGGAAAAATAACAAATTTCAAGTTTGCATAGCAAAAAAAATATAGAAATGATTAGCAGTGATTCAGGGAATTTAATAAATAGCAGAAAAAACTAAGTTTTTTGTTGTTTAGAACTAAAGAATGTTTACCTCCAGTACCAGAATTCCCTGAGCATTTATTAAACACCATTTATTTTTTTTCCACTAGAATTTTTTTTATTCACTAAGAAAATTGAGGCTAGCAAGAGTGATAGTCCTCAGCTTTCTATCCCCAAATTCCTACCTTTACAGGTATCTTTAAGCACACCCATCCTAGTATCAAAGGATGAGTGAGGAGTACCTCTTCCTCTTCAAGGCTTACAAAGATACCCTCGACTCCACCCTCTCCCACATCCATAAGACCTCACCCCTTTCGCCATTTTCAACCTCTTCCTCTACGGACAAGCCTTTCTTTCTAGCCCATGCACATGCTCAACATATTCCATCCTATAAAATAAGCAAACTAAAACTCTTCACACCCCTCTTTGGCCACAACTCCATCTCTTTTTTCCCTTTCTCATTCACTTCTTGAGAGACTTGTCCATACTCTGAGCCTCTATTTCTGTACCTTGCTCTCTTTCTCAAACTAATTTCAGAATTGAATGCCCTTTAAAACTTTGTGTTTGTGTAGGCTGGTCCCCAAGACAAGTCTCAAGGGAAGTAGCCTTAATTCTAACTTTGTAGTTGAGGACTTAAAATATTTGGCCTCTGTGCTAACATTGTTGAACATTATTTAATTTACTTTTTTCACTTTAGAGCAAATATTCTTTAGGTAAATTTTAGACTTTGAGGGAATCCTTGAATAGGCCTTAGTGAGTATATAACCTGTCTGAAACTGTGTGCAAATTTTATGAGTAATGATCTACTGCTTAACAATTCACAATCAGATATGTGTATCAAAAGAGTATAAGAACTTCTCTTTTGGAGTCATTTAATATTCTTTATGGACTGTTATTTTTCTTAGGCGGGAAGGTCAATATCGACAACCTGGACACCATTCTGAACAACCTGGGGATCAAGCTTGCAGATACAGAACTTAAAGATCTGGCTGAAAACATGCATGTTGGTGGTAAGCATGTTATCAGATACACTGGTTAACCCTGGAGAAAGTTTAATTAAAAGAACCTTTGAGGGAAGAAATGTTCTTTTCCATAAGGGGAAGGGAAGGCCCAAGAGCCATGTGGTGACACACCATAACTAAAACACAAAGAATGTCATTTGAGTTGATGAGTATCCAGTTAACAAAGTCAAAATTAAAACAGTTTTTTATATGTGTGATATGTGTGACTTTTATGCTGTCTACAAGTATCATTTATATGTGGGATATGTGTGACTTTTATGCTGTCTACAAGTATCATGGTTAGTAGTCTTTCCAGTTTTGAATATAAGAATGCAGATTCTTTCAACACACTCACTTCTGAATAACTTCCTCTTACTAACACAAATAAATTTGAGATGTTATAGGCCAAATTGCATCATTGCAATTGTATGGTTTTCATGTTTAGAATTTTCTTCTTATTCATGCTTGTCTTAAAATAAAAACTGGGGAGGGGCGCCTGGTGGCTCAGTCGTTAAGCGCCTGCCTTCGGCTCAGGTCATGGTCCCAGGGTCCTGGGATCAAGACCCACATCGGGCTCCCTGCTCGGTGGGAAGCCTGCTTCTCCCTCTCCCACTCCCCCTGCTTGTGTTCCCTCTCTCGCTGTGTCTCTCTCTGTCAAATAAATAAATAAAATCTTTTAAAAAAAATATTGGTTAAATAAATATATAAAACAATTAGGATGGGGCCTGACACATAGAAGTGCAACTATTGTAGTTGTTCCTCTGTTTTTCCACAAACTTTGGTATTGTATCTCATAATATAATATATGCGCTCTATATGATATATGAGATCTATACTATATGATATTTATAATATACTGTGATTTTGATCTTCTCCTATAGTTGATGAGAAAATTCCTCTAGAAACACTGATGGAAAACATCACAGATTTTACAGGTGAGTGAAAAGTTACCATAAAATTAGGATTCCAATTATCTACATTAAATTTTGTTTTTTCCTGATATTTTCTACTACTCCATCATTGACCTATAAATTCTGGTATTTCTCTATATTTATTAATGAACTATTTGTCTCTAGTGTTTCATGTATTGATATAAAATTATCTGTTTTTGTAATGAAATTACCATACTATTTCTTGCTTTCAAATTCTGCAATCTCTGTTGTTTATGTCAATAATATAATTCACTTCACCAGTGATTAATAACCACAGTATAGAATGACACAGCAAATAGAGAGTGGAGCCTAAAATTGATTGAGGTAATGTCTTCATTGTATTTATCATATAATTCTTATTTTTTAATTAAAATACTTTTTTCAAAGAAAAATTCATGTAAGCATCTATTTTTTAAATTAATAGATCAAATTTTATTCTGAAAGTAGTCTGCCCCTGATTTTAGAAGAAACTCTCATGTTCATATTAAGGAAATAAATTTGACCTAACACCTACATTGATTTTGTAGTTGAAAATGTTTCATTTTTACTTTATTCTTCAATCTGAAAATGAGGAGATGATATTAATTATCCTAAAATAATTTTTTCATTAGAAATAATTATTGCTATGTGAAATAAAGATGTATACCAAATTTCCTATTTTCAAAGGTGAGAAGATTGAGTCAAGTGATCTAAAAAATGTTCTGAGAAATCTCGGAATTGAGGTTGCAGATAAGGAACTAGAGAAGATGCTGAAAATACTGCCAATTGATGGTGAGTCATACAAGTGTCTGTGGGAGCTTCCAGGGAACTTGGATTTTTGTGGATCTGCATGAAAATTTTAATTTCTTCTGAAACATGATAGAACTTTTTTTTAAGATTTTATTTATTTATTTGACAGAGAGAGACACAGTGAGAGAGGAAACACAAGCAGGGGGAGTGGGAGAGGGAGAAGCAGGCTTCCCGCTGAGCAGGGAGCCCGATGTGGGGCTCGATCCCAGGACCCTGGGATCATGACCTGACTCTAAGGCAGATGCTTAACGACTGAGCCACCCAGGTGCCCCTAGAACATTTTTTAAAAACTAACATGTAAGCTACATATAAAAACTGTAAGTGTCATTTAGAGTTTATTTTGGAAGCCAAGCAATTCCTCAGATGTGAGTTGCCATCAGAGCTAACAAATGTCTACTGTTGCCCTTCAGGGCTTATACGATAAGAAGGAAAAAGAAAGAGGTAAGAGAGCAGTGGAAGAAATTAAAGATAAAAGTCAGAATTAAAAAGAAAGGGAAGATATATTTATACAGTATAGTAAGCCCACTCAAGGGGACAAATTTATCATATTGAAAAAGGCTTCTCTTCCTTAATTTCATTGTTATATAAAGATGAAAATTTGGGGTAAAACATTTTTAACAGAATTCCTGAGATATCATCCACATGCCATACAATTAACCCAATAAAGTATACAACTCGGTGAATTCTAATGTATTCACAAAATTGTGCATTCATCACCACAATCAATTTTAGAACATTTTTATTATCCCAGAAAGATACCCCATACCCATTGACCATCACCTCCCAATTTCTCCATTTCCCCTCAGCCCTGAGCAACCACTAATCTATTTTCTATCTCCATCAGTTTTCCTATTCTGAACGTTGCACATAAATAGAATCATACAATATGTGGTCCTTTGTGACTAGTTTCACTTAGCACAATGTTTTCAAGGCCCATCCCTATCCTGTTATGTATTAGTACAGTTGACCCTTGAACAACACAGGGGTTAGGAGCACTGACTCCCTGTGCAGATGAAAATCCATGTATAACTTTTGACTCTCCAAAAACTTAACTAATTGCCTACTGTTGACCAGAAGCCTGATAACATAAACAGTCCATTAATATATATTTTGTATGCTATATGTATTATATACTCTTACAATAGGTAAGCTAGAAAAAAGAAAGTATTGTTAAGAAAATCGTAAGGAGGGGCGCCTGGGGGCTCAGTCATTAATCATCTACCTTCGGCTCAGGTCATGATCCCAGGGTCCTGGAATCCAGCCCCACATTGGGCTCCCTGCTCAGCGGGAAGCCTGCTTCTCCCTCTCCGCCTGCTTGTGTTCCTGCTCTCAATGTCTCTCTCTCTGTCAAATAAATAAAATCTTTAAAAAAAAAAAGAAAAAATCGTAAGGAAGATGGGTGCCTGGGTGGCTCAGTCGGTTAAGCCTCCGACTCTTGATAACAGCTCAGGTCACAATCTCACAGTCCTGGGATGGAGCCTGGTATGCGGCTCCAGGCTCAGCACAGAGTCGGCTTGAGATTCTCTCCCTCCGCCTCTGCCCTTTTCCCCTCCCCCTGCTTGCACTCTCTCTCTTTCTCTCTCTAAATCGTAAGGAAGAGAAAATACATTTACAGCACTGTAAACACTCCATATTTAAGTGGACTTGCACAGTTCAAACTCCTGTTTTTCAAAGGTCAACCAACATTTTAGCTATTATGAATAATATTCCTCTGAACGTTCAAGTTTTTATGTGGATACATATTTTCTTTTGTCTTGGGTATATACCTTAAGAGTGAAATTGTTGGGTCATATGGTAACTCTATGTTAAACCACGCTGTTTTCCAGACTGGCTGCCCTACTTTACATTTCCACCAGCAGTGTACCAGAGTTCCAGTTTCTCCACATCCTAGTCAACACTTGTTATTATCTGTCCTTTGATTATATTGTAGTGAGTGTGAGGTGGTATCTTACTCTGGTTTTGATTTCCCTGATGGCTGATGATGTTAAGCATCTTTTCATGTGTATATTGGCTAAATGTATATCTCCTTTGGAGAAAAATCTTTTCATATCCCTTGTCCATTTTTAAATTTAGTTATCTTTTTATTATTGAATCAAAGTTCTGTATATATTCTAGATACAAGTCCCTTATATTTTCTAAATACAAGTTCCTTTTCAGATATATGATTGCAAGAGTTTTCTCCTGTTCTGTGAATTATCTTTTTACTTTCTTGATAGTGTTCCTTGATGCACAAAAGTTTTTAATTTTGTTGTCCAGATTATAATTTTTTTCTTTTGTTGCTTGTGCTTTGGGTGTCATATATAAAAAACTATTGCCTAATCTAAGGTTAAGAAAATTTACAGCTGTTTTCTTTTAACATTTTTATAGTTTTAGCCCTTATAGTTAGGTCTTTGATCCATCTTGAGTTAATTTTTATTTATTTATTTATTTATTTATTTATTTATTTATTTATTTATTTTTACAGAGAGAGAGTGTGAGCAGGGGCAGAGGGGGAGGGAGAGAGAATCCCAAGCAAGCTCCACACCCAGCACAGAGCCTTATGCGAGGCTTGATCTCATGACCCTGAGATCACAATCCAAACCAAAATCAAGAGTCAGATGCTTAACTTACTGAGCCACCCAGGTGCCCCATATTGAGTTAATTTTTGTATATGGTGTGAGATAGGGATCCAAAAGAATATTCTCTTTGCACATGAATATCCAGTTGTCCCAGCACCATTTGTTGAAGAGACTATTCTTTCTTCATTAAATGGTGCTGGTACCCTTGTCAAAAATCAATTGACCATGAATTGGAAGGCTTATTTCTGGATTCTAAATTCTATTCCATTGATCTATATATCTACTTTTATGCCAGTACCCCACTGTCTTGATTACTGTAGTTTTGTAGTTTTTAAAATGAAAAGTGTGTGGGGTGCCTAGATGGCTCATTCGGTTAAGTGTCCAAGTATTGGTTTCAGCTCAGGTCATGATCTCATGGGTTGTGGGATTGAGCCCAATATGGGGCTCTGTGCTCAGCAGGGAGCCTGCCTGAGATTCTCTCCCTCTGCCCCTGCCTGTCCCCCCATGCACACTTGCAAGTGAGCGTGCTCTCTCTCTCAAATAAATAAATAAATATTTAAAAAGAAAAGTGTGAGTCCCCCACTTCTGTTTCCTTTTCAAGATTATTTTTGCTATTTGGGGCCCCAGCTTTACCATATGAATATTAGGATCAGCTCATCAATTTCTGCAAACAAACCAGCTAGAAATTTCTATAAGATTGCATTGAATCCATGGATCAATTTGGGGAGTATTGCCATATTCACAATATTAAGTCTTCCAATCCACAAACATAGGATGTCTTTTCATTTACTTAGGTCTTCTTTAATTTCTTTCTACAATGTTTTATAGTTTCCAGAGTATAAATTTTGTACTCCTTTTGTTAAATTTATTCTTAAGCATTTTATTCTTTTTGATGCTCTTGTAAATGGAATTGCTTTCTTAGTTTCCTTTTGGGTTTGCTCATTACAACAGTATAGAAATACAGTTGTGGGCTCCTGGGTGGCTCAGTTGGTTAAGCGTCTGCCTTTGGCTCAGGTCATGATCTCAGGGTCCTGGGATCGAGTCCCACATCAGACTCCCGGCTCAGCAGGGAGCCTGCTTCTCCCTCTGACCCTCTCCCCTCTCATGCTGTTTCTCTCTCTCTCTGTGTCAAATAAATAAATAAATAAATAAAATCTTAAAAAAAAACCACAGTTGATTTTTATATATTGATAAAAGACTAGATTTTCTGTTTCCAAAATTATTCTATTCATGCTGTTTTTGTGAATCTCATATTCATTTTGCCATTACATGAATTATGACTTTTCTTTCAGCTAATGGAAAGTTATATCGTAATAGATTACTGAAGGCTATGAAGTCTCTCAATGGTAAGTAAGAAACAAAATTATAAGGCATATTATCTAGGTTCTCCAGATACATCATCCAAGCAAGAATCTTGGTCCTATATAAGTTTTTACTTAGGATTCTTTCAGCATAACTACATTCCATCTGCTGTTAATATACACTTTCTCTTGGCAGGAAGTCCAGTATCTTCCTAGATTTTTTTCGACTCTTTCTCAAAAAGAAAAATCAATTCTACTGAATACAAACAAAAAACCCTGGTCATTATTGAAGAGAATGGTCAGCTACAATGATAACTAATATGTTGAGTCAGTAAACAAAAATAACCCTACTTTTTGTGCCAAGTAATTAAGTTAGTGGTCTGCAGTTCTATTTGTTCAAGCCCCTTAACCCTGTTTTATTATGTAAGCTTGTCAACAAGAATAGACTAAAGGAAATATAATTCTAATTCTGACTCTCTTGACTTTCTCCTTGGGTCTTCAAGTGGACCAGTCTATTTGGGGTTTTAGTCTTGTTGAAATGTAATGATAACAAAGGCATGAAATATATTTTATGTTTTGTCTCTTTTGTTTTAATAATATGTGGTCATTAAAGTTAACAGTTTTACTAAAAAATTTTTTTAATTTTGCTATATATAACTTTTTTTTCAAATATTGCTTCACTGTCTCTTTCCTAAGATGGGAAGATGAAAAAGAATAAACTCCATACTAATTTGGAAAATATGGGAATGAGACTCACGGAAGAGGAATTTGCTGAATTGTCAGGACAACTACAAGTTGATGGTGAGCACTAGAGATGGCACTAGGGCATCTGTTGATCTTCTGTTTAAAGGTGTATCAATTAAAATTGGGATGTAAGTCAAATTCAGCTGGACTTTATTATACTAAATGAACAATTTATATCTTTTTCTAAGCTCATGTCGTTGATTATGTGTCTCTTTTGGGCTTATGTAGCGAATGGGAATGTTGATCTGCCCAACTTGATGGAAGCAGTGAAAGCTATTACAGGTGAGTACAAAGTCACTATAAACCTAGAATTCCTATTGGAACAGAACTATATTTTACTATTAACCTTAATTGCCATGTTGATTCTGTTACTGTACTCCTTATTGTAAATACTTGTCTAGAGTTGGACTTTGTGGTATCCATGTTTTGGTAATAAAATTTTAGTCTCATGTCTTGGTAGAAAGACCCGTCTTCTCTAGAAAATTTTAAACTTAAAAATAACATTTTTAGAGTCACTAAATTTTCCTCACAGGCCTTTCTCTTTCTGTTTAAGGGAAGGTTGACATCAAGAACCTGGAAACCGTTCTAGGCAACATGGGAATCAAGCTCACTGACAAGGAACTTGAAGATCTGAAACAAAACCTGCCTGTCAGTGGTGAGCATATGAGATATCATTAGATTTTGAGCTTTAGGTTTTATGTACCTTTAGCAATGAGAGGAATGGAACAAGGGAACTTTTTATGCAGAAGATGTCAAGATTGGAGATGAGACAACTTCTTTGTCAGTTGGGAATGTAGTATTTGGACACAGGTGGCACGGTCACTAGAAGAGTCTCCTCAATTCTGAGAACGAGAAAGCCACTTTGAATCCCATCTTTTCATCATCAAATTCAAGAGTTGATATTTTATGAAATAGAAAGTCAAATTTACATTTTTGAAATAAATATATTTTTAATATTTAAAATTTTTTCTTCTACTCCAGGCTCATAACATATTCTGAGTAAATATTTATTGAATGACTGTTTAAAATGCTTAATAAGATGCCCAGGACACTTAAGTGCTGTTACAATCTGAAGGGGAGGAGAGTGTTCTTTTGCTATTTTACATCATTTTATGAGCTTCAAGTTATGGTTTTTTGTTACAGTTGATAATAAAGTTGCTCTGAAAACTTTGAAGGATGAAGTGAAAGCTTTTACAGGTAAGATATAAATGATTTGCAATAAATCATGATTTACACTAAAATTTTAATAGCGTGTTCTCAAAATTGTATTAGTGGCTTATAAATTCACATATTTTCAGTATTCATTTTGATAAATATTTGCATCTACTGATCGACAGCTTAATCTAACATTATCTGGGTTTATAAGTAAAACAAAAGGATAATTTCTTCATAATAAGTCTTATATTCTTTGATGCTTTTTTTCAATGAAAGTATCTGGCTGGTACTTATAGACCCAAAAACTAGATGGACACAGTAAAAGCAGGGCGGAGCATTAAAAATAGTAAGTCCATTGCCAATAGCTAATCACATAACTTTAAGAAAATAAAGTAAAATATGTCATAGTTTGTTAATTGTGTATTGTATTAACCATATCTTGATTTTATTTCTGGATAATTATATGACCAGATTTGCTTCTGCACAATGTGATATTATTCTCAGTATTAGGAATACATCTTATTTACTATTTTTTTAAAGATTTTATTTATTTGAGAGAGAGCGAAAGAGCACAAACGGGGGGAGGGGCAGAAGGAGAGAGAGAAGCAGACTCCCAGCTGAGCACAGAGCCCGATGTGGGGCTCGATCTCAAGACCCTGGGATCATGACCTGAGCTGAAGACAGACACTTAACTGACTGAGCCACCCAGGTGTCCCTTCCTGTTTACTATTAAGGGACAAATTCTATTTTTTATTTACCATTTGACTCTTTTTATCAGGAAATCTTTCACTCTTCCTTTCCTTTTCATCCTGGTATTAGAGAAAAGACTAGAGCAGCAAAAGTATATATTTAGATGATCTTAAATAATTAGATTATCCTATCATATTTTAACCTATTACTATTCCATCTTTTCAAAGGAGAAAAGATTGATTCCAGTGACCTACAAAATATTCTGAAAGACATGGGGATTGAGCTTACAGATATGGAGCACAAGCATCTACTGAAAACACTGCCCATTGATGGTAAATAAATGCCACATGAATGCCAACATGCCTTCCAGGGAACTTGATTTTATGGGTCAATGTGAGCCATTCTCAATCTTTTAATAGTACAGTTTTGTCTTAAAAATGCCATAAATTAATAGAAAGTCACTTCTGACTTGAAAAGAAATTCTATCATTTCCTCTTCGAACACAATTGGAGAGTCATCACTACATTGCCATACAGTTGTCCAAGCGACTAATACTACCCCCTCAGATCAGCAATAGTTTTGCAATAAGAGCAATGAAAAGTAATGAAGGAGAAATAGGACATCAGTGGAATAAAAAAAAGAAATATTTTAATGTATTTTTTAGAATTGCACCATGAGAGAGTTTAATAAATGTTTCCTATTCCAAAGAATGGGTAAGTTTGTCACGGTGCAAAACACTTATATTTATAAATGTCCATATTGTATAACTATAAAATAGATTAATTTTTAAAGCAAATCATTGAAATGTATCTTTCTACAATCATAGAATTTATGTTTTGGTGACTCTTCATATCAATTTTGTAGAGGTCTGAACTGTACCTTTTCTTACAGCTCATGAAAAGGTGTTTCAAAACAGGTTGCTGAAGGATGTGAGATATAATAAAAGTGAGTAAGAAGCACAAAAAGGAAGCATATGAAATATCCTTAAGCATTAAATTTTTTAAATTTTATTTAAATTCAAGTTAGTTAACATATAGTATAGTATTGGTTTCAGGAATAGAATTTAGTGATTCATCACTTACATATAACACCCAGTGCTCAACCCAACAAGTGCCCTCCTTAATACCCATCACCCGTCAAGCCCATTCCCCCACCCACCTCCCTCCAGCAGCCCTCAGTTTGTTCTCTATAGTTAAGAGTCTCTTATGGTTTGCCTCCTCCTCTGTTTTTTCTTATTTTATTTTTCCTTCCCTTCCCCTATGTTCATCTGTTTTGTTTCTTCATTTCACATATGAGTAAAATCTTGTCTTTCTATGACTGACTTATTTCACTTAGCATAATACACTCTAGTTCCATCCACATCGTTGCAAATGGCAAGATTTCATTCTTTTTGATGCTGAGTAATATTCCTGTGTGTGTGTGTGTGTGTGTGTGTGTGTGTGTGTGTACACATCTTTATCCATTCATCAGTTGAAGGACATTTGGGGTCTCTCCATAGTTAGCATTAAATTTATATCAATAGATTATAACACGTTATTTGGCTGCTTGTACCACATCTGTGTTTTTCCTGGTATTAACCCTTACTTTATCTTAGATGAAATTCTCTACTGGATTGGGTTTTTCAAACTTTCTCTGAAGAAACATGAACAGAAATAAAGATGGAAGGAAAGAAAGGAGGGAAGAAAGGAAGCAAGGAAGGAAGGGGGGAGGAAGGAGGAAGGGGGGAAGGAGAGAGGAAGGTTTAGCATTTATTCCAAAATGTGAGCAGGAGCAGAGAAAACAATCTGAGAGTAAGAGTTTAGGAAACAAATACAATCTCTCTTTCTTTGTGGAGATTATTGATTAGTGCTCTTCAGCTACAATTGCATAGCACTGTCCCACCTAACTTTTTCCTGGGCCCATATGTTTAACATTTGAGGAAGGATGTTCTAATTCTAACTTTTAACTCTTCAAATTGTAACTCTGCTTGTACAGAGTTGTGCAAATCTATTGTAGTTTTGTTCTTTGCTTGAAAATTTTAGCAGTTATACTAGATTATGAAGTCATTCTCTTTTAGCAGTGTATATTCATGTAGCAGTAACAACTGTCTTAAAGAGATATTTGCACCCCCATGTTCATTGCAGCATTATTTACAGTACCCAAGACACAGAAACAATGTGTCTATGGACAGATGAATGAAAAAAAAAAGATAGGAGATATATACACACACACATACACACAAACACACACATACATACATATATAATAGTATATTATTATATAATATACTATATAATATACTGTAAAAAAGAAGGAAATCCTGCCATTTACAACAACATGGATGAATCTTGAGGACATTATGCTAAGTGAAATAAGTCAGACAGAAAAAAACAATATGATATGATACTATATGATATCACTTATATGTGGAATCTAAAAAAAACCAAACTCATAGAAACAGAACTGATTGGTAGTTGCCAGAGGCAGGAGGATGGGGAAGGGAACGGTGAATGTGATCAAAGGATACAAACTTCCAGCTGTAAGAGGAGTAAGTTCTGGGGAGATATAATGTACAACATGGTGACTATAGTTGACAATACTGATGAGGGATGTGTTAACTAACCTTATTGTGGTAATCATTTTGCAGTATACATATATTAAATCATTACATTGTACACCTTAAACTTATACAATGTTATATGTCAATTATATCTCAATAAAGCTGGGGAAAAACAGTAATGCCTGTTAGTTGAAGATAATATGTTTTTATGAATTTTCCTAAATATTTTATAATCATTCCATTTTTTCCTTTTCCTTTCATGTTTTCAAGGAGGGAAGGTTGATGTAAATAACCTGGATCCTGTTTTAGAAGCCATGGAGGTCAAGCTTACAGAACAGGAACTCAATCTGATAAAGGATCTTCTGAGTGGTGAGCACTGTGGAAAACACTGTGATTTTAAACAGATGTTGAGCTTGCAGGATTAATTGCGACTGTTTCAAGGGTTTAAATTATTTGTTGCCCGAAGCCATTTGAATAGTTTTCAGAAGAACTCAGGGGATAAAAAGGCTGTTCATTTTTTGTTGCTTTAAAACCTGTAATCTGGGCGCCTGGGTGGCTCAGTTGGTTGAGTGACTGCCTTCGGCTCAGGTCATGATCCTGGAGTCCCTGGATCGAGTCCCACATCGGGCTCCCTGCTCAGCAGGGAGTCTGCTTCTCCCTCTGACCCTCCCCCCTCTCATGCTCTCTCTATCTCATTCTCTCTCTCAAATAAATAAATAAAATCTTCAAAAAAAAAAAAAAGTTAAAACCTGTAATCTATTTCTTTATGCATCTTAGGGTAGGGACAGGTGCTAGTGAGAAGGGGAGGGATTATTGTTGCCTGGTTTTACAAAAATAGGATCTGCGATGTGTTTTTTCTCACTGATCCATGTATCACTGACATCAACCCAGGGCATAAACCAATCCATTCACCCATTCCTCATTTCTCTGTTCATGGATTTTGAGATGGCTTTCTTTTGTGGTCACTATAACAAGTTAACAGAATAATATGTATAGTATTATTAATTTTTAGAAGTATATATAGTATTCCTTTACAAACGTAAGAACAGCCTGGAAGTATATACACAAACTGTTAGTAATGGTGAGGAGTAGTCATGAAGCTGAGGAGAGGTAAAAGAAGGGACATTTACCTTTTCTTCATATGCTTGTATATTTTTAAATTTGTTACACAAAGTATGTTTTAAATTCTAACTTTTTAAACTCAATTTATTTTGTTTTTAAGATGAATGCAAATGGTATGGTAAAATGATAGGATTTGGGCTGTGTTCTTATCCACCAATTAAGTTTAGGGAATCACTAAAATTGACCACTCTCGGAATTAGCTCCTCTCTAACATCTCTCACGGCTTAACACAGCAATGCCCATGGCATCAACACGTGGTAACACAAGATAATACTCCTTACGAATGTTGAGAAAAATGCATCATTTCAAGAAGTAAGTGAGGTTGAAGGACTTCCCAAATCACACAAAGCCACTAACAAATGTGGACCTGGCAGAGTTAGAACATTTGATAATTGAAGAAAAAAATTCTATATGAATAATAATGAGATAGGACATTCAAGATACAACAATATGGATTTCAAAAGATGTAAAGGAACCCTTGGGAAAAAGTCAATCATTTTTGTAAAGGTTATTTTTATACATCTTGTTTCAAAGTTCAGAAGGATGCTGCAGTGTACAATAACCTCACTTTCTCGGAAAAAAACATTTCAACACACTTGAAAAGTCAATGTTGCTTCATTGCTTCTCCTAAGAATTATTCTATATCCTATAGAATAACTATTGGAATAGTTATAATTACAACCTGAATTTTCGTAAATATTAGATAAGATAAACTTATTTTTACAATTTTCATTTTTATTATTTAATACAATCTTTTAAGATCACTTTCATTCATTATTTACTATTGAATCTTGGTCCTCATTGTAAATGAATTTATTTTCCTTGGTCATCTTCTGGAACAATAAATCTTAGATAAAAAGGACTTCTTGTCCTATGTATCTTTTTTCTGAGTCCATGTTATTGTTTTTCTCTGATTAAACTTTGTCTTACAGGCTATAAGAAAGTTGATCTGAAAAACCTGATGGATAAGGTAGAAGCTGTTACAGGTGAGGAAGAAGTTACCAAATACAGATGATTCTGATTCTTTATACATATTTTATATTCTTTCCTGTTATTCCCTTTAAATTATGCTATTTTTAATAAACTGATTGTAGTTTGATTTCCTAAAGTTTAACTTCGGTTTGTCAATGTTTCAATAATAAAACATAGTGCCACATTTTGTTAGGCCCTATGATCTCATTTTTTCCAGATTAAGATATTTACTAAAAAGATGTTAGTGTAATAAAAAGAGACTAAAGTTTTATTACCTACTAGTAATCTCCCACAACAAAAAATTATGAAATGCATTATTATGTACTCTGTTATATTGCCTCTATTATTACTAAAGTTGTGGAAATAAACACTTCACTATTCTGCCATAACTATACTCAAACAGGACTCATTTAACTTTATTATGCATTGAGTAGTTGGGGTTAATACTTAAACAGTAATAGATTTCATCATTATTTAGAATAATTAGATGGTTCTTTAAAATCACACATTACCATTTCTGTCCTTTTGAAGGGGAGGAAGTTGATATCAACGACTTAGGAACAGTTCTAAGAAACATGGGAATAGAACTCACAGATAAAGAACTCTCACAACTGGTGAAAAATCTGCCAGTTGATAGTGAGTATTTCATAAAATATATCTTACTGATATTGCTGGATTCTTACTCTCTATGAAGCTCCACATTGTAAGTTTCTGTGATCTGAACAGTGTTTTCCTTACAGATGGAAAGGTCTACCAGAGAAGGTTGCTGGATGGTATAAAGTTTCTTAAAGGTGAGGAAGAAGCTTAATAAAACACAATCAATCTGAGATCATCATGTTTGGCATTTCTACTGATTCCTTGTGATTAAATTGTGAACCCTGACACCTAACACATTATTACATACTTTTGTTTCTTTTATAGATCAATGTGTTCTTTAGATCATTTCTTATGATGTACCTTGGAAAGAACTCCCATGCTCTCTTGGGATTTCTCAAATTTGACAGAAGAAGAAATTATCAGAGCCCAGGCTGCACAGCAAAAGTAAAGGGAAAATTAACACCTCTTCAGTTAGTTTATTCAGCAGCAAGAGACTACTAATCTGACATTTAGACCAAAAGAGAGAGAGAGAAGAAGGGAGCTCTAGAAAGCCTTCAAGATATTGAAGGAACATAGGACTGAATAGACAGACAGGAAGCAGGCCAGGAGGAAGGTCATGTCTAGGCAAGGTTCCCAATACCAGCTTCATGATATCTGCCAAATCCACACAGTATTTGTACTATTATTAATATTTTCATTTAAATTGATTTACTTTTAACTTGAATTTAAAAAATTTTTAAATGGCAACGGAGAACCAGCGTCCCTTAACATAACTAGAAGTTAACTGTAAAAACAAACACAGTGAAAGTGAGACAGTAGTCATTCGAAACACAGGAATTATTATCACCCTACTAGAATTCTCTGAGCAGTCATTACATCACCTTTCAGTTTTTATACTGGATATGCTTATATGAAGATTAAAATTAAAACAATAAGCTCTAACTCTTATTATTGACTCTGTCCTCTTGTAAAGATCTCATCAGGCTTTGGTCCTTTGGATGAACATAATAACCATAATCCTCAGGAAGGTGAGGGTTTATCCCACATTTTAGGGACATTAACTTCTACTTGTATAACTCTCTCTCTTTCCATAGGAGGGAAGATTGACTCCAGTAAAGTGGATGCAGTTTTGGGAAACATGGGCATGGACCTCACTGAAAAGGAGCTTAAAGACATAACACAAAACCTGCCAGTTGATGGTGAGCATTTTAGATACCACTGAACACTACAGAAAAACTACTTTTATGAGCCTATTTATAACAGTCATTAAAAATGCTTGTTTGTCCAAATGGCCAACAGACACATGAAAAAGTGCTCAACATCACTCGGCATCAGGGAAATACAAATCAAAACCTCGATGAGATACCACCTGACACCAGTCAGAATGGCTAAAATTAACAAGTCAGGAAACGACAGATGTTGGCGAGGATGTGGAGAGAGGGGAACCCTCCTACACTGTTGGTGGGAATGCAAGCTGGTGCAGCCACTCTGGAAAACAGTATGGAAGTTCCTCAAAAAGTTGAAAATAGAGCTACCCTACAACCCAGCAATTGCACTACTGGGTATTTACCCCAAAGATACAAATGTAGGGATCCAAAGGGGTACGTGCACCCCAATGTTTATAGCAGCAATGTCCACAATAGCCAAATGGTGGAAAGAGCCAAGATGTCCATCGACAGATGAATGGATAAAGAAGATGTGGTGTATATATATATATATAGACACACATATACACAATGGAATATTATGCAGCTATCAAAAAAGCGAAATCTTGCCATTTGCAATGATGTGGATAGAACTGTAGGGTATTATGCTAAGCGAAATAAGTCAATCAGAGAAAGACAAGTATCATATGATCTCACTGATATGAGGAATTCTTAATCTCAGGAAACAAACTGAGGGTTGCTGGAGTGGTGGGGGGGTGGGAGGGGTGGGGTGGCTGGGTGATGGACATTGGGGAGGGTGTGTGCTATGGTGAATGCTGTGAATTGTGAGACTGATGAATCACAGACCTGTACCTCTGAAACAAATAATACATTATATGTTAAAAAAAAAAAAGAAAGAAAAAGAAGATAGTAGGAAGGGTAAAATGAAGGGGGGGAAATCGGAGGGGGAGACGAACCATGAGAGACTATGGACTCTGAGAAACAAACTGAGGGTTTTAGAGGGGAGGGGCGTGGGGGATGGGTTAGCCTGGTGATGGGTATTAAAGAGGGCACGTATTGAATGGAGCACTGGGTGTTATAGGCAAACAATGAATCATGGAACACTACATCAAAAACTAATGATACAATGAATGGTGACTAACATAACAAAATAAAATTTAAAAAAAATAAATTTAAATTAAATTTAAATTAAAATTAAAAAAAAAGCTTGTTTGGCATCAAGAAGGCATTCTGAAAAGCTTAGGGAAAAAACTCAGGTCCAAAGAAAGAACACATCCTGTCTCTCGCTGGTTTTATGTTCAAAGTAGAGAAGGATTTCAAGATACCTCTGTTTTTTCACTAGCCTTACCTTTTTTTCCTTATGGAGTAGGGAGAATTGATAAGTATTGTGCAAATTCCACTTAAACTCCTTGGTCACATTTGCTAATACGTGACATCAGTATTTATAAAAAGGATACTTATTATAGGTATGGTGATCTTTAATGTTCTTTCTATTTTAATGTGGCTAGAGTATACCTGCTCTATGTGGCTGACATTCAGTATTTGTCTGCCTGTCTCTCACTTTCACCTGGGTCCTATGGAGAAAAGTCTATTGCAGGCCGCCTGGGTGGCTCAGTCTGTTGAGCTGCTACCTTCAGCTCAGGTCATGATCTCAGGGTCCTGGGATCGAGTCCTGCGTCGGGCTCCCTG
Source organism: Halichoerus grypus (assembly GCF_964656455.1). NCBI lineage: Eukaryota > Metazoa > Chordata > Mammalia > Carnivora > Phocidae > Halichoerus > Halichoerus grypus. Next base: position 193,573,824 of record NC_135713.1, read on the forward strand.
CTCAGCGGGAAGCCTGCTTCTCCCTCTCCCACTCCCCCTGCTTGTGTTCCCTCTCTCGCTGTGTCTCTCTCTGTCAAATAAATAAATAAATAAATCTTAAAAAAAAAAAAAAAAGGAAAGTCTATTACAGACAATTTAGAACAGTTCTTCTCTGAATCTGTAACTAGGATGAAGTCACAGAGCACCATTTCCACCAAATGCTGTTATTGAAGCAATCACAAGACCCTGCCCAGATTCAGTCTAAGCTCTTGGTGGAAGTTGTATCAGTCACATTGTAATAAGGTCATGTGGGATGGGAAATATATAGCTCAGCCATCCTTGAAAAATATGTTTATCACTTCTACTATTATTGGGCCTATGCTTTTTCTAGCTTTTCACTATCATGAATAAAACTGCTATGAACATTCTTGTACGAGACTTTTTTTGTCTGAGATATTTTTGAACATGTGTTTACTATTCTTTTGGGTAGAAATGCTGCATCCTAGGGTAAATATGTCTTTGGTTTTATAAAAATCTGTTAGATACTTTTCCAAAGTGAATGTACCATCTTATACTCCCACCAACAATGTCTGAAGGTTCTCTTAGCTCAGCTCCTCACCAATATTTGTTATTATCGTTATTTTTAATTTTAGTCCTTCTGGTTAGTGTGTGGTGCTATCTCAATATGGCCTTGATTTACATTTCCCTGATGACTAATGATATTGAGTACTTTTTCAAGTGCTTATTAGCCATTTATACTTCTTTAATAAAGTATCTGTTCAAATTGTTTGCCCACTTTTTATCTGATTGTTTGTCCAACCACTTGGAGAATGGTTGTTTCTCTTTCATACCCGTCTGCTAGGAGTACTTAGTTTCTTTTTGTCTTTCTGCTTCATTATTAAATGAAGGAATTTAAGGCCATACATTTTCTTCTGAGTGCAGCTTCACTACGTCCTTTTGGTTTCGATATGAAGAGTTTTCCTGATCATTACTTTCTACCAACTTATAATTGATACAAAGATTATCTAGTATCTATAAGTATATCTCTTACTTTCTTTTTAAGTCTTTTAAGTTTTTATTATATATAAACTTTGGAGTTCTATCAGATAATGTGGCCACTGAGATGTTAAAAAGAATCTCTATTTTGTTAAAATTTTCATTATGGCCATGTACTTTACTAATTTTTGTAAATCTGTAGGCATATAAAAATAATTTATAGTCTCTAGAGAGGGCACATAGACTTCTATATATATATATATTACAAAATCAAGTTTATCAGTAGTATTATTCAATTCCTTTGTGTCTTTACCTCTATTTTGTCTACAAAATAGATCTTCTATTAAGAGGGTTAAGATCTCCTACTTTAATTGAATTTTTATAAGATTCTTCTTGGGGCACCTGGGTGGTCCAGTCGGTTGGGTGTCTGACTCTTGATTTCAGCTCAGGTCATGTTCTCAGGGTCCTGGGATCAAGCCCCACCTCAGGCTCCGTGCTCAGCAGGGAGTCTGCTTGAGATTCTCTCTCCCTCTGCCCCTCCCCGCCACTCTCTCAAATAAATAAATAAATCTTAAAAAAATTTTCTTAAATTACTAATAGTTTTGCTTTATAGGTTTATGACTGTTACAATATTCATAAACTATACCTTTTGATGTCCCTCTTTATCTACATCTCTTTGTTGATTTGACTCTTAAGTTTTACTTTGATATTAACAATTGCCAGTACTGGTTTCTTTTTGCTTGTATATGCCTCCTATATCTTTGCCCACTCCTTTATTTTCAATCTTCTTTATCATTTGGTGGGAAATATATTTTGTGAAATCATCATATAGCTGGGTTTTTAAGGAACCCATCTGATAATCTTTCTTCTTTCAATGAGAAATTTCAGTTTGTTCAGATTTGGTGTAATACTGGACATATGCATTTATTTTATCTCATTTTATATTTATTATTCATTTTCTACTGTTGTTTTCTCTTTTTTTCTTGTGCTTATTATTACTGGTTTAAGTTGTCATTCATTATATTTGTTTTCTTCCTAGGAGGGTCACATTTCATTAATTCTTGCATTTCTTTTCTTCTCATTCACTGTCATACTTACCTATAACTTAATTATTACTGGTAACAAAATACTGCTTTATTCTCCATCAAGATACTTTTACCCATCAGATATTTCATTTCAGCTTTATCCCTTCCTCCCACTCCGCACCCCCACAATCTCAATAAGCAGAAACTTTTAGAATACTCTTATTCCTCCCACCATTTCCCCTACTCCCCACCATGAGATCTTTGGAATGTCTTTACTTCCTCAACTATACATTTTCAATTCTCACAAACAACTCCTAAAATTTCTCTTACATAATTTCCCTTCTATTTCAAGATTCTTTATTTAGCACTTAATATTACATATTCCATAACATAACAGATCGTTTTCAAGCTTACAGAAAAGAAGGTAGCATCTGTTCTGGCATCTCTGTATTTTAACCACCTCAGGAAAAAAATGTTTCTGCCCACCTGTTTTATTCCTTCTTGGTCTTTTAGGAGTGAGGGGAATTGGAATGCCCCATACTGGCCTTGATTGAGCTTCATCAGGGTCTTCAGGATTCTAAATGCCAAGCATTTCCCACGATCTACTGCTTTCCAGTTCTGTTCCTGGGCTGTGACACCTCTCTGGTGCTTCCCTCATTGAGGGCGGAAAGAACCCCATGCCCATTCTTGGGCTCCAGGACACAACCAGAGCCCAAGTGTTGACATAGCCCCAGCAGCCTAGAAAAACCATCAACGTTTGAATTTCAAAAGGGAAACAGCTTTGAGATGGTAGTAAAAGGGACTGGAGCCATGCTCCGGTCTCCATGTTCACAAAAGCCTTTCTAAATGTTTATTAAAGTAAATGCAAAAGAGTAAGAATAACATTATAAGTAAAGGAAAATGATCAACTTTGGTTTAAACAAATTTCCCTTGTCACACAGATGTCTTAATTCCTACTAATAGATTCCTCCTCAGCTGAGATGAACTTGGAATATTTTAATGAAAGAGAACTCACCCCAGTTAGATGGCCTATGGCAGAGAGCCCTTTCATCTTGGGTCAGAATGATGTGATTCATATATACAATGGAATATTGCTCAGCCATCAGAAAGGATGAATACCCACCATTTGCATCAACATGGAGCTGGAGGGGATTATACTAAGTGAAATAAGTCAAGCAGAGAAAGACAGTTACCATACATTTGGTTTCACTCATATGTGGAACATAAGGAATAGTGAGGAGGACCACAGGGGAAGGGAGGGAAAACTGAATGGGAAGAAATCAGAGAAGGAGACAAACCATGAGAGACTTTGGAATCTGGGAACCAAACTGAGGGTTACAGAAGGGAGGGGGGTGGGGGGATGGGGTAACCAGGTGATGGGTATTAAGGAGGGCACGTGTGGTGATGAGCACAGGGTGTTATACGCAACTAACGAATCACTGAACACTACATCAAAAACTATATTTTGGCCAACTGAACATAATAAAAAAAACGGAAACTACAAAAAAAAAAAAAGAATTTTCCCAGGAATAAACCAGATGGACAAAGAAGAGGATGAACAGACAACCATGGCGACCCATGTACAAAGACAGGCCTAAAAATTCTAATCCCCTCCAAGGATCCCATCTCTTTTTCATGATAGACTTGGTCAACTAAAATAGTCCAGGTAAACCAACACACATTTTCCATTTTGCCCTGACCTGTAGTTGGTATCGAAGTTATTAATGGCCAGGAATACTTTAATAGACAAAGAATAAGGAAATTCTCACCACAGAATTAGCAACATTATTGGTAATTGATACACTTTTCTGGCCATTCTGCTGGTACTCAAAAACAGGTGTGTTGAATTTATGATTAACTACATTTTATACCATGTTTCCTAGATTATAGCTAGATTTTTCTCATCAACATGGAGTATTATTTTGCTGGGGGAGAAAAAGCACTTCTGTTTTCAGAAAGTAAATGATAAGAATTAGCCACTTTTCTTCCCTGAGCACAATACATTGGAAATGCTGGAATATTAATTGTATTCAGGAAATAATTATGCTTATTATCATTCAAGCTGTCATCCTTCTTCTACCTTCTTATGAAGGATGTAGCAAAAGGTTAAGTTTTCGTGTGTGTGTGTGTGTGTGTGTGTGTATGTGTATAGTATGAAACCAGCGTCTATTTTGTATATTGAGGTATAACTTTTTATATTGAGGTTATAACTGACATGGAACATTATATTAGTTCAGGTATATAACATAAATGATTCAGTATTTATATATACTGCAATATATATATGTATATATATATGTCTCTCAAAATGATCACCACAGTTAACACCCATCACTATACACAGTTACATTGTTGTGATGAGAACTTTTAAGACCTACTCTCTTTAGCAACTTTCAAATATTATTAACTATAGTCATCATACTGTATATTACATCCCCATGACTCACTTTATAACTGAAAGTATGTACCTGCAAAAGGTTAAATTTTTTAGAGCAAATAAATACTACTAAGTTTTTCTGCTCAGTGCAACATACTTTCTTGGTCTCATTGTTATGTTTCTATCCAATTTATTCCTTGTCTTACAGTTAAAGGTAAAGTTGATCTAGAAAAGCTGATGAATGAAGTAAAATCTTTTTCAGGTGAGTAAGACATTACTAAGACATTTTGAATTAAATTCTAACCCTATGTTAAATCTTGCATAGTGTTTTCCTGATATTATATCATAAATTTATTAATGTTGATATTTTACATATTTTTAATGAAATATTTATATTCAACTTTACTTCTGCCTTTGATTTTGAATTATCTAGGATTTGGCTATAAAAATCAGTAGTGAAGGGTGCCTAGGTGGCTCAGTCAGTTGAGCATCTGCCTTTAGCTCAGGTCATGATCCCGGGGTCCTGGGATGGAGCACCACATTGGGCTCCCTGCTCGGCAGGGAGTCTGCTTCTCCCTCTCCCTCTGCCCCTCCTCCCCACTCATGTTCTCTCGCTCTCACACACACTCTCTCTCTCAAGTAAATAAGTAAAATCTTCAAAAAAAGTAAATAAGTGGTGATGCTTAAGTAATAAATTATATTTTCTGTAGTTTCTGCCAGTATTATACTGATCTTAACCAGTGTTTAAATCAGAGGTTTAACAAATTGGCCACCCATGAATTGAGTCCAACCTGCAGTCAAGTTTTGTAAAATCTGGCAACACTGGCCCTATATTCCCTCACGACAGTAACTGGTGTATTTTCTCTTTGGACAAGGCATGTGCTGTCTAGTTCACCACAGCTAGTTTCACTCATTTCTTCTACCTCCAGGCTCCTACAAGCTTGAGTTAATAACTGCTGGCTTAAATAACCAAATGTAGGTAGGCAAAGAATATAGGAAGAGGAATATTTTTAGAAAATTAAGTTGATAGGATTGCTTTAAATAATAATCACATGATTCAGTATTAAAAAGTAAAAAAGACTAGATATCCTAAATTACTGGCCAATTATATATAAACTGATTTTCTTCTATGGTATCTTGCCATTAGTCTTAGGAGACCACTCTTTATGAAGAATCAAGGAATAGGTTCTGCCTCATTATCCTTAAACATTATTGGAATATGTGAGAGTAGGAAAGTTAGGATGGCATTCTTTAAACCAGATTTTTCATTATTTTGGATCATTATAATGTCCTAAAATTGCCATGTGTCAATAATTCATTTTTCTTTCAAAGGAGGTAAAGTTGATGCTAATAAACTTGAAAGTATTTTGGAAAACTTGGGGATTGAGCTCGCACCTAATGAACGTTTGAATTTAGTGAAGACACTGCCACTTAATGGTAAGTCTCATGGGTGCTATAAGCCTAGTTCTGTGAAACTATTTCCACATGTGAAAAATTACAAAATAGTTGCATTTTAACACCCAGTGCTCATTACAACAAGTGCCCTCCTTAATACCCATCTAATGGTGAGCGCTGTGAATTGTGTAAGACTGTTGAATCACAGACCTGTACCTCTGAAACAAACAATACATTATATGTTAAAAAAAAGAAGAAGAAGAAGATAGCAGGAGGGGAAGAATGAAGGGGGGGACATCGGAGGGGGAGACGAACCATGAGAGACGATGGACTCTGAGAAACAAACTGAGGGTTCTAAGAGGGGGGGGGATGGGTTAGCCTGGTGATGGGTATTAAAGAGGGCACATTCTGCATGGAGCACTGGGTGTTATGCACAAACAATGAATCATGGAACACTACATCAAAAACTAATGATGTAATGTATGGTGATTAACATAACATAATAAAAAAAAATCTAAGATTCTAAAGGATTAAACAAAAAAATACCCGTCTAATGAATCATTGAACACTACATCAATAACTAATGATGTACTATATGCTGGCTAACTGAACATAAAAAAAAAAAAGATACAAACATCAAAAATAAATGAAAAATTACAATCTTACATAAAACAACCCTATGTAAAAAAATAATTGCCAAGACTCATGTCAAGAAGCTATGTTTTCGGGGCGCCTGGGTGGCTCAGTCAGATGCTCAACCAACAGTGCTACCCACACACCCTGAGTTCAGCATTTTTAGATTCCATATGTAAGTGATATCATACAGTATTAGTCTTTCTCTCTCCAACTTATTTCACTTAGCATAATGCCCTGGTTTTAAATAAAACCAAAAAAATTATTAAAAATTCTTTTTAATCCCATAACCCAAAGATAGCCATTATTAGTATTTTGGTATACTTCCTTCTAGTGCTCAGCAGATGATAGATTGATAGATAATATTTATGTGTATATTAATTTACTTATAATTCTCATCTCTTCACAATGTTAACATGCATATTTATCATAGAAACCTTGATAATGCAAATAAGTGAAAATAAAACTATATTCCCAACATAAAGCAATAACTACTATGAGAATTTTGATGTATATTCTTCTAGTTCTCCATGTATGAATATATATCCTTTTTTATTTGGCAACCTTGTGGATAAATCTTTGCAAATATTCTAAAATTTTTTGAGATTAAATTCCTTTAAGTAGAGTTGTAAAATGGAAGATATTTTGTTTTTCTCACATTTTCTTCCAGAATATTGTAATTTGAACTCCCACAAACAGTATGTGAGGATGTTATTTTCTCTACATTCTCAATACAGAAAAAAAAAGAGCATCTCATGATTATGATTTGCAATTCACTCCTTTACCACTGAGAGAGAACAATTTCATATATTTATCTATTTGCATTTGAAATGTTCCTGATGCAAAGATTTCTAAATTCTTTCTTTCTGAAATTAAAAGATGTGTACTACCTTTCTGACTCCATTTTAAATATCTATTTTTTATAGCTGATGGAAAAGTGTATCAAAAAAGGTTGATGAAGGGCATAAAGTCTCTCAAACGTGAGTAAGAAGCACAGTGAAAAGACTGAATCCGAAACCTTTATTTGTGTTGTTAAAATATGAATCATCCTTTCCTATGTAATTGTATTTATTTATGCTTTCTTAAGTAGATCTGCATTTTACCAAGTAAACCAAGTAGTTTCCTGTACTAAAATTTGGCAGAAAGTGTTAAACTTTCTCGGATTTTCCTAACTCAGCCCCAAAGAAACAAAATAAAAACACAAAGCAAAAGGTAAAGAATGAACATTGTCAGATAAAGGTTTCAGTCAAAAGTGGAGGCAAATAATTTGAAAGTACAGACAATAAAAACAACTCCTGTTTTATAGAATATTATGTCAGTCATCTCTAGCTCTCACCTTTCAAAATCCTAACATAAAATTGAGAGGAATTTTTATTCTCTTATTAACTGAACAAAACTGGGTTTTTGGTATTCGTCTTGAAAATCTTAATAATACTAAGAAATATGTGAGTTTTTTTATTGTAATATAATACATGCTTGATAAAGAGGAATAATAACACAGCAGAGTGAATTCATGGTCCAGTTTTAGAAACATTCAATTTTACTATATTCCTTTCCTCCTCCTTACTTAGAAGGCAATGTTGATGTCAACAAGCTGGACACTCTTTTAGAAAACATGGGAATCAGCATCAAAGAAAAAGAATTCATGGATCTGATAGAAAGACTGCCAGATGCTGGTAAGCACATAATCACCCTTGTACTTTTTTTTTTTTTAAAGATTTTATTTATTTATTTGAGAGAGAGAATGAGATAGAGAGAGCATGAGACGGGGGAGGGTCAGAGGGAGAAGCAGACTCCCTGCTGAGCAGGGAGCCCGATGCGGGACTCGATCCCGGGACTCCAGGATCATGACCTGAGCTGAAGGCAGTCGCTTAACCAACTGAGCCACCCAGGTGCCCCAACCCTTGTACTTTTTAAGGGGTACTTATTGTTTTCATCTTTACTGAGATATAATTGACATATAACATTGTGTAAGTTTAAGGCATACAACTGTTGATTTGATAAACTTGTATATTGCAAAATGATTACCGCCATAGCTAACACCTCTGTGACATCACATAATTTTTTTTTTTTTATAGTGAAAACATTTAAGATCTACTCTTAGGAACTTTCAAGTATATAATACAGTGTTGTTAACCATAATCACCATTCTGTATTATATTCTCAGAATTTATTCACATTAGAAATCGGAGTTTATACCCTTTACCTAACATCTCTCTATTTCCCCACCTCCTCCCTCAGCCCCTGATAATGACAATTCTGCTCTGTTTCTATGAGCTCAACATTTTTGTTTTTGTTCTTTTTTTAAAGTTTTATTTATTTGAGAGCAGGGAAGTGCAGAAAGGGAAAGAGAGAGAGTCTTAAGCAGACTCCACACTGAGCTCGATCCCATGACCCTAAGATCATGACCTGAGCCAAAATCAAGAATCAGATGCTCAACCAACAGTGCTACCCACACACCCTGAGTTCAGCACTTTTAGATTCCACATATAAGTGATATCATACAGTATTAGTCTTTCTCTGTCCAATTTATTTCACTTAGCATAACGCCCTCAAAGTTTATCCATGTTGTCACAAATGGCAAGATTTCCTTCTTTCTTGGGGCTGAGTAATTTTCTATTGTATATAATATACCACATCTTCTTTACCCAGTCATCCACTGACAGACATATATCTTGGCTATTGTGATTAATGTTCCAATGAACATGGGAGTGCAGATATCTTTCTGAAATCCTATTTCAAAGTGGGATTTTGAATTAGGTGCTATGATGTGGGATTAATGGATCATATAGTAGTTCTATTTTTAATTTCTTAAGGAACCTCTATTCTGTTTTCTACAATGACTGTACCAACTTATATTCCCACCAACAGTGAGCAAGGGTTTCCTCTTCTCCACATCCCCACCAGCATTTGTTATCTCTTATCTTTTTGATGATAACTATTCTAACAAGTGTGAAGTGATATCTCATTGTGGTTTTAATTTGCATTTCCCTGATGATGAGTGATATTGAACACCTTTTCATGTACCTGTTGGCCACTTGTGTATGTTCTTTGGAAAGATGGCTATTCAGTTCCTCTGCCTATGTTTTAGTTGGATGTTGGGGGGTTTTGCTATTGAGTGTATGAGGTCCTTTTATATTTTGAATATTAGTCCCTTATCAGATACATGGTTTGCAAATATTTTCTTCCATTCTGTAAGTTGCCCTTTCATTTTGTTGATTGTTTCTACTGCTTTGCAGAAGCCTTTTAGTTTGGTATAGTCCCACTTACTAATTTTTTCTTTTGTTGCTTGTGCTTTTGGTGTCATAACTAAAAAAATAATTGCCAAGACTCATGTCAAGAAGCTATGTTTTCAGGGCGCCTGGGTGGCTCAGTCGTTAAGTGTCTGCCTTTGGCTCAGGTCATGATCCCAGGGTCCTGGGATCAAGGCCCACATCGGGCTCCCTGTTCTGCAGGAAGCCTGCTTCTCCCTCTCCTGCTCCCTCTGCTTGTGTTCCCTCTCTTGCTGTGTCTCTGTCAAATAAATAAATAAAATCTTAAAAAAAAAAAAAGCTATGTTTTTTCTGGAAGTTTTATTGTTTTGGGTCCTACATTTAAGTCTTTAATTCATTTCAAGTTCATGTTTTTGAGTGGTATAAGATAGTGGTACAATTTAATTATTTTGCCTATGGTTATCCAGTTTTCCCAACACCATTTATTGAAGAGATTGTCCTTTCCCTATTGAGTATTCTTGGCTGCCTTGTTGATAGTTGACTGTATATGTGAGGTTTTATTTCTGGGCTCTTGATTCTGTTCTGTTGGTCCATGTATCTATTTTTATGCTGTGCCATACTGTTAGATTAGCTTTGTAGTACAGTTTGAGGGGGAGGAGTTAAGATGGTAGAGGATTAGGGAGGCCCTAAGCATGTCTCATCCCTCAAATACAGCTAGATAGTTATCAGATCATTCTGAACATCCAAGAAATCAATCGGAGGTCTAAGAGAACAAAAACTACAAGTCTACAAGCAGAAAAGTGACCACCTTTGGAAGATTCTTTAACAAGCAGACCAAAACACATGCAGAATCTAGTTTTGTTGCTGTTGTTGTTGTTATTGTTGGACTTTTTATTTTGTCTTTTTCTTTCTTCTTTTCTTTTCTGGACAAAATGATGAGATGGAGAAATTCACCCCACAAGAAAGAACAGGAGATAGTACAACCAGGGATTTAATCAATATAGATATAAGTAAGATGTCTGAGCCAGAATTTAAAACAATTATAAGGATATTAGCTGGGCTTGAAAAAAGCATAGAAGACACTAGATAAACCCTTACTGCAGAGATAAAAGAACTAAAATCTAGCCAGGCTGAAATTAAAAATGCTATAACCAAGATGCAATCCCAAGTGGAGGTCATAAAAATGAGGATGGACAAAGCAGCGGGGCAAATCAGTAATGTAGAAGATAAAATTATAGGGAAAAATGAAGCTGAAAAGAGGAGGGAAAAAAAAGTAATGGACCACAAAGGTAGACTTAAGGAACTCAGTGACTTATTAAATGTAATGACATTCGTATCATAAGAGTCCCAGAAAATGAAGAGAGAGAAAAAGGGACAGAAGGTTTATTTGAACAAATTATCGCTGAAAAGTTCCCTAATCTGGGGAGGGACACAGACATCAAAATCCAAGAAGCACAGAGAACTCCCATTAAATTCAACAAAAGCCAGCCATCATCAAGGCATATCATAGTCAAATTCTCAAAATACACAGATAAGGAAAGACTCCTGAAAGCAGCAAGGGAAAAATGTCTTTAACCTACAAAGGAAGACAGAACCGGTTTGCAGCAAATCTGTCCACTGAAACCTGGCAGGCTAGAAAGGAGTGGAAGGAAATGTTCAACGTGCTGAATGGGGAAAATATGCAGCCAAGAATTCTTTATCCAGCAGGACTGTCATTCAGAATAGAAAGAGAGAGAAAGAGAGTTTCCCAGACAAACAAAAACTAAAGGAGTTTGTGACCACTAAACCAGCCCTACAAGCAATTTTAAGGGAGACTCTTTGGGTGGTGGGAAAAAAAAAAAAAAGACCAAAAGCAACAAAGACTAGAAAGGACCAGAGAACATCTCCAGAAACACCAACTCTGCAGGTAACACAATGGCACTGAATTCATATCTTTCAATAATCTCTCTGTAGTATCGTTTGAAATCAAGAAGGGTAATGCCTCCAGCTTTGTTCTTTCTCAGTATTGCTTTGGCTATTCAGGGTCTTTTGTGGTTCCGTATAAATTTAAGGATTTTTTTTCTATGTCTGTGAAAAAATACCATTGGAATTTTTATAGGAACTGGATTGAATCTATAGATGACTTTTGGTAGTACAGACATTTTAACAATACTAATTTTTCTGACCCATGAATGTGAGCTATATTTCCATTTGTTTTTGTCTTTTTCAATTGCTTTCATCATGGTTTTGTAGTTTTCATTGTATAGATCTTTCACCTTCTTATTTAAATTTATTTCCAAGTATTTTGTTGTTTTTTATGCTATTGTTAGTGGTATTGTTTTCTTTATTTCTTTTTCAGATATAAAGTATATGGAAATGCAACTGATTTCTGTATGTTGAGTTTGTATACTGCAACTTTACTGAATTCATTGATTAGTTCTGACAGTTTTTTGGTGGAGTCTTTAGGATTTTCTATATATAAGGTCATATCATCTGCAAACAAAGACAATTATGCTTCTTCCTTTCCTATTTGGATGCCCTTTTTTTTTTGCCTGATTGCTCTGGCTTAGACTTCTGGTACTATGTTGAATAGAAGTGGTAAGAAGGGGCACTCTTGTCTTGTTCGTAAGGCTCATTTTCTTATAGGCTTTTCTTTTTCCCTTCAAACTGGTGGGTTAACTGAATATTTTTTAATGAAACACTAAAGCTAGATATTGTTTCATGAGACTTCATGATCAATTTCTGTGTGTGTGTGTGTGTGTGTTTAGAGTTCTTAGTGTGGCTTACAATAAAAAAGTTTTGAAAATCACTGGCTTAAATGATAGTAATATAACAGTTCTATTTTCAGTCTATTGTTCTTTCCACACTCTTCCTGGCTGATTCCACTTAACCATATATATTTAAGATTTCAAATCTTTTATCTCAAACCTATATTTTTTTCATGCATTTCAGTCTAGGACAGTGAGGTCCTTTTATGTAGCATCATGGGGGCAAGTATTTGATTAGATACTCTAAAAATCCAGTTAGAGTAAGGAATAATAAAAATGATGTATATGTACCATACATATTTTATTTCCATAAAAAAAATGGGACTACATTTTAATTTTTTTTATGTTATGTTAATCCCCATACATTACATCATTAGTTTTTTTTTTTTTAAAGATTTTATTTGTTTATTTGACAGAGAGAGACACAGCGAGAGAGGGAACACAAGCAGGGGGAGTGGGAGAGGGAGAAGCAGGCTCCCCGCTGAGCAGGGAGCCCGATGCGAGGCTCGATCCCAGGACCCTGGGATCGTGACCTGAGCTGAAGGCAGACGCTTAATGACTGAGCCATCCAGGTGCCCTTACATCATTAGTTTTTGATGTAGTGTTCATGATTCATTGTTTGCATATAACATCCAGTGCTCCATGCAGAACGTGCCCTCTTTAATACCCATCACCAGGCTAACCCATCCTCCCACCCCCCTCCCCTCTAGAACCCTCAGTTTGTTTTTCAGAGTCCATAGTCTCTCATGGTTCGTCTTCCCTTCTGATTCCCCCCCCTTCATTCTTTCCCTCCTGCTATCTTCTTCTTCTTCTTTTTTTTTTTTTTTTTAACATATAATGTATTATTTGCTTCAGAGGTACAGATCTGTGAGACTACATTTTAATTTAATGTAGCCATACTCTTTGGAGATTTTTTGTGCAAAAATACCCATTTATCATCTATACTCCCATTTTCAGTTTCTCTTAAGTGGAGCAAAGTGCTTTTTTTAAAAGTTGAGCAGAAATTTCCATCAGAATCCATCTAGATTTTAATTCCTTCCCCAATCTTTTTACAGTTATTTATCTACACCAAATTCAGCTTTACATAAACTCCCAAAACATTCAAATTTGTTTTTATGGTAATAACTCCCTTTTCCATTTATAGTTTATCAGTTTATATAATGATTAAGTTATCAATTTAATAATAAGTACAACTCTTTATAAACAAACCTGGAAACAAGCTCAACAACTCAACCCATAGGAACACAAATGTGCTGGCTTACTAAAAGTGTAGCTTACTAGATATAAAGTTTAGCATGCCATCAACATCAGTATGAATGTTTTACAGTAGGAATGATGAATATAATTCAGGCCATCAGGGTAGTTAAATGGAGGTCAGTTAAGGGATATCCTATATCAACAAATCTCTTTTGAGACGTAGATTTCCCAGTGGAAATCCAAATTCAACATATAAAAAGTAAACTATTTTCCCTGTTAAATTCAGTCCTAATTTTTTTTTTCATTTCTCTGCCACTATCGTCCACCCACAACTACCCCTGAAATAACCCATGAATTATCTTTGACTTCTCATGTTCCTTCATTTTTTCCTCTTAAAAATATCCCCAATCTCTCTCTATCTTTGCTACCTACTCTTAATTCAAATCCTCATTATCCCTTGCTTACACTACTACAGAAGGCTCCTGACTAGTATAACAGCCGCTGGTCCCATTGCCTTCAATTCATTCTACACCCACTCACCAGATGACTTAACTAGAGTGAAAATCTGACCTTGTAATTCTTCCAATTAAAACCTTTCAATGACCTTCATAGCTTATATGCATTGAGTCTTACAATATGCCAGACACAGTGCTAAACATTTTTATGACAAATTAACTTATTCATTCATGTAACAATACCTATTGAACACCTAACACCTAGCAGTTTCTGTTTTGGCCTTAGGAATACAGCCATAAATAAAACAAATTAATGTAAATTTTGTGGAGCCAGGATTTTTATCTTCTTCTTTCACTGCTCTATTCCCAACTCCAGGCAGTCCAATGTCAAAGTCTAAACCATTAGCTCCAACCAATCTCTTTCAACTCATCTTTCCAACTCCCTATATGGCATTTTTCCCTCAAGCAAAATTTAAAAGCTTTAGTTTACCAGACACTGTGCTCTTCATTGCTCTTTTTCCCAGGATTCTTTGTCTTTCTCCAATGATAGAAAATAGCATAATACCATAAACAATGGTTTTAAATGTATATCAATCATGTGTTATCAGCCATTCCTAGAGAAACATGGAGTTAGAAATAGAATGAATCCAAAAGACTTGAGAGAACATTTTTCCTAAGATAGACTTTACGGTTCAAAGAATGATAGTGCCCCTGGCAGATAATGGAGCTATCCATTAAAATCCAAGAATTATAAATTTAAAAAGGACAAGATATAGTGAATAGCTTTCATCTAGGTTCTACTTCATAATTTAAGTATTTTATGCTTTATGCTTTTTTTCTGAGTTTGGATTACCAGTGTCTAAATTTTGTCTTAAAAAAAAAAAAAAAGAAATTTTGTCTTGACTTACAGATAAAGGGAAGATCAAACTAAATACGCTGATGGAAGAATTGAGTACTGCTTTAGGTAAGTGAAAAATAACTTAATTCTTTATACAGTTTTAATGATACATTCTACCATCCCTTTAGTCCCTTGTTAATTTCACCATTTTAACTCTTCATTAATTAAACATTTTCATTAATTAACATTAATTAAACATTTCTGCCTGCTTTGATAACCTATGATTTTTTTGATAATCTGTGCTTTTGCAACAGAGGTACTAGGTCTTTGCAATAAAACAAAAAATTTCAAAATTTAGATTATAACAGATACTATATATAGACATAATTACTTGAATAAGTCATCAACAATATAATTTCTTGGGCAATTATATTAGCCTTATATTATTATATGTAGTATTTTCCTCTAACATTATGAAGACATGCCTTTTATTATAAATAAGGGACAATGTTATATTTTTAAGTCTGATATTAACTCTGTATAATATAGCAGGTGACCTTAGGTCTTTGTTGTTCATCTAGCAATAGAAGATGGTACTGTACAAACACATTTTGTTTTGTTTTTCATAATTTATATTCATTTGATAATGTTCTATTATAGCCATGGCAACAGCCTTTTCTTAATAATGTGGGAATGTTTTTATTCCTAATTCCACCTTTTGATCCTCACTCAACCAAAAGCACAGGAGAGATCATCAAGAACTATTCAGACCTTCACTATTGTAGATTTTCCTTGAGAGGAGCTGACATCTGAATGTCAAGATAATTTCATCCTGGTTTTGTCTTTGAATCATTTGTTTAATTATTTGTTCATACAGTGGCTACACAGAAGCATTTAAGACTCTGAAAAGCAGACTTCAAACAGCTGTGAGACAAACAAAACTAGCTGAAGGTATTATAAGAAGGAAAGGGAAGCACTCTAGAATCATGGTCCAATATTTCTCAGGCCTGAAAGAAAACTAGTCCCAATAATAATTATGCCTTAAGTCTACTTTACATACCCAAGTTGTCTTTTCTTTTCTTAGATAAATTAGATCTGTAGTGTGAATCCAAGTACAATATGCATTATTAACAATGGTGCATATCCCCCTATAGTTGGGCAAAAGAAAATTCAAAGCAATTCTATCATTTATCTAGGAAATTTTAACTGGTTTATTGTACTGAATGATAGGGCATGAACTATATTATATGCTAAGTCAGTCACAATTTTTTTTATTACTATGGATCGAATACATTATACTTAGGAATCTCTTCCACCAGATATTATTTATTTCCCCAGAAAAGTTTCTATCCCCTTGGACTAAGAAGACAAGATCCACTGAGACCGCTGGAAAGTCATGCACAATTCATACACATAAATTTTCAGTTAGCCCTACAATAATTTTTTAAATTGGTTTGCTAGTAAAAGGCTGAGTTACAGAGTTAGGACTGTCCTAACTCTAGCAAAGTGGTTGTCTCTAGTAAAACTTAAACCTCAAGAAGTTATTGGTAGAAGCAAGGGAGATCATGATAGGCTAAGTCAGAAGTGTATAATACTCAATAATAAAAAGAAAAGATATGACAAAAATAATGAATAAAAATATGTGAAAAATACACAAAGCACTGACAAAATCAGTGTTTTCTTATTCTCATGGTCTTGGATGGAAGCTCTGTACTTCATGCAGTTTTCCACTTGATCTGAGGACCTTGGATCTTGGGTCAGCAGGTGACTTATACGAACCACCTGCTTCTTGGATACTCTAGAGAACCTCAATTTAAGTCTCTAATATAATTTTGCAATTCTGATAACGTCTCTTCCATTTTTCCAGAAGTTTTGGTGTTCAATACACAGTGAAGTTTCTAAATAATAGGCAAAACCTCTTGTATAATCATGAATAATTACCAAAATAAAGCATATTGCCCTATAATTGAATATATAAGATGGAATGCTCTAAGTAGGTAGCAGGATATCCAGAAGTTTGCTGGCCAGTATGAGTGCTATGGATTTTTGATGAGAGAGTGTTTCAACCCATCCAGAAAATAAACATAATATTATTAGTACATATTCATAACTCAGAGAGAAGCAAATATATAAAATCCATTTGGATATGCTCAAAGAGTTCCTTAAGATGTGGTTCTAATCCAGGGCTCAAAATTACA
Organism: Halichoerus grypus; assembly: GCF_964656455.1. Taxonomy (NCBI): domain Eukaryota; kingdom Metazoa; phylum Chordata; class Mammalia; order Carnivora; family Phocidae; genus Halichoerus; species Halichoerus grypus. The sequence continues at coordinate 193,590,876 of NC_135713.1, forward strand.
GATTTTCCATATTTATTTTTATTTCAGATGAGGCATGAATTGGTGATATCCTCTAATATAATACAAAATATCCTAATCAGTGTTTAATAATGTGGAGAATTTGTTCTTATAGTGATGGGTTGTTTTATGTAAGATTTTGGCAAATGTCAATTTGAAATATTATCTGATGCAACTAGGTAGCAGTCCTGGCTTTGCCAAATCTTATCCTCATGGATATTATAACCTAACCATTCCAATTATTTCTTTACAAAATTGAGGTCAAATTTTGTGCTTCTATAATGGAATCTTTGAATCTGATCCTACACGTGTTTTTTGTTTGTTTTTTTGTTTGGGTTTTTTTTTTTAAGATTTTACTTATTTGTCAGAGAGAGAGAGGAAGAAAGCACAAGCAGGGAGAGTGGCAGGCAGAGGGAGAAGCAGGCTCCCCGCTGACCAAGGAGCCCGATGAGGGACTTGATCCCAGGACCCTGGGATCATGACCCAAGCCGAAGGAAGATGCTTAACCGACTGAGCCACCCAGGTGTCCCTCTACACTTGTTTTTCTTATCTATAAGAGGTCCTTCAAAAAGAACTTTAATTTTAAAAAAAATGAAAAGATGAACCACAAACTGACAGGAAATATTTGCAAAACACATATCTGATAAGGGACTTATATCCAAAATATTCAAAGAATGCTTAAAACTCAACAGTAGGGAAACAACCTAATTAAAAAGTGAGCAGAAGATCTGAATATTAATCTCACCAAGGAAGATTTACAGATGGCAAATAAGGATATGAAAAGATGCTCAACATCATATGTCATTAGGGAATTGCAAATTAAAATACACACCTATTAGAATGGCAAGAAGAATGCAAAATGGTATAGTCACTTTGGAAGACAGTTTGGCAGTTTCTTACGAAGCTAAACTTAATCTTGTCATAAGATCTAATAATCACAAATTAGGTATTTACCCAAATGAGTTGAAAACATGTGAACACAAAGACTTGCACACAAATGTTTATAGCAGCTTTATTTATAATTGCCAAAACTTGCAAGCAAATAAGATGTCCTTGAATAGAAGAATGGATAAACAAACTGTGATACACCCATATAATGAAATATTATTCAATGATAAAAAGAAATGGGCTATCAATCTATGGAAAAACATGGAAAGATCAGTGGTTGCCAGGAGTTTAGGAGGGTGGCATAGGGAGGAGAAATGAATATAAGGGCCACAACAGAACTTTAGGTCAGTGAAACTCTGTATGTTACTGTAATGGTGAATACATGACATACTGCATTTGTCAAAATCCATAGTACTGTATGATACAAAGAGTGAACACCAAGGATATAATCTGGATCAGTAAGAAAAAAAAGATATAGGAAGCTTCTAGAAGAATCCATGTGCAGGCTTCCTATGCACTCCTTCTTATGAGGGGTCATACATAACATACCTTTCTTCCAGCAGCAAAAATGTAGTTACACATGTGTGCCCAGAGAAACCCATTAGAGACTCAGTGCCCAAGGTTTTTTATTTGGGGCTACTCACTTAGGTGCCCTCTGCCTATCAACCGTCAGTATCCCAGACTCCCAGAAGAAAAACAAGTATTCACCATAAATCACATTGTTTGCACAAGTTTAGGCACAGTGAACTAGCCTTTTCAATTCGTATTGGAGGGAGCATTCTGAAATCCAAGTTCCCAGATGCCAGCCAAGTACCAATAGCAAGCAGGCTCTTCTAAAGATAACAGCCTCAGGCCTGCTATGTTAACTTTTTTCTGCACAGTCTATTTAGTAAGATCTGCTAATGCATTTTCTCTAGTCTTTATACCATCTGTTTTTACTGTGGGCTTTTCTACCTTTAAGATAGCAATTTCTTTGAGCAACATCAAAACACCAAGTAATAATTACTATAAAAGTATATCGCCTATCATTTAGTTTTACCAATTTGAAATCTCTAGAAAAGGCCAATGTTCAGTCACTTGAACCAATCTTGTATCTGTTAAGGACTTAGATCTTTCAAGAGAAACTAAACTAATTATTGCATCTTTAACCTACTATGGTCCCTTTTCACTATTAAGACAAGACCCATCAACAAATAATATTAAGTCAGAGTGTGGTACTGAAATACCTAAAAGATCTGTTTAGTACATGGACACTTACTAAACTACAGAAATACAGTTACGGAAATTATAATTACAGAAGTAGAAAACTTCTTCATGGGGTAAAGGTAATAGAGTCACTGGATTGAGAGTGTTATACCAATGGATAGTAATATGGGGAGAGAGTAGCAATATTCCATAATTAGTAACCAACTAGTCAAAAAATATTGGATATTTTCAGTTAGCAATAAAGATTATAATTGCATATAGTACCATCAGATTTAAATATGATCTTAATATGAGATCGAAGATGCTTTGACTAGCAATTTAGAAACTCCAATTGCTCTGAAGCAAGAAGGATATAGTCAAGGCTACTGAATTAAGGGATAAGCTATAATAAGCAATGGGTCTTTTAGTGTACACTATTGATGTACTGTGTTAATGCTCCTGAAGCGTGGCCTAACCTCGTGCACTGATAATCTAGAATTAATCATTCTGACTCTCGTCTTGAAGGATACTCTTCTTCTCAGAACAAAGAATTCCACATAAAGAGCAGTTCATAGTTTAAAATTATTAAATATACAAGGAAATGAGACACTATGAGTAAGATACCCATCATGAACAGCATTTAGCAGAATCAGATCAGCGAAGATTTTAGATTTTGGAATTATCAGGCCAAAAATTATTAAATAAGCATGCTTAATATAATTTAATAATGAAAAGAGAGGCTTGAGTACATTTGAGTAAAGAGCAAGCAGATTTGATAAAGAACCAAATAGACTTCTGAGAAATTAAAATAGTAAAAATCTAAAACATTTGAAGATTTTAACAGTAATTTATAAACGGCTGAAGAAACAACTAAGCAACTTAACAAATTACAAGGTATATAGCACAAAAAGACAAAGAAATGAGAAATATGAAAGAGAGGTTAAGAGACACAGAGGATAGATAAGAAAATCTAACATATATCTAATTGGAATTCCAGGAAGAAAAGATAAAGAGAACAGGACAGAGGCAATATTTGAAAAGAATTTTCCAGAACAGATAAATAGTGCCAACCTAAAGAAGCCAAGTGACTCCTAAGCAGAATAAATAAAAAGAAATATCTATATTAGACATATACATTTGAAATATGCAACATATCTAATTTACTGATTAAAAGTTTAGGATTCTAGACAGTAAGCTTTCAGAGATTCACTTTCCACTGATTTAAACCAAAAGACTTAATTAAACCAAAATTGTTTTTCCTTTCTAAAGTTACAAAGTATAAAACTATTTACAATAATCAAAAGATTATTTACCATAAGAATAGTACAAAACAAAAATTATTGGGGAAGCCTAAGGCCCTCTTTTTGAAACATACTTCCTAATAAGCATCAACTATGTGCATTTTATGTATATTGTGTTCATATAAGCATATAATCTAGAAATCCTTTCTAGATTTATGTGCCTAACATTATACTGCTCCTAACATAATTATAATTTCAAACTATCAGGAAAACTACTTACATTTCTATTTTGTGTAGGAAAGACCCAAATTATTATTTGTTTTATTTTTTACATGTTTATATAATTAGTCAAGGTGATAATAAATTTTAATTTTTTGTTTGTTATAGAATACATGATTTTTAACTACCCATGAAATTATCTTAATGACACATGAGTGAAAATATTGCTAGTTAACAGCACTTGACTGTAATAACTCACTAATTTTGTGTTCTTCCCAAATTCTTCTTTGTCACAATTTCTGTCTTTTCTAGGAGAGCAGATCGATGTCAGTGATGTATATGATGCTCTGAAAGACATGAAAGTTGAGGTCACAGACAAAGAATACTTTAATTTAGTAAAAACTCTACCACTTGATGGTAAGGATTTAAAATATATATGTATACTTCATGGAGCTTTAGAGTACTTGACTGTAGCATTTTCTTCTCTTTTTAATTTTTTTTAATTAACATTATGTATTATTTGTTTCAGGGGTACAGGTCTGTGATTCATCAGTCTTACACAATTCACAGCGCTCACCATAGCACATACCCTCCCCAATGTCCATCACCCAGCCACCCCATCCCTCCCACCCCCCTCCACTCCAGCAACCCTCAGTTTGTTTCCTGAGATTAAGAGTCTCTTATGGTTTGTCTCCCCCTCTGGTTTCGTCTTGTTTCATCTTTCCCTCCCTTCCCCTATGATCTGTAGGATTTTCTTCTAAAATGATACCAGACTGTTACCAGGTTGTTTAATCATTTTTGAAAAAATTTTTTTTTAGAATGCAACTTTCTTTTTAATTATTTGATTTTTGCCAAAGAAAATTCGGGTCATTTAGTTTTTAGTATGGTAGGCAATAGCTATTTCACTTAATCCTGCCAATAACGTGTGTGTTTTGTTGTCCTTGGTTCCATTAATATTCCTGAGAGTAAGTGGAAAGATGTAAAAATGGAAGAATAAAGAGTGTAAGGAAAGAAATCAGAGATAAAAGTAAATCAAATGAGACATATATTTTATAAGTTTTAAGCCATAATCCTTGCCTTTCATGCAAGAGTGAATAAATTTGCCTCATTAAAATCTTTCTCCAAGCAAACTTTGTTATTATTTGAGAACAAATTAGGTAAATTTCAGAAAAATCATTAAAAAGTCTATCTTTTTGAAATTATGGAATTAGGGGAAGAATTGTAGAATATTTATTGTTTAGGTGAATGTCCCTTATTATTTTTCTCTCACCCGAATTATGCCTTTTCTTACAGCTGAAGGAAAGGTGTATCAAAAAAGGTTGCTGGATGGTGTGAAGACTCTTAAAAGTGAGTGAGAAGTATAATGAGAAAGCAGATAAATCTGAGATATTCTCTTATTTTTCATATACACTAGTTTATTTTTATTACATTAAAAATTTCATATATGTATTTTCCAATATTTATGGATATGTTATATATGCCATAAATCCCTGGAAAATTACCCAGCCCTTTTAGAACTTGCATTATGTTGATAATGAACAAAAGATATAGTCAAACAATGAGACTCTATATCTAGTTTTAAAGTTGACCCTGCTTGTATACTTGACTAGGTCTTACTGGACCTGAATGTCTTCATGAGTAAAGTGAGAACCATAATATACATGAATTAATAAGGAATTTTCCACATCTTGGTTGTTTTTATGATACTTTGTCTCTCCTAAGGAGGAAAGGTTGATATGAATAACCTGGACACATTTCTGGAAAATATGGGGATTAAGCTCTCACATAAAGAACTTGAAGATTTTTCACAAAACCTACCAGTTGATGGTGAGCATTGTACATAAAAATGTATTCCCTTTAGGACAGCTTGGGTTTGAAAGTATCGATAGACCAGTGATAGTGTTTATTTAGTATCAACAGGACATTTTTGAAAGATTTTATTTATTTGAGAGAGAGCACAAGCTGGGTGGGGAGGGGCAGCAGGAAGGGAAGAAGCAGGCTCCCTGCTAAGCAGGGAGCCTGAGGCAGAGCCCGAGGCAGGGCTGGATCCCAGGACCCTGGGATCATGACCTGAGCCGAAGGCAGCCGCTTAACTGACTGAGCCACCCAGACGCCCCTCAACAGAACATTTTTTAAAAGCACGTACTGAATGGAGCACTGGGTGTTATATGCAAACAATGAATCATGGAACACTACATCAAAAACTAATGATGTATGGTGATTAACGTAACATAATAAAAATTTTTAAAAAGCATGTAGCTGAATGCAGGTCTCAAATGAAAGCACATCCTGACTCTTCATTAACAGAGTGTTCTATGAATAATAAAAATTAGTGAGAGTTCTGACAAACCATTCTTAGGTCAAAGCATGAAGAAGAAAAGGAAAATAGAATGTGAAACATTTAAAAGAAACATTAAAGAGGTAAGTAAGAGAACAGCCTATGATGAGGAATGGTTAAATTTGCCTGTTCAGATATAGTCAGAAAGACTGGAAAGGGATAGAGAGAAACATGCTAAGAATTTTAAAAGAGATATAACTGTGTATATCGAGCATAATAATACTATTACAGTAAAGTATTATGTATAACATGAGATTAAGATGTTAAATATATTAAAAAATGAACATTTTTCCAAAGTAAAAGAAATAAATTACCAATATTGATCAAAGAAGAAGTGAAAAATATAGATAGACTAATAATGATAGTTGAAAAAAACTATCAAATAATTACATCTGTCAACTTTCCACCACCACCCATCACTCTAACAAAAGGTGACAGGCCCAGAGAGTTTTAAGAGTAAGTTCTTTCAAATCTTCAAGGAACTGTTTATTTTAATGCTTACCGATCCAGAGGACTCCAGTTTAAGATGATAAACCAAAATCTGTCTAGTTTTTCTTTCCTCCAATACCTAACAAAATGAACAATAAGAACAAAAAAGTAAAAAAATCAGCAAAGGAAATTCAGCACCAATCAAATAATAAAAGGAGGCCAACCTAATGCCATAAATGTTTAACGAGGACAACCAAGGAGATAAAAGATTTTTTGAGTAGAAACAGTACAGCACAACTAGACCCCTCTTAGCCTTTCTCCTCCCTCAGAAATTAAACTGGTGAAATCCTGAGATTTCTCACTAAAATGCCCAGATCTGGAGTGAAGCAAATTGGATAGATAACTTCCCCCCCCCCACACACACTCCACTTACTAGGAAGGAATAGCTGGGGAAAAATCAATAAAACAGGAGAAATGAACAATAGGAATCACTCATTAATGAAAGTAAAAGCTTCAGAGCCAGAAATGGAGGTCTGACGTGAAGCCCGAGAACACCATCCCATGCACAGATCTGTGGTTTGTGTAAATGTCTTTACCAGGGTTCATTCTACCTAATTAGAGCAATGAACCCTGTTGGGACATTTGACCAAACCTCAGATATGAGAGCAGGGCTCAAGTATAACAAAGGCCATGTAACACCTCATCACACCCTCAGATTACAATAGAAGTGGGTAGAACAGTTTTCCTCAAATGCATCTCACTGAAGAAAGCAAACTGGTCTCAGATGCTATAGAAAGAGCAACTAAAGGTTACATTAAATCTTGAGAATAAAATGAAGATCTGAACAGAGCTGTTGAAGCATATGCAAAATGAAAAGAAAGGACACGGCGACAATTCTACATTAACACAGCAAAGAAAAATAGTAAAAGGAAAATAAGAAAGAAAGAAAGAAGATAGAATGGAAGGAAGAGAACATGCGAAAAACAAATAACCCAGTCTAATAGTAGTATAATCAGTATAACCTAAGGAACAGCCAAAAAGAAATGCTTGACAATTAATTCTTATTACAGAGCAACTTTAATGGATTCAATAAAACTAGATCTCAAAAATGAGATGGTAACATAACATGATGATATTAAAAGGGAAATTGCCTAACTAAAAAAAAAACAAAGTGAGTACCAATCATTATAGAATTATTAAATAAATTATAAACATCAAAGTAAAAAATAGATATGGCTGAAAATCTTATTGACAGAGTAAGAGAACTTAAGATACCCACAATAAACACAGGGGCACCTGAGTGGCTCAGTCAGTTAAGCATCTGCCTTTGGCTGAAGTCATAATCTCAGGGTCCTGGATCAAGCCCTGCATTGGGCTCCCTGCTCAGAGGGGAGTCTGCTTCTCCCTCACCCTCTTCCTCTGCCCCTCCCCCCCCCCGCTCATGCTCTCTCTCAAATACATAAAATCTTTTTTTAAAAAAAGATACAGTAAATGCAGAGAAAAGATTAATGCTATCTGGAATTTAAATTAAAACTTAAAAAAAGATTAATGCTATCAAATATCTAGTAGATATGGATGATTCACAAAGTAACATAAAAATATCAAATATCTTTACAGAATATAGCAAGTAAAAAATTTTAAATCAAATCTAGTTTAAGGAAAAAAAGAAAAGTTTTCTAAAATGAAGGAGTGAATGCAGTCAAAAACACCACATCAGTTCCAGAAAATGTTGATCCAGAATATTCTGCAGTGAAATACTTTCTAGTTTACTTACTGAGGAAAAATGGGAATTCTTCAGATATAGAAATGTTAGAAAGCGCATAATAGATGGGGAGGAGAAGCAATAGGTCTCCAAAGCAACATTCAGTTCCAGAAAAGAATGGAGGAATGTCTACAAAATTGAAAAAGAAAGTGTGGCAAAGAAAATTATACACAGCTAAGATGTCATTCAAATATAAAGACAAGGGGCACCTGGGTGGCTCAGTCAGTTGAGCTGCTACCTTCAGCTCAGGTCATGATCCCAGGGTCCTGGAATCGAGCCCCGCATCGGGCTCCCTGCTCTGTGGGAAGCCTGCTTCTCCCTCTCCCACTCCCCCTGCTTGTGTTCCCTCTCTCGCTGTGTCTCTCTCTGTCAAATAAATAAAATCTTTAAAAATAAAATAAAATTCAAGATGATATCAACATTTTAGTTGAGGGACAGGTGTCATAGGTAGAGAAGGCAGTAGAAACAGTCTCATTTTTGGTCTGTGACTGCTCTTTGTCTTACAGTTGATGGGAAGGTTGATCTGGAAAATGTGACACTGAAAATGAAAGATTTTACAGGTGAGTTTCTATAACACTGAAACCCCAATGCTTTATAGTAAATTATATTTGAATGTTATCCCAGTAGTCTATTGTTCATATTAATTTTGCCATCTTACCCAATTATTGTAAAATATTTCTGCCTGATAAAATCCATTTGATCTTGGATTAAGATCAAATGGAAATAAACTACATCTTGGAAATAAACTACTGGACTTGTTTTTGATAACAAGTCCTATATACTGTAGAGATGTTTTTCTCATATATGTATATATGTCTTTTCCCACATGCAAACAGCTAAATTTTAGGTAAGCATATGAATAAATAAGGTAAAGTTTTGTAAAGCTCAAGATAATGTGGATTTTGTGAACAATCAATTACATAAGTCATAAAAGATCTCCTGCCATAATTCTTTCTTTTGGCGATTCATTATCCAGTTTGGTAACTAGATTTTATTCTGCACATTATCCCCCAAATTAAGAGAGACTTTCTTATATCAATAATTTAGGAACAAGTTTGCTTTGACTTCTAATGACACACTATTTCTACATCCCATTTTACCTTTGCTCTTTAATCCCAAATTGGGAATGATGCTGTATAAGCTATTTTAAGTATATTTTAAAATACATATCATATAGGTCAATAACATATTCTTATGAACTTTTTGAACCTCCATAACATTGCGTTATTAATTTCTAAAATTTTCACCTATAAACACTCTGTATTTTCAAAGGAGAAAAGATTGATGCCGCTAATCTGAAAAACATTCTTGGAGACATGGGGATAGAAGTCAATGATAAGGAATGTCTTGATCTACAAAAATCACTACCAATTGATGGTGAGCTGCATCTGCAAACTCCAGAGAGTTCAGTTTTCTGGTTCTACTTGTGATATTTATATTTTAAAGTGACACATGTTCAGGTGTTAACTGCACCCATCCTTCAGCTCTTGATTTCGTATGAACAGTCTACTACTCTATGCCAATTCAAGTACAGAATCCAACTGTCAAAAGAATCCTTTTCCACAAAATCAGTGTTGAGGAAAGATGTTACTGATGATTTTGAAAGGGAGAGGAAAGAGGGATGTACATCTTGTCTCTCTCAGTAACATTGCAGAAGTCCTTGTAAATTCCTGTTCTCTCCCAGAGTCACTTTTCCTTACATTGCCCCTGGAGATTCCCTTTTCCTAATCCTTATCCCTTCCAGAGCTAAACCCTGAAAACTCCTCCCTCTGTTAAGCTCAATTTCTTTTTTTTTTTATTAAGTTTTTATTTTAATTCCAGTGCAGCTAACATACAGTGTTATATTAGTTTCAGGTATACAATATAGTCATTCAACAATTCCAGACATCACCCAGTGTACTTCTATTTTTTTTAAGATTTTATTTATTTGAGAGAGAGAGAGAGCATAAGCAGGGAGAGGAGCAGAGGGAAAAGGACAAGCAGACTCCCTGCTGAGTAGGGAGCCCGACACAGGGCTCAATCCCAGGACTCCAAGATCATGACCTGAGCCTAAGTCCGATGCTTAACTGACTGAACCACCCAGGTGCCCACAAGTGTACTTCTTAATCCCCATCACCTATTTCACCCATCACCCCACCTACAGCAGTTTGTTCTCTATAGTTAAGAGTCTGTTTCGGGGCACCTGGGTGGCTCAGTTAGTTAAGCGACTGCGTTCGGCTCAGGTCATGATCCTGGAGTCCCAGGATCGAGTCTGGTGTCGGGCTCCCTGCTCAGCGGGGAGTCTGCTTCTCCCTCTGACCCTCCCCCCTCTCATGCTCTCTCTCTCTCTCTCATTCTCTCTCAAATAAATAAATAAATACATACATAAAATCTTTATTAAAAAAAGAGTCTTGTTTCTTGGTTTGTCTCTCTTTTTTTTTTTTCCCTTTGCTTGTTTGTTTTGGTTCTTAAATTCCACACGAGTGAGATCATATGGTATTTGTCTTTCTCTGACTGACTTATTTCACTTAGTATAATACTCTCTAGCTCCATCCATGTCATTGCAAATGGCAACATTTCATTCTTTTTTTATGGCTGAATAATATTCTGTTATATATATAATATGGTATCTATATGTATGATATGGTATACATACATACCACATCTTTATCCATTTATCTATCAATACAAACTTGGGCTGCTTCCATAATTTGGCTATTATAAACAATGCTGCTATAAACATAGTGGTGCATTATCCCTTTGAATTAGTGTTTTTGTATTTGGTGGTGGGGGGAGGTAGATACCCAGTAGTGTGATCAGTGGATCGATTACTGAATCTAGAAAAAATAGCAGCTAACGTTTGTTGAGCCCTAATGATGTGCCAAGTTCTGTTCTCACCACACACAATGAGGACATCTTATGCCCATTTTACAGTGGAGGAAACTGTGGTACACAAAGGCCACAGTTTGTTGCTTAAGGCCACAGAGCTAGGCAGCAGCAGAACAAGAATTTGAACCCAGGCTCTTTACCTCTATACCATATATCACTCTATACCATAGTGAGAACTTTTTCATTGCTTAACTTCATCATGATTTGAAGGTGAAAGTGGATAGATTTCTAAAGTTAGTCACGCAAAGGAGACTCTGACCCTTATATTCTGTTTGTGACTCATTCTCTGTCCTGAACTGTGCCTTTCCTTCCAGATGATCAGAAAGTTTTTCGGAATAGATTGCTATCAACTTTGAAGTCTTTCAAAGGTGGGTAAGAAATATAATGAGAAAGTATATAAAACTGAGATTTTTAATCTCTGTATTTGTATTTTTTTTCCTAGTTATTAGGTCATGATTCCTCTGCCATTCCTTCTATATATTAATCTTAAAGTCTTTTTTTTTTTTTTTTTTTTTTTGGTGCTGGACAGGCTTGATCCCCAGGGTCAGACTCAAAGGAATCAGTCCTAAGAATCTCCACAATTGTTTTTCTATGTACTTTTGGATAGGTCTAATTAGACTATTAGCCTTCACAGTGCTGAAAATAAGCATCATAATGCTCAGCTGTGAATTGTTAGTTTTCTTGTATTTTTCTTTTTTTTCTTTTTTGTTTTTGTTTTGTTTTGTTTTTTTTTTAGAGAGAGAGAGAGCCAGGGGGAGGGGCAGAAGGAGAGAGAGAGACAGAGAGAATCTTAAGCAGGCTCCATGCCCAGGATGGAGCCCAATGAGGGGCTCAATCTCATCACCCTGGGATCATGACCTGAGCGGAAATCAAGAGTCAGACGCTCAACCGACTGAGCCATCCAGGTGCCCCTCTTCTATTTTTTCAATATAAAAGTTGCCATATGCCTACTAAATATAAATTAAAGAAAAAATAATCATCCATAGTCCTACTATCCAATCATTACCATTCTTAATATTTTGAAGCTTAAACTAGCAATAATCTCATCAAGTCAAAAGTGCTCTGAAATTCCATTGGAAGACTCTATAAAAGACACCAGCATACTAGTCTTGATAAATCAAACATAGTCACTTTTTCTTGCAGTGGTGGAATACATTGTTATCCCTATAGTTAAGCAATTAGATAAAGTAGTTGGCTTACCTAACAGCCATAATATTAAAACTGCCTCCAAAACTAGAATCACACTGACTTAAGACAGTTATAATATGATAGGTTTAGGGGAAATGAATCCATGTGATGGAATAATAAATTGATGTTGTCCATCTGAGATTCACTCTATTTGTGTGCTTGCTGACTGCAGAATGTCAGAGAGAATCACATGCATTATTTACATTGTTCATTTTATGTATATTTTTACTGGGCATACAATTTTAAAGTTTTTTTTTTTTAAGCTTTTATTTATTTATTTGACAGAGAGAGAGAGAGAACAAGCAGGGGCAGCAGCCAGCAGCAGAGGGAGAGGGAGAAGCAGGCTCCCCGCTGAGCAGGGAGCCCGATGCAGGGCTCGATCCCAGGACCGTGGGATACAATTTTAATTCATATATGTTAAATGACTGCATGATACAACTTCACCCTATAAAATAACATTTTTTCCCTTTGGCAATCAACAGCTGTGGCTATGTAGTTTTCTGTGGAATGAAGATATAATGGTTCACTTACCAATACCCTATCATTAGAAATTTAAATTGTGGGTTCTTTTCTCTTTCTTTCTTTCTTTTTTCTTTTCTTTTTTCTTTCTTTCTTTCTTTCTTTTCCTTCCTTCCTTCCTTCCTTCCTTCCTTCCTTCCTTCCTTCCTTCCTTCCTTCCTTCTTTATTACAAGTAAGATTATAATGAAAATTTCCCTCTCCCCTTTGGCATAGCTTTTTCTGCATTCCCAAAAGTGGAATTAGTGGGCTAAGAGTTATGGCTAATACTTACCTGGCAGGGGAGATACCATGATCACGGAGTTATGAACATTTTAAAGAATCATGATAGTTGTTGCCAAACCACTTTCCAATAAAGTAATTCCAGTTAACACTCTAACCAGCATCCAGGCCTATTGAGAGTTGAATTAACTCATCAGCACAAGAAATTTTTTTCATATTGTGTCTTTTTTGTTTTTTTTCTTACATCTCCATCCCTTTCTAAGGAGGAAAGATTGATGTCAATAACCTGAACACAGTTCTGGGGAACATGGGGATCAAGCTCAAAAATAAGGAACTTAAAAGTGTGATACAAAATCAACCTATGGATGGTGAGCATTGTAAAGAACTGTTTTGCCTTTTGGGGGAGAGCTTAGAATCTTGGGATCATATGTAAGAATTTCTAAAACTAGATGGATTTGAGGAGTTTAAGATATTTTTAAGAATCATGGAGAAGAACTTGGTCTTAAAGTAAAAAGAAATCCTGTCTTTTTTCACCTCAATTCATCTGAAATTATCACCCTAGTAACAATGATTACTGCTGAGAGGATATTCACAGCTGATATCATGCCAGAGAATGGTAGAGAGAAACAGACATGGGAGGAGTGGGGGAAATGAATGAATGCCTAACCAAGAGAGCCTGAAATAATTGAGAGAAAAATATCCATAATAGGAACTAGTAGAACATCATTAATATTTCCTCAAATATCCAATAAGCCCATGTCACCACCATTTTGAGATAGAAACAGGAATTGAAACACTTGAGAAGAGCTTATTGTGAATAGATGGAAGATGTGAAGCCCCTTGCTTAGTATCTGTGCTAGATGTAAGGTTCACCAAAAACAAACAAAACAAAATGAATTGACCTTTATGGATGATATCTTTTGCCATGCTTATAAGAAAGTACTAAAGACCTAAGAACTGGAGATAATACATTTGTCATAGTCAGACCCTGTGTTCAAGGGACATGGGCCAAATGCCACTGTCCTTCTTACTAATAAAGAATCAAGCACTCAAACCAGGAAATATAGATTTAAGGTGAACACAAATTATTTAATAGAATATATGGACTTTCATTGGGCCTTACGTCACAACTTTCCTGTCTTGTGTCATTGTCTGAATTTTTTATGTTTTGTCTTACAGCTGATGGAAATGTTTCTCTGAAAAAAGTGATGAGTGACATGACAGCAGTTACAGGCAAGTTAAAAGTTATCAATAAGATTAAAATTCTAATTCTTAAATGACATTTTCCCATCTTGTCTTTTCAGTGAACACATAAATCCATAAGCATAGTACTAATTTCCATGACTCCCCCTCAACAAAATAACTAGAATAGGGCGCCTGGGTGGCTCAGTTGGTTAAGCGACTGCCTTCGGCTCAGGTCATGATCCTGGAGTCCCGGGATCGAGTCCCGCATCGGGCTCCCTGCTGAACAGGGAGCCTGCTTCTCCCTCTGACCCTGCCCCCTCTCATGCTCTCTCTATCTCATTCTCTCTCTCAAATAAATAAATAAAATCTTTAAAAAAAAAAAAAATAACTAGAATATTTCCAATATCATTGCATCAACACATGGTTGCTTCCCTATCCCTTTACCATGCCTCCCCACTTTTTGAGATAACACTCTCCTGAATTTTATATTGCCTATTCTTCTTCTAAAAAATTGTAATTTTATTACCTGTGTAACAGCATAATCTTTCATTTTGTTTCATTTGCCTCTATAAAAATGCTTTTGTAAGTGATGTGCAGTGTTCCCTAACCCTAATAGTGTGAGAAATATATTTAAAAAAGCAAGAAATCATTGTCCAAAAAGTCAGGATCATGATAACCTTCTAGAGAAAGATTGTGGATAGGGATTGGAAAAGACTATGAGAGACCCCCAGAGTGTTATCAGTGTTCTATTTCTCACCTAGATGTTGGTTACAAGGGTGTTGTTACAAGTGCCTGTGTCTAATTATCCAGAGTCAGTCTTTGGGTTACCTATATTAAAAATTTTTTCTCATTTCTCCATAGCAAGTCCTATATCCTCTAAAATACTTATCAATAATAATGCTTCTGATCTTCACCACTGAAAAAACTGAAAATCTGTATCAAGGATAAACAAACTACTGGCCACACACCAAATCTAGTCCTCTGCCCCTTTTAAAAAATAAAATTTTATTGGAACACAGTCATATTCTTCATTTATGTATTATTAACGGCTTCTTTTGTGCTGTAATAGCAGAGTTGAGTAGCTGCAACAGAGGATCTATGTCCTGCAAATTCTAAAATATTTACTATCTGGCTCTTTACAGAAAAAGTTTGCTAATCCTTGATCTAGATTACCACAATAATAGTTGAAGTAAAAATTAGGATATTGGCCAAATAATCTAATAATTTTAGGAAAAGCAGAGAGCAATATTAGGTTAATCTTTACATTCTAACTTACAAGACAATTGCCTAAATCCACAGTTTACTGAGAATTATGCTTTCTTAGCCCCAATGTTATGAAAGTGCATCTTTCCCTAGGGTCAGGGAATAAGTTCTAATTCTCCGTCTGCCCTTTACTCCACTGGCTCTTACTGTACCTTTGTCTTGTACCTAGCAGCCAGGGATGGTGATGTATAAATGTGGACAATTTTATTTCATATTTTTCATACTTCATATTTTTGAATACTTAGATAATTAGAATACTTGAATACTTAATAATACTTAGATACTTAAATAATATTATCAACTTTACTTGCCATTTCTCTTTTTTAAAGGAGAAAAAGTTAATGTCAAAGATCTGAAAAATATTTTGGAAGACATTGGGATAGAATTCACACCTAAAGAATACCTGGAACTGGTAAAAAATCTTCAAGTTGATGGTAAGCATTTCAAATACTATTAGAGCTTTCAAGGGAGGTTGGTCCTGTGTGTTTAAGACAACTTAAAAAAAAAAAGCTGTATTTATTACATATGCTAATTTTAAAACAACAACAAAAAGAATGTCTAAGAAATTTTAGCATGGCCTTGTTCTTCCTTTGGAAAGTGTAATTTGGTTCTTTCTTTGGGAATCAGCAACTATTTTCTTGAATCCTGCCTTTGGATATAAAATTTTCAGCTATATTGTTGTTGCCTTCAAAACTAGAAGTTAAGCTGAGAGATGTAAGAAAAAAGTAAGGGTGGGAGGAGTACAAAGGAGTGGGAGAAAGAAGGAAAAGTCAAAGAAAGTGAAAGAAAGATGTGTTCATATTCCATTATGTTATTTGCCACCAATTACTGGTTTTGCACTTGGCCAGACACAGCACTCTGAGGGTTTTCTCCATTCTGTGGTTTCAGATTCACTGAAGGGTAAAAATCAAAGTTATCTCTAAGACAAATCATTTAAAAGTATCTTTATGAAACTTTACATTTGTTCTGTCTCTTTAAATATCTATATCACTTTATCTGAGCTGTCAATTTTGCCTTTTCTTACAGATTATGGAAATGTATATAAAAATAGATTGCTAGATGGTGTGAAATCTTTCAATCGTAAGTAACATGATGAAAAGAAAGATAAATAAGATTCTCCTGCCTCGTATTTGTAGTATCATTTAGCTGTTCTCTTGTGGATCTTACCACCTCTTATCTGAACTGATGTTGCTATTTTGAATATAGCTGCCTTGTTCAAAATCTTTCATTTTGCTGCTTAGTAAGTTTGGTTTTTGTCAAATTTAGTTTAAGAGCAGATTTAAATCTGGGTCTACATAGAAAATGTGAGGTAAAGAATTGGCAGTTGTTCAGGGCATTTCAGTGACTTGAAGAATTAAACTGAGCATTTATGCCCCACCTACCAGAAAGAAATTTTCAGTTTGTGTCTCTACCATTGAAATTCACTGGAGAATGAATTTGTACTTTGTAGGATTGTCCTCAAGACCAAGGAAGAGGTTACAATTCTAATTTCATTTTGTCCACCTTCGTGGACACTTGAATGTGTTGTGTCATTGATATTTTTGCTGCTAGCCATGGTGCATGGGGATTCATTGAAATTTTCTCCTTCAGGAAAGTCATTAAATTTCTCTTGTGTGCCTGATTCTTTCTTTAGGTGGGAAGGTTGATGTCAGTAACCTGGAAGACATTTTAGAAAACATGAAAATCAAGCTCCCAGATGAGAAGCTTAAAGATTTGTCACAAAACCTACCAACTGATGGTGAGCATCATAGATATTAGAGACCTTTTAAGGGAGATTTAGATTTATAAGCTTATATCTGAGAATTCCTGGAACTAGATCTGTTTGGATGCTAATATGACTTCTTAAGTCTTTTTAACTCTTTAAACATAAAAGAGTATTGTGATTCAGTGTATTTTCATTAATCTCAGGGTGCATGGTACATGTGCTAGAGTGAGTTATAGGTGATAAATATTTACTTGAAAGAAGCTGAAAGAGGGCGTATTACCCGCAGAGAACAGGTTGCTAATTTCAGATTAACTACATGATTTAAATCATTTAAAAGTCTTGTCACCCAAATACCATATGATTTTACATATATGGAATTTAAGGAACAAAACAGATGAACATAGAGGAAAAAAAGAGAGGCAAACCATAAAACAGACTCTTAACTATAGAAAACAAACTGAGGGTTGATGGAGGGAAATGAACAGGGGGATGGGTTAAATGGGTGATGGGTATGAAGGAGGGCACTTGTTGTGATGAGCACTGGATGTTGTATTAAGGTAATGAATCACTAAATTCTACACCTGAAACTAGTATTATACAGTATGTTAACTACCTGGAATTTAAATAAAAACTTGAAAAAGATTAAAAAAAAAAAAAAGTCTTGTCACCCAACTATACATTCCTGTTGGGAGGAGGTAATCAAAAGGGTGTGACTACTGGTTGACCCTAGAGCCGGACCCAGGCAACCAGAGGCTCCTCACTTCCTCCCCTGTCCCTGGAATATATGTTCTCCCCACCATTCTTACAGTGGGAGCCATGTTCAAGGATGCAGTCTTGAGGGAACAATGCATTTTGAAGCCATCTGGACAGTATACAAGACTGAATCCAGTTAAGGCCTCTATAACTTTTAAGATTCAGGAGGGTAGATGCAGAGATCTACTCTTCGGCCGGCCACCCAGGAGAAGCTTTGTATGTAAGTTCCCTTGCTTCTTAAATCTGCCATCTACCAATCTGGAGTGCTCTGCCTCATTCTTTAGTCTCTCTCTGCCCTCTGTTTATGGGGCCAGTTTTAGATTGCATCCAGGAAGCTTTCAAGGTTGTGAACCAACAGTTCCTCTATGCGTTTGTGATATTCCAACTTCCTGATCCCTTCTCCCTGTGTTTTGGCACAGGCTTACGTTATTCCTTCCTGGTCTACCTTAGGAACTTTTAAACAGCAATGTTTTACGTTCTCTTTAAAATAGCCTTCTAGGGGCACCTGGGTGGCTCAGTCGTTAAGCGTCTGCCTTCAGCTCGGGTCATGATCCCGGAGTCCTGGGATCGAGCCCCGCTTCGGGCTCCCTGCTCGGCGGGAAGCCTGCTTCTCCCTCTCCCTCTCCCCCTGCTTGTGTTCCCTCTCTCGCTGTGTCTCTCTCTGTCAAATAAATAAAATCTTTTAAAAAATAATAATAAAATAAAATAAAAATAATAAATAAAATAGCCTTCTAGGAGGGGCACCTGGGTGGCTCAGATGGTTAAGCGTCTGCCTTCTGCTCAGGTCATGATCTCCAGGTCCTGAGGTCTAGCCCCACATCTGGCTCCCTGCTCAGCGGGGAGTCTGCCTCTCCCTCTCCCTCTGCCTTTCCCCTTGCTCATGCTCGCGCTCTCTCTCTGTCTCAAATGAATAAATAAAATCTTATATAAATAAATAAATAAATAAATAAATAAATAAATAAATAAATAAAATAGCTTTCTAGGAGTACCTGGCTGGCTCAGTCAAATGAGCATGCAATTCTTGATATCAGGGTTGTGAGTTTGAGCCCCACATTGGGTGTAGAGATTACATAACATATATTAAAAAATAGCCTTCTAGGGGTGCCTGGGTGGCTCAGCCAGTTAAGCATCCGACTCTTGGTTTTGGCTCAGGTCATGATCTCAGAGTCCTGGGATGGAGCCCCACATTGGAATCTGCACTGGGCACAGAGTATGCTTGTCCCTCTCCCTCCCCCTGCTTGAACTCTCTTTCTTTCTCTCTCTCTCAAGTAAATAAATAAGAACTTTTTAAAAAATAGCAATTCTAATTTTCTTACTCTAATTACCAAGACATATACTCCTCATATTCATCAAAAATACCAGTTCCTGCATTTCTACATTTTCTTTCCATACATAACTGTCTTTTAACTTTACTTCTTTCACTGTCCAACTACTCTCTCTGCCATACCTACTCTATAAAACTCCCAACATTTGATCATCTAAGTCATTCAGATCTTCACTTCTATTGCTGAGCCTTGCTAAAGAAAATCATGTAATCTTGCAGATTAGTGCCCCTCTAAATTCATTTTCTCCTGGATCGTACAAGGACCTAAGAACATATTAACTCCAGGGGCACCTGGGTGGTTCAGTGGGTTAAGTGTCTGACTTCAGCTCAGGTCATGATCTCGGGTCCTGGGTTTGAGCCCCGTGTGGGCTCCCTGCTCAGCAGGGAGTCTGCTTGTCCCTCTCTCTCTGCCCCTCCCCAACTCGTGCACATGCGCTCTCTCTCTCAAATAAATAAAATCTTTTTTTTTAAAAAAAAGAACATTTTAACTCCATTTTCCCCTTCCCTACATTAATGTTACTTCATATCTTTTAATACTATCTTGTATTCTTTTACCTCAGCAAAATATTATTAGAGGAATGTTTTAGAAAGCCAATATTCATTCAGATTTACCCACTTTTGCCTTTTCTTTGCTATTCATTCTTTCTTCTACTTCAGACCTTTCATCTGGGATAGCTTTTCTTCTGCTTGAAGTAATTTCCTTTATTTAGGATCTGCTAGTGACAAATAATGATTTGTGAGGGGTTTTTGGCATAAAAAAATTTTTTTTTATTTTACCCTTATTTTTGAAAGATATTTTCTCTGGGTTTAAAATTCTAGGTGGAGGTGGCGCCTGGGTGGCTCAGTCATTAAGCGTCTGCCTTCAGCTCAGGTCATGACCCCAGGGTCCTGGGATCAAGCCCCGCATCGGGCTCCCTGCTCCGCGGGAGACCTGCTTCTCCCTCTGCTGCTCCCCTTGCTTGTGTTCCCTCTCTCCCTGCCTCTCTCTCTGTCAAATAAATAAATAAAATCTTTAAATAAATAAATTAATTAAATTAAATTAAATTCTAGGTGGATAGTTATTTTTGTTCAGCTCCTTAAAGTTACCATTCCACTATTTTCTTCTTTATAACGTTGCTGATGAGAAGTCAGCTGTGAATCTATTGGTCTTTGGAGAATAATCTTTCTTTTCTTTTAAAACATTTCTCTTTAGTTCTGAAGTTTCACTATAATGTGGAAAATAGGAATGGACTTCTTTCCACTTATTCTCCCTGGGGTTCTTTGGGACTCTTGAGTCTGAGAATTGGACTCTTTCATCAGATCTGGAAAATTCTCAGCTGCTGTCTCTTCCAATATTGTCTCTATCCCATAGTCTTTTTTTTCTGTAGACTTCCAATTAAATGTATATTAAACCTTTTTCCTCCATCCTCTGTGACACTTAACCCCTCTTCAATATTTTCTGTATTTTTCTTCCTGTGGGTCATTCTGGATGGTTTTGCATGACCTAATTTCCAGTAAACTCACTCTTCAGCTGTGTCTTGTCTGCCATTGCATCTAGCTATTTACCTCTTGATTTCATTTCTTGTATTCCTGTTGTTTATATTCTTTTTTGTATTTTGTCATGTATTCTTTTGTTTTGTTTTTTATTCTCAATTTCCAGAAATTCAGCTTTGTTCTCTTTCAAATCTAGTGGCTCATGTTTTTTAGTTTTCTGCAGATATTTTCAAATTTACATAGATACCTTGTAATCTTGGTCTCATGATTCCAATTAATAAATTGTGGGTTTTTCTTTTCTCTCTGTTGTTTCTTCTGATTCTCACTTACAGTGTCCTTATTTCCCTGTATGTTTGGTTATTTACTATATGCTGTTCAATGTCACTGAAAAATTACTGTGAGAATTCTTTGATACCTGAAATGAAATGCATTCCTCCAGAAAGGATTTGCTTTACTTCCTATTCACTTGAGTTTACTACCTGTCAGAGACATTTCAATTATGACATTTCATTACTAACCCCTCATAAGTTTTCATGTTATAATTTCCTTTCCTCAGCTCTGCTAAATTAGTTACCACTACCTTACTTGCTTTCTAATTTCTAAATACTTGTGAAGTTTCTTGTTCACTGGTATCTCCTCTCCTATATTGTTGTTATTTTTTTGTGTGAGTGATTATATTTTTATGACTTTCCTTTCATTTTATTGAAGCTTCCAAGAAGAAGAGGAAATAAATACTTGTGGATAGTAAAATAAAAGGTTTTGAAACATTACCCTAGCCAACAAATTGATCAAACTATTATTTTTTCTGAGAAAAGAAACTGAATAACTGAAATCCAGACTGAGGTCTCCAATTAAAAATTGAGAGGTGAGAAGCTATTGGGCTTAATCCTCAGGCTAGAGGGTATTATGTACATATGGAGCAAAGATAAGCATTTATAAACCCAGATCAAATAAATAGTACTCTGCTTCCCTCAGTGATTCCCATTATCATTATATACATGATTAGCTATTATCCCCTTGCTGTTGATCCTGTGAAATCAGCACAAATTTTCCTTGCTATCTTAGAATAAAAAATAAAAGAGAGATTTCTGAAAATGTGTCCTGATAGAGAAGCTGAAAGAAAGATCAAAAGTGTCTTCTTACTTAGGCTTAGTGAAATAAGTAATAAATAAATGAAGGAGCCATGTCTGTGTTGCTCACTGCTGTATCCCCCAGTGCCTAGCACATGTATGCAGATATTTGATACTCTATAAATATTTGTTGAATGAATGAGAAATTGAATTAATATGTTTATTTAGCCACTATTCAAGGCTTTCAATGAGGACTTTCCAGTTATGGTAATCAATAGGTGTTAACTGATAGTTCACTGATAGTTTATATAAAATGACCTTGTGCTGTCCATGTAGCATGAGCTCCCAAGGGGCAAATCTGTAAACTCAGTGTATGGAGAGGGCATACTGGAAACTACCCCAAAGGAAAAATGGGATTCCATAGTAATAAATAGCATATTTTTTGGTAAGAAAGTGCTAATAATATGCATAGTTTCTAAGTTGGGGGTGTTGTCCTAAAATATACTGCATCTGCAATCCTGGAAAAATATCCTAATGTAAGAGCTTAATTCTGTTATTCTAACATGTTCCATTTCACTGTTTAATTTTAAAGTGTTTAATATTACTGTGTGCAAAGCATTATGCTACTTATTGGGCTAGGATGTCTAGGTGAGATACAGAATACATACATTCTTTTCATTTATTTTTTTTTAAAGATTTTTTATTTATTTATTTGACAGAGAGAGACACAGCAAGAGAGGGAACACAAGCAGGGGGAGTGGGAGAGGGAGAAGCAGGCTTCCCGCTGAGCAGGGATCCCGATGTGGGGCTCGATCCCAGGACCCTGGGATCACGACCCGAACCAAAGGCAGACGCTCAACAACTGAGCCACCCAGGCGCCCCCATTCTTTTCATTTAAAGGCACTCACAATCTTTGAGTATGTAATGAACATATCTAGTAGAAAAAAATTCAAAAAACTAAGCTAACTTGGCAGTGTCAGTATTGGAGAGTGTTAAATGGGGCAATAGCTAGACTTAGAATTCCAAGTGGAAGTTTTTGCTCTTGTTCTGGGGATCTGGTATAGTAGGTGGTAAAAAGTGAAGAGAACAAGCCTGAGGAGGGAGATGTTACGTGGTGTGTAGAGGCTGAGATATTAAAAGAAAACACAGAATAAATAATGAAATTAATAGTTAACATTTTTAGAGAGTAGTTTTCTGTTTCATGCTTATCTGCATATGTGTATTCAACAACAAATCATAAAGAAAAAATTATTTTGTTCTATTTAACAATCTTTCTCAATCAGTGCACAACTGCATCTATCTGAATTGTGGCTTATTTTTTAGCTTCCGGGATGGCTGATCTGCATAAACTGCTAAAAGAAATAAAGAAATTCACAGGTGAGCAAGATGTTTTGTGAAAAGATGTAAAACTAAAATGCAAATACTTCATATTCACATACATATTTAAGATTGTGTTTTCTTATTCTGTCATTGACCTTTAACTTCTACCTTTTTAATGATTAAAGTTTGATCCTAATGACATGAAGATTACATTGGATTATTTATGTTCTGGCAAAAATGTTGTGGTGCTCTCTCTATATAACAAGTTCTATATTCTCTGAAACTTCATTTTTATTTTGTGATTCAGTCCAACGGGCAACACACCTGTTCATTCATTTAAAATATTTAACTAGGGGCACCTGGGTGGCTCAGTCGGTTAAGTGTCTGCCTTCGGCTCAGGTCATGATCCCAGGGTCCTGGGATCGAGCCCCGCATCGGGCTCCCTGCTCAGCGGGAAGCCTGCTTCTCTCTCTCCCACTCCCCCTGCTTGTGTTCCCTCTCTCGCTGTGTCTCTCTCTGTCAAATAAATAAATAAAATCTTTAAAAAATAAATAAAATAAAATATTTAACTAACATTTACTGTAGCCCAGTAAATTTTAAGGTGAAATTTTGACAGGGATACAAATAATGTGGGCAGTGAAGATAATCAATCTCACAAGTCAGGCAGAGCGAAGAGTAACAGATTTTTGTGATGATAGTATAATTTAGATTAGGTAGCTGCCTATACATAACTTAGATCACTTTGCCTCCTATGTATTCCTTGACTATGATCTGGGTTAACTCCTCTGAGGTCATTAAGACCATTAGAAATAAGTATTTTATTTAGAACTCAAGAAATAACTTCTGATAACTGTAGATAACCCTGTGCAGGCTTAGACACTTCATCATTTGGGTTCAGTAGGCAATTCTCATCTGTTACCATTCCTATCTTTTAAAGGAGGAAAAGTTGAAGCCAAGGACATACACAAAACACTGGCAAACATGTGGATAGAGCTCACAGATAGAGAGCTCTGGGGGCTGTTGAAAACGTTGCCGATTACTGGTAGGTAATTTATATACCACTGTGTATGTATGGAGTATCTCTGTGCTAGTGTAAACTTCGATGTGAAAGCGTCTAAAGAATGGACGCATCTGGTCTAAAAAGCAAAAAGATCAACCTTTAGTTGTAAAGAAATTATGACTTTGACATTTAGGTTTATAGTTTTGAGAGCGTATGATATCTTCAAACCTCTGTCCTGCCATTAGGAGTATCATTACTCTGGGGCACCTGGCTGGCTCAGTTAGTAGACATGTGACTCTTGATCTCAGGGTTGTAATTTTGAGCCCCACATTGTGTGTAGAGATTACTTAAAAAATAAAGTCTTTTAAAAAAAAGTATCAGTACTCTGAGGTTAATGAAGCTTATTCAGGGCAAAGAGAAAAAGAAGGCTAAATTTTAGTAGGTAGTAGAGGACGGAAAAGGAAAAATCAGAGTGGGGAAAAAAGTATCTCTGTTTCAATGTAGAAGAATGGTCAGACTGTCCACATTAAGAATTTTCTCTTCGGGGCACCTGGGTGGCTCAGTCATTAAGTGTCTGCCTTCGGCTCAAGTCATGATCCCAGGGTCCTGGGATCGAGCCCCACATCGGGCTCCCTGCTCAGCAGGGAAGCCTGCTTCTACCTCTCCCACTCCCCCTGCTTGTGTTCCCTCTCTTGCTGTGTCTCTCTCTGTCAAATAAATAAATAAAATCTTAAAAAAAAAAAACAAAAAAAATTTTCTCTTCATCTTATTTTTTTTCTTATTTATGAAGAGGTGTATGGGCCTGGGAAATGTGGACATAGAACTTAAGAAGAAATTTTTAAAGTATGTATTTATGAAATTATGCTCTTCCTATTCTTTTTTTGACTGTCCATATAACCTTTTTTCTTACCTTAAATGTGTCTTATTTCACAGCTGATGGAAAGGTAGAGAAAAATACATTGCTCGATTACATAAAAGCTTTTCCTGGTAAGTGAGAATCTCAATAAAAAGGCAAGTAAAACTAAGATCTGCAGACTTTAGCTTAACTTTTAAAAGGCCTTATCATTATACAATAATTAATTTATTGATTTTATTATCCCATTAGCCTGTAGATCTACTTTAGATGCAACTACATCCAATGTGATAATTTATAGTTCTCTGACACTGAAAAGGTTTCAAAATCTATTTGCTATCCAGAGCTCTAATTATTGTCTAACATAATTAATGAGGTTCACCATACATATATTATATATGTAGTTCATAATATAAAAAGGTAGCATATGGAATTAATATATAAATACAGTTACATATAATTTATATAACATATGATTTTTTTCTAAATACATCTTTCCTGCAAACTGTATAAAGGACCCCTGAGATGAGAATGGCGGAATATATTCTATTCCTGGCTTCCACAGTAAATCTCTATTGTGGAATGTGTTGAACATGTCCCACATGTAGCCCTACACAGTTTGTTTTTTTTTAATTATTGTGCTGTGGCTTTGTTCCACTGGTGTGTGAATATAGCCAGTATTTTTCTTGGATATCAGTTCCTATATTTTATCCCTATTCCTTCTTCCCTGAGGTGGAAAGTGTCGCACCTCTAAAATAGAAAGCATCCTGGAAAACTTGGGTTATGAACTGGAGGATGAGGAACTTGAGGACCTGCGGAACCATCTGCCAACTGATGGTGAGCATGTTGTTGTGCCTTTAGGGAGAGTGAGCTCCTCTAATAAAACTCCCAGTATGGGAAAAGATACGAACTCAGATCATTAGTGTTTAAATCAGAAATCAGTAATCTGTTAAAATAGTGACTCTCCCCTGCAGGACTAAATTCCTAGATGCCAACTAGAAATTGACAGACCTAAGAAGCAGGTGGAGAAATGAAACAAAGGAAAGTTAAAGAAGAAATTTTACAATCAGTCAGGGGGGAAAAAAAAGAAAAAATCCCTTAAATCACCATAAATTTGAACTAGACTAAAAGAAGGAATATATAATGGCAGAAAAGACAAGTAATCACTTCCCCAAATCTTTACTTGTCTTGAAGAGTCTCTTCAAGAGGGAGATATTTTTCACTGGTCCTGTTTATTTCTGGGACTTTCTCTTAACATTGTTATGGATACGCCTGCTTTCCACTTCTTGCTCCCTCTTCTGGCAGAATTCTTAAGCGTGTATGTCTTCTCTGCTTCTTCTAACACATCAGGCTGGCTATTGAAAGAAAACCTCTCTTGTTTTCCAAAAGGTGGAGCTACAGCTCAAGTTTGTGGTTTCTCCCTTGCCCACAGACCCTGGAGTGTTTTCTGAGGGCACTCTCTGTTTACTCTCACCACCACATTCACGAGCATGCACAGGGAGCTTGCTGCAGAGTTGAGGGCAGGTGGGGGTTTAGCACTATGGGTGTTGGAGGTGCCGATAGGCCAATAGGCCAGGTGTGGAGTTCTTCAAATGAGGTTCTTCCAGCAGTTCATGGACAAGCTTCCCTACTGAGTCCTGAAGGCCATCAGCAGAAACCACATTGTTTAATGCTCTTTAATATTATCTGCCTATTCCTGATCTCGTCCTTTTCCCCAGTCACAGAGGTCCCACCTCAACACTTTGGATGCTGCAGGAGAAAAATTGGCTTCTCAGCAGTATTATGCACAGCTGGGGTAACTAGGAAATCCCTCACAGCTCTCCCCCCCCACCCCTGATCCTGGGGAGAGGTTGCCACCAGCTAGTGTAGCCCTGCACTGTGTTGCGTTGGGGGGGGAGGGTGGGCAGCACTGGCAGGATTCCTTTTACCCTCTCCAGTACATCGAAACTCATATTGTTTTGCTCCAATGGAGTGCTGGAATCTCTCCTCAGGAAAGCTGGACCTCCACAAAGCCCTCCCATTGTGGGTGTCATCACTCTCCTAGATTTCCCAACCACAGCTGAGAGGGGCTGCAGCTGGTTCTGCAGCCCTACAGTACAGTCTGTCTCCTTGTTACCTAATACCCATGTGGGCAAATTCCTACCAGGTTCCTTGGCATATGGTGCTGGATCCCACAATGCCCACAGAGATACTTTTCTTCATGGATGGATGCTGAATTTAGTTGTTAAAAAGGTGGACAAAAAGGAGGGATGTCTCATGCTGCCATAATGCTGACATCATTCCTCAATAATTATGAAGTATTAAATGCCTACTATATACCACAAACAATATTTGGCACTCGAAATATGTTATCAGTAGTCCTCACAACAACTCTGAAAAGTAGATTGTTATCCTAGTTTCCCTGACGTGGAAATTGAGGGTCAATCACAGAAGTTAATTGACTTGCTCAAATCCACATGGCTGCGAAGTGGCAGAGTGCAGATGTCGGCCCTAAAGAAGCCTATATAGGTTTATATAATTTCAAACGTTTGCCCTTTCTACTAAATAATACTGCCTCGTATAAGAGAGGTAAGCAGGGCTTCAAAGACTATGATATGAATGATACCCTCAGGGGGCTGGGTGGTACGGCCCTAGAAATGAGGACTTTCAACCAGTAATTACACAAATTAAATGAGGGATTCAGAAAAGATTAGAAATCTTGATGGCTGTGGAATTGGAAGCATGAAGAATGTGCTGAGTAAAGGTTGCACATGAAAGTAGCCACCTGCGATATTTTAGGTAGGTGAACACATTGATATTACAGTATATATTGCTTTTAAATCCTGTGATAATAAGGTGGCCAAACATCATAATACTCCTGGATTCTAAAGTAGAACAAGCCAAATGGAAAGCAGGTCCAGCAATGCTTTTAAAACTTCCTAGCACTGCTTGGGGCGCCTGGGTGGCTCAGTCGGTTAAGCGGCTGCCTTTGGCTCGGGTCATGATCCTGGGGTCCTGGGATCGAGCCCCACGTCCGGCTCCCTGCTCAGCGGAGAGCCTGCTTCTCCCTCTCCCTCTGCCTGCCACTCTGCCTACTTGTGTTCTTTCTCTATCTGTCAAATAAATAAATAAAATCTTTAAAAAAAAAAAAAACAACTTCCTAGCACTGCTGGTATTTACCCAAAGAATACAAAAACACTCATTTGAAGGGATACATGCACTGCCATATTTATTGCAGCATCATCAACAGCCAAATTATGAAAAGAGCCCAAATGTCCATCGACTGATGAATGGATAAAGAAGATGAGGTATATAAATACAATGGAATATTACTCAGCCATAAAAAAGAATAAAATCTTGCCATTTGCAACGACATGGATGGAGCTAGAGAGAATTTTGCTAAGCGAAATAAATCAGTCAGAGAAAGACCAATACCATATGATTTCACTCATGTGCAACTGTAGAAATAAACAATCATGGGGGAAGAAAGGAGAGAGGAAAACCAAGAAACTCTTAAGTATAGAGAACAAACTGATGGTCACCAGAGGGGAGGTGGGTGGGGAGATGGATGAAATAGGTGATGAGGATGAAGGAGGGCACTTGTGATGAGTACTGGATGATGTATGAAAGTGTTGAATCAATAAATTTTATACCTGAAACTAAAAAACAAACAAACAATAACTTCCTAGCACTGTTATGTATAGAATTTGGTATTTTATACTACAGCTTCTTCTTCTGTGTTATATATTTATCATATTTAGAATTTGATTCTTCAATTCCATGCTTATCTGGGATACATTTATAGAACAAATTGGGATAAGTTTCTAAATTTCAGTGTTTCGTTCTACAATATAAAGTCTTTATGATGTTTTCTGGATC
Organism: Halichoerus grypus; assembly: GCF_964656455.1. Lineage (NCBI taxonomy): Eukaryota > Metazoa > Chordata > Mammalia > Carnivora > Phocidae > Halichoerus > Halichoerus grypus. Next base: position 193,619,534 of record NC_135713.1, read on the forward strand.
TGAGTCATTATGGCTGGGTCTCATTTGTACATTATCTTACAGATGAAAAGGTTAAACTGAATACGCTCATGAAAAATGTAGAGCCATTCAGAGGTGAGTGAAAGCTTATAGGAAAAAGTCATTATAAATAGCAATATTCTGATGCTTTTTTGTTATACTTTTAAACACTTTATTCCTATAATACTTACATTATTATTCTTCTTGGTATATTAATGGTGTCTTTTATACAATGATCCAGATTGGTTTTGGGCTATATGCTTTTTGAGCAAAACTACTGAATTTTTATGTCTTAGTAAAATATCCTGTATTCTCTGGAATTTTTTTCAGTAATGCATATCACTTTCCATTGTTTGAACAGCCAAAATATCTATGTTACCACAATAATTGGCATGATAAAACATTGGTATAAATCTTTTTTCTGAATAACTCATCACATAGGCAGAAAGTAATATAGATGCCATCTTTTAGAATTATTTATATAGTCATTTATATAAGTGGTTCTGGTCTCTTATACAGCTCCCATTTCAGAGTGTTGATTTATCCCACTTTTATTAGAGCATTCAAAAAGTATTTTTTTCCTCTCTAGAATTATGAGATTTAGTTCTGTTTTTGACATGTCCTTAGAGTCTTGACTCAGCACTTTTATCAACCCTGGTCTCAATTCTGCAATTAAAACTAGATGAAATTCATAATTTAGAATAATTCATAACTCTTAAGTTTTTCATCAGTCATAATTTCTATCTTTTCAAAGGAATCAAGATTCATTTTGATGAAGTAGGTGATGTTTTGAAAAACATAGGGATAGAACTCACACCTAAGGAACTCTGGAAGCTGCTAAAAACTCTGCCAATTACTTGTGAGCATTTCTGATACTGCTGTGGCCTTTAGGAGAATGTAGTTTGAGTGTAATATATTGTTGGGGCAGGTGGGGAATCATTAAACATTAAGTATATATTTATAGTCAATATATTTATTGAGCTCTTCTTAGGTTATGAGATTAAAGACAAAAATCCTTGCCCTCATGGAGGCTGTTATAGGGGATGGAGCTAACTCTATTAGGATTTAGCTTGAGAACTTCATAAAGAAATTAAGATTTTTAAATTGATCAATTTTAGTTTAAGATATTGACTTTGAAATGTCTGACAGTCCTAACGCATAGAGAGAAAGAAGTAGGGGGGAAAGAGGAAGTCATGTAAAAAGTGTCAAATCAAAAAGATGTTTCAGAACAGTAAAATAGATAAATATAAAACCTTACTCTATTCCTTCCCTTTATTCTTAAAACCAAGGAAGAGAAGGATGTGTGGATAAGAAATTAGATAAATTTGTAAGACCAATCATGTGACATTATTTTCTTTATGAAATAGTCTGGGAGCATCTGGGTGGTTCAGTTGGTTAAGTGTCTGACTTGGTTTCGGCTAGGGTCATGATCTTGGGGTCCTGGCATAGAGCCCAGTGTGGGGCTCCATGCTCAGGGGGGAGTCTGCTTCCTCCCCCCTCTGCCCCTACCCCCACTCATGCACTCTCTCTCTTTCTAAAATAAATAAATAAATCTTAAAAAAAAAAAGAAAGAAATAGTCTGTACTCTTGTTATGAATTTCTGTGTCGCTTTCTCCATGACATCAATTATGACTTCTCTTACAGCTGATGGAAAGGTGTATTGCAGTCGGTTGCTAGATGGTTTAAAGACTTTCCAAGGTGAGTGATAAGCATAATAAGAAGCCAAGTAAAAATGAGATCTTTAAGTTTTGTGTTTCCTTTTGGAAATCCCTTTTTTTTTTTTTTACATTTATTTTTTTAATTTAATTTAATTTTATTATGTGATGTTAGTCACCATACAATACATCTTCAGTTTTTGATGTAGGAAATCCCTTTAATTGCTTAATGATAACAATAGCTAATTTCTCTTGATTATAATGCCAGGCACTGTTCTAAATACATCTAGCAACCCATTTTAATTATCACAAAAGTCCTAAGGGGTACGTACTTATATTAGCACCACTTTACAGATGGGAGATATTGGCCCACTTGCCTAATAAGGTCACACAGTTTGAACACTGGAAGAGGATTTGAACCCATATTCCTAACCACTCTGTTATATTTAACAGTTAGGTTATTAACCTTTTTCATTCCCCTTTATAACTTACAACTCAAGTTCAATAACCAGTAAATTTGTAGAAGTAATTTACAGTTATAATGGCAGATTTCAAACTCAGAAGCCAGAATTATGGCTGTTATTTCTGACATATTCCTCCATTATGAATAATAAGTGAAGAACGAGTAATTGGCCTCACTTATTTTCTTTGCTTTAGATGTCTATAACAAGTTTTAACGGAGTGTCTTATAACATATGTAAGGGACATGTTCTTTTCTTCACATTCCCCAGCCCTGCCCCCTGCCACCTTAGTTTTGTGTTTTCCTTGAACATTTGCATTGCAACTTTGCTTTTCTCCTTCCCATTAGGGTTTGGTGCACAGACTTAACTAGAATTCTTTTAATTTTAGGCATAATTCCACATTTTTATTTCCTCTTTCTTTCTTAAGGTGGGAAAATTTTAGAGAATAAAATAGAAACCATTCTGGAAAACTTGAACTATGACCTTGAAAAGAAAGAAATCCAAGATCTACGCAATCATCTGAAAAGTGACAGTGAGTATTTCATTTACCACTTACACTTCCTGTCAGAAAAATCTTTGAAATCTTCTCATGAAATCTGAGTACTCTTATTCAGTTTCACTTAGAAAGTTAGAAGTACTTACAGAGTTTTAATCCTCGAGGATGAGAAATATGACTTCTGGTTATCATTCCCAGTATTGTCAGAGGACCAATAGGGCACTGGTAGATTTAAATTTAGCTAGGAAAAACAAAACAGCACTTCAGAGGAAAACAACAGGATTTATTGAAATAGATATCAGAAAAGGTCAGAAATGGACAAAACCAAATGAGGGGGTAGCAAAGGTTTAGAATTGTTTGATATGTAATGTACAACTAGAAGCGATCATATTCTCATTTAACAAATATGAATGTCATGTTGGGTTGAAATAGAGGCTCACCGATATCTCACTTTAGACCAATAATATGGCACCAAAAAGATATCTGTTAAGTGAAAAGGATCAAATGGAAAAGAATTAAAGAATTAAAGATCTAATTTAGTGTTTGTTAAAACACCCTCTTTAGAATTCTATAATGTGGTTGGATATAAAAGAAAATGTTTAAATCAACAAATTTCCTCTATGTAAGGAATGACGACTTAGAAAATTTCATGGAAAAAAAGAGATCCTATTCCCAATAGCAATACATATTTTGTTTACATATGATTTATGGTTTGTATTTCAGATAATGGAAAGATTTCGCTGAGCTCCTTTATGGGTACAGCAAATTTATTTTCTGGTGAGTGAGAAGTAATGATGAAAAGATGTAAAATCAAGATCCTTTGTTGTATGTACATACCATATTTTAATTGTATATCCCAGTATTCTAAAATTGTACACAAGCCTTATTTTACCAATATGCTGATGACATATTTGTTTTTAAGAATATAGATGGACTTTTTATTACCTGTGGTTTTAGAAGTATCATTTTTTTAAGAAGTGTATTTTATTATAGGCTGGTTGGCTTGTCTCTATATTTTTTAGAGCATTAAAAAAAGCATTCTTTTGACAAGGCTTAAGGGAAACATGTTATCTTTTAACCTCCTCTTGTGATGCAGTTAGATAGGCCTCATTGTGTCCTTGGTCTTCTGCAGTTACATCTCTAGCAAGTTGAGATACTGCTGTTTTATTACAATTATCTTAAAGTCGGATTGTTATATATGAAAATTCACATATCATATTTCCTATCTTTTTAAAGGTGGTAAAATTAATGCCAGTGACACACAACTTTATCTGGAAAATGTAGGAATTGAATTAACAAGGAAAGAAAGCCTGGATCTGCTGAACATATTGCCATTGGATGGTAAGCATTTCAGGCATTGCAGTGGATTTCAGAGAATATTGAGTTATTGTATAAAATTCTGGAAGTATAACTCTTTAAAGTGCTGTTAAAAATTTTAAAGGGAATGACATCAGCAACATGGCATGTAAGTTGTTCCTTTTTTAATCAATGAATTGGACACCCACACACAAACAAGAGTGCCTGTATGAGTGTTTTGGGAACTAGCACCTTACTCCAAGGGACCTGGGAGGAGCCTCGCTCACAAGTGCCAATGGTAAAAGACAGGCAACCTCTATACAGGGCTGCAGAACCAACACAGTCAGCAAAATCACCTACACCTCTCTCACTGCTGTCAGGAAAAGATCGGGTGAGTGCTGACCCAGGCATGAGAATTTGCAGAAGTCCAGCCTTCCTGGAGGGGGACTCCAGCCCACCATCAGAGAAAAAAGAAAGAAAGAAAAATAGGAGTTTGGCCACAGTGGAGGCAGTAAGAGAAACTTTCCCGGCACCACTCTCCCCCAAGGGAGGGATGCATAGACCACAGTGACCTCTCCCACAGGGGAAAGGAAAGCAGTGAGTAAGTGTTTGGCTACCCCAGCAGAGCAGGACCAGCTGGAAAAACCCATTTCTCTCCACCAGCACCCAGAGCACTAAGGTGGGAGCTCTCTGACAGGGAAAGAGGCAGAGATGAATTTCAATTGGCATTAAAGAGATTGCGCTCAGCAGGAAGCCGACCCATGAGCCTCTGGGAGTACCATACCTTGGGATCTCCCTGTACTTGTCAGGCATCCCCAATGTTCAGATGCTAAACCCACACCTCCCCCTACTCTGCGGCTAGCTCCTTGTGCAAGGGTCACAAGTGCATCCTCTAGAGCGAGCTACAGTTAGCATGCTTACAAAACAAGCTACCCAGAGTCTGGAGGGGGAAAACCATAAACTTAAGCTATAGCGCCACCTAGTGGAAAACAAAAGTTTTCAGTAGCCAACCTGGTGAATTCTAAGAACCAGAAAAAAATATAAAAGCTTGAAATTTTGCCACAAAGACATTGTGACAAGTATAAGGTAACATCTCCTTGTGGTTCTGATTTGCATTTCCCTGAGATATCACCTTACACCTGTCACAGTGGCTAGACTCAAAAAGACAAGAAATAACAAGTGTTGACAAGGATGTGGAGAAAAAGGAACCCTCGTGCGCTATTGGGAATGTAAATTGGTGCAGCCATGGTGGAAAACAGTATGGAGGTTTCTCAAAAAATTAAAGGTAGAAATACCATATGATCCAATAATTCCACCACTGGGTATTTACCCAAAGAAACAAAAACATGAATTTAAAAAGATATGTGCACCCTTATGTTTACTGCAGCATTATTTACAATAGTCAAGATATGGAAATAGCCCAAGATGGATAAAGAAGATGTGGTATATATACACAGTGGATTATTACTCAGCCATTAAAAAAAAAATGAGGTCTTTCCATTTGCAACAACATGGATGGACTTAAAGGGTATTATGCTAAGTGAAATAAGTCAGGCAGAGAAAGACAAATACCATTTGATTTCACTCATATGTGAATTTAAAAAAAAAAGATTAAACAAAAAACAGAATCAGACCTATAAATACAGAGAACTAACTGATGGTTGCCAGAAGGGGGAAGGGCAGTAATAGAAGAATGGAGAGATGTTGCTTATGCATACATACTTACTAGTAGATAAATGAGTCCTGGAGATGTGATACACAGTATGGTGATTACAGACAACAAAACCGTATTGTAAACATTAAAGTTGCTAAGTAGCCAGATCTTAATTGTTCCCAACACAAAAACAAATAATAATTATTTGACATGATAGAAGTATTAGCTAATGATACAATGGCAATCATATGACAATATAAATGTATCAAATCAATATACCTTAAACTTCACAATCTTTGTGTCAATCATAACTCAATGTTTAAAAATTAAGAGAAAAATAAATGTAGAAAGAGCCACTTCTGACATAAAATATTCTGTCCTTACCATTTAAATCTTAATTTGAGAATAGTGTTCTCTTTGGGGTATTGCTGTTATAAACATTTTTAAATGTTGGAACCAGCATCTATAATCAGTCTAAAGCCAAAGATAGGAAAAAGGTGATAAAACAGTTGTAGAAGAGACATTTTAGAAAAGAAGAAAAGAAAAAAATCTGTTTCAATGTGTTGGAGTTCCACCAATAGTACATCAGATGCCAGAGAATGAATAGTTACCTTGAGAATCTTAGTCATTTCTTTGCTTCCTTTGGATTATAACTAATAATAACTTATAAAATCTAAAAATAAGTATCACTCTCTTTCTCAATTCCACTTCTTGGTAAACTAAATTGACCCTTATGTTACAGATAATAGAAAGGTGTATAAGAATAGATTGATGGATGGAGTGAAGACATACAGAGGTGAGTGAGCAGCATGCTGGGGAAGAGAAAACATTTTCAAGCTTTTGCATTTACTTTTCTAAAATCTCTCTTATTTCTCAGTGATTAGATTGCTAATTATGTTACTCTTTTTTTTAATGAGCTGGCATTCTTAATTATATATAATCACATTTGGGGAAATTGCCTATGCTATTTTGTCATTGTTGCAAATTTGAAGTCTTACTTAATAGTAAGAAATTTGTGTATTGGTTGTCTCTTTCCTATAACTCACCTGTCTTGCCTGCTCTTCTCTTTCTTCTGGGTAAACTCACCCTAGAAATTGCTGTAGTAGTATTTTCTGGAAAACTGACAGGGAGAATTTTTCTACTTCTAATCCTTAACTAATTCTTTTGATCATTCCAAGACCTATATGGTGACATTGCTTCTTACTTCCTGTTTGTTGGTCAGTTTATATGACCAGACATTTTTTCCCTCTCTGGCACAAATACAAATTTATTTTATTCTTATCTCTTTCTTTCTTAAGGAGGAAAAGTTAATGTCAATAGACTAGATGATGCTCTTGAAAACATGGGATTCTCACTTGAGGAGGAAGAAATTGAGGAACTGTATACTCACTTGCCAATTGATGGTGAGCATTTCAAGTACACAGTGCCCTGTAAGGAAATTTTTGTTTTCCTGTGGAAACCTCTCAAACATACCTATTAATTTCATGGAAAAACCAGAAGTTTATAGAGATCCAATCCTAAAGAATGGAGATATATTGTCTCAATATTAATCTTAGATAAAATATCAGTAATTGCTCATATTGCTGCTTACAGACTTCCTATGCCAGAGAATACCAAAATGGAATGACAGTCAGTGTTGGGATCAAGTAAACATTAAAAAATAAAACAAAACAAAAAATTACATTTGAGGGATGGGAGAGAAAATTATATTTTTTGAGGAGTAAGAGAGAAAATTATAAAGGATTTCAGAGGGCAACAAAAAGAAATGGGGGGAAGAGTGCAGGAGACTTAAATGTCATTTGTACTTTTGCAAAATAAATATAATACATATCTAACAATTACACTAAATAAATTCAAAGGTATCAAGCTTTAAATTACACAGACATTACCCACCCCCTCAAGACTATGATCAAATAGGTCTTAGACAGAGCCCATGAATCTTAATTTTAAATAAGCAACCCCCACTACAGTTAATTTGTTGAAATAGCTAACCTTTGGGGTGCCTGGGTGGCTCAGTAGGTTAAGTGTCTGCCTCAGGCTCAGGTCATGATCCCAGGGTCCTGGGATTGAGCCCTGCACTGGGCTCCCTGCTCAGCAGAGAGCCTGCTTCTCCCTCTCCCTCTGCCCACCCCAACCCGCTTGTGTGCTCTCTTTCTCTCTGTGTCAAATAAATAAATAAAATCTTAAAAAAAATAGCTAACCTTTATCATACAAAGAAGAATATGTATTAGTAAATTTATGTGGGATTAGTACTTTTTTAAGATTTTTTTCTTTTTTTAAGATTGATATATTTATTTGAGAGAGAGAGAGAGCATGCACGATTGGGGGGAGGGGCAAAGGGAGAGGGAGAGGCAGACTCCCTACTGATCAGGGAGCCCCACAAGGGGTTCAATCCCAGGACCCTGAGATCATGACCTGAGCTGAAGGCAGACATTCAACCGACTGAGCTAACCAGGCGCCCCTGAATCTTTTTTTAAGTTTTATTTATTTAAGTAATCTCTACACCCAACATGGGGGCTCAAACTCACAACCCCGAGGTCAAGAATCACATGCTCTTCCGATTGAGCCAGCCAGGTGCCCCATAGACTTGAATCATAAGGTAACTTGAATCATAAGGTAACTATTTTTCCTTTAAATACTCAAAGATTTTATTTATTTGAGAGAGAGCAGGCGAGCAAGAGAGAGAGAGAGAGCATGAGAGCAGGGGAGAAGGGTAGACAGAGATGGAGAAGCAGACTCCCCACTGAGCAGGAAACCTGATGTGGGACTCGATCCCAGGACCCTGGGATCATGACCTGAGCTGAAGGCAGACACTTAACTGACGGAGCCACCCAGGCACCCCATGGGATTAGTACTTTTTGGCATGATTTTTAGCAACAGCATCTGATCAGAGCACTCTATATAACTCTTAGTATCTTAAGCATCTTAACATCTTTAGCATCTTGAAATGATTCTATAGACTGATTAATAGTTTGATAAGCATCCTAAAAGTATTGGTTTACCTAAGCTTATCTAATATGATCTGATGATGCTTGAAATCAAGACTTTCTGCTTGTCAAAAAAGTGGTCTCCTATTTATTTTCTAATTCTAACCCTTTTTTCATAACTCTGTAACACATGAGTCAAGCAAGACTATATAAAACTCCTGTTGGAATTAGAATATGGCCCCACCCTAAATTATCTAGAGGGCAATCTAGCTGAATGTCTCAAAATAAATATTATTGCCTCTGCTCAGTAAAGGTACCAAGAACTGAGTTTTAAAAATATAACCAAAGAAACCAAAGAGATCCAAGGAACAGAGAGAGATAGTAAAAGCACTTTAAATAAATTTCTGTTTTAATGCAATGCTCTATTGTTTGGCCTGAAATTATTCATAACCCAGTGGTTGCTTTGACATTAGTAATTGCTGCCACAGAAGCAGAGACTTCATGTTGTTTGCTTTGTATTGCCAGCACTGAAAATAGGGCCTGGCATATATGTAGGCATCCAGCAAATATGTGACAAGTTAAAAAATGAAAAAATCAGCCTACATCTAGGTGTTGACTGAGCTCCTCCATTTTGGAACACTGACAAGTCTTGGCACACCCTCAACTACTGGTAGCCACTGAAAACAAAGAAGGCAGTTTAGCTAATCAAAAAGGTTTGAGACAACCAGGAGCTCAGGCTAAGCTGAACAGTAAGGTTTATCTCCTACATGAGACCAGTCTAACAAGACATTGATTGATGAATGGATAAAGAAGATATATATATATATACACACACACATACACATATGTATATACACACATATATATACACACACACACATATATATATAATATATATATATGGAGCTAGAGAGTATTACGTAAGTGAAATAATTCAGAGAAAACAAATAGCACATGATTTCACTCATATATGGAATTTAAGAAACATAACAAACAGTAAAGGGAAAAAAATAAGGGAGAGAGAGAGAAAAAAAATTAAGAAACAGACTCTTATTATAGAGAACAAACTGATGGTCACCAGAGGAGAGGGGAGTGAGGGGACGGGTCAAATAGGTGATGGGGATGAAGGAGGGCACTTGTGATGAGCACAGGGTGATGTATGGAAGTACTGAATCACTATATTGTACATCTGAAACTAATATAACACTGTATGTTAACTAACTGGAATTCAAATAAAAACTTAAAATAAAAAAGCTTTTTTAAGAATAAAAGAGGTAGCTCTTTCGTGTAAGATACAGAAACCAGTAAAGAGTGTCAAGGAAAATGAAGAAGCAAAGGAATATGTTCCAAACAAAAGGACAAGAATAAATTCCAGAAACAGACCTTAATGAAGTGGAGATAAGTGATTTACCTGATAAAGAGTTCAAAATAATGATCATAAAAATGATGTTCACTGAGGTCAAGAGAACAATGCATGAACAAAGTGAGAATTTCAACAGATAGAAAACATAAGAAAGTACCAAACAGAAATCCCAGAGCTGAAGAATAAAATAACTGAACTAAAAAATTCAGTAGAGGGGTCCAACAGCAGACTAGATCAGTGGAAGAAAGAATTAGCAAACTCAAATACAGGCAGTGGAATTTATCCAAACAGAGGAGCAAAAAGAAAAAGAATGACAAAGAGTGAAGATAGCTTATGGGATTTATGGGCTACCAGGAGATGAACCAATATTCACACTTCACAATATCTCCCAGAAGGAGAAGAGAGAGAGAAAAGAACAGGAAAACTTACCTAACATGAGGAAAGAAACAGACATGAAGATCCAGGAAGTTCCAGATAAGATGAAACAAAGCTAGCCACACTAAGATACATTAAAATTAAATTGTTAAAAGTTAAAGGCAAGGAGGAAATCTTAAATGTAGAAAGAAAAAAAAGTGTTATATACAAGGAAACCCCCATAAGACTATCAGCAGATTTTTCAGGAGAAATTTTGCAAGCCAGAGAGGAGTGGCATTTTATATTCAAAGTGTGAGAAGAAAAAAACTGCCAACCAAGGATACTCTACTTGGCAAAGTTGTCCTTCAGAATTGAAAGAGAGATAAAGAGTTTTCCAGGGGTGCCTGGGCGGCTCAGTCAGTTAAGCTCCTGACTCGATTTTGGCTCAGGTCATGATCTCAGGGTTGTGAGATCGAGCCCCATGTCAGGCTTCTCAGTGTGGACTCTGTTTGTCCCTCTCCCTCTGCTCCTCCCCAGCTCACTCTCTCTCTTTCTCTCTCTCTCTCATAAAGGAATAAATAAATAAATATGGGCACCTGGGTGGCTCAGACGGTTAAGCGTCTGCCTTTGGCTCAGGTCATGATCCCAGGGTCCTGGGATTGAGTCCCGCATCGGGCTCCCTGCTCCTTGGGAGCCTGCTTCTCCCTCTGCTTCTCTCTCTGTCTCTGTCTCTCATGAATAAATAAATAAAATCTTTAAAAAATAAATAAATAAATAAATAAAATCTTTTTTTTTTTTAAAGAGTTTTCCAGACAAGCAGAAGCTGAAGGAGTCCATCACTCCTTCAGGAGTGAGGCTACTAGAGTAGCCATGCAAGAAATGTTAAAGGAGGGTGCCTGAGTGGATCAGTCGTTAAGCGTCTGCCTTCGGCTCAGGTCATGATCCCAAGGTCCTGGGATTGAGCCCCAAATCAGGCTCCCTGCTCCACGGGAAGCCTGCTTCTCCCTCTACCAGTCCCCCGCTTGTGTTCCCTCTCTCACTATGTCTCTGTCAAATAAATAAATAAAATCTTAAAAAAAAAAAAAAAAAGAAGTGTTGAACTGCTTCAAATTTGAACAAAAGGATGCTAATTAGTAACAGGAAAACATATGAAAATATAAATTCCACTACTAAAGGTAAATATACAGTTAATTTCAGAATATTCTAATGTAATAGTAGGGGATAAATCACTAATCTAGTATGAATATTAAAAGACAAAAGTATTAAAAATAACTATAACTACATTAATTTGTTAGTGGATACACAGGTAAAAGATGTTAAGTTGTGAGAACAAAAACTTTATAAAATGGGGAGAGAGTAAAAATGTATACCTTTGGTATGCATTAAGTTCTTATAAGCTTAAAGTAGACTGTTATAAATATGTTTTACATAAACCTCATAGTGACCACAAAGCAAAAACCTATAGTGGATACACAAAATATAAAGAGAATGGAATCTAAGCATACCACTAAGAAAATAATCAAATTACAAAGGAAGAGACCAAGAGAAGAAAGGATCAAAGGAATTATGAAACAGCCAGAAAACGATTATGAACAAAATGGCAATAGGACACAAACTCTCAGCTATAAGATGAGTAAGGTCAGAGGACCTAATGTAAAACATGGTTGATAACACTATATCATATAATTGAAATTTGCTAAGAGAGTAGAAAATTTAAATGTTCTCACACACACAAAAAGATAAATATGTGAGATGATAGATGTGTTAGTTAACTAGATGGGGGATTCCTTTCAGGTATACGTATATCAAATCATCATGATGTACACTTTAAATATATTACAATTTTATTGGCTAATTATACCTCAATAAAGCTGATATTTTTTTCATTTTATTTTTATTTATTTTTATTTTTATTTTTTATTATTATGTTAATCACCATACATTACATCATTAGTTTTTGATGTAGTGTTCCATGATTCATTGTTTGCGTATAACACCCAGTGCTCCATGCAGAATGTACCCTCTTTAATACCCATCACCAGGCTAACCCATCCCCCCACCCCCATCCCCTCTAGAACCCTCAGTTTGTTTCTCAGAGTCCATAGTCTCTCATGGTTCGTCTCCCCCTCCGATTTACCCCCCTTCATCCTTCCCCTCCTTGCCCCTTCCCATCCTTCCCCCCTTCATCCTTCCCCTCCCCCATCCTTCCCTTCTTGCCATTTGCAACAACGTGGATGGAACTGGAGGGTATTATGCTGAGCGAAATAAGTCAATCAGAGAAAGACATCTATCATATGACCTCACTGGTATGAGGAATTCTTAATCTCAGGAAACAAACTGAGGGTTGCTGGAGTGGTGGGGGGTGGGAGGGATGGGGTGGCTGGGTGATAGACATTGGGGAGGGTATGTGCTATGGTGAGAGCTGTGAATTGTGTAAGACTGTTGAATCACAGACCTGTACCTCTGGAACAAATAATACATTATCTGTTAAAAAAAAAGAAGAAGAAGAAGATAATAAAGATGATATTTAAAAAACAAAAAAATGAAAATAAATTCTCTTCTTCCATTCTGATGAATGAGGAACACAAAAAGAAAAAGTTGAATGAATAGAGTAGATGTATCTACCATATTTAGATTTTTTTTTCAACCTTGTGCTTATATAGTGTGAAAATAAAATAATCTAATTGGGGGGGGAACTTTGGGCAACTGGTAAATCCTTATACTTTACTCCACAGTTTAAGAATTTTATGTAATGGGGACCTGTATTAGTCCACTCAGGCTACCATAACAAAATACCGTAGTCTGTGACTTACGCAACAGAAATTTATTTTCTCACAGTTCTGGATACAGGGAAATCCAAGATCAAGGTACCAGCTGATTCAGTTTCTGATGGGGATTCTCTTCCATGCTTGCAGAGCCTGTCTTCTCACTGTGTCTTCACATAGCAGGGAATAGAAAAGATGGAGAGAGACAGGGAGAGACACAGGGGGAGATACAGAGGGACAGAGAGAAAGGGGTATCTTCCTCTTCTTTTAAGGTCACAGTCCTATCAGATTAGGGTTTCACCCTTATGACCTCACAACCTTAATTACCTCCTAAAGACCTTATCCCCAAATAGTCATATCAGAGGTTAGGGCTGGGGCACCTGGGTGGCTCAGATGGTTGGGCTTCTGCCTTCAGCTCAGGTCATGATCTCCAGGTCCTGGGATCGAGCCCCACATCAGGCTCCTGGCTGGCTCAGCGGGGAGACTGCTTCTCCCTCTGCCTCTCCCCCTCCTTGTGTGCTCTTTCTGTCTCTCTCTCAAATGAATAAATAAAATCTTCTAAAAAAAAAAAAAAAGAGGTTAGGGCTTCAAAATATGAATTTGAGGGGACACAATTCAGTCCCTAGCAGGACTACATCTAAATTTTGTCTTGCCTTGTAGAGGAGAGAAGAGTTAAACTGGATAAACTTCTGGATGAAGTGCATGAACTTCTAGGTGAGTGAGAAGAAATTATGATAAGGCATAATAAAAATAATCTCTTAAGGGGCGCCTGGGTGGCTCAGTCGTTAGGCGTCTGCCTTCGGCTCAGGTCACGATCCCAGAGTCCTGGGATCGAGTCCCGCATCGGGCTCCCTGCTCCGCGGGAAGCTTGCTTCTCCCTCTGCCGCTCCCTGCCACTCTGCCTGCTTGTGATTCCTCTCTCTCTCTCTGTGTCAAATAAATAAATAAAATCTTTAAAAAAAAAAAAAAAAAAAAAATAATCTCTTAATATGTAACAAAAGAAGTTATTTTTAAAGTATTTTCTGTTATCTATTCATGATATATTAATCCTGTCATTATATCTCTTTTAACTGGTAATGTATATATAACTAAAGAAACAACCTTATAAATTAAGTGTTAGTCAATATTATATTCAGTTGTTACCTACGTCTTATTCAAAAGGCCACAGTGTAATGCATAAATAACAACGCCTATGTTCTTTGGAGTTTTTCAGTAATATAATTTTATTTTCTACTGTTCAAATAGCAAAATGCTAAGGCAAATTACACATACAGGTAATATGACCATGTGAACAAACTCATAATTTAGGCAAAAATAAAACAATAGAGCAAATATTACATACTGGCAGAATTATTTACACCAGTTAATTTAGTGGGCTGTTAAAAAACTGAACTTTCTGCACCCTGTACCTTGTTCCCAACATTGATGAACCCCCTTTTACCAAAAAGAAGTTCTATTTCTGAATCTCCTTTCTCATTTTCTGTAATTAGACAACACTTAATGTTTCCATTGCTTTTTATCCTATATTTGAGAATGATGCTACACAAAAATAGTTGATACGATGATGATGATGATTTAAAGTTTGAAATCTGACCTTTTACCATTATTTTCTTTTTTAAGGGGAAGAAGTTACCTCTGAAGACCTGGAAAATACTCTGAAAAACATAGGGTTAAGACTCAAACTGAAGGAGAACACTGTCTTGATGAAAAGTTTGCCACTTGATGGTGAGTGTTTAATTTGCCAGTGAGGTATTCATCCACCCAGTAAGTTAATTGGTTGCCATCATACTAGACATAATACTAGGCTCTGAGTTACAAAGATGAATGAGACAAAGTCCAGGTCCTAAAAGCACTCAGTGTAGAGATGGACAGCACATACAAAACAAAAACAAATGCTATGCACTATGTATGTGCTGTAATATTAATGAATATCTATACTGCTATGAAAGTACAAAGGAGATATTGACCAACTATACCTGGATTCTCTAAGGCTTCACAGAGTGGTTATTACTTCAAACAGGCCTGGAAAGTTTGATGGTAGGAGGTGCCAAGAACTAAAAATAAAAGCACTGAAAAAGGCAAAGAGACATACCTGATCATGGCAAGTTTGGGGAACCATGTATAATTTCATGTTGATCTAATACAGATTACACATTCACATTATGTGGAGAAATACTTTATTAACTTGACTCAATCTGATCAATAATTCAGATATAATCTATCTGTGAAATAGGATAATAACAATGCCTATCTATGATGATGGTGAGGATAAACAAAATGAAGGCTATGGAAATATGAGAAATTTTTTAAATATTTAAAATATAAAATAAAGATATTAGTTATTAGATTTTCTATTTCAAAAATCCAGTAATTTTATTAAATAATTTCTATATTTAAGTCATTTTTCTAGCTTCAGGAGCTTTGAAGATATATGCCAGAATCTTACTGCTCAAAATAAAACAGTCTTTGCACTTAAAAAGTTCATAATCTAGTTGAGTAGATAAGACAGAGATACATATTTTGAGCTTCTGGATAAACACTGCACTTTTTTAATATTTGCATTTATCTTTACCACTTCCTAAAATACTAAAAAGATGTAAAAGAAATTAAAAAGCCATAATCCACAAAGACTAAGAGAAGAGTAGAGAACATTATAGCAGATAAGAGGTGTCAGTTAAATTTCAAAAACCAGAAGGTGGATGAAAGAACATAAATGGTGAAAACTGAGCCTGAAAGGGGAAGCAAACAAGAAGGCCACTTCAAGGGCACTCGGTGGCTCAGTCAGTAGAGCATTTGACTTTTGATCTCAGGTTGTGAGTTTGAACCCCATGTTGGGTGTAGAGATTACTTAAAAATAAAATCTTTAAAAAAAAAGAAGAAGAAGAAGAAGGCAGCCACTTTGTGTCACAAAACTATAAAAGGCTCAGGAAATGGAGGCACCAGTTACCTCCAAAGTCAGGAATGTGAGTACAGCTGAAAGTAGAAGAATTGGTAGAAAGTCTTTATTTTTTTTTAATTTTATTTTATTATGTTATGTCAGTCACCATATAATACATCATTAGTTTTTGATGTAGTGATCCATGATTCATTGTTTTCGTATAACACCCAGTGCTCCATGCAGTACGTGCCGTCCTTAATACCCATCACGGGGCTAACCCATCCCCCCACCCCCCTCCCTCTAAAACCCTCAGTTTGTTTCTCAGAGTCCATAGCCTCTCATGGTTCATCTCTCCCTCCAATTTCCCCCCCTTCATTTTTCCCTTCCTTCTCCTAATGTCCTCCATGCTATTCCTTATGTTCCACCAATGAGTGAAACCATATGATAATTGACTTTCTCTGCTTGACTTATTTCACTTAGCATAATCTCCTCCAGTCCCATCCATGTTGATGTAAAAGTTGGGTATTCATCCTTTCTGATGGCTGAGTAAGTAGAAAGTCTTTAAAAAGAGCAATGTGATCTACGGATCCCCTTCCTCACTGCACAGCTAGGCAAGTATTTCTTATCCATGCCACATAGAGATTTACTCTCCGGAGAGGTTAAACTAGAAAGATTCTGGGACATCAGACACAGCCAAGGTTGGGAGTGAATTTTCTACTGAAACAGGGAGATTAAGTGAAAGTCAACATAATGCATGGTGAAATCCTCCAAGTCATCTTCTCCCACTGGCCTCCCTAGATGCTGGCAGTGAATTCCAATATTCTTTATTCGGATACTGACGTCTCCAGCCTGCAATGAAAAGACATTTGTGCTACTAAAACAAAAACACCTCGGCCTTAAACATAAATAATCAAGAATCATATGACGTATAATAAAAGTCTGTTACATGAAAGACAGACAAGACAGCAAAGAAGGAACTTGGAGGAAATACAGTAATCCCCCTCTATGCTTGGGGGAAATGTTCCAAAACCCCCAGTGGATGCCTGAAACCATGGATAATACCAAACTCTATGTTTTTCCTTATACATACATACCTGTGATAAAGTTTAATGTATAAATTAGGCACAGTAGGAGATTAACAATAATAACTAATAATAAAATAAAACAATTATAATAATATACTATAATAAAAGTTACATGCATGTGACCTCTTTCTCTGTCTCTCTCAGTATCTTATTGTACTTTACTCACCCTTCTTCTTGTGATGATGTGAGATGATAAAATGCCTACGTGATGAGATGAGGTGAGATGAATTATGTAGGCATTGTGATGTAGCGTTAGGCTACTATTGACCTTCTGATGATACATCGGAAGGAAGGTCATCAGCTTCCAGAACGCAGTTGACACAGGTAACTGAAACCAGGGAAAGCAAAACTGCAGATAAGCAGGGAATACTGTAGTCAAAGGAAAAAGCAGAAAAATAATTCAAAACAATTTTAACTAATATCTTCAGAAAGATGAGAAAATCCCTAGTTATGAAACAAGAAAAGGGGGCTATGCAACAAGATAAGAGGCATTGTGGAAAAGGAGAACTTAAAAAAAAATTTTTTTTAAAGCTCTTTGGGAAAAAAGCAGTAGAAATTTAGAAATTCATTGGGTGGAAGGGCTAGAAGATGAATTTGAATATTGGAACAAAAAGACAAAAGAGATGGAAAATAGGAGAAAAAAGATGATAAAATCAATCCTAGAAATCCAACAACTGATAATAGGAAAATTCCCAAAAAGAGAAAACAAAGAAAATAGAGGAAGAAATTGTAAAATAAATCATATTTTAAGAAGTCTCCAAATCTGAAAGAATGTGACTCCAGATTGAAGGGGCTCACCAAGTACTTACCACAAGGAGTAGAAAAAGACTCACACCAGAGTATGTTGTGAAATATCAGAACACCAGAAATAAAGGGATTATAAAAGTTTCCAAAGAGAAAGAAGCAGGTCACATACAAAGTTTGGGGTATGTGAATGGTACTAGACTTCACAACTCCTGAAGATGAAAGACAATTGTATAATACCTTCAAAATTATTAGAAAATTTTTCCAACCTGGAATTCTATATCCCACTAATACATCAATCAAGTGTGAGAATAAAATTCATATTTCAAAATAAGACACTTTCTGAGAAAAGGTTCAGAAAAAAATTTTCTATGTAAATATCATTTCTTAAGAAACTACTCTGGGGGGAGAGATGTCACCAAGATGGCAGAGTAGGAGACCCTAGCCTCCTTCCCCCAACAAAGATCAACAGTTAGACAGTTATCCACAGGGGAGCCTGGGTGGCTCAGTCCGTTAAGCGTCTGCCTTCAGCTCAGGTCATGATGCCAGAGTCCTGGGATCGAGCCCCGCATCGGTCTCCCCACTCATCAGAAAGTCTGCTTCCTCTCCCTCTGCCCCTGTCTCTGCTCTGCTCTCTCTCTCACATAAATAAATAAAATATTTTTTAAAAAATGAAAATAGCTCTGGGAGAGCTCAGGAATCCACTTAAAAACCTTAAGTAAAAAAATAAAAAAATAAATGTAGGGGAGAGAGGTGATTAAAACACTATGTGCTAATTAAAAAAAAAAAAAAAACCTTAAGCAACACAGTGGAGCAAAAAAACAAACAAACAAAAACACCCTGAGAATAACCACAAAAAAAGGGTAAAAAGAACAGTTTTGTTTTACCTACATCATCCCATCCCCTTACACCAGCACTTCTCACTGCCAAGAGGGAACTCCCCAGCCCAAAAAAGTTCCCCTCACAAGAAAAGGAGAGTGAGCTGCATGACCAGCTTCCCCAACCTTTTGGGGCACTACACAAAGGACCTGCTTAGGTTTCACTTCACCCAGTGACCAGCAAAAGTGAGACATCTAGAGATGACTAAGAACAAGGAAAAAGGGAAGGGGATACCAGTATGAGCCACATAGTGAGAGCAACCATAGTTCCCAGTGGTCTCATCTGCAAATGACCCCATCTGCAAATAACCCCACCTGCAGATGACCCTATCTGCAAATGACCCCATCTGCAAATGACGTCCACAGTTTTTGCTGCTGAGAACCTCAACAGCCCTTGCAAACACTAAAAATACCCCCCAGTTTTCATCACTGAGGACCTCATTACAGACCCCAACAGACTGCTCCACAGAGGATCCCAACAGCTTTTACTGCTGAAGAAACCAACTGTCAAAACAGCCGCTGCAGACTTCCTGCAGATTTTGCCACTGAAGTTTTCACTCCACAGGTTTTTGTGTTCACAGAAGCCAGCCACCCTCGTCACTAGGAGTGTATCTGCAGCCAGCCCCTGCTGTTATAGATGCACTTGCTGCCAGCCCCCACAGCTGAGCATGTGCAAACCACTGGCTCCAGCCACCACTACCACCTTCCCTGTTCCCTAACCACTGGACCTGGGTGGGTGCTGCCAAGGACCCCAAAAGCCCTTGAAGCCACTGTGGATCTCTCACAGCTCTCACCAAGGAACATGCAGTTTTTGATGTCGTGGACCCCAGAAACATGAGCAGACAAGACACCACATACCCCCAGACCTGGAGCCACCACACATCCCCACTCTTGGCACCACACACCACTAGACCTAGAGTCACAACTCCAGTGTATCCTTATAGACAAGTGAAGGTCTTTTCTTACCAAAAATAGTCCATAAAGTCTGGAAGAGGAGACTGCTTCTTTACATGCACAGACACACACATAAACCTGCAGGGATCATGAAGAATTAGGGAAACATGACACCACAAAAGGAACACAGTAAACTTCCAGTAACTGACCCCGAAGAAATGGAGATACACAAATTGCCTAACAAAGAATTCAAAATAATTGTTCTAAAGGTTCTCAGATATAAGAGAACTCAGAAAAACAATTTAAATAATGAAAACAATACAAGAACAAAATGAGAAGTTCGACAAAGAGATGGAAAATGTAAAAATGAATTAAACAAACTTTGGAGCTGAAAAATACAATTACTGACCTGAAGAATTCAATAAAGAGCTTAAAAACCCAGCTGAACCAAGCAGAAGAAAGAATCAGTGAACCTGAAGAAAGATCATTTGAAATTATCCAATTAGAGGAGCAAAAAGGATGGAGAATGAAAAGGAATAAAGAAAGCCTATGGGACTTATAGGACACCATTAAGAGAAGTAATTTACATATAATTAGAGTACCAGAAGGAGAAAAGAGGCAGAAAGGAACAGAAAGCTTATCTTTTTAACTGGCTAATAACTCCCCAAATCTGGGGAGAGATTTGAACACCCAAGTCCATGAAGCTCATAGTTTTCAATAAAAATTCAACCCAAAGAGACCTTTGCTAAGACATAATATAATAAAGCTATCAAAAATCAAAGATGAAGAGAGAATCTTGAAAGCAATAAGAAAAGAAGCTTGTCACTTACCAAGGAACCTCCATTAGGATATCAGCAAATTTCTGAGCAGAGACCTTGCAGGCCAGGAGAGAGTGAGATAATGTATTTAAAGTGCTAAAAGAAAAACCTGTCAACCAAAAATACATTAAAGTCCAGCAAAATTGTCCGTCAGCAATGAAGAAGAGATATTTCCAGACAAGAGCTGAGGAAGTTTATTATCACTTGGCATGCCTTACAAGAAATGCCTCAAGGAGTCCTAATGAGTAACATGAAAACATACGAAAGTGTACAGCACACTGGTAAAAGTAAGTACATAGAATAGAATCCTCTAATGTGTAACATTGTCATGTGTTAACCACTTAACTCTAGTATAAAGGTTAAAGGACAAAAGTATTTAAAATAGCTATAGCTACAATACTTTGTTAATGGATACACAATATAAAAAATGCAAATTGTGCCATCAAAAACATAAAATGTGAGGAGGGATTAAACAGGTAGAATTTTTGTATGCAATTGAAGTTAAGCTGTTAGCTGCTTAAAATAGACTTAAAAAGAAGGGAGTCAAACTATATCACTAACAGAAAATCATCAGTTCACAAAGGAAGCCAGCAACAGAGGAAAAAAGGGACGAAAGAACTACAGAATAGCCACAAACTAATTAGCAAAATGACACTAGGTCCAGTGGCTAGGGAACATTATTTGAGAGAAAGAGAGTGGGAGCAGGGGGAGGGACAGATGGAGAGGGAGAGAATCTCAAGCAGACTCCCCACTCAGTGGGGAGCCCAACACAGGATTTGATTCCACAACCCTGAGATCATAAACTAAGCAGACATCAAGAGTCCAGAGGCTTAACCAACTGAGCTACCCGGGTGCCCCTGTATCATGCTTATTTTAAATTTCTGGCCCTTTTATTCCAATAATTCTTATTCAAAAAGCATATGTTATTCAGTTTATTTGTTTGTTATTTGTATTTGAAGTAGTTGTATTCCTCAGGTGACTAGTTACTTTAGTCCTATGAGCCTTTGTTCTCTTGCAGCATCATTACTGTGTTTGGAAATGTGCTTTAGGTAAAGGTGTAAAGTCAGTCTCCACTCCACACCAGCCTGTTGGGCTTAAGAAGAAGGGAGGTGATGAGCCCCAGGGCAGAGAGACCCAAATACTGTTGATCATTTTCCTGATTTGAAACTGTTCCAGGCACCACCTCTGGTCAGAGTTTCACCTTTAAACTCAGAGAGAAGTAGGGTTGGAAGAAGGCAACCTATAATATAGATTGTAATCCAACAGCTCTAAAGATTGAGAGATGGAGGATAAAATACCTGAGGCAGGGGCGCCTGGGTGGCTCAGTTGGTTAAGCATCTGCCTTCGGCTCAGGTCATGATCCCAGAGTCCTGGGATCGAGTCCCACATCAGGCTCCCAGCTCAGCGGGGAGCCTGCTTCTCCCTCTGACCCTCTCCCCTCTCATGCTGTTTCTCTCTCTCTCACTAATAAATAAATAAATAAAATCTTAAAAAAAAAAATACCTGAGGCAGCTTGTCAGTCTTCACCTGTTGACATCCAGTCCTCTCTCCAGAAGGGTTTATATGCTGCCCTGATAATCACCTTCCACTTGCACTAGTGGTCTAGGTTTTTGCTGCTACTTTCTGTAGGGAAAAAAGGGGTGGGCAATGGTAATCTCAGAGTCATAGTACAGAGAGGTGAGGGCAGAAGTTTTTTTTAATATTTCCCCAATTGGTCCTTTCACCGCACTGCTAATAAGCCCTCCACTCTAGGCTGTCAGGACATACACTCACACTGGGACAGCTTTCCATCGCCCACTGGTGTCGCTGTGGCTTTTCACTTCATTCCTGGAACCCAGGTTTCTACTCAGACTTCAGTTTCTTCAGGGTTGATTTCTGGGGAAGGAGCCAGGAATTCATGCTAGTGCATCATCTACATAGGGATAGAAATCTATATTTGAATTTTTGTAAAATATGAAGCCTGTGATGGCGACAGATGAGATCTCACTAAGGGATTACCTTGTGGAATTTATTTTCATGGGCTTGTCAATGAAAATATCTAAAACAATATCCATTTGATATCATGTGAAAAGCATGTAGAAATGTTCAGTACTAATATTCAAAGATGTCCTATTATGGTTGTGAGGCCGTTTAGCTCAAAAATCATCTATCTCTTCACTCATGAGTCCCACTATATGTACAGTTATCCTTGGGAGCATTAATATGTGTGATCTTATGCAAAAGAGTAGAAAATGAGAGTTAGATGAAAAGAGAGATATGAAAAAAGTATGGCAAGACACCATCAATAATTGTTTCAACTGTCAAATAAAAAAGTGAGTAGATTTACTATCTGGAGAGCTTTCTGCCATTGGTTTAACTCTTAAGTTGGGATATAAACAGAAAAAAAAATGAGTAAAATTTTAAGAATTGTCCTTTCTGAAATTGCTAGGTTTTGAATTATTACAACAGGTCCCCTAACCAATTACTGTATTGTGCCCTATCCTACAGCTGCTGGAAAATTGTATAAGCATAGACTGCTGGATGGCGTAAGGTCTCTCAAAGGTAAGTGAGCAATCAGGTAAAACTGAGACTCCTTATGTTTTGCATTTACATTTTAAAAGACACATTTATTTTTGGTGATGACAAATTTGTCAACCTAACCTGTTTATTTATTAAGTATTCTTGTCTCATCATGTACTACTTTTAACATAACTACCTTCAAAGGAATTATTTTTGTCTATCATTTCATTTCAAGTTCTATTTTCGGAGTAGAATTATAAAGGCAGTGTGTTACCAGAATTCACCAGACTTGCCTAATCCTTTCATTTTCTCCTTATAAATGTCTCATGAGAGCTATAGTCAAATCCTCTCGACAAAAATGAGGAGCAGGTTCTGTTCTTCATTCCCATGATAACTCTTTTCATTTAAAAAAATTTATTGTTTCTTTGATTGTACTCCCTCTAATTAATGCACAGACGTGTCTAGCATTTTTTACTTTATCATTATCGTTTGCTTTTCTCACTCCCTTCCTTTTTTTCCCTAAGGAGTGGAGCTTAATGTTAATAAGTTAGGACCTTTCATGAAAAATATGGGCTTTAACCTGGAAAAAGAAGAATACCTTGACCTGCTTAGCAACCTGGCTGCTGATGGTAAGCTGCTCCTACAGTGAAACTTTGCCGGCGTATATGAGAATTTCTGTACATATATACTTATGTACATATATTTAGAGTGTGCAGAAACATTAAAAAACAGAAAGATAACGGCCCAGTTCTCAAGAACTCATCAATTCCTGCAGTGGACTTTATTGAGTGCCTAATATACATAGCTATTAGAAATATAAAAATGAGGATGACAGGTTCTCTATCCTCTAGGAGTTCACAGTCTGGTAAGGAGGCTTATATGCTGACAGGTCATCATAACACTTTGTGGTTATGCTATAATACTAAAAATGCACTTAGTAAGATCCTAAAGGAGGGAAAAGCTAAGTTGGCCAGGTAGGGAATTGGAGAAAAACTTGTCAGAAGATACAAAGAAATTCTCCAGTAAAAAAAAAAAAAAAAAGGCATTCCATGGGGATTAAGGAGTGCACTTGTTGTGATGAGCACTGGCTAATGTATAGAATTGTTGAATCACTATATTGTACACCTGAAACTAATATAACACTGTATGTTAACTATACTGGAATTAAAATTTAAAAAAAAAAAAAAAGCTGGGACAACCCCCAGAAACTCCAGCAGGCTACATATACAGTGCACATGGAACCTATTCTTGCAAATGCTTACTTACACCCAGACACCCCAGGATGTATATATTTTTTGTTATCACATTTCCCAGGTATCTTGAAAGTTTACTGGAATGCCACAACAGTGATTTTGGTTGTGGAAGTATCAGCCATCTCCCTAAGTACTACTTTTCAGGTCAACGAGCCAACTGGAAATAGCATTAGAGACCTGTTTCAGACTATCATAAGTCTTCTATGGGACCAATTGAAATACATGAGAATGGATGAGACATTTTCCTGTGAGGCACTAACAATCTATCAGGTTGTTCCTACGAAATTCCCCCATTTAAGAGGAAAATACAAAATAAAGATCTAAAAAATACAAAATTTAAAAAAAATTATTAAAGTTCAATTAAATTGATCAAAGCTTTTTAAATATATAATGAGTGTGGGTAGTAGAAGAACACAGCTAAGTGTCACCTGTCATTCCAGTACAGGAATAGGCATTATTAATGCTCTAAGTCAGATCTTTCCTGTTGGAGCATTTGCCTCTTTTAAGATGCTTGTCAGCATCATAATAAATAAAATGGAGTTCTTCCTTATCTGAAAACAGAGAGGGCTACTTTTTAAATATCAGCCCAGCACTCTACTATGTGGAGCGTATCTTAATAGAATAAAAACTGAGGTTAGAAGTGTGAAATTAAGTATCTTTTTTTATAATCAGAGCTTTGTCTTTCCACATTTTCCATTTGATAAGAAAATAGGATAAAATTCTAGAGCAAATCATTAAAATTTGCTGAATTTTGTGTTGTACTTCAGGGTATGACTTTTGTGTCTTCTATTTCTATTATTTTTTATGCATAAAATTCTGTCTTCTCTTACAGATGAGGGGAAGATTGAAGTGAATGTGGTAATGGATGAAGGAAATCTTTTTACAGGTGGGTTAAATCTTTATTACCTCATTATTCAATATCTATAAATACCAAGTGTGAATCAACAAAAACCAACCTTCCAGGAGCTTATTTAGCTGGGTCAAGAAAAAACATATAAATACATATAAATAAAAGCAATAAAATGTTATCAGTGCTATGTCAAAAACCTATACAAAGTAAAGAAGGGGCAGAATGGTCACTTGCACCTGAGGAAGAGAAATTGGGAAATGCTTTAATAGAATGGGCAACACATGAGCTGATCCTTAAACTATAAGTCAGTTTTGGCAGAAAGAGTAGGATAGGCATTCCTGATAGAGAAAAAATAATAATAAAAGGCACCAAAATGAGAAACTGTATGATGCTTTACGGAACTAGAAAAAATCTGGGGTAGCTAAAGCATAAATGCTGTCAGGAGTTTGGCTAGGAATAAACTTAGAGAGTAAGAAGTGGGATGTGGTAGGCCGAGTAATGGCTCCCAAAGATAGCCAGGTCCTAATCCCCAGAACTTGTGAATGTTACCTGATATAGCCAAAGGGATCATGGAGATGTGATTACAGATCCTGAGATGGGGAGGTTCTCCTTGATTATCCAGTTGAGTGCTAAATATAATCACAAGTGTCCTTAGAAGAGGGAAGCAAGGTGATAGTTGATGACAGAAAGAGTAGAGGGCAATGTGACAACAGAAGCAAGATGCTACACTGCTGGCTTTGAAGATAGAAGAAGGGGAGTAAGTTAAGGAGGGTAAGTAGCCTCTAGAAATAAAATAGGCAAGGGAACAGATTCCTCCTGAGAGTCTCCTAAAGGAACCAGCCCAGCTAACACCTTGACTTTAGCTCAGTGAAACTAATTTGGGGCTTCTGACCTCCAGAACTATAAGAGAGAAAAATCTGTATTGTTTTACACCACCATGTTTTTGGTAATTTGTTACAGCAATAGGAAACTAATATAAGGGACAAATCACGGAGAGCCCTGAACACCTAGTAAAGTAGTATGAATTTCATCCTGCAGAGAATGGGGAGTCATTCCAGGATTTTAAGCAGGAGTCTGTGTGATTAGCTTTGCAAATTAGAAACCTTGCTCTAGCAGAAGTATAAAGGATGGATGGAGGTATATGTACAAGATAGAGTCAAGGAAACTAGTTAGAGAGCATATTGTAATTGTCCAGGCAAAAAACAATAAAGGGCAGAAATAAATCATTCTCCGTCAGACTTGAGAGGAAGGGACATATAGAAGAGATGTTACGGATGTAGAATCTGTAGAATTTGGTTACTGATCAGGTATAGAGACAGAGTGAAAGGATGGAATGGAGGATGACACCTCAGTTTCTGAGCTGGGTAGTTGGGTGGGTGACAGTGACATTGACCAAAGTAAGGAAATTCAGTAAAATAAATTTAGAAGTAAAGATATAGTTTCCATTTTGGTCATATCGGGTTTGAGCTTCCTGTAAGACATCTAAGGGAGACTGAACCCTAAGCAGTTAAATATGTAAGAATCTGAGACCACCTCTTTTTCTGAGACAAGCAGACTTCAAGCCAGGAAGGATACAGATATCGAGAATCTATATACATGTGGGAGTAAAATTAAGAGGATTTTACCTAAAAGCTTCAATTTTCTCTGTATAGTAGGAAACAGAATCATCTATGAAAAGAAAGGGCCCAGTGGTGGGGTAGAGGACTTTAAAGAAAGTGTTTATAATTTGGGATAACTCTGATAGAGAATAGGAACTAGAGTTGATGAGGAATATATGAAAGCCTTGCTGAGAAGTGCCAAGAGTCTAACCACAGTCAGATGTCATAAATAAATAATGGCAATACCTGGGTCGTAGGGTAGTTCTATTTTTAACTTTTTGAGGAACCTCCATACTGTTTTCCAGAGTGGCTGTACCAGCTTGCATTACCACCAGCAGTGTAAGAGGGTTCCCCTTTCTCCGCATCCTCTCAAGGGGATGGGGTAACTGGGTGATGGGCACTGAGAAGGGGACATGATATAATGAGCACTGGGTGTTATAAACAACTGATGAATCACTGAACTCTACCTCTGAAACCAATAATACACTCTATGTTAATTAACTGATTTTAATTTAATTTAATTTAAAAAATAAAAAATAAAAAAATAAGTAATGGCAATTTTCACATGATTGTGATATTCTTCAGTTGCACCAAAATCAAAGATCCTTAAGTCTGATGTGCCAAAAGAATGAAAGCATAAAGACATAGAAAGGTGTAGTCAAGAGAGTGGTCAAGTGGTCTAGAGTGGATAAGAAAAGTGAAGTTATGATGGAAATTATGAACTTGGAGAAAAGTGAGAGAGGAGGGAATGAAAGTCTCTGTAGAAATGATAATGGGTGTGGTAGGAGTAAGGAAGTAAAAGAAGTGGAAGAATATGAGGTTCTGGCCAAAAATAGTTTTGTTAGAATTTAAGATTTTAGAGGCAAAGCATTTCCAGGTGATGACAAAGTTCAGGATATCCATGATGGTTAACTAGTATAGAATTTAGGAGACAGTCATTGAGGATAAGGAGCTCAAGAAATCTGGAGGCCAGGTTGTGGAATGAACTATCCATATAAAGACTGGTATTCCGTATAGTGATGCCAGGAATTTGGGTGCAGAGGAAGACTGTGAGTTAATGGGACAAGCTCCTTAAGTGACCAAAAAAATCAGTGACAATAAAAAGAAATCCAAATACCATAATTCTCACAAGAGGAGAGGTTTGAGTATGGCCAAAAAAACAGCAATCAGGATCTAGGAGATTGCACGCCCTAAGGCAAATGGGATATAGAAAAAAGAGCAGCTTTCTCTCAAAGGAAAAAAAAAGAAATGGGAAATATCAGGAACAGGCAAAGTTCAGTTAGGAAAGAAGATAAGAGTCTGTAAAGAGACTGAAGATATAAAGAAATTCATATTTAATAAAATATGAGTCTGAGAGGGCACTATGGGAAGGTGAAAACAAAGCTAACAATGGAAAGAAAAATCAGAGCGGTAGAACACAGAATACATTAGAGAGGATATAAAATTTTGTGGGCTTACATTTTGAAGATTGGGAATGATACAGATAAAAGGTGTGGTTAGACTGATAATCTTGAGGCAGAAGGCTCATTTCTGGCAAAACGTGATCAAGGTAGCAGACTAGGAAATTGCTCTGTTGCGTCTGAAAAGTCATTCCCTTGGCTGGTTACCAGGGGCGGGGCGGGGGGGCGGGCGGTGGGAGACGGGATATCAGAAGCTCCACTAGTCCAAGGCATCACAGAAGAAGTCTGAAGCAGTTGGGTGAGAACAACCGTTGTGCAGGTTTCCTCCCAGGCACTTGTGCAGAAGACTGGCTAATTCCCCAGATATTATCCTCCCCATGGAAGCACTGCAGTATGGTTCCAGAGGACTAAAAGCAAGAGTTCTCTTTTTTCTGGAATTGGAAATGATTAGGAGGTCCAAACTGCCTACCTAAATAGCATCTTCCCCCCCCCCCAGCTTTATTGAGATATAATTGATATATAACATTGTGTAAGTTTAAGGTATACAACGTGATGATTTGATATACATATGTATTTCAGAATGTTTACCACAATAGGGTTAGTTAATACATTCTTCACCTCACATAATTACCATTTTGTTGTTTTTGTTGCTAAACCGCATCTTCAAGCTAGAGGGAAGAGGCATCGTGAAGGAAAGTTTCACACAGCCATCCCGCAAGCAGATTGGGAAATGGCAGGGGGCAAGGATAAGTGGTGATTCCCACCCTTCTAACCAGGAACTAAAACCAAGTCCATTACCAGACAAAACTTGTTAGCTTTGTGTCTTACCCATTTTGGGGATAGTCTGGTGTTCCCTTGTCTGTCTCACTGTAGCACTTTATATTATAGCCCTAAGAATAAAAATATCTGTGTGCTAGTTTTCCTGGGACACTGAAAAGAAGTGAGCTTGGAAGACTGCATCTAATTTCATAGCCACCCTTAGGGAAGCCCAAAAAGTATACTGGGTGGTAGTAGCTGCCAAGAAGAGAAGAAACTAAACCCACCAAATCCCTGAGGCAGGACAGAGAGCCAGTCTGGGTTAAGAAAGAAGCCCCTGGAGAAAAGCCCTGTATGGTTCCATGATATATAATTAAAAAGACTCTGCAAAACCAAGATTTTAGTGTTTGCACAAAATTATATTTCAACAGCATTATTTTCCTTATAGATTGTTCTCTCACTCTACCTATATACTGGTGAATGTTTGCATCTACTGACTCCCAGCTTAAATTTGATCATCACTGTTTTAGCCAAAAAGCTCTAAGGTTATGTCTTAGCTGGCATTCTTGTCAGGTTTACTTCATTATTTAATCAACAAATGCCATATGGGCATTTTTTGTAA
This sequence comes from Halichoerus grypus, assembly GCF_964656455.1. Classification (NCBI taxonomy): domain Eukaryota; kingdom Metazoa; phylum Chordata; class Mammalia; order Carnivora; family Phocidae; genus Halichoerus; species Halichoerus grypus. The sequence goes on from NC_135713.1 coordinate 193,648,777, forward strand.
TATAGGATCATCATTCTTCAGATTTTCAACCATTACCATCTTTTACTTTTTAAAGGTGAGAAGATTGATATGAGTAACCTGGAAACTTTTCTGGGAAATATGGGGATGACGCTCACAGAAGATAAAGGCATGGAACTACAAAACAAGCTTCCAGTCGATGGTAAGCATTAAAAATCTCACAGTGGGGGGAAAAAATCACAGTGGCCTTTAAGGAAAGTTAAGTATGTGGACTTTTGTAACTAATACTCCCTATTTAAGGACTGTTTCATCCCCCCCACCCTGGCCCCCATCACCAAAATGATTTCACCAAATTGAGAGTTGTTTCCACTCTTAAGTTTTATTCTTGGAAGTGAAATAATATACATTTTTAGAATAAAACATTTAAAAGTCTATGTTTCTGAACTTATGCATGTTTCATTTAAATATCAATACTACTGCCTGAAACTTGCATTTTTCCCTTTCTTACAGACAAAGGAAAGATGTATGTGAACAGATTGATGAAAGAGTTAAGGTCTCTTGAAGGTGAGTAAGAAGCATGATGAAAAGGCAGGTAAAACAGGTCATCAAGCTTTGCTTTTATTTTAAAAAACTCATCCTATTTTACAATTTTCAGGTTATTAATCCAACTGTCCCAACTATCTGTTAAGTCAGTGTTTATTCTTTATATGTTATATATGTATTCTTATATATTCTTTATATCTATAGATATTCTATATATAGGCATACTGCAGTCACTAAAATGGTTTAAATACAGTAACCCAAAAGCAGTGGTTCCCAAATAAAGCTGTACACCAGAATCACAAGGGGGAAAAATAAAGCATTCAAATCACTAGGCCCCTTCCCAGTCATATCGATCTTGAATTTCCAGAGATAGTATCTAGAAACATATGTTCTTAAATGTTTCCCAGAGGATTATGATAAAGTAAATTCCATGGATTGGTTGTCTGTCTGGCTCAACGGATGGCTGGCTGAATGGATTGGTGGTTGGTTGGATGGATGGATGGATTTATAATTCTCCATTAATTTAGCAAGTTTTGAATTCTTCTGTGCAAACACATGTATAAAGGCTGATTTTAGTCTTTGCCATGACTTACAAATACCCTTAACTACTCACTTTCTTCTCTTAAATGTTTTCCTAAAAGTCCTAACAGAATCCCACAGATCAGGGTTTAGGAATTCCTGACTTAGATACCAAAACCACATTTGCTTGAATGGTTTAATTGTTCTTTGCTCTTCATTGTCTATGTAGTACTGATACCTAGGCATGATCTATAATGACCCACTCTTACAAATATTTTTCATATCCTATCCCTTTCTTTCCTAAGGGGTGAAGGTGTCTCCAAATAAGGTGGACACTTTCTTGAAAAACATGGGAATTGATCTCAAGGAGAAAGAAATCCAGGAACTGAAGGACTGCCTACCAGTTGATGGTGAGAGTTTTGAGTGTCAATAGATCCTTTAGCCAAACTTTGGACTTGAGGCTAGTCTCAGACCTAGAATGACTGAAGATAGGATGTATATGAAAAAAAGAAAAAGAAAGAGTGAGGCCTTTAGCATAGCTATCAAACTGGGCCCAGTGGCTATCACTGGGGAAGGATCACCAAGTATGCTGCCCCGTAGACATGGCAAGAGTCCCTCTTCACAGGAAATGCCAGGGTCTAACAGAGAATACTCGGATTTTAATCTTTGAGTCCCTACTGCTAACCCAGCATTAAATAGCAATGACCAGCACTACATGGTCCTGACACGTGCAAGGCGCTGTTTTAAGCACTTTACATATATTGTCTTATTTAATCTTGCAAACAACTCTACAAGGCAGGTTCTATTTTTACTCCCATTTTACATATAAGGAAACTAAGGCACAGAGAAGTCAAGTAGTGTGCCTGAAGTCAGAGAGCTAGTAAGTGGTGGACAGGCAATCAGGCTCCAGAAACTGTCTCTTAGCCACTCTGCTATACTGCCATCAACTACCAGAACTAATAAATTTAAGAAGATATATAGCAGTACTTAATGTAATTAATTAAACTTGGCATATATTAGACTCATGCTAGTAGAACTGAGGAAAATTCATGAGGAAATTTTAAGAGACACCTGTCCCCTTGAGGAAGTAGTAAAGATACAAGATTGATCCAAGTCAATGAATATGGGCTTTTCTAAATCAGTAGTACCTTCCATTCTTTTATACCATAAACTTTAACTGAATGCTTATGATGTGTCAGGCACTGTTCTAGACTCTCGGATCCTTTGCATTAAAAAGAAGTAAGCGGATTTTCCAGAAATGACTTTTTCTTTGTTTTTTTTAATCCCTTTCATAGCTCTTTTAATCTACCAGCAGTTCAATAAATGCAGATATTTGTCATTGCCTTGTTTTTCTAAGTATTCTGAAACATGAGAAAAGATACCAGCACAATGATTTAAAGTGTGAGACTAATTCTAATATAATTCTTGTGGACTACCTTGTATATCTGTGGAATCATTTGAGATAGAATGCAAAACTGTTTCAGGGGCCCAGTGGGCCTCAGTGGAGCTGATTAGAGACATACAAAGTAAATGACATGAGGGGATCTGTCCTTTACAGGCACAGAATATTCTCCACTAATGGTTCTTCCTTATCCTGTTTAAAATTCATAATATAATGGTATTCATATTAATAATAACAATAATAATAATAATAAATGCTATAAAATTATAATAGGATACCAATAAAAGGTTATCATAATTGAAAAGACATAAAAAAGAACAAGCAAGGAAAAATTCCATATCTGGGAACCTGGAATATGTGTACTGGTTTTAAAGCTAATTCATTCTTTATAATATATTTGCATTTTACTGGAACTTAATTATTAAGTAAACATTTATGGATCATCAATTTTGTGCAGACCCTTAAACCAATGCTGAGGTAATAGCAGGAGTACAAAGTGATTCTTGATTTCTCACCCTTTGGGGGAATTTACAATCTTAGGATTATTATTACACATAAAATAAGAGTGTGAACATGTTTGAGAAGTGATGGACTGGCACCCTTGACCAAGTTGTAAATGGAGAATGAGTATGTCCGTAGGCAGCTTAAGGTTCCAAACAGAATCTTGCCTATTAGAGCAATAGCATCTTTTAACTACTATCTTAACACTGCAATCCAGTGTTTCTCAAACTTGCAATTTTACAAACTACTAAAAATGTATCCATTGACTTCTAATAACTTCAGACTTTGAGAAATAGACTAAAGAAATTAAGTGCATCATCTATGAAAAAAGTCTCTCAATTGAGAATAGGTGCTGCAAAACAAAAGTTTTGTCATAATACCTGGGAATTTAACTGAATATATCAACATGATGATTATCATGTTGGCAACCTAAGAGCAGCCAGGCATGCGTACCAGCACTCTGTCCTTTAAAAGAATCACTTGGTGCTAAGGTGATCATAAGCCCAAAGGTAAAGTCAGCACTGACAAAATGGAAACATCATTTTTAAACAAAATTTTTAAACTCTCAAAACATTTCAGACCCATGCCTGAAAAGAGTAGCCTAATAAATAGTAGATTGTCTTGAAGGAAAGGAGAATGTTTTAAACCTTACTCATGTATTATGCTGTATGGATTTTGATAGCATAAAATGCAGGAGCTATATTAACTTAAACTTCTAGGAAAAGTGTTTTTAAATGGTTGAATTTTGGGTTTCTATTTCACAATTTTTCTAAAAACCTTTTTGGCGCTTTTTTATCTTAAAGCCAATGGGAAGATTGACTTAAATGTGTTGGTGGATGAAGTTAAAAATATCACAGGTGAGTGAGATGTTGAAATGAGTATTATATTATGTGGTCTTAAAGTTTTATATGGAACTATATTTTTAACAAATAGTGTTTCCTCCCTCCTTTATTCATTTAACAACTGTTTCCTCAGCACTTACTACATGCCAGGCATTGTTCTAGACAGGATACATCAGCAAACAGAATAAAGATCATTGCTCCCCTGGAGCTTACATGCTAGCAAGGGAAATAAGCAATAAACATAATAAATAAGTCATTATAAAGTATGTTAGAAAGTGATAGATGCTATAGAAAACAATGAAAAGTAGACTAAAGGAGATTGGGAGGGGAAAGAGGCACTTGAGGCTTTAAACAGATAATCAGGCCTCCTTGAGAAGGTGACATTTGAGCAAATACTTGAAGGAGGTGAGGGTTTTGTCCATATGGAGACTTCTAGAAAAAGAGTTGTAGGCAGAGGGGACACGGACTAAGACCCAAAGGCAGGAGCATGCCTGGACTACTCAAGGAACAGCAAGAAGGCTAATGTAGCTGAGGTTGAATAAGGAAGGAAAAAGGTAATAGGAGATCAGGAGAGAGAAGTGATGGATGCAAGATTAGTCAGGACTGTGAAAGCTCTGCCAGGACTTGGGCTTTTTTCTGACAGAAATGGAAAGCCATTGCAGGTTTTAGACCAGAGGCATGATATGATCTGACCTGTTTTCATTAGATTTTCTTGGATTCTGTGTGGAGAACAGACTCAGGGAGGGGGAGGAGTAGGGAGTAGAGCCCTAAATGGGTTTTTAAAGTAATCCATGTGAGAAATGATGGTGATTCATACCAGGGCAAAGCAATGAAGATGATAAAAAGTAGCTGGACTCTGGGTATATTTTTAAAGGAGTTATTGTGGTGATGGATTTCACTAGACTTATTGTGGTGATCATTTCATAATTTAAACCAATACCAAACCATTATGTTGTACACCTGAAACTAATGTTACATGTCAATTATATCTCAATTTAAAAAAATAATAAAAAGAGTCAACAGGGTTTCCTCATGGAAACTAGATAAAGGGAGAAGTCAGAAATGACCCTTGAGATTTTTGTCTTGAACAACTGAAAGGATGGACTTGCCATTGGAGTCTAGAGAAAGTTGCTAGAAATACAAGTTTAGATGGAAGAAAATTGGGAGTTCAGTTTGAGATATTTTAAGATATCAATAGAAATAGAGATAGAGATATCAGCTAAAAAGTTACCAGACAGTCACAACTTCAAGAAAGATATCTTAGCTAAAAATATAAAATTGAAAGCCATAGGCATATAGATGGTATTTAAAGCCGTGAGATTGAATGAATTCACCCAAGGGGTGAATATATATGGAGAAGGAAAGAGAACTAAGAAGTAATACTGGAGGACTTCAACATTAAATGTTAAAGCAAAAGAGACCAAGAAGAAGTGACCAGTAAAGTAGGTAGAAAACCAAGAGAACATGGTGTCCTGAAAGCCAAATAAGTATATTAGGTTGGTTTCCCCCAGACACAAACCCTGAGACAAGGAGCATGTATACATAGGAGGTGAGCCCAGGAAACACAGATAGGGGAGTAGAGAAGTGAGACAGGAATGAAGGCAGCAAATAAAGTATGTGTTTATCAGGCAAGTTACAAAGAAGGTAACTGAAACTTAATCCCATTGGAGAATATCTGGGAAATGATAGAGAACACAACCTCGGGGGAGTGGGAGAGCTAGGTTATTTTTACACCAACCCCTATCAGTCATTGGTTGAGAAGTGCTCAAGGGGAGGGAGGCAATATTACTCCACTGGCATTTCCAGCCATTGAGCATTAGCAGAGTGAACTCTGGCAACCGAAGAAATCCCTCAGACAAAGAGATGCCAGCAATTAAAACTTGGGCTAGCATGCATCGAACTGGTAAGGGTTGAAGAGATATGATCAGGGCATCTATAGTATCTGCTACAAGTATCAGCCAGGAGGGCAAATCAACAGTCAAACAAATCAATAGGTCAACTAAGATAAGACCTGAGAAGTGACCATTGCATATAGCCACATTAGTGATCTCAAATCACAAAATACCATTAGTGATATCAAAAAGAGAAGTTTCAGGTGATGAAGGTAGAAAGAAGCCTGACTGTAGTGAGTTTAAGAGAAAATGGGAAGGGAAATACAAACCAAAACCACAATGAGATACCACCTCACACCAGTCAGAATGGCTAAAATGAACAACTAAGGAAACAACAGATGTCGGCAAGGATGTGGAGGAAGGGGAATCCTCTTATACTCTTGGTGGGGATGTAAACTGGTGCAGCCACCCTGGAAAACAGTATTCAGGTTCCTCAAAAAGTTAAAAATAGAGCTACCCTACAACGCAGCAATTGCATTACTAGCTATTTATCCAAAGGATACAAACATAGTGATTCAGAGGGGCACCTGCACTCCAATGTTTATAGCAGCAATGTCCACAATAGCCAAAATATGGAAAATATGGAAAGAGCCCAGATGTCCATTGTATGGATAAAGAAGATCTGATGTGTACACACACACACACACACACACACACACACACACACACACACACACAATGGAATATTACTCAGCCATCAAAAAGAATGAAATCTTGCCATTTGCAACAATGTGGATGGAACCAGAGGGTATTATGCTAAGCGAAATAAGTCAGAGAAAGATAAATACCATATTGTTTCACTCATATGTGGAATTTAAGAAACAAAACAGATGAACATAGGGGAAAGAAAGGAAAAATCAAATAGGATAAAAACAGAGAGGGAGGCAAACCATAAAAGACTTTAACTCTAGGGAACAAACAGGGTTGCTGGAGGGGAGGTGGGGGATGGGGTAACTGGTTGATGGGCATTGGGAGGGAACTTGGTGTAATGAGCACTGGGTGTTATATGCAACTGATGAATCACTAAATTCTACCCCTAAAACTAATAATACAGTATATGTTAACTAAATGGAATTTAAATGAATTTTTTTTTTAAAAAAGAGAAAATGGGAAGACAGGATTTAGAAACAGTGAATATCTGAGAAATTTTGCTGCAAAGGGGATCAAAGAAGTAGAACAAAGAGGCAAGTAAACTGGTGAAAGTTGTCAAGAGAAGGCTTTGTTTTTTTTAATTAAAGAGATAAACGAATTTTTGATCAAATGGAAGAGGAGGAAGTGGTGGTTTGAAAAAAAAAAAAAGAAGAAGTGAAGTAGTCAGCAAGAAGAGCAGGAAAGTTAATACATCAGCAAAATGTAGTGTGGTTGCCCAAAAGAATCAAGGACTCACCTGAGGTTCACGATCATCCATTTAAAATGAGAACAGTCAGCACAAAACACTTCAACTCTAGTTCAGCTGCCTGGCTGCAGGCACAGAGTAAGCACAAACTTGTATTTAAACAGGAATGAGCTTTTGCCAAGTGAGTATATTGAAAGCAAGGGCAGAGCAATTTCAATCCAATCTTTCGCAAAACTTAAATACACTTACCACTCTCTGTGTTCACCATTGCTTTTTACTTTTACTCTTTTTTGGGTTCAGTTTCATTCTTCTTGAAGTACATCCTTCTTGGTCATTTCAACAAGGGTTAGTCTTTGAGAATATCTTTATTTTACACTCAGCCTTGAGTCATTCTTTGACTATGTCTGCACTTGTAGATTATCATTCTACCTTAGAACTCTGAAGGCTGCTGCTAGTATCTCTGAAGAGTGTAATGACACTGGTTCCACAAGGTTGAAAAACTGAAACTGGATTCATCTATTGCTACGGGAAGGAACTTCATCTGACAACATTTCAGTCTCTCTCTCTCCCCCCTCCCACTACCCACCCACTGGCAGAGTTTAATATGGAACCAGCTATCCAAAGAGAAATGTGGTCTAGAGTCCTGGCCTCAGCATCACAAAGCAGAGTTTACTATGGTGGAATTGGAGCTGAGAGGTAATCATTAAATCACTGAAATAGTTTACCTTCTTGGCTACTCCGCTGTGGACCCTTCTGCACATATTTGAACTTAACTTCCATGTAACAACAAAACAACTCCGTGTTCCCTTCATACAAATGAAGATGTCCTCTTTCTCTCCCCAGAATGAGGAGAAGCAAAGTTCCAACAGTCTATCTGTGGGAGACAGTCATACTATCTCTGGGCTATGTTAGTTCTCAAATTTAGTTACAGTCCCATCTGGATATTCTGTAACCTGAAGACCAACTTGTAAGGTTAACCTATAATAAACTTGTAATTAAATTTAAAAGGGGAAAAAAGGGGAAAGAAGAAAATACACACGAATATAGATAGACAGAAAGATGATAGATTCATATACGCACTGTTTTCTGGCCTCTCTTTTTGCTGTTAAAAGTCAGCTATAAGTCTTCATTGTTTATTTAGAGTTACTCTCTTTTTCTCTTGTTACTCTTAAGATTATCTCTATCTTTGAAATTCTCATTCTCATGTGGCCAAGTGTAGATTGTTTCCATTTTTCCTGCTTGGAACTTGTGATTCCTGAAACTGAACATTTATGCCTCTCACCAAGTTTTGGAAACTCTGAGACCTCATGTTTCAACTATTGCCTTTTCTCTTTTTTTCTCTTTTCTCACTTTTGGAAACTCCTAGTTCATGTATGTTGAACCTTATTCTGCTCTTCATATCTTTCTTTTCATATTTTCCCTATTTTTATGTTTTTGTCTTTTCTTAAACCTCTCTTCCAGTTCACTGTCTCTACAACTGTGTCTTGTACTATTTGTCCATTGGGATTTTAATTTCAATAACTATATTTTTATTTCTAGATACTGTTTTTAATTCTTTTCCAGATTAGCCCATTCTTTTCCCTGATTTCTTGTTCTTATGGTTTCTATACTTTCTTTTCAGCAGATTTTTAAAAATGTGATTTCAAATCTATCCCCTGATATGCCCAGCTTACAGTGTAAATCATGTAAATACTAATTTACTCAAGGTGAGAATTTTTACAGAGAGCCAGCTTTTATTATCATTTTTAAAACTAGTCCCATAATTCAGGTAAAAGAAGAAGAGGAAGGGGAAGGGGGCAGGGAGGCCCAGAGGAAGGGAATAAGAAGAGGGAAGAAGAAGAAGAGGAAAAAAAGAAAGAAAAGAATACAGATGTTATATTTGTGGTTGAATTGTTATCCATTAAACACAGCTAAATTACTAAGAAATTATATAATCCCTGCTTTACTTATTATATATGGTATCATCTTATCATTGAAGATATCCTCTTAGGTTAAAAGAAGAATTTCTGACTCCCCCCCCACCTTGATTCTGAATAGCTAAACAAGGCTTCATTATGCCTAGTTCATCCTCACAACCCTACCTGGGAAGGATGTTTCCTTATGTATATGTATTTCTTTCTAAAGGAGAGAAGATTCCTACTGAGGACCTGAAAAATGTTCTGAAAGACATGGGAATAAAGATCACAGACAAGGAACATAAAAAGCTTCTGAAAACTTTGCCAGTTTCTGGTAAGCATTGAAGTTCTACTTCACCGATATCTAAAAGCTTACTCATTTGACATTTATTAAAGATCTGTTGTGTGCATGGCACTATCCTAAATTCTGGGAGAACAGGGACCATGTCTGCAGTGACCATGTCTCCTCAAGTCCTCAAAACTACACAGAAGGTTTGTTTTCAGGTTTTGTATTAGAAATTCTAGGGCCCCTGTGTGGCTCAGTCATTAAGTGTCTGCCTTCAGCTCAGGTCATGATCTCAGGGTGCTGGGATTGAGGCCCGCATCAGGCTCCCTGCTCCACAGAAAGCCTGCTTCTCCCTCTCCCACTCCCCCTGCTTGTGTTCCCTCTCTCGCCGTGTCTCTCTCTGTCAAATAAATAAATAAAATCTTTATTAAAAAAAAGAAAGAAAGAAAAAAGAAATTCTACTGTTTAGGGCATCTGAGTGGCTCAGTCAGTTAAGCAGCCGACTCTTGGTTTCAGCTCAGGTCATGATCTTGGGGTCCTGCGATCAAGCCCCAAGTTAGGCTCCACACTCAGAGGGGAATCTGCTTGAGGATTCTCTTTCTCCCTCTCCCCCTCCCCCTACTCATGTGCTCTCTCTCTCTCTAAAATAAATAAATCTTACTTTAAAAAAAAAAGAAATTCTACTGTTTGAAACATTTTATGTCAATTTAAAATATTTTTTTAAAAGACTCAATCCTAGCATTTTTTTAAACGTTTTATTTATTTATTCATGAGAGTCAGAGAGAGAGAGAGAGAGAGGCAGAGGCAGAGGGAGAAGCAGGCTCCCCACCTAGCAGGGAGCCCGATGCGGGACTCGATCCCAGAACCCTGGGATCATGACCTGAGCCAAAGGCAGACGCTTAACCATCTGAGCCACCCTGGCGCCCCCAATCCTAGCATTTTAAAAAATCCTGTTCTTATCGTTTAAATTTTGGTCTAGGGAGCTGGGACCTCTTCAGTCAGAGGTCACATCATAGGACAATTTCTTTTGTCCCTTTCAGGGAAATCTAAGGTCTAAGCTAGAAGAAGATGAAAGGGCAGAAGGGCAGGAAAGCTGAACAAAGAAAAGATGAAGTAAAACTGGGAAGGAGAAAATGAGAAAAAAAAGAAAGAAGAAGAAGATAGCAGGAGGGGAAGAATGAAGGGGGGGAATCGGAGGGGGAGACGAAACATGAGAGATGATGGACTCTGAAAAACAAACTGAGGGTTCTAGAGGGGAGGGGGGTGGGAGGATGGGTTAGCTTGGTGATGGGTATTAAAGAGGGCACGTTCTGCATGGAGCACTGGGTGTTATACGCAAACAATGAATCATGGAACACTACATCAAAAACTAATGATGTAATGTATGGTGATTAACATAACATAATAATAAAAAAAAAGAAAAAGAAAAAGCTGTGTGTATTTCAGCAAACCAGCCACTAACAATAGCCTTTTATTCTGTCCAGGGATAGTCACTACACTGAGTTTTCTAAATACTTCGCATTTCATTGAGAATGAATTGTGATAAATTTCTAAATTTCCCCTTTCTGAAAGTAAACACTTTAATTTCTATGAATTGTCAAAAACTCAATAATGTTTTATCTTACAGTTGATAAAAAGGTGTTTGAGAAAGCATTACTGGAGGGTGTGAAATCTTTCAAAGGTGAGTGAGAAAAAGAATAAGGACAATAAAATCTGAGATTGCTGTAACTGTTTTTTCTGATTATATAAATAATCAGGAAATTACGTATGCATTTATTCAACAAATATCCAAGTCTCTACTGTGTGTTGGGTATTTGAGAAAAATCTGGAATATATAAAGTAGCATACAGAAAAAAAAAAATGCAATTACCCATAATCCCAGGTAACATTACCTTTTTTTATTATAGTTCTCTGTATTCTTTTTTTCTGTGTATATGTGTATATAGATAATTAAACTCTTACTGTATATTTTATGTATCCTATACTTAATCCTAAAATTTTAGTGTAAGAATTCCACCACGTCATTCTTTGTAAACACCATTTTTAATGACTTATCAGGTTGTATTTATAGTTTATTTAGTCATTCCTTTCTTATTGAACACTTAGCTAGTCTCCAATGTTTTGCTCTTGTGTATCTGTGATCTTTGTCCGACTTTAAGCCATTTTCTTTGGATAGATTCTTCTGGTAAATCCAGTAAATCTTAACATGTTTAAGGCTGTGATATATATATATAAGTGGATAAAAGTACTGGTTCCCATTATGCCCTGGCCACAATAAATTATTTTCACATTTTTTGATCCTTGCCAATTTGATAAATGAAAAATGGAATCTAATTAATGTTGAATTTTTTGTTATCAATGAAGTTAAAACTATTTTTATATCATTGTCTTTCAGTCTTTTATTTGTTCCTGCCTTTTGCCTATTATCCTATCAGAATCCAAGCTTTTTCCTATTAATCTGAATGACCTCTTTATAAATTAAAGATATTAACACAATTGTCATAGCTACAGAAAATATTTTCCCAGTTGGTTATTTGCATTTTTACTTTATTATGTTGTATTTTTTACAACAGTTTATTGAAATGTAATTTACATACCATGCAATTCACCCATTTAAAGTGTACTGGTTTTTAGTATATTAACAGAGTTGCATAACCATCATCACAACCAATTTAGAACATTTTCATCACCCCAAAAAGATACTGTACCCATTAGCCATCACTCCCCATTCCCATACAACTTGCTGTAAAGAACTTCTTTGTACTTTCATTTCTAGGTAGGGTTGATGGCCTGCATTTTTCATCTGTGACATCCTTATTTATTTTTTCTTGTTTTTATTAAGGAGGAAGGGTTAGTGTCAGTGACCTAAAAAATGTTCTACGGAATACTGGGTTCAGACTTGAAGAAAAGGAAATCCAGGACCTGCAGAGCCACCTACCAGTTACTGGTGAGCATTTTAAGATTCCTTTATCCTGGGACATCTGGGTGCCTTAGTCAATAGAACATGCAACTCTTGATCTCAGGGTCACGAGTTCAAGCCCCATGTTGGGTGTGGAGCCTAATAGAGATAGATAGATAGATAGATAGATAGATAGATAGATAGATAGAGATAGGTACCTTTATCCTATAGACAATGACTAGTCTACTCTGAAAGCACTGAGGAAACACATGCTGAGGAGAGAAAAACCAGGGGCAGAGATACAATTTAGAGGCTGCTGCTAAGGTCCAGATGATAAGGGTCTTTATTAAGGAACTGCACTGGTGATAAAGGGGGAGGGCTGATGGGATGTGGTTGGTGAAAGGGAGAGAGATGCTAGAAGTGTGAAGCAGAGGTTCATAGTTTGTATGATTGACACACACACACACACAGGTGAGGGTGGGGGAGAAACAAAAAGGAGCAGAATGAAAACAAAAATGTTTAGAACAGAGGCGCCTGGGTGGCTCAGTCACTTAAGCGTCTGACTCTTGGTTTCAGCTCAGGTCATGATCTCAGGGTCCTGGGATCAAGCCCCACAGCAGGCTCCCTGCTCAGCAGGAAGTCTGCTTCTCCCTCTCCCTCTGACCCTCCCACCTCTTGCTCTCTCTCTCTCTCAAATGAATAACTTTTATTTTTTAATTTTTTTCCTTTTTTTTTTTTAAAGATTTTATTTATTTAACAGAGACAAAGCGAGAGAGGGAACACAAGCAGGGGGAGTGGGAGAGGGAGAAGCAGGCTTCCCGGGGAGCAGGGAGCCCGATGCAGGGCTCGATCCCAGGACCCTGGGATCATGACCTGAGCCGAAGGCAGACACTTAACGACTGAGCCACCCAGGCGCCCCAATTTTTTTCCTTTTTTTAACTTACTTTTTTAAATATTTTTTATTTAAACTCAAATAATTAACATATAATGTATTATTGGTTTCAGAGGTAGAGGTCAGTGATTCATCAGTCTTATATAATACCCAACGCTCATTATATCACGTGCCCACCTTAATGTCTATCACCTAATTACCCTATCCCCCCATATCCCTCCACTCCAGCAAACCTCAGTATGTTTTCTGTGATTAAGAGTCTCTTATGGGGGGGCAGAGCAAGATGGCGAAGGAGTAGGAGACCTGGATTTCGTCTGGTCCCAGGAATTCAGCTGGATAGGGATCAAACCATTCTGAACACCTACAAACTCAACAAGAGATCGAAGAAAAGAATAGCAACAACTCTCTGAACAGAAAAGCAACCACTTTCTAGAAGGTAGGACGTGCAGAGAAGTGAATCCGAGGTGATATTCGGGAGGATAGATGGCGGGGGAGGGGGCCTCCATCCGCTGCTTCTGGCAAGTGATAGAGCAGCAGAGCACAAAATCGGAACTTTTACAAGTCTGCTCAGCTGAGGGACGTTGCTCCAGTGGCTAAGCGGGGGGTGGAACCCTCACTGGCACAGTGTGGTCTCAGGACCCTCGGGGTCACAGAAAGACCGGGGGCGCCTGAGTGCGGCAGAGCTCCCAGGTATCGGAGCAGGGAAGCTGGCTGCAGAGACGGAGCCGAGGCGCGGGCTCTCAGCTCAGGGTTGCCATAAACCGTGATCCGCGGCACAGTCAGACCACTGCTCCTCCAGCAGGGACCCAACAAGCGGCAGATCCAGGGAGACTCACCTTCTTCCCCCGGGAGGAGCGGCACGGGAGCGCACCGCAGGGATCTGCTGGGTTTGAAGACTCCACACGGGGTCAGGTGCCAGAGATAGAAACGCGCAGTCACAGGCCGGGTGAGCACGGAGTGCGGCCGGAGACTGGGGAGACGGGAGTGACTGACTGCTTTTCTCTGGGGGCACACTGAGGAGCAGGGCCCCAAGTTCACAGCTCCTCCGGGGCGGAGATTGGGAGGCCACCATTTTCACTCTCGTCCTCCAAAGCTGTACGGAAAGCTTGCAGGGAACAAGGGCTACAGAGAGCAAACCCGAGCAGATTACTTAGCCTGGACCGGCAAGGGCGGGGCAATTCCGCCTCCGGCAAAGACATTTGGGAACCACGGCAACAGGCCCCTCCCCCAGAAGATCAGCAAGAACCGCCAGCCAAGACCAAGTTTACCGATCAACGAGAACGGCAGAACTCCAGCGCTAGGGGAATACTGCACATAGAATTCATGGCTTTTTTTTTTTTTTTAATTTTTTATTGTTATGTTAATCCCCATACATTACATCATTAGTTTTTGATGTAGTGTTCCATGATTCATTGTTTGTGCATAACACCCAGTGCTCCATGCAGAACGTGCCCTCCTCAATACCCATCACCAGGCTAACCCATCCTCCCACCCCCCTCCCCTCTAGAACCCTCAGTTTGTTTTTCAGAGTCCATCGTCTCTCATGGTTCTTCTCCCCCTCCGATTCCCCCCCTTCATTCTTCCCCTCCTGCTACATTCTTCTTCTTCTTTTTTTCTTTCTTAACATATATTGCATTATTTGTTTCAGAGGTACAGATCTGAGATTCAACAGTCTTGCACAATTCACAGCGCTTACCAGAGCACATACCCTCCCCAGTGTCCATCACCCAGTCACCCCATCCCTCCCACCCCACCCCCCACTCCAGCAACCCTCAGTTTGTTTCCTGAGATTAAGAATTCCTCATATCAGTGAGGTCATATGGAATGCATGGCTTTTTAACCATGACTCTTTAGTCTTTCAAAGTTAATTTTTTTTTTAATGTCTTTTCCTTTTTTTTTTTTTGAATTTTTCTTTTTCCATTTTTCAACCAACATCTTATCAGTCCCTTTTTTAAAAAATATTTTTTATTTTTCATTTTTAGTGTCATATTCTGTCCCTTCATAGTAGTTACCCTTATTTTTGGTATATATATATAAGTTGTTCTCTCTTTAAAATTTTGAGATACAGTTTCTTCTAACATCAAAATATACCCTAAATCTCCAGTGTATGGCTTTGTTCTAGTCTCCTGCCTGATCACATTCTCTCCCTTTTTTTTTAATCCTCTTCTTTCTTTTTTCAACCAACTTCTTATCAATTCCCTTTTATAAAATCTTTTATAATTTTCATCTTTACAGTCATATTCCATCCGTTCATCGTATTAACCCTTATTTTTGTACATATATAAGTTTTTCTTTCTTTAAAATTTAGGGAGGCACTTTCTTCTAACAGACCAAAATACACCCAAAATCTGCTGTGTGGCACTGATCTATGCACCAGTCTGATCATATTTGATCATATTCTGTTTTTTTTGTTTTCTTTTTGTTTTTATCTTTATCTTTTTCTTTTTTTTTTTTTTCTTTCTCTTTTTTCTTTCTTTCCCTTTCTTTTCCCCTGGTTTCAGGTCTTTTCTGATTTGTTTAGTGTATATTTTCTGGGGACGTTGTTACCCTGTTAGTATTTTGTTCTCTCATTCATCTATTCTCCTCTGAACAAAATGACAAGACAGAAAAAATCAACTCAACAAAAAGAACAAGAGGCAGTACCGACTGCCAGGGACCTAATCAATACAGACATTAGTACGATGTCGGAACTAGAATTCAGAATGATGATTTTAAAGATACTGGCTGGGCTTGAAAAAAGCATGGAAGTTATTAGAGAAACACTTTCTGGAGAAATAAAAGAACTAAAATCTAACCAAGTCGAAATCAAAAAGGCTATTAATGAGGTGCAATCAAAAATGGAGGCTCTAACTGCTAGGATAAATGAGGCAGAAGAGAGAATTAGTGATATAGAAGACCAAATAATGGAAAATAAAGAAGCTGAGAAAAAGAGAGATAAACAACCACTGGATCATGAGGGCAGAATTCGAGAGATAAGCAATACCATAAGACGAAACAACATTAGAATAATTGGGATCCCAGAAGAGGAAGAAAGAGAGAGAGGGGCAGAAGGTATATTGGAGCACATTATAGCGAGAACTTCCCTAATTTGGGGAAGGAAACAGGCATCAAAATCCAGGAGGCACAGAGAACCCCCCCTCAAAATAAATAAAAATAGGTCAACACCCGACATCTAATAGTAAAACTTAAAAGTCTCAGAGACGAAGAGAAAATCCTGAAAGCAGCTTGGGAGAAGAGATCTGTAACCTACAATGGTAGAAACATTAGATTGGTGCAGACCTATCCACAGAGACCAGCAGGCCAGAAAGGACTGGCATGATATATTCAGAGCACTAAATGAGAAAATATGCAGCCAAGAATACTATATCCAGCTAGACTGTCATTGAAAATAGAAGGAGAGATAAAAAGCTTCCAGAACAAACAAAAACTAAAGGAATTTGCAAGCACGAAACCAGCCCTACAGGAAATATTGAAAGGGGTTCTCTAAGCAAAGAGAGAGCCTAAAAGCAACATAGACCAGAAAGGAACACAGACAATATACAGTAACAGTCACCTTACAGGAAATACAATGGAACTAAATTCATCTCTTTCAATAGTTACCCTGAATGTAAATGGGCTAAATGCCCCAATCAAAAGACACAGGCTATCAGATTGGATAAAAAAACAAGACCCATTGATATGCTGTCTGCAAGAGACTCATTTTAGACCCAAAGACACCCCCAGATTGAAAGTGAAGGGGTGGAAAACCATTTACCATGCTAATGGACACCAAAAGAAAGCTCGGGTGGCAATCCTTATATCAGACAAATTAGATTTTAAACCAAAGACTGTAATAAGAGATGAGGAAGGACACTATATCCTACTTAAAGGGTCTAACCAACAAGAAGATCTAACAATTGTAAATATCTATGCCCCTAACATGGGAGCAGCCAATTATATAAGGCAATTAATAACAAAAGCAAAGAAACACATCGACAACAATACAATAATAGTGGGGGACTTTAACACCCCCCTCACTGAAATGGACAGATCATCTAAGCAAAAGATCAGAAGGAAGTAAAGACTTTAAATGACACACTGGACCAAATGGACTTCACAGATATATTCAAAACATTCCATCCCAAAGCAATGGAATACACATTCTTCTCTAGTGCCCATGGAACATTCTCCAGAATAGATCACATCCTAGGTCACAAATCAGGTCTCAACCAGTACCAAAAGATTGGGATCATTCCCTGCATATGTTCAGACCACAATGCTTTGAAACTAGAACTCCATCACAAGAGGAAAGTCGGAAAGAACTCAAATACATGGAGGCTAAAGAGCATCCTACTAAAGAATGAATGGGTCAACCAGGAAATTAAAGAAGAATTTAAAAAATTCATGGAAACCAATGAAAATGAAAACACAACTGTTCAAAACCTTTGGAATGCAACAAAGGCAGTCCTAAGAGGAAAGTATATAGCAATACAAGCGTTTCTCAAGAAACAAGAAAGGTCTCAAATACACAACCTAACCCTACACCTAAAGGAGCTGGAGAAAAAAACAGCAAATAAAGCCTAAACCCAACAGAAGAGAAATAATAAAGGTCAGAGCAGAAATCAATGAAATAGAAACCAAAAGAACAGTAGTACAGATCAACGAAGCTAGGAGCTGGTTCTTTGAAAGAATTAACAAGATTGATAACCCCCTGGCCAGACTTATCAAAAAGAAAAGAGAAAGGACCCAAATCAACAAAATCATGAATGAAAGAGGAGAGATCACAACCAACACCTAAAAAATACAAACAATTATAAGAACATATTATGAGCAACTATATGCCAGCAAATTAGATAATCTGGAAGAAATGGATGCATTCCTAGAGATGTATCAACTACCAAAACTGAACCAGGAAAAAACAGAAAACCTGAACAGACCTATAACCACTAAGGAAATTGAAGCAGTCATCAAAAATCTCCCAACAAACAAAAGCCCAGGGCCAGATGGCTTCCCAGGGGAATTCTACCAAACATTTAAAGAAAAGTTAATACCTATTCTTCTGAAACTGTTCCAAAAAATAGAAATGGAAGGAAAACTTCCAAACTCGTTTTATGAGGCCACCATTACCTTGATCCCCAAACCAGACAAAGACCCCATCAAAAAGGAGAATTACAGACCAATATCCTTGATGAACATGGATGCAAAAATTCTCATGAAAATACTAGCCAATAGGATCCAACAGTACATTAAAAGGATTATTCACGACAACCAAGTGGGATTTATCCCTGGGCTGCAAGGTTGGTTCAACATCGCATATCAATCAATGTGATACAATACATGAATAAAAGAAAGAACAAGAACCATATGGTCCTCTCAATAGATGCAGAAAAAGCATTTGATAAAGTACAGCATCCTTTCTTGATCAAAACTCTTCAGGGATAGAGGGTACATATCTCAATATCATAAAAGCCATCTATGAAAAACCCACAGTGAATATCCTCCTCAATGGGGAAAAACTGAGAGCTTTCCCCCTAAGGTCAGGAACCTGGCAGGGATGTCCACTATCACCACTGCTATTCAATATAGTATTAGAAGTCCTAGCCACAGCAACCAGACAACAAAAAGAAATAAAAGGCATCCGAATCAGCAAAGAAGAAGTCAAACTGTCACTCTTTGCAGATGATATGATACTTTATGTGGAAAACCCAAAAGACTCCACCCCAAAACTGCTAGAACTCATACAGGAATTCAGTAAAGTGGCAGGATATAAAATCAATGCACAGAAATCAGTGGCATTCCTATAGACCAACAACAAGACAGAAGAAAGAGAAATTAAGGAGTCGATCCCATTTACAATTGCACCCAAAACCATAAGATACCTAGGAATAAATCCAACCAAAGAGGCAAAGAATCTGTACTCAGAAAATTATAAAATACTCATGAAAGAAATTGAGGAAGACACAAAGAAATGGAAAAACGTTCCATGTTCATGGATTGGAAGAACAAATATTGTGAAGATGTCAATGCTACCTAGAGCAATCACACATTTAATGCAGTCCCTATCAAAATACCATCCACTTTTTTCAAAGAAATGGAACAAATAATCCTAAGATTTGTATGGAACCAGAAAAGACCCCAAATAGCCAGAGGAATGTTGAAAAAGAAAAGCAAAGCTGGCAGCATCACAATTCCGGACTTCCAGCTCTATTACAAAGCTGTCATCATCAAGACAGTAGGTACTGGCACAAAAACAGACACATAGATCAATGGAACAGAATAGAGAGCCCAGAAATGGAACCTCAACTCTACAGTCAACTAATCTTCGACAAAGCAGGAAAGAATGTCCAATGGAAAAAAGACAGTCTCTTCAACAAATGCTGTTGGGAAAATTGGACAGCCACATGCAGAAGAACGAAACTGGACCATTTCCTTACACCACACACAAAAATAGACTCCAAATGGTTGAAAGACCTCAATGTGAGACAGGAGTCCATCAAAATCCTAAAGGAGAACACAGGCAGCAACCTCTTTGACCTCAGCCGCTGCAACTTCTTCCTAGAAACATCACCAAAGGCAAGGGAAGCAAGGGCAAAAATGAACAATTGGGACTTCATCAAGATAAAGAGCTTTTGCACAGCAAAAGAAACAGTCCACAAAACCAAAAGACAACCGACAGAATGGGAGAAGATATTTGCAAATGGCATATCCGATAAAAGGCTAGTATCCAAAATCTATAAAGAACTTATCAAACTCAACACCCAAAGAACAAATGATCCAATCACAAAATGGGCAGAAGACATGAACAGACATTTTTCCAAAGAAGACATCCAGGTGGCCAACAGACACATGAAAAAGTGCTCAACATCGCTTGGCATCAGGGAAATCCAAATCAAAATCTCAATGAGATATCACCTCACACCAGTCAGAATGGCTAAAATTAACAAGTCAGGAAACGACAGATGTTGGCGGGGATGCGGGGAAAGGGGAACCCTCCTACACTGTTGGTGGGAATGCAAGCTTGCAGCCACTCTGGAAAACAGTATGGATGTTCTTCAAAAAGTTGAAAATAGAGCTACCATATGATCCAGCATTTACACTACTGGGTATTTACCCCAAAGAGACAAATGTAGGGATCCGAAGGGGTACGTGCACCCCGATGTTTATAGCAGCAATGTCCACAATAGCCAAACTGTGGAAAGAGCCAAGATGTCCATCGACAGATGAATGGATAAAGAAGATGTGGTATATATATACAATGGACTATTATGCAGCCATCAAAAGGAATGAGATCTTGCCATTTGCAACGACGTGGATGGAACTGGAGGGTATTATGCTGAGCGAAATAAGTCAATCAGAGAAAGACATGTATCATAATACCTCACTGATATGAGGAATTCTTAATCTCAGGAAACAAACTGAGGGTTGCTGGAGTGGTGGGGGGTGGGAGGAATGGGGCGGCTGGGTGATAGACATTGGGGAGGGTATGTGCTATGGTGAGTGCTATGAATTGTGCAAGACTGTTGAATCACAGATCTGTACCTCTGAAACAAATAATACATTATATGTTTAAAAAAAAAAAAGAAGAAGAAGAAGAAGATAGCAGGAGGGGAAGAATGAAGGGGAGGAAATCAGAGGGGGAGATGAACCATGAAAGACAATGGACTCTGAAAAACAAACTGAGGGTTCTAGAGGGGAGGGGGGTGGGAGGATGGGTTGGCCTGGTGATGGGTATTAAGGAGGGCACGTTCTGCATGGAGTACTGGGTGTTATACGCTAATAATGAATCATGGAACACTACATCAAAAATTAATGATGTAATGTATGGTGATTAACATAACATAATAATAAAAAAAGATATTAATAAAATTAAAATATAGAGGAAAAAAAAGATTCTCTTATGGTTTGTCTCCCTCTCTGGTTTCATCTTTTATTTTTTCTTCTCTTTCCCTATGATCCTCTGTTTTGTTTCTTAAATTCCATATATCAGTGAGATCATATGATAATTGTCTTTATCTGATTGACTTACTTCTCTTAGCATAATACCCTCTAGTTCATCCACCTCATTACAAATGGTAAGATTTCATTCTTTTGATGGCTGCATAATATTCCATTGTGTATGTATACACCAGATCCCCTTTATCCATTCATCTGTCAAAGATGAATGGATCTGGGCTCTTTCCTTAGTTTGGGTATTGTGGATATTGCTGCTATAAACATTGGGGTGCACGTGCCCCTTTGGATCACAACATTTGTATCTTTGGGGTAAATAGTAGTGCAATTGCTGGGTTGTAGGGCAGCTCTATTTTCAACCTTTTGAGGAACCTCCATACTGTTTTCCAGAGTGAGAGTGGCTGCACCAGCAAGCATTCCCACCAACAGTGTGGTAGGGTTCCCCTTTCTCCACATCCCGCCAACATCTGTCGTTTCCTGACTTGTTAATTTTAGCCATTCTGACTGGTGTGAGGTGATATCTCATTGAGGTTTTGATTTGGATTTCCCAGATGCTGAGTGATGTTGAGCACTTTTTCATGTGTGTGTTGGCCATCTGGATGTCTTCTTTGGAAAAATGTCTGTTCATGTCTTCTGCCCATTTCTTGATTGGATTCTTTGTTCTTTGGGTGTTGAGTTTGATAAGTTCTTTATAGATTTTGGATACTAGCCATTTATCTGATGTGTCACTTGCAAATATCTTCTCCCATTCTGTCGGTTGTCTTTTGGTTTTGTTGACTGTTTCCTTTGCTGTGCAAAAGCTTTTTATCTTGATGAACTCCCAATAGTTCATTTGCCTTTGTTTCCCTTACCTTTGCAGACGTGTCTAGCAAGAAGTTGCTGTGGCCGAGGTCGAAGAAGTTGCTGCCTGTGTTCTCCCCTAGAACTTTGATGGATTCTTGTCTCGCATCTAGGTCTTTCATCCATTTTGAGTCTATTTTTGTGTATGGTGTAAGGAAATGGTCCAGTTTCGTTCTTCTGCATGTGGCTGTCCAATTTTCCCAACAGCATTTGTTAAAGAGACTGTCTTCTTTCCATTGGATACTCTTTACTGCTTTGTCAAAGATTAGTTGACCATAGAGTTGAGGGTCCATTTCTGGGTTCTCTATTCTAGTCCATTGTTCTATGTGTGTGTTTTTGTGCCAGTACCTATTGTCTTGATGATTACAGCTTTGTAGTAGAGCTTAAAGTCTGGAATTGTGACGTCACCAGTTCTGGTATTCTTTTTAAACATTCCTTTGGCCATTCAGGGTCTTTTATGTTTTCATACAAATTTTAGGATTATTTGTTCCATTTCTTTGAAAAAAGTAGATGGTATTTTGATAGGGATTGCATTGAATGTGTAGATTGCTCGAGGTAGCATAGACATTTTAACAATATTTGTTCTTCCGATCCATGAGCATGGAACATTTTTCCATTTCTTTGTGCCTTCCTCAATTTCTTTCATGAGTGTTCCATAGTTTTCTGACTATGGATCATTTGCCTCTTTGGTTAAATTTATTCCTGGGTATCTTATGGTTTTGGGTGCAATTGTAAATGGGATTGACTCTATTTCTCTTTCTTCTGTCTCCTTGTTAGTGTATAGGAATGCCACTGATTTCTGTGCATTGATTTTATATCCTGCCATTTTGCTGAATTCCTGTAAGAGTTCTAGCAATTTTGGGGTGGAGTCTTTTGAGTTTTCCACATAGAGTATCGTGTCATCTGCAAAGAGTGAGAGTTTGACTTCTTTACTGATTCGGATGCCTTTTATTTCTTTTTGTTGTCTGATTGCTGAGGCTAGGACATATAGTACTATGTTGAACAGCGGTGGGGATAGTGGAAATCTCTGCTGCATTCCTGACCTTTGAGGAAAAGCTCTCAGTTTTTCCCCATTGAGAATGATATTCGCTGTGGGCTTATCATATATGCTTTTGTGATATTTTGAGGTATGTTCCCTCTATCCCTACACTGTGAAGAGTTTTAATCAAGAAAAGATGCTTTACTTTCCCAAATGCTTTTTCTGCATCTACAGAGAAGATCAATCATATGGTTCTTGTCCCTTCTTTTATTTATGTAGTATATCACATTGATTTGTGGGTGTTGAGCCAATCTTGCAGCCCAGGAATAAATCCCATTTGGTCGTGGTGAATAATCCTTTTAATGTACTGTTGGATCCTATTGGCTAGTATTTTGGTGAGAATTTTTGCATCCATGTTCATCAAGGATATTGGTCTGTAATTCTCCTTTTTGATGGGGTCTTTGTCTGGATCTGGGATCAAGGTAATGCTGGCCTCATAGAAAGAGTTTGGAAGTTTTCCTTCCATTTCTATTTTTTGAAACTGCTTCAGAAGAATAGGAATTATTTCTTCTTTAAATGTTTTGTAGAATTCCCCTGGGAAACCATCCAGTCCTGGACTCTTGTTTGTTAGGAGATTTTTGATTACTGCTTCAATTTCCTTGCTGGTTATGGGTCTGTTCAGGTTTTCTATTTCTTCCTGGTTCAGTTTTGGCAGTTTATACATCTCTAGGAATGCATCCATTTCTTCCAGATTGCCTAAATGCCAAAGTGGCATTTAGTTGCTCATAATATGTTCTTATAATTGTATTTCTTTGGTGTTGGTTGTGATCTCTCCTCTTTCATTCATGATTTTATTTATTTGGGTCCTTTCTCTTTTCTTTTTGATAAGTCTGGCCAGGGGTTTATCAATCTTATTAATTCTTTCAAAGAACCAGCTCCTAGTTTCGTTGATAAGTTCTACTGTTCTTTTGGTTTCTATTTCACTGATTTCTGCTCTGATCTTTATTATTTCTCTTCTCCTGCTGGGTTTAGGCTTTATTTGCTGTTCTACCTCCAGTTCCTTTAGGTGTAAGGTTAGGTTGTGTAGTTGAGACCTTTCTTGTTTCTTGAAAAAGGCTTGTATTGCTATATAATTTCCTCTTAGGACTGCCTTTGCTGCATCCCAAAGGTTTTGAACACTTCTGTTTTCAATTTTCGTTTGTTTCCATGAATTTTTTAAAATTCTTCTTTAATTTCCTGGTTGACCCATTCATTCTTTAGTAGGATGCTCTTTAGCCTCCATGTATTTGAGTTCTTTCCAATTTTCCTCTTGTGATTGAGTTCCAGTTTCAAAGCATTGTGGTCCAAAAATATGCAAGGAATTATCCTAATCTTTTAGTACCCATTGAGACAGGATATGTGGCCCCATATGTGATCTATTCTGGAGAATGTTCCATGTGCACTAGAGAAGAACATGTGTTCTGTTGCTTTAGGATGGAATGTTCTGAATATATCTGTGAAGTCCATCTGGTCCAGTGTGTCATTCAAAACCCTTATTTCCTTGTTGATATTCTGCTTAGATGATCTGCCCATTGCAGTGAGGGGGGTGTTAAAGTACCCTACTATTATTGTATTATCATCAATGTGTTTCTTTGATTTTGTTATTAACTGGCTTATATATTTGGCTGCTTCCATGTTAGGGTCATAAATATTTACAATTGTTAGATCTTGTTGGACAAACCCTTTAATTATGATATAGTGTCCTTCCTCATCTCTTATTATAGTCTTTGGTTTAAAATCTAATTTGTCTCTGGGCGCCTGGGTGGCTCAGTTGGTTAAGCGACTGCCTTCGGCTCAGGTCATGATCCTGGAGTCCCTGGATCGAGTCCCGCATCAGGCTCCCTGCTCGGCAGGGAGTCTGCTTCTCCCTCTGACCCTCCCCCCTCTCATGTGCTCTCTCTCTCATTCTCTCTCTCTCAAATAAATAAATAAAATCTTTAAAAAAAATAAAAATAAAAAATAAAATCTAATTTGTCTGATATAAGGTTTGCTACCCTAGCTTTCTTTTGATGTCCTCTAGCATGATAAATGGTTTTCCACCCCCTCACTTTCAATCTGGAGGTATCTTTGGATCTAAAATGAGTCTCTTACAGGCAGCATATAGATGGGTCTTGCTTTTTTATCCAATCTGATACCCTCTGTCTTTTGATTGGGGCATTTAGCCCATTTACATTCAAAGTAACTATTGAAAGATATGAATTTAGTGCCATTATATTACATGTAAAGTCACTGTTTCTGTATATTGTCTCTGTTCCTTTCCAGTCTATGCTACTTTTGGGCTCTCTCTTTGCTTAAAGGATCCCTTTTAATATTTCTTGTAGGACTGGTTTGGTGGTCACAAATTCTTTTAGTTTCCATTTGTCCTGGAAGAATTCTTCCAGGATTCACTCCTTCCATTTTGAATGACATCCTAGCTGGATAAAGTATTCTTGGCTGCATATTTTTCTCATTTAGCACCCTGAATGTATCATGCCAGTCCTTTCTGGCCTGCCAGGTCCCTGTTGATCGGTCTGCTGCCAGTCTAATGTTTCTAGCCTTGTAGGTTATGTACCTCTTGTCCTGAACTACTTTCACGATTTTCTCTTTGTCTCTGAGATTTGTAACTTTCACTATTATATGTCGAGGTGTTGACCTATTTTTATTGATTTTGAGGGGGGTTCCTGTGCCATTTTGATGCCCCTTTCCTTCTCCAGATTAGGGAAGTTCTCTGTTATAATTTGCTCCAATATACCTTCTGCCCCTCTCTCTTTTTCCTCTTCTTCTAGGATCCCAATTATTCTAACATTGTTTCACTTTATGATATCACTTATCTCTCAAATTTTCCCCTCATGATCCAGTAGTTATCTCTCTTTTTCTCAGCTTCTTTATTTTCCATCATTTGGTCTTCTATATCACTGATTCTCTCTTCTGCCTCATTTATCCTAGCAGTTAGAGCCTCTATTTTTTATTGCATCTCATTAGTAGCCTTTTTGATTTCGACTTGGTTAGATTTTAGTTCTTTTATTTTTCCAGAAAGGGATTCTCTAGTGTCTTCTATACTTTTTTCAAGTCCAGCTAGTATCTTTATAATCATTAATCTGGGGGTGCCTGGGTGGCTCAGTCAGTTAAGCGTCTGCCTTTGGCTCAGGTCATGATCCCAGGGTCCTGGGATCAAGTCCCACATCAGGCTCCCTGCTCAGTGGGTAGCATGCCTCTCCCTCTGCCTGCCACGCCCCCTCCTTGTGTGCTCTCTTACTCTCTCTCTCTCTCTCTGACGAATATATAAATAAAATATTTAAAAATAATAATGATAATCATTCTGAACTCTAGTCCAACATCTTACTTATGTCCATACTGATTAGGTCCCTGGCAGTCAGTACTGCCTCTTGTTCTCTTTTTTGAGGTGAGTTTTTCCATCTTGTAATTCTGTCCAGAGAAGACTAGATGAATGAGAGAATAAAATACTAAAATGGCAACAACAACCCCAGAGAAATGTACACTAAACAAATCAGAAGAGAGTCAAAACCGAAAAAAAAAAAAAAGAATGTAATCAGAATAGAGCAATACACTGGATCCTGTGTGTATTTTGGTCTGTTTGTTAGAAAACTAGATCCCAAAATTGTAAAGAAAGAAAAACTTATATATGTACAAAAATAAAATTAAATACATTGAAAGGACAAAATATATCTGTCAAAATGAAAATTAAAAGACAAAAAACAAAGAGAAAAAAAAAGGAAGGGATTTAAACAGACAGGTGAACACAACAGAGCAATACACTATATCCTGAGTGTATTTTGGCCGGTTTGTTAGAAGAAACTATATCTCAAAATTGTAAAGAAAGAAAAACTTACAGGGAGCCTGGGTGGCTCAGTCATTAGGCATCTGCCTTCGGCTCAGGTCATGATCCCAGGGTCCTGGGATCGAACCCCACATCGGGCTCCCTGCTCGTGGGAAGCCTCCTTCTCCCTCTCCCACTCCCCCTACTTGTGTTCCCTCTCTCGCTGAGTCTCTCTCTGTCAAAATAAATAAATAAAATCTTTAAAAAAAAAGAAAAACTTAACATATATACAAAAATAAAATTAAATATATTGAAAAGATAGAATGTAACTGTAAAGATGAAAATTTAAAAAGACTTTAACCAAAAAAAAAGGAAGAAGGAAAAAAAAGAGAGAATATGATCAGATAGGTGAATAGGACAAAGCCATACGCTAGAGTTTGGGTGTACTTTGGTCTGTTAGAAGAAACTGCATCCCAAAATTGTAAAGAAAGAAAAACTTATATATATAGAAAAATAAAATTAAATACAATGAAGGGATAGAATGTAACTCTAAAAATGAAAATTTAAAAAGATTTAAAAAAAGAATTGCTAAAATAAGAAATTGGTTGAAAAAGAAAGGGGAAATTTTTTTTTTTTTTATTTAAATTGAAAGACTAAACAATCATGGGGGAAAAGCCATGGATTCTATGTGCTGTATTCCCCTAGCGCTTTAGTTTTGCAGTTCTCATTGATTAGTAAACTTGGTCTTGGCTGGATGTTTTTGCTGATCTTCTGGAGGAGGGGCTGGTTGCTTCGATTCTCAAGTGTCTTTGCCCCAGGCAGAATTGTACTGCCCTTGCCAGGGGCCAGGCTAAGTAATCTGCTCGGGTTTGTTCTCTATGGCTTTTGTTCCCTGAAGGCTTTCCACGCAGCTTTAGAGGATGAGAATGAAAATGGTGGCCTCCCAATCTCCAGCATGGCCCAGAGCTGAAAGCTTAGGGCCCCACTCCTCAGTGAGCCCTCAGAGAAAAGCAGTCAATCACTCCTGTCTCTCTGGTCTCCAGCCATACTCCATGCTCACCCAGCCTGTGACCAAGCATTTTATCACAGGCACACGACCCCGTTTGGAGTCTCCAAGCCCTGCAGACTCCTGCATCTTGCTCCCACACTGCTCCTCCCTGGGGAGGAAGGGGGGTCTCACTGGTTCTGCTGCTTGTTGGGCCCCTGCTCGGAGAGCAGTCACCCAGCTATGCTGCAGTTTGAAGTTTATGGCAACCCGGAGCTGAGAGCCCACTCCTGGGCTTGTTGATTTCAGCCGGCTTCCCCACTCTGATGCCTGAGAACTCTGCCGCACTCAGGCACCCCTGGTGTTTCTGTGACCCCAGGGATCCTGAGACCACACTGTCCCTGCTTAGCTGCCTACAGACTTTTCAGGCCAGGAAGTCCCTTACTGGAGCAGACTTCTAAAAGTTCCAATTTTGTACTTGGCTGCTGTATCACTTTCCTGTAGCTAGCTTTCAGAGGCTTTCTCCCCCTGCGGTTTATCTTCCCATATATTGCCTTGTATTCACTTCTCTGGACCTCCTACCTCACAGAAAGTGGTCGCTTTTCTATTTGTGGAGTTGCAGCTGTTCTTTTCTTAGATCTCCGTTTGAGTTTGCAGGTGTTCAGAATGATTTGATAGCTATCTAGCTGAATTCCTGGGACCAGACGAAACTAAGGTCTCCTAATCCTCTGCCATCTTGGACTTTCTTTCTCAAATAAATAAATTTTTAAAAATCATATTTGTTAATATCACCACCAATTTTATTTAAAAAATGTTTAAATATTGAGAACCTATCAAGTCATGATGTGGATATAAGTTTTTCTAAATTTAAATTTTTGTTTGAAAACTTGAACTCTACCATTAAAACATCTATTGTCAATTGTTTTCTTAAGATAACAGTCTCACGGTGGCGCCTGAGTGGCTCAGTCATTAAGCGTCTGCCTTTGGCTCAGGTCATGATCCCAGAGTCCTGGGATTGAGCCCCGCATCAGGCTCCCTGCTCCACGGGAAGCCTCCTTCTCCCTCTCCCACTCCCCCTGCTTGTGTTCCCTCTCTCACTGTGTCTCTCTCTGTCAAATAAATAAAATCTTTAAAAAAAAAAAAAATAATAGTCTCACTTTGTTCATTTTCAAGAAGATGCTTCCCAAATACCAAACTCTGAATAACTAGATTTTGTCCATTTTTGCAAGTGAAAATGGTATTCATGAAAAAGCAGCTAGTTTGCTTAACTCAAACAATCATACAAGTTCTTTTCCTCAAGAAACCATTGTATTTTCATATGCAACTGACATGCTTTATACAAACTTCTCAATTCATTATACAGAATATTAAAAAGGTGTGTTCTCAAGGGTTAAGATTTAATAAAATCAATACCTTTTGCTGCTTTTTTTTAGCAGAACACTCTTTTTTTTTTTTTAAAGATTTTATTTATTTATTTGACAGCAAGAGAGGGAACACAAGCAGGGGGAGTGGGAGAGGGAGAAGCAGGCTTCCCGCGGAGCAGGGAGCCCGATGCGGGGCTCGATCCCAGGACCCTGGGATCATGACCTGAGCCGAAGTCAGACACTTAACGACTGAGCCACCCAGGGTGCCCCTATCAAGAACATTCTTAAATGAAACTGACATTCTTTTACTACAAGTATGTACAATGAAGAACACAGTGACTGCTAGTACATTTGTTGCCATGGCCTTGATTCATGCGAAGATGCCTGCAGTTTCACCCACCCCTGCTTTTGAACCACCAGTGCAGACATCAAAAGTGTAAAAGGCAAAGGATATTGGGTGACTCCAGACGTCCCTGGACCACACTTTGAGAACTGTGGCTCTAACCCATCTCAACCTTCTACTCAGTGCAAGAGAACTAGGTCTGAAAGAAGGAAACCTGACCTCTAGGATGGAGCTGACTTCAAACAAACAAAACATTCCATTCACCATAACACTCTAAAGATTTTTAATAGCTCGGGGCACCTTTGTGGCTCAGTCGGTTAAGCGTCTGCCTTCAGCTCAGGTCATGATCTCAGGGTCCTGGGATCGAGCCCCATATCGGGTTCCCCACTCCGTGGGGAGTCTGCTTCTCCCTCTCCATTTGCCCCTCCCCCCTGTTCATGCTCACTCTCTCCCTCTCTCTCCTCAAAATAAATAAATAAAATCTTTAAAAAATATATTTTTAATAGCTTATGAAATAAAAAAGAAGTTATATCAGTTGAATGGATATATACTTAAAGCTCGGAATTTTTTGTTATATGTTCCTGTAGATTGAAAATATAATAAAAATTTTAGAATAAAACATGAAAATTATTGGGATTCCATACACCAAATCTTTGTTTAGGAATTTTATACAGGGACCCTTGGCTGGCTCAGTCAGTAGAGCATGCAACTCTTGATCTCAGGGTTATGAGTTCAAACCCCACATTGGTTGTAGAGATTACTTAAAAATTTTTTTTAAATCTTCAAAAAAATAGAATTTTATTTAACTTTTCAAGTCTCATTATCTTCATCTGAATCTAAATTCTGAATTTTCCTACAGAAGATGAAAAGATTGATTTGGATACGTTGATGGAAGCAGCTAGTGCTTTTACAGGTGAGTGAGAACTTGTATAAGACATCATAAAATTGAGATTTTTTTTTAAGATTTTATTTATTTGACTGAAAGAGACACAGTGAGAGAGGGAACACAAGTAGAGGGAGTGGGAGAGGGAGAAGCAGGCTTCCTCCTGAGCAGGGAGCCCGATGCTGGACTCGATCCCAGGACCCTGGGATCATGACCTGAGCCGAAGGCAGACGCTTAATGACTGAGCCACCCAGGTGCCCCATAAAATTGAGATCTTGATGCCTTATAGAGAAATACCTTTTTGGGGCGCCTGGGTGGCTCAGTCGTTAAGCGTCTGCCTTCGGCTCAGGTCATGGTCCCAGGGTCCTGGGATCGAGCCCCACATCGGGCTCCCCGCTCAGCGGGAAGCCTGCTTCTCTCTCTCCCACTCCCCCTGATTGTGTTCCCTCTCTCGCTGTGTCTCTATCAAATAAATAAATAAAATCTTTAAAAAAAAAAAGAAATACCTTTTTAAAGCAGTCGTTTACCCCCTCCAGCCATCATTAATAAGTTTGCTTTGCTCTTTTACCTATTTATTGATGATTTTGTCTTATTGACAATAATTTAGATCATTAGAGATTTAGAAGTGTGGGCACTCTCAAATATTTTGGCCAGTAATGTGTTCATTTCTCTAGTGTTCAAAGAATCAAAATATAGGTGAACACAGTGGATTTCAATGTGAAGTTTTTGCATCAGGAAATATGGTCACTATGAACGGTCAGTCCCATAATTCAGGTCATGAAGCAGTAACAGAGATATTACTTACCAGTACAACTATGTATATTCTATATACCAACATAAGTCATTGGGCAGTTATACTCCATGCTATATCGACCCATATACAGAATAGGAGTATTAGCTTCTTATTTTGATTAAAGAAACTTTTCAGGTACTGAATTTTACAATAACTCTGTGTAAGTGAAGTCAGCTCATGTATTTCAACTTCATCCTGCAGTTAGAAATAATGCTGTGCTGGATTATGTTTTTCATAGTTTAGAATAATTATATTTTTTAATATTGTCACCTGAAATGATTCCCATCTATTCAAAGGAGAAAAGGTTGAAGCCAATGACTTAAAAAATGTGCTGAGAAATATGGGAATTGAGACCACTGAAAAAGAACAGTTGATGCTGTTGAAAACTCTGCCAATCTCTAGTGAGTGTTTAACATGCCATCATGGTGCTCAGGGAAATGTGGTACTGTGGGCTTCCGGGTGAGAATTGTCTAATACCCTAAGAAACCCCCTAAGGAAAATGCAGTCCAGACGTAAGAAACCCCATTCTTGTCACTTGTGTTTTAGTTTGGAAGTGAGAAACTTGTAAGTGAGAAATTCCTCTCTTTTCCATTCAGTCAATGGGCCCTTTGCTAAATATTTCAAATGCTACACAGCTAAATTCTTCTGTAGCCCCCTGAATGTGCCCCACATCATCAGTGCTAGCCCTGATAGCCCTCCCATCTCCCCATAATCCAGCAACTAAAAGATAAACACCTGAGAGCAGGGGACCACCAGGACCATGTGCTTAAACTGTCAGTATTTGATTCTGATTGGTCAGTGATCCAACCAGTCCGTCCCTCAAAAATTCCACCTCCTGGGCACCTGCATATGCTCGCCCCCAGAGAACCTAGAGGCCAGCCTAGGCTTCACCTGTGCCTCCTGCCCAGTCTCAGGGACCTCCATGGAGACATCCTTCCCCACACCCTATAGAACCTGTCCCCACTTGTCCCCCGAACGAGAGCAAGCCCACACATCATGGTGGGTGCTTGTACCCCAGATGGCAGAAGCAGCAGCCCAGGGAGCAAATGCTCAATACCCACCCAAATTCCCCTCACATATACCTAAGGCTGTGGCCACTCACTATGTCTAGCATTCCCCCAGATTGCTTTCAAGGGGCCAGTTATGAGAACTGCAGCATGCTTAGGATATTGGCTCTGAGGGAACAGGGTAGAGATGCACAAAGAAGCAGATGGACTATCATGGAGACAGCCGCATCCACATGCCAGGCACTGAGGGTTCTGTCAACACTGTAGACACTCACTCCTTCCACGGGAAGGGGCCCTCTGGGACAGACAGCTCCTGTGGCGATGGATTGGGCTGGTAGATGTCCCTTGTTCTCTGCCCCTGTTGAATTTCCCCTCCATTTATGAAAACAGTTTGTTAGAGAGCAAAATTTATTTAAATATTGTTTTATACTACTGTTTGGGTTGATAACTATTTTAAATAAAATCCCTTTATAGACTACGTTCAGGCTAAGCCTATAGGAATACTTTTATGGGCCTAGAGCACAGGCAAGAAAAAGAGAAAGACAGAGGGGACGAAGTGCAGTTAAAGAAGGGAAAACTAAGAAGAAAGAAGCACATATGTGGGTGTATTTGTAGCCTGCATGAGCTACTGCCATGTGTTCCAACTAGGAAATAGATTGACCACATTGTTGGCATTCCTTTTATTATTATTTGAGGGTGTGGCCGAATAAATTTCCAGAGGAATTATATAAAATACCTTATAAAATTATAGAGTTCCTTATCCTTTTTCTTTTGACTTGAATTTTACCCTATCTCACAGGAGATGGAAAGGTGTATAAGAAGAGATTACTGAATAGTGTGAAGTCTCTCAAAGGTAAGAATCATGAGAACAGCAACTAAAATTTATTATGCTTTGCACTTGCTTTTTTAGATTTCTGATTAGAATCATGCCATGCCATTATTCTACTAGTACAGTGACACTGAACTTATGCCTAATAACCTACCACCCTTCTTTCAGTATAACTACATTTGAGGAAGTTATTCTTAGTAATATGCAGCAAGTTTGAGATTTTGATTTCATTTACGTTGGTTATCTTTATCAATTCATCGGACTTATCTAATTCTTCTTTTTCATCCATGATTAGTTCAATTAAAAGTCATAGCACAATGTTGAGGGAGAATTTTCTCCTCTCAACTCCAACATTGACTATCTGGGTTCATTTAAATGGCCAGTGTTTCACTGCACTTACGGTGGATGCGTACTCAAGGCTAGCATCTTCTACTTCCTGGACTTACTTGAATTATTTACATCCTCTTCTTTCCTAAGGGAAAAAAGTCAGTGTCAAGAACCTGAACACCCTTGCAAAGAACATGGGGATTCAGCTTGAGAAAGAGGACTTTCAGGACTTACTGAACCACCTGCCCATTGATGGTAAGTATTTCAGATACCACTGTACCTCAGGGCAAATCTTAGATTTTCTATCTGAGGCCTTCTGAAAGTAAAGCTATTTTTTAATATCTTTGAAAAACTTACGAAATATTTCAAACATCTATCAAAACAGAAAACAAACACTGTAACAAACACTTGTGTATCCACCGGCTGGAATCAATAAATGTTACCGTTTTGCCATATTTCTTTCATATATCTTCCTTCCTTCCTTCCCTTCCTTGTACACTTTTTTTTAAATAAGATAAAGTTTCATTAATGACTGAATAAGACCAATTTAGCTGGATAAAAATGTCACAGAGGCAAAGATAGTAGAATTCATTAGAAAGGATTTGCTAAGGGGTGAGCCCCAGGCTAAAAGTTCCTGAATTAGAGGGTTCATAGATTCAAATGCAGAGCCAGTGGCTTCCCATTAAAAACTTGGTGCAAGGGGCGCCTGGGTGGCTCAGTCGGTTAAGCGTCTGCTCAGGTCATGATTTCGAGGTCCTGGGTTGGAACCCCGCTTCAGGCTCCCTGCTCAGTGGGGAGTCTGCTTCTCCCTCTGCCTCTCCCCCTGCTCATGCTCTCTCTCACTCTCTCTCTCTCTCAAATAAATAAATAAAATCTTTAAAAAAAAAAACTTGACGAAAAACAACTTGTAAGAGAGCCAGACAGCACATCTTTCCGCACAGCCTGCACATGCCAAACCAAAATAAACAAATTGTCCTTCTTCCCTAATTCGGGGTATCTATTCTCAACTAATAGGAAGTGGGCAGGTGTGGCTAAGGCAGGCAGGCCACTGTGGCCCACACACGTCTGCGGCCCCTACCTGTCGCTGCTGAATTGCAACCCTTTGTATTACAACTTAAATTTTTCGTATCATTTTTCTAAGTCTAAGATTTGATCTCTTTGCCTGAATTGTCTTCTCTTACAGAGAATAAAATGGTTGATTTGAATGTGGTGATGGATGACGCAAAAGCTTTTACAGGTAAGAAGTTGTGGTAAACACGGAATTCATTATTAACTGAGACCTTAATGCTTTATAGAAAAAAAAAAAGATGTTGTTAAATAGTAGTTTTCTCTTCAGGCTATTACTGACATGCTAAGTTGTACCCCTACACATTTAATGGTTAAATGTTTGTTTTATAATCTTACTGTTTAATTTGGTATTTTTCCTGTATAGACCTATATTATGTGGAGTTTGGGCCAATAATGTTTTCTACTTCACCACTGTTTAAACAACCAAAATATAGGTGAACTCTGTTGAATCTCAAGGTGAAGCTTTTGTAGGACAGCCAGGAAATATGGTCACTGTGTCAAAAGACCCCATAATTCAGGAAATATATTGGTATTTGACTTATATCTGGGATTATATATGCTTTTCTTTTGCTTGAATTAAAAGTGTAAATTCTATTTCTGACATGATCTATACACCCAGATGTACTCAGAATCTATATAGGTTAACAAGTTTCATTGTCAATTTGCACTTCTAATTAAGCCTATTCCACTTAGGTCATCTTTTTCACCATTTGAAATCCTTCATCCGTTTCTAAAATTTTTATACGTTAACAATTTCCATCTTTCCAAAGGAGAGAAAGTTAATGTCAATAATCTGAGCAATGTGATGAGGAAAATGGGGCTAGTACTCACTGACGAGGAGAAGCAGCAGCTGCTAAAAACTCTACCCATTCATGGTGAGTATTTAGCACATCTTTGAAACCCAGATTTATGGGCTTGTGTATGAAAACTGCTGAAATTATATATGTGTATGTCCAGTAAAACCCATTTAGAAAGCACAGTTTCACAAAAGAAGAAATTCTGTCCTTGTCACTTACATTTTAATATTGAAAATTGGCAACATCTTTCACTGGTCCCCATCATCAAGGCTAAATTATCCTGTCGCCCTGGAGCATCACCTCACCTAAGTCATGACCAAGGGAAAAAGAAAAACCAGGAGAGTAAGAGTAGGAAGGAAAAGGGGAGAAATAGGGAGATAAAGAATTTTTAATTCAATGATAGGTAGGTTTATATCAGTGAAAGCTTTCTTTATCTTTGGTTTCATTCTTACTTGAGGGTAAAATAAAATAAAATCCTAAACAAATCTGAAGGGTTTTTTTCCCCCTGAAATTATGGATGTTGTATTGTCTTTTTGCTGTCTTTGTTAATCTTCCCTTCATTAACCTCTATTCTTAATTGTGCTTGTCTTACAGCTGATGGAAAAGTATATAAAAATAGATTGCTAAAAGGTGTGAAGGCCCTCAGTGGTGAGTGAGAAACACAGTGAAAGAGCAAATAAAAATAAAATCCTCATGTTTACCGTTTGCTTTGAAATGTTCCAACTTTGCTTCTTGCCAATTTTTTTTTAAGATTTTATTTATTTAGAAAGCGAGCATGTGTGTCTGCGTGAGTGGGAGGAGGGGCAGAGGGAGAGGGAAAGAGAATCTCAAGCCGACTCTGCTGAGCACAGAGCCCGATGCAGGGATCAATCTCACGATTTGGAGATCATGACCTGAGCCGAAATCAAGAGTCAGATGCTTAACCAACTGAGCCACCCAGGTGCCCCTGCTTCTTGCCAATTTTTTGATCCATTGTTATGGACTCAACTTACCATTTTTCTTTGGGTACGTTGACATTTTGTGATATAAGGAAAGTATCATCTTACTGTAAGAAGTTCTAACACTGTTTTCTAGTAAACACCCAGAACTGTACAACTGGTTGTTGTTTCAACCACAGGTAGATGTGCCAATTCTCCCTGTTCACCTCTCATGGAAAACTGAAGGGTGTCTGGGTGGCTCAACTGGTTGAGCGTTTGCCTTCAGCTCAGGTCATGATCCCAGGGTCCTGGGTTCAAGCCCTGCATCAGGCTCCCTGCTCAGCGGGGACCCTGTTCTCCCTCTCCCTCTGCTTGCAGCTCCCTTTGCTTGTGCTCTCTCTTCTTCTTTTCTCTTTCTCTGTCAAATAAATAAATAAAATCTTAAAAAAAAAAAAAACTGAAGCAAAGTCCCCTGGATGGGTATTAAGGAAAATATCCTATCTCTACTCCTTATACTAATTCTGTTGTAAACAATTATATTTTTTATTTTTAATTGGAAAAATATTTTTAAAACAGCAACTACTACAAGAAAACTATCCAATTCTACCACTTGGAAAACTGATAAAAGAAGTGTAAATCAAGTCATGGGGATCTAATGTAAAGCATGGTGACTATGGTTAATGATACCGTGTTGTATATTTGAAAGTATAAGAGAGTAGATTTTAAAAGTTCTCACCACAAGAAGAAAAAACTTGTAACTTTGTGTGGTGATGGATGTTAACAAGAATTATTGTGGTGATCACATTATAATATATACAAATACTAAATCATTAAAACTGATATGATATTTATATGTCAATTATATCTCAATTTTTTTAAAAGTGAGAGTCCCCCTACCTCCCACCAATCTCATACCTCCCCATAAAGGTAAATACTGTTTACTGTTTACCTTTTTCTCAATGGTTATCTTTCTCAATTTTTTCCTACTTTCAATAAACATATCTAAATCTGGGGGATAAATATATTAATAGTTTCTTTGTGTCCTTGTGGTTTACCCTCTAGTTGGGATTTATGATGCATGACCATGATTAGCATTTTTCACCCTTAAGCACCAATATTCATGTTCTTATTCCATGCCCTTCTTTCCTAAGGACCAAGGGTCAAACTCAGAAAAGTTAAATCTGTCATGGAAAACATGGGGATTAAACTCAAGGATGAGGAACTTGAGGAACTAATGGCCCAACTGTCAACTGATGGTGAGTGTTACGGGCATCATTTTGCTCTTCAAAGAAATAGTGAACACTTCTATCAGGACTGCTGAAAGTAGCCTGCCTTTGTAGTATTTAATGAAGTAAATGTAAATAGAAAAACTTAATCCTGACTTATTAGGAAATACTATCTCCAAAAATGCTTTTTAAAAGATCTGTTAGGGATACTACTTGCAAAACTCAGCCATGCCTGGGAATGCCACACATATAAGTCGCTGAAAGAAAAGTGACATTTTTTTTACCTCATGTATAAAGGAACTTGTTCATAAGGGAACGTTTAAGAGAAAAATTAACAAAGTCAGAAATCAAATGATGAATTAGGAGAAAATGGTTGTAAGGCAAAGAGCTCGTACCCCAAAGGTAGAAAAAGCCTTCACACATTGATAAAAAAAAAACATACTGAGAGTAGAAAAATAGGCAAATATACAAATAGATAATTCATGAAAGAGGAATGTAAATGCCCAGTAACATGTGAAAAGATGTCTAACCTCATCAATAATCATGAAAATATAAATAAAACAAAATAACAGTATTATTTTCACTCATTGGACGGGCAAAAATTAGCAAGACTGATAACGTCTACTTCTGGTGAGGGTATGAGGAAAGGGACTCCCTGACATATTTCAGGTGAGAGTTACCATTGCTATATATCTTCTTGGAAAAGTCATTTGGCATTATCAATGGGGGAAAAAATTCCCTTTTCCCTGGTGAATCCAGGCTACATGCCTCATCTATTGTATTAGCATTTCTTTGTACTGAGGCCTGGTCTTTGTTCTGCCACTAAATTGCT
The DNA here is from genome assembly GCF_964656455.1 of Halichoerus grypus. Taxonomy (NCBI): domain Eukaryota; kingdom Metazoa; phylum Chordata; class Mammalia; order Carnivora; family Phocidae; genus Halichoerus; species Halichoerus grypus. The sequence continues at coordinate 193,686,657 of NC_135713.1, forward strand.
GGCAAATAATTTAACCCTACCAAATGTTAGTTAGTGTCTTCGTATGTTAAATGGGAAGCTGAACTAAATGATTCTCTATGGTCACTTCTTGCTCTGAAATCAATATAGATAATACATGTTAAGTACTTCAGGCAGTGTCTAGAATACTCAGTAAATGTTTGTCATGATGATGGTGGTAGTGGTGAAGATAATGGAGAAGATGGAGAAGATGTTGAAGAAGAACAAAAGGAAGAAGAAATGGAAATTCTGTGACCTATAAATTAGTTTTGGCAGTTATAAAAAATATAAGTCCTAATAGAATAAATATTTGTTTACTAATTATGACCTTTATATAAATAAATAGGTAAGATGCAACTAGAGCGTTTTACAAGAAATCACTGGGCTCACTGGCTCCCTCCTCCAATACTGCTGTTCTTATTCTTGGCAACTTCAATATCTTCCATATAAATTAGGGCTTTTGACTTTACTGTGCAATAGACCCCTTTGACGGTATGATGAATGGATCACTTCTGAGTATAATATTTTTAAATGCATAAAACAAAATACATAAGATTACAAAGGAACTAATTATATTAAAATACAATGTATCAAAACATTAAAGATATCAATTATTAACACTTATTAACACATTTAACAAGTTCTAGTAGTAGATCTAATAATTATTAGAATTTTAAAGTAGTGATGAGCCTAAACAACTTTTCAACACATTCGCAACAACTACCATATAATATGAAAGTGTCAGTGATTTGTATTACTAACAAAGTCATAGGTTTTGCTACTACTACACTAATAATAATTGAAGAAAATGCTAAATTTAAGTTAGTTATTAGTGAAAATAAAGATATACAGTTGCCCCTTGGACAATGTGGGAGTTAGGGGCACCAGCCCACTGTGCAGTTGGAAATCTGCATGTAATTATTTTTTTTAAGATTTTATTTATTTATTTGAGAGAGAGAGAGATCACGAGCAGGGGGGAGGGGTAGAGGGAGAAGCAGACTCCCTGCTGAGCAGGGAGCCCGATGTGGGGCTCAATCCCAGGACCCTGGGACCATGACCTGAGCTGAAGGCAGATGTTTGACCAACTGAGCCACCCAGGCACCCTGCATATAACTTTTGACTCCCCAAAAACTTAATTACTAATAGCCTACTGTTGACTGAATGCCTTAACAGTAGCATAAGTCAATCAACACATATGTTATATGTATTATATACTATATTCTTTTTTTTTAATTTAATTTAATTTTATTATGTTAGTCACCATACAGTATGAGGGGGAGACGAACTGTGAGAGACTATAGACTCCAAGAAACAAACTGAGGGTTTTGGGGGGGGTTGGGTTAGCCCAGTGACGGGTATTAAGGAGGACACATATTGCATGGACCACTGGCTGTTATGCGAAAACAATGAATCATGGAACACTACTATATTCTTACAATAAAGTAAGCTAGAGAAAATAAGATGTTATTAAGAAAATCATAAGGAAGAGGGGCGCCTGGGTGGCTCAGTCATTAAGCGTCTGCCTTCAGCTCAGATCATGATCCCAGGGTCCTGGGATCGAGCCCCGCTTCGGGCTCCCTGTTCCGTGGGAAGCCTGCTTCTCCCTCTCCCACTCCCCCTGCTTGTGTTCCCTCTCTCGCTGTGTCTCTCTCTGTCAAATAAATAAATAAAATCTTAAAAAAAAAAAAATCATAAGGAAGAAAAAATACATTTACAGAACTGTACTGTATTTATCAAAAAAGTCCACGTAAAAGTGGTCCCGTATAGTTCAAACCCATGTCATTCAAGGGTCAACTGTATTTTTTCCCCATTCAAACTCAAGGATTCCCTGAATTCTATCATTAGAGGGTCCATAGACCCCAGGTTAAGAAATCCTGATTAAATCCTAATTAACGCCTGATATAAGTCATTCATCCAACACCCTGGCTTCCTGTTCCTTGACCTCTCTAATTTCAATCATCTTTTACTCCCATCCCCTTAATTGCTCCTCACATGGTGAGGACCTAGACCTTATCCTCACTTAATACTTCATCACCCCCAAAATCTCTATTTCATCTACCCACTCTCTGACCTTTATCCTTCCAGTTTATTTACTATGCAAACATCTCTGCCGTAGCACAATGTAAGAATGCCTGAAAAACCTCCCTTTCTGTAAAATTAAAATTGCCCACTAAAGTGAGCTTATGGGGAAAATTGGAGAAGCCCGTTCAAAATGTATACCACTTTGTAACCAGAACACTAACAAAAACAGCAATTGATACCGTGTGAGGAAGCTTAGACAGCCCAGGTAAAAAGCTCAGAGTAGCTGGAGACTATTAAAAAAATATACACACACACCCACAAGGAAAGAGTCGAAAAGCTAGCTTGCAGCTCTGAAATAATGTAGATGGAAGTAGAACCCTGAGCCAGTGAACCTGGGTCCCCTTCCTATATTACAGGCACTTATTTTTAAAAATTTTATTAAAATAGAACTGAAAAGCCCCCTGCCATAGCCAACCCAGAATTTTTCTTTTCCTTCTGACATTCTTAATTCTAATTCTTTCACTTAAGAAAAAATGTGTGTGAATGAACACTGTCCACATTGCTCTGACATTATTCCATTCAGCGACTGAATGTGATGAATTGGTGCTACTGAGCAGGTGCTGTAGCAGAACAGAGTGCAGAATTCCAGCTCTAGCTCCTCACCAGCCACATGGCAATCTCAGCTCCCATGGTGGGCTGGCCCTTCCACTTGTGCCCTGCATCTCTTTCCCACCTGCTTTCTCAAAGACTGAACTCCTGCAGTTTCCCACCTTTCTCTCCTGTGCCAACACTTTCTCCCTCTCTACTGTATCTCTCTAGAGATGCCACTGACTTGCAGATAATGCTTTCGTCTTCCCCTCATCCCCTGCTGCTACCACTCCACCTCTTAGTCCCTCTTCCCAGCAGAACCTCTCAAAACATTGTCATTACTTAGCCACACTTGTGGTGAACACAGCATAATGTATAAACTTGTCAAATCACTATGTTGTACACCTGAAACTAATGTAACATTGTGTGTCAAGTATACTTCAGAAAAAGAAACCCTAAACTTGTGGTTACTTTTTGTCTCTACTTCTTCACTCCCATTCACTCTTTTTTTTTTATGTTATGTTAATCACCATACATCACATCATTAGTTTTTGATGTAGTGCTCCACGATCCATTGCTTGCACTCAACACCCGGTGCTCCATGCAGAACGTGCCCTCCACAATACCCATCACCAGGCTAACACATCCCCCCACCCCCTCCTCTCTAGAACCCTCAGTTTGTTTTTCAGGGTCCATAGTCTCTCATGGTTCGACTCCCCCTCCGATTTCCCCCCCTTCATTCTTCCCCTCCTGCTATCTTCTTTTTTTTTTTTTAAACATATAATGTATTATTTGTTTCAGAGGTACAGATCTGTGATTCAACAGTCTTACACAATTCACAGTGCTCACCATAGCACATACCCTCCCCAATGTCTATCATCCAGGCACCCCATCCCTCCCAACCCCCACCACTCTAGCAACCCTCAGTTTGTTTCCTGAGATTAAGAATTCCTCATATCAGTGAGGTCATATGATACATGTCTTTCTCTGTTTGACTTATTTCGCTCAGCATAATACCCTCCAGTTCCATCCACGCCGTTGCAAATGGCAAGATCTCATTCCTTTTGATGGCTGCATAATATTCCATTCTAGATATATACCACATCTTCTTTATCCATTCATCCGTCAATGGACATCTTGGCTCTTTCCACCGTTTGGCTATTGTGGACATTGCTGCTATAAACATCGGGGTGCACGTACCCCTTCAGATCCCTACGTTTGTCTCTTTGGGGTAAATACCCAGAAGTGCAATTGCTGGATCGTATGGTAGTTCTATTTTCAACTTTTGGGAGGAACCTCCATACTGTTTTCCAGAGTGGCTGCACCAGCTTGCATTCCCACCAACAGTGTAGGAGGGTTCCCCTTTCTCCGCATCCCCACTAACATCTGTCATTTCCTGACTTGTTAATTTTAGCCATTCTGACTGGTGTGAGGTGGTATCTCATTGAGGTTTTGATTTGGATTTCCCTGATGCCGAGCGATGTTGAGCACTTTTTCATGTGTCTGTTGGCCATTTGGATGTCTTCTTTGGAAAAATGTCTGTTCATGTCTTCTATCCATTTCTTGATTGGATGATTTGTTCTTTGGGTGTTGAGTTTGATAAGTTCTTTATACATTTTGGATACTAGCCCTATATCTGATATGTCATTTGCAAATATCTTCTCCCATTCTGTCGGTTGTCTTTTGGTTTTGTGGACTGTTTCTTTTGCTGTGCAAAAGCTCTTTATCTTGATGAAGTCCCAATAGTTCATTTTTGCCCTTGCTTCCCTTGCCTTTGGCGATGTTTCTAGGAAGAAGTTGCTGCGGCTGAGGTCGAAGAGGTTGCTGCCTGTGTTCTCCTTTAGGATTTTGATGGACTCCTGTCTCACATTGAGGTCTTTCAACCATTTGGAGTCTATTTTTGTGTGTGGTGTAAGGAAATGGTCCAGTTTTGTTCTTCTGCATGTGGCTGTCCAGTTTTCCCAACAGCATTTGTTGAAGAGACTGTCTTTTTTCTATTGGACAGTCTTTCCTGCTTTGTCAAAGATTAGTTGACCATAAAGTTGAGGGTCCATTTCTGGGCTCTCTATTCTGTTCCATTGATCTATGTGTCTGTTTTTGTGCCAGTACCATACTGTCTTGATGATGACAGCTTTGTAATAGAGCTTGAAGTCCGGAATTGTGATGCCGCCAGCTTTGCTTTTCTTTTCAACATTCCTCTGGCTATTTGGGGTCTTTTCTGGTTCCATACAAATCTTAGGATTATTTGTTCCATTTCTTTGAAAAAAGTGGATGGTATTTTGATGGGGATTGCATTGAATGTGTAGATTGCTCTAGGTAGCATTGACATCTTCACAATATTTATTCTTCCAGTCCATGAGCATGGAACGTTTTTCCATTTCTTTGTGTCTTCCTCAATTTCTTTCATGAGTATTTTATAGTTTTCTGAGTACAGATTCTTTGCCTCTTTGGTTAGATTTATTCCTAGGTATCTTATGGTTTTGGTTGCAATTGTAAATGGGATCGACTCCTTAATTTCTCTTTCTTCTGTCTTGTTGTTGGTGTATAGGAATGCCACTGATTTCTGTGCACTGATTTTATATCCTGCCACTTGACTGAATTCCTGTATGAGTTCTAGCAGTTTTGGGGTGGAGTCTTTTGGGTTTTCCACATAAAGTATCATATCATCTGCAAAGAGTGACAGTTTGACTTCTTCTTTGCTGATTTGGATGCCTTTTATTTCTTTTTGTTGTCTGATTGCTGTGGCTAGGACTTCTAATACTATGTTGAATAGCAGTGGTGATAGTGGACATCCCTGCCAGGTTCCTGACCTTAGGGGGAAAGCTCTCAGTTTTTCCCCATTGAGAAGGATATTTGCTGTGGGTTTTTCATAGATGGCTTTTATGATATTGAGGTATGTACCCTCTATCCCTATACTCTGAAGAGTTTTCATCAAGAGAGGATGCTGTACTTTGTCAAATGCTTTTTCTGCATCAATTGAGAGGATCATATAGTTCTTGTTCTTTCTTTTATTCATGTATTGTATCACATTGATTGATTTGCAGATGCTGAACCAACCTTGCAGCCCAGGGATAAATCCCACTTGGTTGTCGTGAATAATCCTTTTAATGTACTGTTGGATCCTATTGGCTAGTATTTTGGTGAGAATTTTTGCATCCATGTTCATCAAGGATATTGGTCTGTAATTCTCCTTTTTGATGGGGTCTTTGTCTGGTTTGGGGATCAAGGTAGTGGTGGCCTCATAAAACGAGTTTGGAAGTTTTCCTTCCATTTCTATTTTTTGGAACAGTTTCAGAAGAATAGGTATTAATTCTTCTTTAAATGTTTGGTAGGATTCCCCTGGGAAGCCATCTGGCCCTGGGCTTTTGTTTGTTGGGAGATTTTTGATGACTCCTTCAATTTCCTTAGTGGTTATAGGTCTGTTCAGGTTTTCTATTTCTTCCTGGTTCAGTTTTGGTAGTTGATACATCTCTAGGAATGCATCCATTTCTTCCAGATTATCTAATTTGCTGGCATATAGTTGCTCATAATATGTTCTTATAATTGTTTGTATTTCTTTGGTGTTGGTTGTGATCTCTCCTCTTTCATTCATGATTTTGTTGATTTGGGTCCTTTCTCTTTTCTTTTGGATAAGTCTGGCCAGGGGGTTATCAATCTTGTTAATTCTTTCAAAGAACCAGCTCCTAGTTTTGTTGATCTGTTCTACTGTTTTTTGGTTTCTGTTTCATTGATTTCTGCTCTGATCTTTATTATTTCTCTTCTCCTGCTGGGTTTAGGCTTTATTTGCTGTTTTTTTTCTCCAGCTCCTTTAGGTGTAGGGTTAGGTTGTGTATTTGAGACCTTTCTTGTTTCTTGAGAAAGGCTTGTATTGCTATATACTTTCCTCTTAGGATCGCCTTTGCTGCATCCCAAAGATTTTGAACAGTTGTGTTTTCATTTTCATTGGTTTCCATGAATTTTTTAAATTCTTCTTTAATTTCCTGGTTGACCCATTCATTCTTTAGTAGGATGCTCTTTAGCCTCCATGTATTTGAGTTCTTTCCAACTTTCCTCTTGTGATGGAGTTCTAGTTTCAAAGCATTGTGGTCTGAACATATGCAGGGAATGATCCCAATCTTTTGGTACTGGTTGAGACCTGATTTGTGACCTAGGATGTGATCTATTCTGGAGAATGTTCCATGGGCACTAGAGAAGAATGTGTATTCCATTGCTTTGGGATGGAATGTTTTGAATATATCTGTGAAGTCCATTTGGTCCAGTGTGTCATTTAAAGTCTTTACTTCCTTCTGATCTTTTGCTTAGATGATCTGTCCATTTCAGTGAGGGGGGTGTTAAAGTCCCCCACTATTATTGTATTGTTGTCGATGTGTTTCTTTGCTTTTGTTATTAATTGGCTTATATAATTGGCTGCTCCCATGTTAGAGGCATAGATATTTACAATTGTTAGATCTTCTTGTTGGTTAGACCCTTTAAGTAGGATATAGTGTCCTTCCTCATCTCTTATTACAGTCTTTGGTTTAAAATCTAATTTGTCTGATATAAGGATTGCCACCCGAGCTTTCTTTTGGTGTCCATTAGCATGGTAAATGGTTTTCCACCCCTTCACTTTCAATCTGGGGGTGTCTTTGGGTCTAAAATGAGTCTCTTGCAGACAGCATATTGATGGGTCTTGTTTTTTTATCCAATCTGATAGCCTGTGTCTTTTGATTGGAACATTTAGCCCATTTACATTCAGGGTAACTATTGAAAGAGATGAATTTAGTGCCATTGTATTGCCTGTAAGGTGACTGTTACTGTATATTGTCTGTGTTCCTTTCTGGTCTATGTTACTTTTAGGCTCTCTCTTTGCTTAGAGGACCCCTTTCAATATTTCTTGTAGGGCTGGTTTTGTGTTTGCAAATTCCTTTAGTTTTTGTTTGTTCTGGAAGCTTTTTATCTCTCCTTCTATTTTCAATGACAGTCTAGCTGGATATAGTATTCTTGGCTGCATATTTTTCTCATTTAGTGCTCTGAATATATCATGCCATTCCTTTCTGGCCTGCCAGGTCTCTGTGGATAGGTCTGTTGCCATTCTAATGTTTCTACCATTGTAGGTTACATATCTCTTCTCCCGAGCTGCTTTCAGGATTTTCTCTTTGTCTCTGAGACTCGTAAGTTTTACTATTAGATGTCGGGGTGTTGACCTATTTTTATTGATTTTGAGAGGGGTTCTCTGTGCCTCCTGGATTTTGATGCCTGTTTCCTTCCCCAAATTAGGGAAGTTCTCTGCTATAATTTGCTGCAATATACTTTCTGCCCCTCTCTCTCTTTCTTCTTCTGGGATCCCAATTATTCTAATGTTGTTTTGTCTTATGGTATCACTTAACTCTCGAATTCTGCCCTCATGATCCAGTAGTTGTTTATCTCTCTTTTTCTCAGCTTCTTTATTTTCCATCATTTGGTCTTCTATATCACTAATTTTTCTCTTCTGCCTCATTTATCCTAGCAGTGAGAGCCTCCATTTTTGATTGCACCTTCCCATTCACTCTTTAGCACTCGTTCCCTGACCTGGAACTGAACAAGCCCTCAGTCATCAGTGACCTCTATCTCTTCCCAAGATTCATGGTCAAGTCTCTGTTCTTATTTTACTTGATATCTCAGCGGCATTTGACATAGTGACTAACCCCTCTTTATTGAGACATTTTTTTTCCTCCAGACTTTTAAAGCCCCATACTCACCTGGTTTTCTTCTTTCCTCACTGAGAGCTTCTTAGTTTCCTTTTCAGTTTCTGACTTTTTCCTCTGCAAGATTTCTAGATAATGAAGTGTCCAGGACTAGACTCTTGGCTGTCTTTTTTATCTACATCTTCTTCCTAGGAGATTGCATTCAGTCTCATTGGGTCAGATACCTTCTTTAAGCTGATAAAAGCAAATATATATCTCTAGCTCAACGTCCCTAAGTCAGGAATGGTATCTCAAACTATCTATTTGATATCTCCACTTAGATGTCCAAAAGGCATCACGAATTTAATGGAATAGTAATTAATTCCCTTAAAAAGCCTTAAGCCCTCCCCATCTCAGTAATGGCATCCCTTCTACCCTGCTGAGTGAGAAGGTGGGGGGTTAAGGAAGATGAGTAGTTTTCTCCCTTGATTTCTCCTTTCCCTTATATCCCACATTTAAATCTAAGCTCTACCTGAATATGTCCTAAATCCATTTATCACTGCCTCTACTGCTGCAGCCATAGCCCAAGACACCAATATCTCTTTCCTGGGCCACTGAAACCATCTCCTATCTAGTCCCCATTCCCCCGGTTTCCCCATCCTGCACACATCAGCCAGAGTGATCTTTTGAAAGCTGAAATCAGGTTAAATTACTCCCCTTCTTCATGGCCTCCAATGACATTCTGTTGCAACCAGACCAAAATTCCAACTTTATCGTCAGGAGCCAACAGTGCCCTTCATGATCTGGCCTGTGTCACACCAGCCTTTTCTCTGCCCCTCAATCATAACGAAAAGCAGCAATTGATACTATGTGAGGAAGCTTAGACAGCCCAGGTAAATAGCTCAAATTCATCCCCATCTTAAGGCTGTCACATGTACTGTTTTTCTAGTTGGAATGTTCCTCCCCTAGTTCTTTACATGACCATCCTCTTCTCATCATTCAGGCCTCAACCCAAATAGACCCTCCTCAGAAAGGCCTTCCCTGATTTCCCTGTCTAAAGCAGCCTACCATTACTGTTTATTATATAACCCTATTTTATTTTGATAACTTCTTAACAGTACCTCAAATGATCCTTTTTGTTTTGTTTACATGTTAATTGTCTGTTTCCCTCTGCTAGATGTACACTCCTTGACAGCAAGAACTCTGCAAGCTGGTTTACTTTTGTATCCCCAAAGCCTAGCAAAGTGCCTGGCACATAGAAGCTACCCCCTAAATATTTGTTGATTAACTGACTACATAAAAAAAAAATACTCAGGGTCAGGTTCATTTGTCCTCTCTCCCTATACTTACTGTAATGAATCACTTCTTAATTTAATGTTACTCTGGTGGTCTCTAAAGCAAAGGAAAAAGGGAGATACAAGAATGATTCATTATAGATCGAAACTTTCTTCATTTCTAAGATAGCACTATTATCTCTGAGGATAAGTCTGTAAAATTCTAAGGAAATTTTGGGGAAAAATTGCTGAATTCTTCTGGTCTTCATAGTTTCAGGGTCTCAGTAATATCAGCTTATCTGATTCTGAAGTTTATTTCCCTTGCCTTACAGATGATAGAACAGTTGGTCTGAATGATTTGATGGATACTGTCAGTTGCATCAAGGGTAAGTTGCAAGCTATGATGAAATGATATTATACATAACATCTGAATATTTTGCAATTGGTGGAGAAAAATATTTCCCCTTCATATATGTTTAAATTCTTTCATATGTGTTCCGTTTTTATGGATGCTTCCGAACTTGGGTAAACAATAATTAATGTGTGTTTATATATCAATGCCCATGACATTCTCTGAAATTTTCCCCAAAAGAGTTTTTCAACATAGTACTAGGTATCAAGAGCCAAAGAACTATTCCTTTTCCCCCACGAACCCTACTCCCAGGAATTTATCCTCTGGAAATAATTAAGCTGAATAAAAGAAAAAAAATCTCTGCCTAAAGCCTTTCAGAGAAATTTGAAACAGCCTAAACATCTAACAGTATGGGAATTACTACATACACCATGGCCTGCTAGGCTAGTGGGATATCATGTGTTGAAATGTTAACTGTAAAGATTATATGGCAATTTGGAAATATGTTAATGATGTAATATTAGGTCAGAAAAGCAAAATACAGAATTGTGTGTATATTAGATTTCCACACAATGAAAGTATAGCCTTATTGTCAAAGGCCAGAAATGGAATATGAAAAACTACAATGGTTTTTGTGGTAGGATAGTAGAATTATATTTTTCCCCTTTATTAATCTTTAATGTTGTTGCATTGTTTTTATGGTAAATGAGAAAAAATTACTTCTGTGTTGAGATGAATAAAAATCTTGGAATGCATAATGATCAGAGAAGCAAACTCCAAGCAAATATTTTTAAATAAAAATAAAATCTTAAAAGCTGGTCTATAGAAAAACACTGAATTTTCAAGTAGAGTAGGAGGAAGAGTAAAAATAAAACCAAATCCCTGTATGCAGCTTGATTTGCTATGGATTTTGCAGTAAGTCACCAGTCAATTCCTAACCCATGGTGTACTTTCTTTTTTGTAGCCACCAGAATTAAAGACACAGAACTTTTTTTCTTTTTTTTTTAAATTTATTCATTCATTTTATTTATTTATTTATTTTAATTTTATTTTATTATGTTATGTTAGTCACCAAACAATACATCATTAGTTCTTGATGTGGTGATCCACGATTCATTGTTTTCGTATAACACCCAGTGCTCCATGCAGTACGTGCCGTCCTTAATACCCATCACTGGGCTAACCTATCCCCCACCCCCCTCCCCTCTAAAACCCTCAGTTTGTTTCTCAGAGTCCATAGTCTCTCATAGTTCATCTCTCCCTCCAATTGCCCCCCCTTCATTTTTCCCTTCCTTCTCCTAATGTCCTCCATGCTATTCCTTATGTTCCACAAATAAGTGAAACCATATGATAATTGACTTTCTCTGCTTGACTTATTCATTCATTTTAGAGAGAGAGAGCTCAAGCAGGAGGGGCAGGGAGAGAAGAGAGAATCTCAAGCAGGCTCCGGGTGCAGACCCTGCACTGAGCACGGAGCCTGCCTGACACAGGGCTCTATCTCAGGACCCTGAGATCAGGACCTGAGCCAAAACTGAGTTGGATGCTTAACCAACTGTGCCACCAGGCACCCCAACACAAGACTGTTTTCTGACCCTCCTGTGAATCCTGAGCATATGTGAGCAATCATATATATAAGTACAGATAACATTTTTCATCCTTTATAGATAGTTCTATAATATTTCTACAATTTATTTCTTAATTTTTCTAAGGAGAGGTGATTGATATCCAGGACTTAGACAAATTTCTAGCAAATGAGGGGATCGAGCTCACAGAAGAAGACATGAAGGAGCTGATGTCTCATTTGACTGTTAATGGTGAGGTTTTTAAAAATTCTCTTGTCTTCCCAGAAGTGTGTCTTTGTTATCCTGTATGTAAGATCCTCAGAAATGATCCTTGTCTTTTTTTTAAAGATTTTATTTATTTATTTGAGAGAGAGAAAGCATGAGAGGAGGGAGGGTCAGAGGGAGAAGCAGACTCCCCACTGAGCGGGGAGCCCAATGCAGGGCTCGATCTTGGACTCCAGGGTCATGACCTGAGCCAAGGGCAGACGCTTAACTGACTGAGCCACCCAGGCACCTGATCCTTGTCTTTTTATCACCTACAACAATGCTTCTCAGACTTGAACATGCATATGAATCACCTGGGCATTTATTAAAATGGAAATTGTTATTTGGGTCTGGGTTGGAGCCTGAAAAATTCTACATTTCTAACAAGTTCCCAATGGTGCCAATGCTACTGGTCTATGGACCACACTTTGCCTATAAAGGTCCTAAAAGATGAAGAAATGATACATTAAGATTGTGCCCAGACTTTCATTTCTTTTTTTTTTTTTAAGATTTTATTTATTTATTTGACAGAGAGAGACACAGTGAGAGAGGGAACACAAGCAGGGGGAGTGGGAGAGGAAGAAGCAGGCTTCCCACGGAGCGGGGAGCCCGATGCGGTGCTTGATCCCAGGACCCTGGGATCATGACCTGAGCCAAAAGCAGATGCCTAATGACTGAGCCACCCAGGCACCCCCTGGCCTTTCATTTCTTAAGTCACAAGTACAAGCAATATGTTAATTTGTGCCTGAGAGCAGGATTCCAGCCCAAAAATAAGAAGGGAAAATATTAGGGTAATTAAAATTAAAAAATAAAAATGAGGGAGAAATACACAAGAGGAAGCAGGGGCATTAAGGGTTAACTTATTTCATTTATGCTTGCTCTTTTGTTTGCTTGTTGAGATTTTTTTTTTTTTTTTAAAGATTTTATTTATTTATCTGACAGAGAGAGAGAGAGAGACAGGAGAGAGGGAACACAAGTAGGGGGAGTGGGAGAGGGAGAAGCAGGCTTCCCGCCGAGCAGGGAGCCCGATGCAGGGCTCGATCCCAGGACCCTGGGATCATGACCTGAGCCGAAGGCAGCCGCTTAACCGACTGAGCCACCCAGGCGCCCCGCTTGTTGAGATTTTTATTATTGTTTATTGAATCTGGCTACATGACTTATCTGCTGACTCTTCTGTTCTATAGTTACTTTAGTCTTTTTTTGTTTCTACTACTTTCTTTGTTGTTCTGATTTTTTAAAAAAGTGATCTGGGAGCATTTGGGGAGTAGCATTTCTTACCATAGTGCTTCAGTGATGTTGCTGTACTCCTCTGACCTTGAATGTTTAAGATTGTATATTGATTTATTCAACCAACAAGTATGTATTGATCACTGAATATGTGCAGGCACTATACTAGGTACGAGGAATATAAGAATGAAGCAGAGAGTACAGACTTGGTTTTCTCCGCTAAGCCTAACTGGAAGTAGGAAGTAAAGCACTGAACCAATATGTTTCTCAAATCCCAGTTTTAAAGCAATAAATTTGAACCTATTCATTGCAAACATCATCTTCTGTTCTCTCCAGTTTATTGTTTCTTCTTATTCACCTAGACTTTCTTCCTCTCCTCTCTCCAATGGAGAAAAGTCTCCTTTCAACACCTCCAATCCATTGCTCTTGACCTGATCATCTCCCACTTTGTCAAAAATTATTTTTTAAATTGAGATATAATTGACATATAACATTATATTATATTTCAGGTGTACAATATATGATTCAATATTTTTATAAAAAATCATTTCTTCCATAATTCCTTCCCAACACTTTCAATTTCATCTCTTTCTCTCTACTCTGCCTATGAAGAGGCACATAGTCCCCCACTCCTTTTAAAAACTAACCTTCAGCTGGTTCTTCTACCTCATAATTATGATCATTCATCCCTCATTCCTTTCTCAGTCTGCTTTTTTATTGTCTATAGGAGCCACTTCTGCTTCCTCGCTTCACATTCTCTTTGAATCCTTACAATTGGCTTCCCCAGTCACATAGCCTGCAACTCTACTGAAATAACCCTCAGAATCTGAAATCATGAATAATTTACTTTGCCAGCCTCACTTATTCTAGCTTCCGAACATGGGAACAAACGAGGGTTTATTTCTCAGTCTTCTCAGTTTTAATTCCTTCCCTCCCTTGATTATATCAGTCCTTGATTGTTGCTTCATTATCAACTCTCTATGGTAGCAGTTCTCAAATCAACATCTAGGGGCACCCCATCTTTTGGAAGGTCCATGAGATTGAAACTATTTTTAAAATAACACTAAGACAGTATTTACCTTTATCATTCTCATTCACTCACAAGTGTACAATAGCTTTTCTAATAAGCTACATGACATATCCACACATGATATATCTGAAAAACCTATTAAAATATTTCTTTTCTGGGTGACTGGGTGACTCAGTCAGTTGAGCATCAGACTCATGATTTCGGCTGTTTCAGGTCATGATCTCAGGATCCACTAGGTGTGGAGTCTGCTTGAGATTCTCTCTCTCTCCCTCTGCCCCTCCGCCCACCTCATACACTCTCTCTCTCTCTCTCTCAAAATAAATAAATAAATAAATAAATAAATAAATAAATAAAATAATAAAATATTTCTTTTCTGACTACATAACTCTATAAGGCCAGATTTTCTCCAACCAAGAAAACATATCACAGCAAACTAAATGCAGAAACAGACTGAGAATCCCAGCTGTCTTCTATTAAGCCAGACATTAAAGAGATTTGCAAAAATGTAAAACAATGTTATTTTAGCTTAAGCTGCTATAACAAGAATACCATACACTGTGTGGCTTATAAACAATAGAAATTTATTTCTCACAGTTCTGGGGCCAGAAGTCCTGAGATCAGGGAGCCAGCAAGGTTGAGTTCTGGTGAGAACCCTCTTCTGGGCTACAGATTGTCACCTTCTCGTGGTATCCTCACATGGCGGAGAGCACAAAGCAGCAGGCTCTCTCCTGATCCATAGGGGCACTAATCCCATTCATGAGGGTCTCATTTCAGGATCTCATCCTATCCTAATCACCTGCCCAAAACCCTGCCTTCTCATACCACCATATTGGAGACAGAATTTTAATATATGAATCTGGGGGGACACAAATGTTCAATCAGTAACACTACCTTTCCCACTAAATTTTAATGCCTTAATTTTTTCATTTTTCAATTGATACATATTTTTCACTAAAAAGTATGTTAATATGTACTGGATTTATTATTGCTATCTTAAAATATTTTTTAAATTTCTCAGTTTTAATATCTAATATGGTAATTAAACCCACATAATAGCTGTAACTCACATAAACCTCTTAGAGGTCCTCAAAAATTGTTAAGAATATAAAGAAGTCCTGAGACCAAAATGTTTGAAAGCCTTTGTTCTCTGGATTATTTTTTGTCACCACTGTGTTTACAGCTGCCTGCTGAATATTTCTTCCTTTTTGTCCCACTGGCACCTTAAGCTTTTTTTGTGGAGGAAGAGTGGACTTTTCCTTAAACACCAGATGCATACAGTTGAGCTAATCAAACTCCTCAGTTATGGCACACTATCATCATTGATCCATGCAAGGACCCCTTGTGTTTTGTTTTATTATTTTCTCCTTTACCTCCTACTTCTGTTCCTATTTCCTTCCCCCCATCATAGGTACATTCTCTATTATATCTAATGTATGCTCTTCCAATCTACCTTCCTCATGTTTATTTTAGATATGTGTGTATCCCTTTAAAAATTCAATGTGTGTGGTATTTAATTTCCTTAAATGGTATCGTGCTATAAAACTCATTCTATTTCTTTTTTTCAATCAACATTTTTAACAGCCTTATTGAGATAGAGCTCACATACCAAACAATTTAGCCATTAAAGTATATAATTGGATGGTTTTTAGTTCTCACAGATATGGGCAACTATCACCACAGTCATTCTAGAACATTTTCATCCCCTAAAAAAGGTGCTATGTATATGCAGAAGGTACTAAGGGAGCATCTAGCCAAGACCAGGGTTTTCTGGAAAAGACCCTAAGCTGAACAAGTATGGGAAGATCATTCCAGCCAGAGAAACATACTCTGTAATCTCAAGAGTGATAAATACAGCACCTCAAATGTGTTGGTTCTCAAGAAATCCTTGTTGGAAGAAAACACAGAGCAGGTCCTTCTCTACCTATTCCAACTCTAAGCAATTGGCCAACATAGTCTCTTCATATCTTTTGTTTGTTTTAATGTCATCTGAGTTTGGAAAAGATGCTGCCAGATTTGAGCCCTGGTTCTTCTTGTAATATCCCTTCTCCACGTATAACCTTTGGAGTGTCATATCTTGAAACACAGAAAAGAGGAATTGTATTGAAGAAGTAGAGAGATTTGTCTCGCTAAAGATTTATCCTTTCTTCCATCATACTCACCTGAGGGGAAAAATGAATCCAATTCCCAAGCAAACCAGTTTCTCTAATTCTTCTGTCTCATGGGAGAAGTTCCAGCCTGCCATGGCATTTTAATAATTTCACAACTTTTATCAGTTTTTATGAGTTTTTTATTTAAATTCAATTAATTAACATATAGTATATTACTAGTTTCAGAGGGAGAGTTCAGTGATTCATCAGCTCATATAACACCCAGTGCTCATTATATCACATGTCCTCCTTAATGCCCATCACCCAGTTACCCCATCCCCCCCACTCGCCTCCCCTCCAGCAACCTTCAGTTTGTTTCCTAGAGTTAAGAGTCTCTTATGGTTTGTCTTCCTCTCTGATTTCATCTTATTTCATTTTTCCCTCCCTTCCCCTATGATCCTCTGTCTTGTTTCTTAAATTCCATATATGATAACTGTCTTTGACTGACTTAATTTCGATTAGCATAATACCCTCTATCTAGTTCCATCCATGTTGGATGCAGAGAAGGGAACTCTCTTACACTGCTGGTGGGAAAGCAAGCTGGTACAGCCACTCTGGGAAACAGTATGGAGGTTCCTGAAAAAATTAAAAATAGAACTACTGTACAACACAGCAATTGCACTACTAGGTATTTACCCAAAGGATACAAACATAGTGATCCAAAGGGGAACCATCTGCACCCCAATGTTTACAGCAGCAATGCCCACAATAGCCAAAACATGGAAAGAGCCCAGATGTCCATTGACAGATGAATGGATAAAGAAGATATAGTATATATATACAATGGAATATTACTCAGTTTTTATGAGTTTTTATGTGACTTCCTCTGTGTCTGATTCAAATGTTTTACAGGAAATGGGAAGGTTAGAGTGGATTCAATAATGGAGAGCCTAAAGAAGTTTAAATGTAAGTGGAAATTCATGATTCACTTTATAAAAATGGATAATCTGGTGCTATAAGTTTATTTTTACATATGTTTTCTTGGTTATAAAAGTAATACATATTCATTATAGAAAATTTCTATATTCAAAAAATGAAAGAATGCAAAAGGAAAATTTTAATAATTCTTAATTCTATCACCCAATGATAATCTATAATTTTTCTCAGCCCTAATTTTTTCCTTATACAAACACAATTTTTGTGCATTTAGCTTTAAAGTCCCACTTTCAAACTACTTTTCCATTTTCTTATTAAAACTAAAATTTTACCTATTGATAGGTATGTCTGATGACCTAAAGTTCCTTTTTGGATGCCTGTGAAATTTAACACATAACCTCAGTACTTTCTGTTTGCAGGCCTCTTAGCATATTTATTTCTAAAATAAGTTTCCCAGTGCCAAACGCCACCATCTGTACTTACTTAAAAAGAATGAATGGGAGGTTTGAAAATGATGCTGTGATTATGGTGCTGTGAATTGTTTAAGACTGATGAATCCCAGACCTGTACCTCTAAAACAAACAATACATTATATGTTAAAAAAAAAAAATTAGTAGGAAGGGAAAAATGAAGGGGGGGAATCGGAGAGGGAGATGAACCATGAGAGACTGTGGACTCTGAGAAACAAACTGAGGGTTCTAGAGGGGAGGGGGTGGGGGATGGGTTAGCCCGGTGATGAGTATTAAAGAGGGCACGTTCTGCATGGAGCACTGGGTGTTATGCACAAACAATGAATCATGGAACACTACATCAAAAACTAATGATGTAATGTATGGTGACTAACATAACATAATAAAATAAAATTTAAAAAAAAATGATGCTGTGAAACTCGTCAGGAGAGGCAAGTTAAAACTTGTCTTCTGCCCTCCTGCCCCCCCCAAAACCTTAATCTGTACTTCATTCTCCAATAATTTTGATTTGCTTTCTGCACCAGCATTTTTCAACAAGAATGATTTTTTTTTTAATTGATGTGTCTCTGAAAGCCTGATTGTGTTTCAAAAAGAATTTAAGAATAAGTTAAGGTGCTTTATGTAAGTATCTACAAAATGAATCTTAATAAGAGAAGATAAATTTAAATTCTGGGCACCCACACTTAACATTTCCAAATGAGTCTTGTTATATTTTATTATTTGCAAAAGAAAAAAGATTTCTTTGAATAGGTCCCATTCTATCCCATATATTGCTGCTTCTGTCACTGGTGCCAGAAAACTTTCAAAAATGTCTGCTTGGTAGCTTTTAACTCCAGCATTTAAAATCGTGATGCTGAATTTAGGGATATTGAAGCAATCCTCTGTGATCATGTATAAGATCAGTGTTCATCAATAAACACTTATTGAGTACCCAAGCACTGTGAAAAAGAAAGTTCAGCAATGAAAAAGGGACAAGCAAAGTTCCTGCTCTCAGCAAGCCTGTTTTTGAGTAGATAGTATGTGCCCAATAAATGCTTGTCGATTGACTAATAGAGGTTCTAGTCTCCTGCTTTCAGATAATGGAAGATTCACTAACCCAAGCAGCTGTATCGAGGTTGTTCTCATAACAACCCTCCCAATCTGGGCCACTCAGAAGAAAGAGTTATGTAACACTATGTAAAACCCCAGGGCGTGTAAGTGAGCCACCCAAATCAGAGTCGATGGTTAAAACCCTTCTACAAAGCCGAGAGAGCACGGCCTCCCAGTCCCGTCTGCTTACTTTTCCGTCCTTCTTCTTTTTCCAGGTTTTTCTTCTCTTCTTCCTGTCTCTATTAATAGATTATTTTTCTCTCACTCCTGCTGCCACTTGTTTTCCTAGTAGTGTTGCCTTTTTCTCTTTTCTTTCCAGTCTCTGTCAAACGTATACTGTTCACATGCCTACCCTGCTCTCCCACTTGCTTTCTGCACTGTGTAAGCCCATTCCACTTGCTGCCACCAAAATATATGTTATTCTGTGAAGTCCACAGTACACTAAAGAAAATGTAGACATTGAAAAGTATGTTTCATAATTTTAGAAACTTCTAACAGCAGTGTCTACTCCTCAAATTCATCAAATACTACTCAGTGTCCACTTACTAAGTTTTCTTTATAGATACAGGTATTAAGGGAACAGATTTTATTTCTGAATACTATATACTGTATTGACTTTTTTTGTACATTCAAACACATCCTACCTATGATTTAAGTTTTCACTCTCAACTTTTGATGACTAGACATACTCATTTTTTAGACAATGGCATTTTTTATACTTATCTTTTTTTCTCCAATCCCCATTTCACCATTTCTATTTTTCTAAGGAATAAAAGTAAATTTCAGTTACCTAAGCATAATAACATGAAAATGACACTTTATATGAACAACTTCAAGCCCTGCTAATATTTCATGTCATTTGATGGTGAACATTCAAAATTCCACTCTGGCCTGCAATGTTGTAGGTTGTAGGGTTCTGTATGAGAATTTCTAAAACCATACTTATTAGGGCTATAAAGAAACTCTAAATACATCTAGAAAAAAGCCTACTGTGTAAAAATAAAGTCTGCCTCTTGTCAGAAACAGAAATCTTCCAAGTCCCATTCCCAACCAGAGTGGTGCCACATGCAGCATCCTAGAATGGCATAGGATGCCTCTAGCAAACTAATGTCTAGGCAGGGAGAAGAACCAAGCAGTAGAGAAGAAGAGAAGAATGAGAGGGAAGGGAGGGAATAAAGGTGTTTGATAGGTGCTTCTTAATCATACAAATCATGTGTTTTATGTTAGTATTAATCTCTCCCTTTGCATAAGGAAAATACACCTACTTTATGTGTACTGCCCTCTGCATGACGTATTACCCTCCACAGCCTTCACAGCCTAAAGGTACCACCAGAACTTTTCTGTGTTTCCATAACCTGCAACTGACCTTTCTTGATATCAAAATAGCATTATTGGCTTTATCTGGTCAAACTAAACCAAACTTAGGGAATTGAACTATTATACCCAGCACTTTTCTCCTGAGTTAATCTCCTTGTGCATAGAAAACCAAACTACCCAACATTTTGAGAGGAAGAAAAGAATTGAATCAGTACTATTAAAGTACTTGTTTCATTGTTGTTGTTCTGGCCACAGGGTAGAGTAGGGCAAGGCGGAGAGATTTTTAGTCAATATTATAATGAATATTGTATGTACACACTTCACAGGAGAATTCACTAGAAAGAAATATCTGTACCACTAAAAGGCATATAACTCGTCAACAGTTCATAACCAAAGCACTAATGAAAATGAAATGGATAGCAGGTTGTCCTCCTTGTTGACAGTCAACAAGTTTTCAAAGTCACTTCACTTCTTTTCATCCTAAAAGATGATAAGTGAATAGTCTTGCCTTCAATGTTGACTCTATTTTTTGTTTCAAAAACAATTTTTTGGAGCTTGACACATTAAGGCACCAAAAGAGGCAACATGAATTAAGAGGTATATCACTAACTGGGGATGAAAGAATGCACTTGTCGTGATGAGCGCCAGTGTTGTATGCAAGTGTTGAATCACTATATTGTACACCTGAAACTAATATTACAGTGAATGTTACCTAGCTGGAATTTAAATAAAAACTCTAAAAAAAAAAAAAAAGAGGTATGTCACATATAACTGACATTTTCTCTTCACTTTCCCACTCATTGGAGGAAAAAATAAAAGAAAATTATAATTTGCTCCTGTTCTACTTTTCAAAACTTCGTAAATGTATATAATTTTGACTCTTAATCTTCTCTTTAAGCAAAAGGGATGGTGCCACTACATAAGTGGATGAAAACTGGACATGATACTAAAGGTGAGTCTGTTCCTAGCAGATAGTAGGGTATCTGCTGAAGGGATGAATGGATGCATGTATGCATTCATTTAAACAGTCGGTTAGTGTCTACCATGTGCCAAGCCTTATTCGACATGTTTAGGACAAAAATCCTTACCCTCATGGCACTTACACTCTAGTGAAGAGATATATGCAACAAAAAGAATAAGATAATAGTATGACAGAGATTACAGAGATTAAAATAAAGCAAAGGTACTTTTCCAAAGAAGACATCCAGATGGCTAACAGACACATGAAAAGATGCTCAACATCACTCATCATCAGGGAAATACAAATCAAAACCACAATGAGATACCACCTTACACCTGTCAGAATGGTGTTGGCAAGGATGTGGAAAAAGGGGAACCCTCTTGCATTGCTGCTGGGAATGCAAACTGGTGCAGCCACTCTGGAGAACAGTATGGAGGTTCCTCAAAAGTTAAAATTAGAACTACCCTATGATCCAGCAATTGCCCTACTAGGTATTTATCCAAAGGATACAAACATAGTGATTTGAAGGGGTACATGCACCCCAATGTTTATAGCGCATTATCACCAATAGCCAAATTCTGGAGAGAGCCCAAATGTCTATCAACTGATGAATGGATAAAGAAGATGTGGTATATATATACAATGGAATATTACTCAGCCATCAAAAAAATGAAATCTTGCCATTTGTAACAACGTGGATGGAGCTAGAGTGTATTATGCTAAGTGAAATAAGTCAGTCAGAGAAAGACAAATACCATACGATTTCACCCATATGTGAAATTTAAGAAAGAAAACAGAAAACAGATGAACATATGGGAAGGGGGGGAAAAAAGGAGAGAGGGAAACAAGCCATAAAAGACTTTTTTTAAAAGATTTTATTTATTTATTTCGAGAGAGAGTGCAAGCAGGGGGAGGAACAAAGGGGATGGGAGAGGGAGGGGAAAGAATCTCAAGCAGACTCTGTGCTGAGCACAGAGCCTGACATGGGCTCGATTTAACACCCCCGAGACCATGACCCGAGCTGAAACCAAGAGAGTGTTGCTCAGTAGACTGAGCCACCCAAGCGCCCTGAGACTCTTGACAGTAGAGAACAACCTGAGGGTTGACGGGGGGAAGAGGTTAGGGGATGGGCTAGATGGGTGATGGGTATGAAGGAGGGCACTTGTTATAAGGAGCACTGGGTATTGTATGTAAGTGATGAATCACTGAATTCTACTCCGGAAACCAATATTGCACAGTGTGTTAACTACCTAAAATGTAAATATAAAAGGTGAATAAATAAATAAAGCAAGGAAAAGGGAGTGTAGGGAATTCTGCAAGTGAGGGAAGGTAATCAAGAAAGGCCTTGCTGATAAAGGACACTTAAGCAAAAAGATAAAGAGGTAAGGGAGTGAGCCATAAATAATCTGAGGCAAGAGCACTCCATGCAGAGGGCAGAGCAAGTGTAAATGCCTTTATACAAGAGCATGCTTGCAGTATTTGAGAAAAAGCTAATTGACCATTCTGGCTAGAACAGAGTGAACAAGGGCAATGTAGGAAGAGATAAGGTCATAGAACTAGGTGACAGGACCATCACATTCGGTCACATAGTCTATGCAATGCGCAATTCCAGGGTTGTACAATATGATGTCCCAATAAGGAGGTGATGCAGGTGCAGCCAGGAACAGATCATATAAGCCTTGAAGGCTATTATAAAGGTTGGATTTTACTATCACTCGATAAACTTTGCTTTGCTGCTCACAAAAATAAATAAATAAATAAAGGTTGGATTTTTACCCTGAGTGACAGGAAAATACCGGACGATTTGAACAGAGACATGACATGATCTGACTTAAGTTTTGAAAGGATTATCCTGGCTTCTATGTGTAGGATAGATTGGCAGGTAGTGGATAAGGCAAGAGCAGAAGCAGGGAGACCAGTTAGACCAGAACAACAGGTAGAGGTGGAGATGGTGGAAAGTAATTTGATTACATATATATTTTGAAGATGGAATCAACAATATTTCTGGCTAGATGTATTCCCTGATGTATCCCAGGGCCTAGAACAAAATAGGCACTAAAAAATATTTACGGAATGAATGGATTGGATTAGATGGGTGGCTCAGTCCGTTAAGCATCTGCATTCTGCTCAGGTCATGATCCCAGGGTCCTAGGATCGGCCCCACATCAGTCTCCCTGCTCAGCAGGGAGCCTGCTTCTCACTCTGCCTGCCGCTCCCCCTGCTTGTGATCTCTCTCTCTCTCTGACAAATAAATAACAATAAAAAAAAAAACTTAAAAAAAATACTAAACCGGGGCACCTGGGTGGCTAAGTGGTTAAGCATCTGCCTTGGGCTTGGGTCATGATCCCAGGATCCTGGGATCGAGCCCCACATCGGGCTCCCTGCTCAGCAGGAAGCCTGCTTCTCCCTCTCCCACTCCCCCTGTTTGTATTCCCTCTCTCGCTGTGTCTCCCTCTGTCAAATAAATAAATAAAATCTTTAAAAAAAGATACTAAACTGTATGCTTAAAATGGTTAAGATCATAAATTTTCTTTTTTTACCACAATTTGAAATAATAATAATTAAAATAATAATATTAATATATTTCTCAACAATCCCATCCAATAGGAACTGCCATTATTCCCATTTTAATCTTGGTAGGCCCTAACATAGTAGGCCCTTATTAAATACTTGTTTAATTAATTTGTAAATTAAACCATCCCTTTCTTTCCCTTTGTATCCCAAAGCAGAATAGGAGGCAATGTACCAAGTTCAGAAAGACTAGGGAAATGTCAAATTATGCCCACAATAAACAAACTCTGAGAGCAGGAATAGAAAGCCTCTAGAACTGCAGCTACTAAGCGAGGCCTGAAATAATTTGGGGGGCTCAAGCTAAACATTGGGTGCCAAAGGTATCTGTGCTTGGCCATGATGAAGACTAAAGACATGCCTAACTCCTGTCCTAGATGATTTACAATGCCATGAGACATGTGAGATCTTGAATATTAAGGTTTCTAATTAAAACAATCATAATCTTTTTGTAATTGTTCTTTTTAAATCACTCTTTCCAATAATACTATAGTCTACAAACCTATGAGAGTTTGGGATACTTTTGTCCTTCCTGGGCTTAAGCAATTAATGAAATGGTACTTAATCACCATTCAATCAAGGCATTTAGGTAAAATTTTTCATTTGAACAACTTCCAACTGACTAATGTTTAACATGAAACTATAGTAATACAGAATTAAAACAAAAAAACCCAAAAAACCAAAAAACTTCCCCTTCCCTGAAATCTCCACAGTGTCAAAATGTTCTCACTCTGTAATTGACACCCACACATCCCCAAGGATGCTAAACAGACCACATTGAAAACATGGTTGCTCTAAACCTGGAAGGAGCTTGTAGGTCATTCTCACCTGGGCCTGAGCCTGAGAAGTGAATGAGGTCACAGTTGTATGATGGAACAAACCCTTTATTGGATTCTTGATCTGATTGAAGCCCAGAAGTGGTAGGTAGCATGGCTTAAAAGTAGGCAAATATCTGGATTTTGTAGGAATCTATGCTGAGTCCTTTTTTTTTTTTTTAATCTCTCATCTCTATGAGAGATTGAAGGTAGTTTTTTTAAAGTAATGATTATTTTGCGCCATGAGGATGATTTCACAGCCCCTTTCAAGTGCCTAAATTATTGAGCCTCTCCGGAGTTCCCAGCTCTGTGGTAGGTTTCCAGATTTTGAACACGTGTAATTGAGTTGTTTAGAAACAACTGGCTTTCCAGGCTCTGAGGTGAAGACTTAGGAAAATGGACCAAACTGTAATTACACATTCAAAGACTTTCTTTGTGGTTTCATAGTATTTGTCTATCATTCCTAAATCAGCAACCCAGTATTCTTTAATACAGTCTACACTTTGAAAATTGCAATGGGAGAGGTAAAACCACCAATAGAAGGGGGAAGCCCTACCAACCCAGCTCCTGGTCCATAGGCCCTGATACCCAAACTGCTGAAGTGGAAAGGCAGGACCAGGGAGGCTCTAGTGGTTAAAAGTCCATTCAGGAGGGTCTAGGGTGGTGAAAGAGCATTGTATCCCACCTCTGCTCCTACATTTGGGTTCCCATACAGTGGGTTCATAAGAACTGACAGGGCAGGGATGGACCTCCCAGAAGGAAATCCTAGAAAATATTTATTACCAGGCAGGTATCCAAGATATAAACAATTAGGTAAATATTTTAGAAATGCTGTAACATTTTATTCTCTGTCAATTATAATATGAAATGTTCTGATTTAAAAAATAAATTTTGTCTTTATTTAAAGTTATTTAAATAACTTTTTGCACATATTTCCAGGATGCTTTATCTATGTCACATGGTATTACTTATTTTTATATATGATTAGAATGATACCATTGGGGGGGAGACAAGGATAAGACATTTTGCTTAGAGATCTTGGGACAGTGAAGAGATCCTTCCACATGGCCTTCCAACTTTGCACATACCTCTAACTTGAATTTGCACATATTACCATTCCTCAAGGCCCTGGACTTCAAAATCTAGGTCTTGAGCTAGGAAAGTTGCAAAAGAAAATAGAGGAATTAATCTGTGATTTGATCCTATTTGTATCTTCTGAATTCCAGACAGAGTTATTGGCCCCATGGCAGTTTCTGACATTAAATCAAAATTTAAGCTAAATCCTCTAACAAAAGTACCCAGCTCCCATGGCAAGAGGTAAGTAATGAATATATTCGGGTGATAGATTAAGGTAAAGAATTATTTTTTTTAAGATTTTACTTATTTACTTATTTAGGTGGCTCAGTCAATTAAGTATCTGCCTTCAGCTCAGGTCATGATCCCAAGGTCCTGGCATTGAGTCCCACGTTGAGCTCCTTGTTCAGCAGGGAGCCTGCTTCTCCCTCTGCCTGCCGCTCCCCCTGCTTGTGCTCACTCTCTCTCTCTCTCTAACAAATAAATAAAATCTTTTACTTATTTAGAGAGAGAGAGAGAGCACGTGCATGCATGAGCAGGGGGAGGGGCAGAGGGAGAGGAAAGAGAGAATTTCAAGCCAACTCTGCTCCAAGCACAGAGCCCGACTCAGAGCTTGATCTCATGACCCTGAGATCATGACCTGAGCCGAAATCAAGAGTTGAACACCCAACCAACTGAGCCACCCAGGCGCCCCGAATAGATTAAGGTGAAGAATTATTAAGGTGATAAATATTATAAATAACCATAAAGGTTGTGAGGAAACAAGTTAGAAGGCTCTTCAAGTACCTTGTGATAAATTTGGTTATAAAACCAAATATATGAATTGAAGAGAAAGGTTTTTTATGAAAAGAAAAAAATATATATCCTTTTAGATTGGAGAAACAAAAAGTCCTCTTTCCTGTTCCCCCAAATGAGAGGGAATTTTTGTGTGGGGGGTCAGAATACTCTAGAGGGCTTAAGAAGTTGTCAGTAATACATTAAGATATTTTGAGTGCCAGTTTAAAGGAGAATAATGTTAGAGGATCAGAAAGAAGACCTAATCCCCTAAGCAAGTCAATATAGTCTATAGCTCAAATATGGCCAGTGAAATGAAATCTGGGTAAATTAGTCGTGACTAACCTTGAGCTAAAATTGGGAAGGGAGATTTGCCTGTGACATTAACAATAGCTTTTTTTCTCAGTCTGGTAATTACAAATTCCAATAAACCTCAGCCACTAATGACTGCAAGTAAGAGCCTGATCTATATTTTATCAGAGTGTAAGAAGAAAAGCCTCTCTTCTCTCTCAAACCATCCATTTTCTGTGCCACTTTGAGAGTATTTCCCCTAGTGCCCTTGACTATACTGTGCTACAAGAATAGATTACTGACCTTTTTTAGAAGCATGTGGGTAAGACAGCCTTACAGCTGCCAAATCCCTTGATCTCATGGTTCCCTTACCCTGCATTACAAGCTGTCTCTGGAACAAGTGACATGCTTGAAAGTAGTCAAGCAAAGACTTAACAATACCACACATGGAGGGAATTCCTACATGAGATGAGAGGCCAGACTGAGCTCATTCCAAAGCTAAGGTACTTCAAACCTTTGAAACGTTATAATTTAAAAAGACTGTTTCTCATGTGTGAGCCAAGATAAGATTTGAAATTCTGCCAAGAGTATCCTTTTTTTAATGTAGCTAGTAAAGACTTCATACTGCCTGGCCTTCTACTTTCCTCTCGCTTCCTGAGAACTCCTTATTTCTCCAACTACTGCATCTTTTATGTCATGCAAAAGAAATTCGTTTATATTTAGAAATACAACAAATATAAAATAACATATCTGCGTGAGGGCCAACTTGAGTTTTCAGAAGTTCAAATAGGTGATAGAACAGAAACACCAGAAGAAGAAATCGGTGTTAGTAAAAGCAGAGAAAATAAGACTAATTAGGTAAAATTCCATGTCAAAAAAGGAAGGGTGCATTTTGAGACCTTATCACCTTTGTTTTTATTAGGTCCGTCTTTGAAAATGAGTTGAACCTACTAGATACTATAGAGGATGCTAAATTCATAAACCATCACTTTTTAAATTTAGCGTGTTTAGTATTTCTTCCCGTTTCACTTTTTTAACTGCTTCTTGTAAAAACAAAAACTAAGAGATTCCATATTAAAACTTTGTTTGGTTTCAAAGCTAAATATATTTTAAATAAAATTAACTTATAAAATCATGATTATTTAAGTCTACTTTTAAATGACCATATTATAAGCAAACCCAGTTTTGCATAATATATTTTTTATATTCCTAAACTAATAACCTCCTGCAGATCTATATAAAATATCCCCAAAGTATTAATATGTTTTCTCTTTTTCCAGATTTTATTTTTCTGAGAAAATGAAAAGTCACCCAGGGTTCCAGACTTTCCAGAAGCGCTTTCTGTCTCAGATGATTTGATAGATAGATAGATAGATAGATGATAGGTAGATAGATAGATATTGATAGATATATAGTTGATACACCTATAGATGATATATAAGTATAGATGTAGTTATATCTACCTCTATCTACTATGCTGGTAAAAATACAGTTTGGCAGTTAAAGTCGTAAGATAACTATGGTTACAAAGCTTTCAATATAAGGATATTCACCATAAGATTATTTATACCACTTAAAAATTTGAAACAACTTCTATTTCTAGCAATAAGAATAGTGTAGGGCTTATATCCTTGAGCATTGGAGTCAGATAAACCTGAATTTGTATCCCATGACTTTCACCTATTATCTGTGCAATTTGGGACAAGTTATTTAATCCCTCTGAGCCTCAGTTTCCTCTTTTGTAAAATGGAGAAAATCAGATTTTTTTAAGGGTGTAAGGGTGATGGGCAGGTATAGGCCAGATGTGGACCTCAGTGGCCAGCATTTTCTCACTGTCCATCCTGTAACTATTGGTGAGTGACAGTAACAGGTCCCTTAGGAGGTGAGACTCTGGATATATTGTGATGCTTGCAGTCGTTCCAGTCAGCAAAAACTGATGAATGGAACTAATATTTGCTGGTTTCATATATGTATTAAATCTTTTCATGTCTTTTGTCAGGGATAAAGATTTACCAGGATCTCTCCCCTGCCAAAGCAAAGCAAAGAAGCTGAATGCTTCACAAATGCAAGGTAATGACAATAAGCCCTCAAATGAAAGCACCAACTAAGGCCCCTTGATAAATCTGATCATTTTCTTCTCTAAGAGAGATCTGCAATTTCAAGAGTTGTCTGTAGTACTCTGCTTTTTGAGAGCAAAATTTCTAATTCAATGTCTAATTTGTGGGAAGGAAGAGGGATTACTTTCAAACAGACATCTTCCTAGAATTTGGACAGTCCTGGACAAATAACTTTATTCAAATAAGAACTTGTGAGTATACAGAAAACAAATGCAAAGTCAAATAGAAATCAAGTAACGGAGCAGAGTATAAATAGCTATACTGGCTATTGTTTATTAGTCCAAACAGGAAATATTCATGTAAAGCCCACAGTATACTAAGCATGGGAAACATAACAAGTAACGAGTCAGACATGGTCACTGCCCTGATAGGAAGTCCTTCAGGGAGGTCAGACCATTAAACCATGCATTTTCGACGGAAACATTTAAATCACAATATGATACAAGTTATGATGGGGAAGTATAAAGTGTTTTGGGAGCATAAAAGAAAGTCTCCTCGATGGACTCTGAAAAACAAACTGAGGGTTCTAGAGGGGAGGGGGGTGGGAGGATGGGTTAGCCTGGTGATGGGTATTAAAGAGGGCACGTTCTGCATGGAGCACTGGGTGTTATGCACAAACAATGAATCATGGAACACTACATCAAAAACTAATGATGTAATGTATGGTGATTAACATAACAATAAAAAGTCCAAAAAAAAAAAGAAAGAACGTTCTGGGAAGGCTAAGGCTCCAAGTTTGGAACCGATTGAAAACAAAACAGAAATCAAAGTTGTTAAGCGTCTGCCTTCGGCTCAGGTCATGATCCCAGAGTCCTGGGATCGAGCCCCACATCGGGCTCCCTGCTCAGCGGGAAGCCTGCTTCTCCCTCTCCCACTCCCCCTGCTTGTGTTCCTGCTCTCG
Source organism: Halichoerus grypus (assembly GCF_964656455.1). Lineage (NCBI taxonomy): Eukaryota > Metazoa > Chordata > Mammalia > Carnivora > Phocidae > Halichoerus > Halichoerus grypus. The sequence goes on from NC_135713.1 coordinate 193,716,015, forward strand.
CTGTCTCTGTCTCTGTCAAATAAATAAATAAAATCTTTAAAAAAAAAAAAAAATAACCGACTAGGTGGCTCAGTCGGTTAAGTGGCTGCCTTCGGCTCAGGTGATGATCTTGGGGTCCTGGGATCAAGCCCCGCATCGAGCTGCCTGCTCAGTGTGGAGTCTGCTTCTCCCTCTGCTCCCCTCCCCCACTTGTGCTCTGTGCTCGCTCTCTGTCTCTCAAATAAATAAATAAAAATCTTTTAAAAAAATAAATAATAAATAATATAAAATAAAATCTAAAACTGTAAAACATTACCACGCGCACACACACACATTACGTTTCTGACCTCTCCTGTTCTTCTGTTGCTCACTCTGCTCCAGCCACACTAGCTTCTTTGGTGTTCCCGGGATATGCCAGGCCCATTCCCCTTGGCACCCTTGCTCTAGCTCTTCCCTCTGTCTGGTCCTCTCCTCTCCCAGAGATCCACTCCCTCACCCCCGTCAAATCTTTGCTCACATCTCAGCTATTTAATACAAGCAACCTATCCCTCAATCCCTGGAACTCCGAATCCCCCCCCAACCTGCATTACTTTCTCTTTTTCCCAGAGCACTTACATCTTCTAACCTTCTAACATGCTATCCAACTTACCTATTCATTACATTTATATAAGGGCAAAGATCTCTGTTTAGGGCACTAATGTATCCTAGGCGCCTGGCAGATAGAAGGCATGCCTACTAACATGCTAGAAATACTGGGAGAAATTAGAAACAAGTCAGAGATGACTCCAGCCCTAGAGAAGCCTGCCTTCAACCAAGGGAGAAAGATGTTACCCACTCACACAATTATAAGGCAGGTACCATTATATCTCTATAGGATGAATGACTCTCATACGTGCAGATGCTAACACTTGAATGTGACTTCACATAAGTTTTATTCTGGTGCCATTTGAGATATACTTTGTTCTGGGTTTATTTCTTCATTCACTAATGTTAGAAAATACGTGTCTAATTTCAGCTCCAGTTAACACCCTGAGTATGTCTTTGAGTCTATTCAAAACATTCACATGCATATAATTTGGGTCCATTTTGGTGCATCAGGTTTCTCTTGCTGCCATAACAAATTGCCACAAACTTAGCAGCTTAAAACAACACAAATTTATTATCTCACAGTTCTGTGAACCAGAAGTCCAGATGGGCTTGGCTAGTTCCTCTTCTCCGGGTCTTTCAAGGTCAAAATGAAGGAGTTGGCCACCCTGGCTTCTAATCAAGAGCCGCTGAAGGGGGACACCTGGGTGGCTCAGGCGGTTAAGTGTCTGTCTTTGGCTCAGGTCATGATCCCAGGGTCCTGGGATCGAGTCCCGCATTGGGCTCCTTGCTCAGCGGGGAGCCTACTTCTCCCTCTGCCTCTGCCTGCCCCTGCCCCATGCTTGTGTGCACACTCTTTCTCTCTCTCTCTCTGATAAATAAATAAAATCTTTAAAAAAAAAAAAAAGAGGCTCTGAAGGAAAATCTTCTTCCAAGCTTATTCAGGTTCTTGGTGGAACCTAGTTCCTTGTGGTTCTAGGGTTAAGTCTCACTTCCTTACTGGCTGTCAGCCAGAAGCCTCTCTCAGCCCCTGACAGCGGTCTGTGTCCCACATCACATTGCCCCTTCTGTCTTTGAACCAGCAAGAGTCCTTCTCATGCTTTGAATCTCTCTGATCCCTTCTGCTACATTTCTCTTGCTTCTAGCTGCCTAGGGGACCCTGTGATTAGATTGGGCCCACTCAGTAATCCAGAGTAATTTATCTTAATTATATCTGCAAAGTCCCTTTCGTCGTATAAGTAATACATTCACAGATTCCAGAAATTAAGGTATGGACTGCTTTCAAAGGCCATTTTACCAACATATTTGGTTTTCCACAAACTAGTTTATTCCAATTCAAATCTCATGGAAGGACATTGTCCTTTATATGAAATGTCTATTAAGTACCCATTTTTCTCTCAATACTTTTTCAGAACATGATGTCCAATCAACTATATAGTCAGTCCTAGTTCCATTAGAATATGTACTTATTCTTGAATAACTGCCTGACTAACTTAATTACATTTCCTCAGCCTTTCAAGATGCCTACAACTTCTTTAACAAGGATAAAACTGGCTGTATTGATTTACATGGAATGATGTGCACTTTAGCTAAGTTGGGAATGAATCTAACCAAGCATGATGTCTATAATGAATTAAGATGTGCTGATATTGATCGTGAGTACTTTGACTTGTAATTATTTTTCTCATAAAAGGTTTTTATAAATATATATTTTTCTTTCAGTGATTATATAAACAAATATACCTCATTATCAAAAGTACATATATGTGTTTCTCTTTAAGGATATCAGTAAGGTATCTGTACAAGTTACAAAATCAAATTAATGCAAAAAAATCAAATTAATGCTACAAAATGGACTATTCTTTGAAAAATCCTGTATGGAAACTAAAAGTGACTATCACATTTCAATATTAAATTCAGATTACCTATCATGATATACATTTTGGAGGGTGCCTTGAAATAACAGATACAAAGGCATTGACAATTTCAAAAATGACACATTACCAAGAAAATCCAAGCCCTTTGTTTCCATTTGAATCATATTAGTACAAATCTTCCTTTGATCCTTAGAGCCCACCTATATTGAATTTTAAATGCCACAGCATTTTTGTTGATATTTTTAAAGCTTTTAGATAATATTTCCTTTGAATATACTGACCTAGTGAAGATAGCCCAAGCCGATATGTTGTATGGAATATATAGTTAGCAAATTACCTCCTCTCACCTCTCCCCACCCAACTGCCAGTGCCCCATTCAATTAGCATAAGCTCCACGTATGAATCAGCGTCACCAGTTAATTAAGGTGTCACTTGTTTCCACTAACTGCCCAGTTTTCCTGTTCTTGCATCAAAACACACACATATGTCTCTAATAACACTATCCTATAAGAGGAGACTGGGTACAATTTGGGGGTGTTAGAATAATAGAAATATCAGAGGTGGGTATGGAGTGGGAAAGCAGGAATGGATTCCTTGCAAAAATGGCAAGTCTCTCAGAAAGGAGTGAGTGGGTAGGACTGCAGGGACTGGGAGCCCCTGGTTTGATGTTTATACCCCACCATTGCTTCTAGCGGCTGTGGGTGATTCGCGTAACGGTGCCAAAACCACTTCAAGAAGACCAGTGCTTCCCTGAGCGCATCTCCAGCCTTAACATGCTGTCTGATTTTTTTTTAAGATTTTATTTATTTATTTGACAGAGACACAGCAAGAGAGGGAACACAAGCAGGGAGAGTGGGAGAGGGAGAAGCAGGCTTCCCGCTGAGCAGGGAGCCCGATGCGGGGCTCGATCCCAGGACCTTGGGATCATGACCTGAGCCACAGACGTTTAACAACTGAGCCACCCAGGCGCCCCCCATGCTGTCTGATTTTAAGTATTGAATAGTCCAAGGTGTTTTCATTTTATATTTAGTATGTAATCTGATGACTAAAATGCGTCTTATATCCTTGTTCTGAGCCTTAGATTTCTGTTGCAGGAGATGGGAAGGTGAATTTCTCAGACTTTATCAAGGTGCTAACAGATAAGAACCGCTTCCTTAAGGCTGTGGGTGAGTAGAGATATTGCTGAACATGGCTGTTGGGTGGCTGTGATTCGCTGCATAGTAACCATTATTCATTTAGGCCTCCGAGCAGGAGACAAGTGAGGAAGGTGTACTCTGGCATGAGATTTACTGTCGTACTACTTCTCCGAAACAATATTTGCTAAGCAAATTGATACAATTTTAGAATTTTAACTTAAATGCATCAAGTCCTTCTGCAGGAGACACTGCTTTTTGGTCTCCAGTGAGGAACACTTGGAATAGTGTAGAAAAATTCCGTCACCTCTTATAATATTCTTTACCAAGTGCATGTGCTACTTTGGAAGGTACTCCCTTTACAAATGAAAAATTCTTTAGAAAAAGACAAATGCTCTCTTTCATGCAAACTGGGGGATATCAATAATTCACTATTCCCAAAAGATTTCTTCCTCACCCTGATGAAGTCTGCCCTTGGTGGGAGGATGGGAGAGTTGGCTGGAGGCTAAAGAGCATGTTCTCACACAAGTTTGTAAGTGATGTGGAGGTGTCCTTGACATACTGTTATTTAAGTCCTCTGATGGTTTATGAGTTTTACAGTCTGCCTTGGAAAAACTAATCACAATTTGTGCCATGTTTTCTGGGATAAATACATACCAAATTCCAAATACTGTGTATAGTTTTGAAAATACATTCATTCATAGGCAGTGAACTGTCCTTAGAAGAGACAGAAGCTGCTGTTTCAAGTACTACTGTAGTAACGAGGGTTTGCCTGCAAGCCTGAGATACATTGATCAGCAATTCCTTTACCCAGAAGAACAAGACAATAGTCCTTAATACATAAATCATGTTTATGTTAAATGTATTAACTTACAAGTCAATATTTACTTAGAAGTCATGGAACTAAAAGCATTTTTTTAATGATTATTGTGTCTGTTCAATAATCAAAATGACCTTTCTACCAAACAGAACAGATTTTGAATGTTTTTCTATAATTCTCTAGTACCTGGCTCAGTATTAATATTGTAAATAGACTAAAAAGACTGTCGGCTTATTACTTTCTTTGATAGATGTTTTTTTCATAAGGCATTTTGAATTTTTTTTCCCCTTCATAGTTCCAGAAAAGGAGAAATATTTAGATTCAGCTGGCAACCCAGGGATCCTGTTGTTTGAAATCCTATCAAAGCTTGTAGAGACTTCAGCTTTACCCAGAAAGGCTATAATGGAAATAGTAAGGTAAGTGGCAAAGAAGGGTAAAATTGGCCTTCTTAGAAGCACTTATGAGGCTATTTACATCCTACTCCACAGGGTCTGCTCCAAAGGAGAAGGAGTCTGTGGCAAAGCTCACATGCCACATGGGACCTTATTCCTTCATCCCAACTGTGCTAACTCTGAAATTGCAAGACTGACCTCAGACCATCTCAGGGCCCACTGAGGGCCTAAGATAGCCAAGAAGGTTCAGACTCTTCTACCCTAAGCTAGAGAATCCCAGAAGAGTAAAACTTTTCCAGGGATGACTTCGGGTGGGCTTGGAAATCTAGTTTGGAAGACACTCCCATTCATGCTGGAACTACCAGGGGCTCTTTTGACTCTGGGATGATGTAGAGCAATTTCAGACCTCCCAAAGTAGCCTTTGGACTGGAGCTGAGCCAGAACTGAATTTGAGAATAGAGGATGAAGAAACATCCTCACACCCAAATGTGTTTTATTCCGGCAAATACCACTAAAGATAAATTTCCTCAAACTATTTATATCATTGTATTATAGATATTGAATATTGCTGTTATCAATCCTTTTAGCTCATATTCTTTCAAAGCATTCTGTTTTCCCTTTTAGACTTAAAAATACAGAATGTTTTCAGAATCCTCAATGGATAATCATCTCTCTATGCTCTCCTATATTTGTCAGATGTGGAACCAGAGGGTACACAAAATTCTACTCTTCATTCCATTTCAAAGGCATTTATTAAATGCCTGTTGTTGGTACACAAATTTGACACATTGCTTAATTTCTCAGCCTTGGTTTCCTCACCTATAAAATGGGAACAACAATAATAATACCTACCTTAAAATAATAATGATAATAATACTTACTTTCTAGGGCAGTTGTGGGGATAATATCTGATAATGCAGGTGCAGTGGTTCAATAAATATTCCTGGAGCTAGGGGTGCCTGGGTGGTTCAGTCGGTTAAGTGTCTGCCTTCGGCTCAGGTCATGATCTTCAGGGTCCTGGGATCAAGCCCCACATTGGGCTCCCTGCTCAGCTGGGAGCCTGCTTCTTCCTCTCCCACTCCCCCTGCTGGTGCTCTCTCTCTCTCTCTCTCTCTCTCTCTCTCTCTCTCAAATAAATAAAATCTTAAAAAAAAAAAAAATTCCTGGAGCTCAATATATATTATTATTATGTGGAAGTAGCTGGAATAGTCATAAAGCATATATATTATCTGTTTTAATACTCACTTTCTTTTTTTTTTAAGATTTCATTTATTTATTCATGAGAGAGAGAGAGAGAGAGGCAGAGGGAGAAGCAGGCTCCCAAGGAGCAGGGAGCCCAATGCGGGACTCGATCCCAGGACCCTGAGATCATGACCTGAGCCGAAGGTAGACGCTTAACCATCTGAGCCACCCAGGCGCCCTTAATCCTCACTTTCTTAATGGGTACTATTATCCTCATTTTACAGATGAAAAACCTGAAGTACAGGTATTAAGTAACTCACCCAAGGGGCAGTGGTGCCTAGATTTTAACACAAACAGTCTGATTCTAGAACCCATGCTCCTATCTACCCCCCTAGACTGCCTCTCAGGAAATCTTAGCTGATAGTGTTTTTATTATGATGATGATTATGGTCGTTGCTCTTCATACACCTGGTTTCTAAGGAGATCAAGTGTTTAATACGTAGCATTTGCATTTAAGGAACTTAAAATATAAATTGAGTGAAAAAGCCATAAGTATGTAGATTACTAAATATACAAAAGTGAAATGACACAAAATATATCACATAATTAACTGTCAGATGAGTGGCAAAGATCATTCATTTAGTTTCTGAGAAAGCTGGTCTCGAGCTGGATAATGGTAGAATTTGATAGGTATTCCTGTAGTTGACTATAGCATTTATTGAGCATTACGTGCAGAGTTCTGAGTGTGCACTTTACATGCATGAGCTTTTTCCTGGATCACTGGCTCCTAACTGGTCCCTGCTTGCACTTTTGACTCCCACCCCACGACTTGCCGGCTCCACAGTCTATTCTCAACACTCCCTCTGCCTAGCTGATGCCTTGACGCCTACAGCACCAAATGGTCCCTTTAGCACAGTGTCGGATCACGTCACTCCTCTGCTCCGAACCTTCAGAACCCTCCCATTTCCCTCAGAGTACAAGCCTCACACTTCACATGACTTACTGGCCCTCCAGGTGATCTGCACCCACCTCTGACCTCTTTGGCTTTGCCCCCTGTTACTCCGCTCAGTCCGTGCTGGCCTCCTTGAGGCCAGGCTGCTCCGTCACTCCCCACATCCCGCTAATCACCAAGTCCCACCCGTTTGACCTCCTAAACCTGCTTCAGAGCCGCGCACTTCTCCCTAGCCCCATGCTGGGGAGGGGGCGGGGAAAGAAGCAAAGGACTGAGGACAGAACCACAAGGAATTCCCATACTTGGGGAATGGAAAGAAACAGACGGGTCAGCAAAGGAAACATTAGTCATCAAGAAGGGAACCAGGACGGTGTGAAGTCGGAAGCCAGGGCCACAGACAAATCTAAACCAGGACAGACCTTCCCCCAATATTAAATGCTAAAGTGAGGCCAAGTGAAGTCAGGATTGAAGGGGTAGAGTTAGATTTCATGGTTAAGATGGTAGTTAAGAAATCATAAGGGGGGCACCTGGGTGGCTCAGTCATTAAGCATTTGCCTTCAGCTCAGGTCATGATCCTGGAGTCTCGGGATCGAGTCCCACGTCTGGCTCCCCGGAGTGGGGAGCCTGCTTCTCCCTCTGACCCTACCCCCTGCTCATGCTGTTTCTCTCTCTCTCTCTCTCTTCTCTCACTTTCTCAAATGAATAAATAAGATCTTTATAAAAAGAATTAATTTAATTAATGTATTCAGCATATAACTTGCAACTAGACTTTTTTTTCTTTTTGTCCAATAAGACACCTTTTCAGCAGGACTATATAGCACTTTCTATTCTTTTTTTGGATTACTTTTTTTTTTTTTTTTTAGCTATTTCCGAAGAAAATTCCAAGATACCACATCAGGAATGTCGTGGAGTCCCTACACTGTGGGTTATGGGAAAAGGAGATTTAAACCAGACATATGCACACCTCCAAGCTCAAGCACAGCTGCCTTTGCTAATGCTGCCCGAATCACAATAATGCAAGAAAAGGATTTACTTAAATTTCTTGAAGAGCTCAAGAGTAAGAACCATTTGTCCTCTCCCTCTTGTTGTAAAGGATTTATTTGTATATTACTGGTCAGAAATAAATAGTAGAGGCCAAATGCTAAAGAAGCAGGACCACAGCCTATTCTGAGTGACTGGTCTCTGTCACACAGATATCATTTGAAAGCAAATCCACATCTTCACCTGAATCCTCCTGATACAGGTGAAACCTGGAGTCTGGATGAAGCCTAGACTCTATGTATGGGCAGGGAGGTGAGGAGAGTGAAAAGGAGGGTCATGGCCATTGAGAAGACTAGAAAAAAGCAAAATAGGCACCACGTGTATGTCTTTTATGCGAATTTCTTCTTACACTGTTCATAATACCATTTTTGGTATTTTGTTTTTATCTTTTTGTTTTGTTTTGTTTTTATCTTTTAAGGGTGCAGTCCTCCTTCAGATAGCCCATATTCAAAAACACCCATCTTTCCATTGTTTCCTAATATGGATGGGGTGGTGATGGGAAAGCCATTCAAAGACATACAGAAATTAGAAATGCTAAGGAGAAGGGAGCCTCTGGATTTCTTTGAGAACTACTTTTTCCATAAAAGAGACTGGAAGACACAGGTAAGATTTTGGTTATGTCACATTAGTTAATTTAAATACTTAGGTTTTCAAGTTCTAACTTAACAGAACTGATACTTTTTTAATGACAAACATTTTCAGTCATTATATTTCAAACCAGATTCCATAGCCATGTTCCTAAATTTAAGCCCAGGTATAAATATTTCATTTAATTTCAACAAATAGTTAAACTTACTGAAAAATACAACCTTAGGCTTGGGGTTAGAGGTGGAGAGTATAAGAATAACAATAAAAAGGCCCTCAGATCCTACCTACACCTGCTCTCCCTTCAACCTAGTGACCAGAAGCTGCATTTTGGGCTCCCTCAACTAGCTCTAGATCTTGGTTGGGCCAGATATGATGGGATGAGAGGACCAGGTCCACAACTCAGTGGCGCAATCTGTGATGGAGTGGCCATCCTGCTCTTGGACTAGACCCCTAATTATAGTCCTGGCTACACCTTCTGGCCTACTTCAAGCTCTGAATGTTAAAGTCTCAGGCAGCCATGCCTTGGTTTCTGAGTATTCTCTGAGGAAGCTCTGGCCTCACTCCTGGCTTATGACAGGCCTCCCAGCCTGCAGAACATCAAGATTTCACTGGAGGGGCACCTGGGTGGCTCAGTCGGCTAAGCATCTGCCTTCAGCTCAGGTCATGATCCCAGGATCCTGGGATGGAGCCCCACATCAGGCTCCCTGCTCAGTGGGGAGCCTGCTTCTCCCTCTCCTACTCCTTCTGCTTGTCCTCTCTCTCTCTCTCTCTCTCTGTCGAATAAATAAATAAAATCTGTAAAAAAAAAAAAAAGGGGGGCGCCTGGGTGGCTCAGTCGTTAAGCGTCTGCCTTCGGCTCAGGTCATGATCCCAGGGTCCTGGGATCGAGCCCCACATCGGGCTCCCTGCTCAGTGGAGGGCCTGCTTCTCCCTCTCCCACTCCCCCTGCTTGAGTTCTCTCTCTCGCTGTGTCTCTCTCTGTCAGATAAATAAATAAAATCTTTCAAAAAAAAAAAAAAAAAAGAGGGCGCCTGGGTGGCTCAGTTGGTTAAGCAACTGCCTTCGGCTCAGGTCATGATCCCGGAGTCCCGGGATCGAGTCCCACATCGGGCTCCCTGCTCGGCGGGGAGTCTGCTTCTCCCTCTAACCCTACCCCCTCTTGCGCTCTCTCTCTCTCAAATAAATAAAATCTTTAAAAAAAAAAAAAAAAAAGATTTGATTGGAGACCAGTGAGGCATCTCTGGGTTCCAGAAATCCATGTGGTGTTCACATCACTATGAAACCTCTTAGAAGTCCCTCCAGGCATAGAGTTTAAGGGTCCCCGAGGCTGGGGGCAGGGGTTAATGGGGAGCTGCTAACCAATGGGCATACAGTCTCAATTATGCAAGATGAGTAATTCTAGAGATATGCTGTGCAACACTGTGCCTATAGTTAACAAAACATATTGTACACCAAAAATGTGTTAAGAGCATAGATCTCATGTTAAGTGTTCTTACCACAATAAAATAAAAATTGTTTTTTAAAGATTTTATTTATTTATTTGAGAGAGAGAGAGCATGGGAGTGGGGTGAGGGGCACAGGAAGAAGCAGACTCCCCAGTGAGCAGGGAGACCAATGCGGGACTCGATCCTGGGACTCCAGGATCATGACGGAGCAGAAGGCAGATGCTTAACCGACTGAGCCACCCAAATAAAAAATTTTTAAAGATTCTAGGGGAAAACAGGTGCTGGCAAGGATGTAGAGAAAGGGGAACCCTCTTGTACTGTTGGTGGGAATGCAAACTGGTGTAGCCACTCTGGAAAACAGTATGGAGGTTCCTCAAAAAGTTAAAAATAGAACTACCCTATGACCCAGCAGTTGCACTATGAGGTATTTACCCAAAGAACACAAAAATACTAATTTGAAGAAATACATGCACCCCAATGCTTATAGCAGCATTATCTACAATAGCCAAATTATGGAAACAGCCCAAATGTCCATTGATACATGAATGGATAAAGAAGAGGTGGTGTGTGTGTGTGTGTGTATAGATATATACATCTTTTTTATGACTGAGCAATATTCCATTGTGCATAAAGAATGAAATCTTGCCATTTGCAACAATGTGGATGGAACTAGAGAATATTATGCTAAAGGAAATAAGTCAGTCAGAGAAAGATAAATACTGTATGATTTCACTTACATGTGGAATTTAAGAAACAAAACAAACAAGCAAAGGGGAAACAAAGAGAAAGAGAGAGAAGCAAGAAACAGACTCTTAACTATAGAGAACAGATAGTACCCAGAAGGGGGGGTGGGTAAGGGGGTGGGTTAAATAGGTGATGGGGATTAAGGATGCACTTGTTGTGATGAGCACCAGGTGTTGTATGCAAGTGTTAAATCACTATATGAAACACCTGAAACTATTATTACACTGTATGTTAACTAACCAGAATTTGAATAAAAACTTAAAAAAAAATAGACTCTGGAGGAGTATCACAGTCACAAATGACCTTAAGTTCAGACTTTGAATTTATCTCTCCAGATGAAGTCATACCCAAAGGCAGATATCACCAACAAGTTGGAAATAAGGGGAACTTTATTCCCCTTTAAATTTATTTCCCAACACTAAGTCCTCCACCTGTGATCATTATCTGTTTACTGTCAATCTCTCCAACCAGAATATAAGGTTCATGTAGGCAAGGACTTTATTTCTTTCACTAAAGGATCCCTATCACCTAGAACAGAAACTGGTCTATAGGAGACTCAGTATCTTTTGGATGAAAGGAAATTATAATACAAAGCCTTTATTTATTGAGAGCAAGATTGTCTCTAATCATATCAGCAGAGATAGTGTCCACAGCTTCCTAAATGGTCCGCTTCTATCTTTGTCCTCTGCAGTCTATTCTCAACACAGCAACCAAAGTGGCTCTGCTAAAATCAGCTCAAAACTTGCCAATGGTTTTTCACATCACTCAAAGTGAAAGCCAAAATCCTTACTGTAACACTCAGGGTCCTACACAATCTAAACCTGAGTCTTCCAATAATGGTAGCCACAGTGGCTATTTAAATTTACATTTAAAGGTCACCTGGATGGCCCAGGAGGTTAAGCATCCAACTCTTGATTTCGGCTCAGGTCATGATCTCAGAGTCCTGGGATGGATCCCCGCATATGGCTCCCCACTCAGCAAGGAGTCTGCTCCCTTTCCATCTGCCCCTCTCCACCCTACACGCGAACTCTCTCTCTCTCAAATAAATAAATAAATCATTTTTTTAAGATTTTATTTATTTAGGGGTGCCTGGGTGGCTCAGTCATTAAGCATCTGCCTTCAGCTCAGGTCATGATCCCAGGGTCCTGGATCGAGGCCTACATAGGGCTCCCTGCTCTGCAGGGAGCCTGCTTCTCCCTCTCCCACTCTCCCTGCTTGTGCTCCCTCTCCCACTGTGTCTCTCTCTGTCAAATAAATTTAAAAAAAAATTTTTTTTAAATAAAAATAATTTAAAAAATAAAGATTTTATTTATTCATGAGAGACAGAGAGAGGCATAAGCGGGCTCCCCGTGGAGCAGGGAGCCCGATGCTGGGACCTGGGATCATGACCTGAGCCGAAGACAGACACTTAAGCGACTGAGCCACCCAGGCATCCCAATAAATTAATCTTTTATAAAAAAAGAAAAGACCTGGTGATGGGTATTAAAGAGGGCACGTATTGAATGGAGCACTGGGTGTTATAGGCAAACAATGAATCATGGAACACTACATCAAAAACTAATGATGTAATGTATGGTGATTAACATAACATAATAAAATAAAATTAAAAAAAAGAAAAGAAGAATTACTGGTTTGGGGAGTACTAATCAACAAGAACTAAAATACTATACACCACAGTGACACAGGAGATGAGGAGGCTGGTACTCAGAATTAAAGCTTCCTATATTTTGTTAAATTTATAATGAGTGTTAAAAATGTGAGGATAATCACTAAAATGAATCATGAATAATTTAATGAATAATCATTATAATGAATAACTGTTGAATAGAAGGGGGAAGGAACAAGAAAAAAGAGAAAACATGGAAAAATAGAAAGTACAAAATAAAATAGGCAGAAAAATCCAAATATATCAATAATCACAATAAAAGATTAAAACATACTAGTTTAAAAAGTATTAAAAAGAAAAAATAGACAATGGTTCATCTTTCAAGTCTAAAAAAAGGATACTGAGACTGATTTTTAATAATTTTCAGATATCTGTTCTTTAAAGGAGACACATCTGAAATACAACACAAAGTTTGAAAGTAAAAGGACAGGAAAAGATACATCAGGCAAATACAAATCAGTGAGCTGGTATCAATATATTAGTATGGGGAAAGTAAAATTTAAGGAAAACATAACTAAAGATAAAGATGCTATTTAATTATTTTTTTAAATTGTCAGGAAGATATATCTATCTTGAACCTGTATGCACCTAGCAAGTTGACAGATAAGGTGACAATTCACAGAATTGTAAGGATTAACTTTAGACGTTTTAAAAGCATGCATGCTAAAAAAGTGAATACACAAATCCATAATCACAGTGGGAGATATTTATCATGTATCTCTAGAAACTAATGAAGCAGACCAAAGGGGGGGGGAGAGGAAATCAGCTCATTTTACAAAAAAACTGTACCTGTTAAGGAAGAGAGACATGGAACATGAAGAATCAGAATCTAGAAAAAGTTGTTTCGGGACCGGGGAACTTGAGCACATTAGTAGCCAGGAGGAAGGGCCCTTAGAGCTGTGGTTCTCAATCCAGGCTGCACAACAGAACCACCAAGGAGAGCTTTTAACCACCCTGTGTCCAGGCCACAACCCTATCCAATTAAATCAGATATTGAGATGGGGCTTAGGCTTTGGTGTTTTTAAAAGTTCCAACATGCAGCCAAAGCGGACAACCCACTGGCCAAGGAAGAGAAACTGAAGGTGTAGGAGAGAGGCAGGACTGGCTATGTAATTGTGGAGCCAAGGGCAAAATGGAAATGTAGGGCCCCTTGTCCAAAAATTACTAAGAATTTAAAGACTGCAACAGCAGAGCAATAAACCAAATTCAGGGCCCTTCTGGTCCTATGGGATTGCACAAGTCTCACACCCATGAAGCCAGCCATGGAACAAGGAAAATCAAAGGGAAATGGTCCAGGAGGGGAATTAATAAAGATACAGGGGGGAGACTTTGGTCTTGGAAATCAGAAAGAAACTCTCACATAGAAGAGGCAAAGAGGAAAAATCAGGCTACACAATGGAGAGAAATCCTAAGGTGGAGAGAAGACTGAAAAGAATTCATGTTAGCTAGTCCTGGAGAGGTAATCATCAGCTGAGGGAGTGTGCAGATCTGGTTTTCCAGCAGCCACTAAGAAGACAGCTATGAGGGCGCCTGGGTGGCTCAGTTGGTTAAGCGACTGCCTTCGGCTCAGGTCATGATCCTGGAGTCCCAGGATCGAGTCCTGCATCGGGCTCCCTGCTCGGCAGGGAGTCTGCTTCTCCCTCTGACCCTCCTCCCTCTCATGCTCTCTGTCTCTCATTCTCTCTCTCTCAAATAAATAAATAAAATCTTTAAAAAAAAAAAAAGAAGACAGCTATGAGATCTGTAAGAGAATTAACAGCATCTAATGAAGGAAAGTAGGGTCAAGCAGTACTAATAGCCTGGACGAGACTGGGTACTACACATTTTCAAAGAAAGCAATCCACATATTTACGTGATTTCCATCAGCATTGTTCAGCAGCCCAGGAACAGGGAAAATAGACAGCTGGTTCCCCAGTGGAAGTTTGGAAGAAATACAGGTTGTATTCCGTGGAGGGCACCTTCTTCACTTTTCAGTGCTTGCTGATGGCTTGGAAAATTTGGTGAGGATAGAGTCGGCTCTTCTCTACCCTCCATATCCATTCCATACATAAACCATCTTCTGGTCTGAGTAGGCTTCATCATTATAAAAGAGGATTCTCTAAATGCTCAGTTGCACATGGTGCTATACCGGGTGCCCCAAAACAATGGACAAGTGGCTTAGCAATAACCTTATAAATCACATACAAACCCCTTCCTCATACGACATATTCCTGTTTATTATGTCTTTGTTGTATATTTAACCCAAAATATATCACTAACCTTCTTTGTGTGTGTGTGTGTGCAAAAAGGCAGCAAATATAAAGCCTATCAACCCAGTCTCAGGCTATCCAAGTGACATCCTAGCCATTGACCAAACACTCAAGAAGAAGCAGAACTGGACAGTGACGGATGCAGCTGCTATTAAACAGCACGTGAGTATTCACTGTTGCATGCCTTCCCAGAACGCGTTGACCAGAATATTTTCTACTTCAATACTACAACCATCCCAAAGATATTTTTTCTGCTCTATGTCTTTAAAATAAGACAAGATCATTTCTCATTTTTACCCATTGTAATGACGCTTCTTGCTCTGTGATCAAATGGATTCAAATGTTAATTGTTATAATTCATCCTGCTAATCACCCATGGAACCATACCCAGCATCATTTCTGGGACCTTCGTTTGTGTCATGCTGGAAATAGCAACTAATTAAGGCAGCAAACCAGCAGTCACAGTGAGCAGGTGTACTAAGGGAATCATAATGAGTGAAAGCATCTTGATTATAGCAGCTAAAAGAAGAAGAAGAGTTTGAGTGCACTTCCTAGATGCCAGGTACGGTACTCTAGAAGTACTCTACAAGTACTCTACAGACATTAATTAATTTACCTATCACAACAGTCCTTCCGGATAGGTGCTGTTATCATTGTCATTTTACAAATATGCAAGGGAGGTTGACTTGTCTAAAGGCAGAAGTAATAGAACCAGAATTATAAACATGAGGAGCTTGGCTCTGGAATCCACACTTTTGTGCCCTGACGTCTTAGCAACTTTTGTACTCCACAGAGACAGACTGAGGTGTATGTATTTCATGCTGCCTCCCTTCTGCATTTGACACTAGTGATCAAACTCTCCTTGGCATTTTCTCCTTCCTCGGCCTTTATAAATACTACATCTTGCAGCTCTGTGTCCCTTCCTCTCGCTTCACTTTCCTGAATGTTCACCCCTTAAGTCTTGATATTTCCTTGTTTTCTAGTCCCATCCTACTGCTCTTCCCATTATATGCACTCATCCATTCATTTTTTTAGTAAATATTTATACATTATTAATAAAGTTCTAGGATTAGGGGATGCCACGGGGGGCACATAGCTCCTGCCCTCCATGATCTTGAGCTTGGAGTGAGGGTGGAAGAGAAGGAAATACGCAGTAGTAATATATGGGAATAAATGAAACTGTAGGTCGTCAGTACTGCATGCCACAGAGGAGTGGGCTCCCAACCTCTGTCTCATCATGGCACATATTCATGCTGGAGTAAATGGAGGCTGCTTATAGCCAGAGACCTCCAGTCTACAGCAGCAGCTGCCCCAAGGGCTAAGAAGCTTGAGAAGATCAGTAAGGTGGCGTACCTGTAACCCAGCAGAACATTGGGAATCTCTGTGTTAAGTGAAGGAACAACTAGGGCAAGTACTCTTCAGATGATCTCAGTCTACCCTCCTTGTTTCAGCTGCCACCTATACCCTGATTTGTCACTCGTGTAGACTTCTCTCCAGTATTTTTGACTTATCTCACTGCCTGATGAATATTTTTACCTCACTGTCTCAGCACATCAAATTCTACATGTCCAAACCAAACTCATCATCTGCATCAAACTGGCTCTTCCCTTGGGGGATTCTTCTTGACATCAGGTGTTGATACCACTATCTACCCCGTCGATGAAACTAGAAGGCGAGGAATCATCCTAATTTATATATTGTCCTCACTCCTCACATCCACCTATGACCAACTGTGGCTACTCTTGTTCTCCTGAAGATTTTTCAAATCTATCCCCTTCATCCTACCACTACTGCCTTAACTGAGGCCCTCATTCGGTCTTGCCTGGACAACACCCTCCAACCTCCTATCCCTGCCTCACAGCTGCTCCCCTCCACCCATTCTCCACGCAGCTGCTAATGATCTATTGTGAAGGTGTAGCTATATCCCTGTCCTGCTTGCAAATGAATCTTTCCCTCTCAACAATGGCAGGATTTCTCAACTATATTTTCTGCTCCACACACTGAGATTTGTCTCACTTCCATCAGAAATAGTGGCTTACAGGGGTGCCTGAGCGGCTCAGATGGTTAAGCCTCTGCCTTTGGCTCAGGTCATGATCCCAGGGTCCTGGGATCGAGCCCTGCATTGGGCTCCTGGCTCAGTGGGGAGCCTGCTTCTCCCTCTCTCTCTGCTCTCCCCCTGCTCATTCTCTCTCTCTCTCCTTCTGTATCTCTGTGTCTCAGATGAATAAATAAAATCTTAAAAAAAATAAATAAATAAAAAAGAATGCTTTAAAAAAAAGAAAGAAAGAAAGAAAAGAAGTAGCGACTTACTACAGCTTGATTTTCACTGAGAAAAGGGCTCTCTCAGCCTCACTGAGATCGAGTCTAAGGGCCCCTACAGCAGACAACATTTTGCCTGCCTTACCTGCATCATTCCTTCCCTCTCACTTTCAAAGCTCGACATTTTAGCACTACCAACATGCTTGTGCCTCCTACCAACTCCAGAGGCTTATTACCTTTGCCTCTGTTTATGCTCTCTCCTTTTCCTGCAACACCTTCCCATTACCACTGACTCCCTCAATCCGGTTAAATCCTCAAAGAACTACTCAGCATCTTCTCCCTCCCTGCCCTAGGCTGGATTGAGTGCCATCCTTGGCACTCCTTTTATCTCCAGAGACTATCTCCATCCCACATTTCCTCCTTGGTTTAGTTTATTGTGTTTTTAATATTGTCATAAATGTCTTACCTCATTATTCCCAAATCATACATTTTGATTGTCCATCAACTCCTAACTCACATGACCTCTAGAGGTTCCACCCAATGGATAAACTCGGTGATTTTCACCTAGCCTGGGAATGTAACTCTTGGGATGTCTAGAATTGTGGTTCATAAGTCAAAGATATATTAAGCTAACTACTGCAAATGTCTGTTCTCTCACTGCAGGTGAAGAGAGCTACTGATGCCTATAACTTGGGAATTGCCCTTGAGCACCGGAAAGACATGCTAAACCTCTGGCGGAAGATCCGAGGGGATCTGATTGGAATAGACACTAAAAATGAGTCCTTTTATGACACCTTTTCTACCTATACATGGTCCTGGAATGTTTGCCAAGAATTACTTTCGCCGAAGGACTTAAGGTTATATGATGCCTACATGAATAGGAATACCTTCCACAACCCTGTATTCTCTTCTTCCTCGGATATCAGTGAGTGTGACACAGAGACAGGAAGAAAAAGAAAACGGAAAGGTTTCAAAGGGTTTCGACAATGAAATTTCTACATTTTCTAAATAGCTCATTGCAAACTACTTTTTCATAGATATCAAAATTATGGTTTCTTGCTTTTGTCTAGTACATTCTTAGCAGCTGGAAATGTTGACATCTTTTGGATTCTGACCAGTAAAAAAGTTTAAGTCATAATGTGGTTTCCCTTTCCTAATTCTGAACGAGTAACTAGAGGCCATGTGGTTATCTTCCCAGCAAATGGCTGCGCTCTGCTGCCCCCACCTGGCTCAAAAGTGCCTGGGCAGAAGGAGAAAAGCTGCACGTGGGCACTTACCTCAACACAGGGATGCCCCTCTGAGCCCCTAAGGGCTCTCTCAGCAATAAGCATCTGAGTTTATGAGTTTAAGTGACATTGGGTTTTTGATTATTTGCAAAAGAGGCCAGAGGCAGCAGATGACAATGATCTTTCAGTTCCAGGGAATAATATCACCATCTCCCAGGGAATCTTGATTAAATTTGGGTGTTCCTAAGGCTCCTTAGTCACACATCATAGGGCTGACGTCTTGAATCCCTCTTAAAAATAGTTGATCTCCCCATTACACTTGTTGCTGTTGTTCTTTAGTGTATTTAATAAAGATACGCAGGGCGCCTGGGTGGCTCAGATGGTTAAGCGTCTGCCTTTGGCTCAGGTCGTGATCCCAGGGTCCTGGAATCAAGTCCCGCATCAGGCTCCCTGCTCCTTGGGAGCCTGCTTCTCTCTCTCTCTCTCTCTCTCTCTCTCTCTTTCTGTCTCTGTCTCTCATGAATAAATACATAAAATCTTAAAAAAAAAAAAAATAAAGATGCTCATGTATAACTGTATTACAAGTTTGGGAGGTGTACTTTTTTATGGTGGGAAAATACGCATAAAATTTACTATTTTAATCCTGTTTAGGGATTATCATCCATTACATTTTTTTTTCCTGTTAGAAAAAGGAAAAGAGATGTTCCATATTGATGGAGACAGTGGCTTATAATATAAAATCGTACCATGCCAGAAAAAAGTAATGATAATAGTGAAGGCTCCTAAAACTATTTAATGAAATGGAATTGAAGTAAATTTGTGTTAACCTTGAATGTTCAAAAATGTCTAAATATATTTGCCGTTCTTTACAATATTATGATGTTGAGAAAGAGAACCTTGGGGCACCTGGGTGGCTCAGTCAGTTAAGCGTCTGCCTTCAGCTCAGGTCGTGATCCCGGGGTTCTGGCACTGAGCCCCATGTCAGGCTCCCTGATCAGCGGGGAGTCTGCTTCTCCCTCTGCCTCTGCCCCTCCCCCTGTTTGTGCTTTCTCTTGCTCACTCTCTCTTGCTCACTCTGTCTCTCTCAAATAAACAAGATCTTGGGATGCCTGGGTGGCTGAGTCGTTAAGCGTCTGCCTTTGGCTCAGGTCATGATCCCAGGGTCCTGGGATCGAGCCCCGCATTGGGCTCCTTGCTCAGCAGGGAGCCTGCTTCTCCCTCTGCCTGCAGCTCCCCCTGCTTGTGCTCTCTCTCTCCCCCTCGCCGCCCTGTCAAATAAATAACTAAAATCTTTTCCAAAATAAATAAATAAAATCTTAAAAAAAAAAAAGTATCTTATACACATGACCACTCTTCCTACCCAAAAAACAAGATTTACGGTTTGACAGATTTTTTTTGGTATGGCTATGACTGTAATAGGCAATCTAAGAAATGTAATTTGGATGCCAAAATATTAAAATTCCTGGGATATTTTCTTGGATCAATGGGATAACAAGACAGAATATTTTTAAGTATATCTGTTCTGGAAAATCTAAAATGTATAGTAATACAGTCTATCAATCTGTCCCACACTGTGGTTGACAGTAGAAACTGGCATCTTGCAGATGAAATACAGTATAGCAACAGGTATTCAGCCATTCATTCAACAATTATTTATTGAGTTGCATAATGTGTGCTGGCCCGGGTTCTAGGACTTGGATATATAACAGTGAATGAACAGTAAAATGCCCTGACCTCACAGCTGAGTAATGCAGCTAATTATAGCCACTGACTCAGTACTTCCACTTCTAGAAATTATTTCTAAAGAAGTAATCATGAATATACAAATGATTTAGTTATAAAGATGATTATCATGTTGGATTTTTAATAGTAAGAAACTTAAAGTAGCCTAAATGTCCAGAAAATCATGATACAGCTCTATAAAACAATACCAGGTTCATTAAAACAATGTTAGAAAAGAACATTCAAGCAGAAGAATGATATTCACAAACTATTATCAACTTATAAAACAGGCTACAACTGCTCAGAGCCATGAGAAAACTTTACGGAGTTGTTCTAGAACCTAATTTTGATGGTAGTTGCACAAATATAGATTTTTATGAAAATGTATCAAACTGTACACTTAAGATGGATGAATTTAATTGTATGTAAACTGAACCTCAATGAAGCTGTGAAAAATAGGGAATAACGCAGTTCTGAAACTATTTTAATGTAAAGGTTACTTCTATAAGTCAATTAGAAAAAAAGCCTGGAAAGATATAAACCAAAGTGTTTAATGGATTAAATTAAGGATGGAATGGGGTGGTTTCTTTTTTTCTTTTGTCTAAATGTTCTACAATAAACACATATTTATTTTGCAATAGGAAAAAAACCACAAAGTCTGTTTAAAGTTGTTAAACCAGCATATTCAATCCTCTAGGGCTGCTGCATGTTCCGTGAAACAAATTAGGACACCCTTCCCGCACCTTTCAGTTCCAGAGCACATGCTTACACAGACCAGAATTTCCACTGATCAGAACTGAAAGAAAGGCATGAAATAATTAACTACCCATGTCCCAGGTTGACACCCAAGGCAATAATCCAGGCTGAGAGTTAACTTTTCCAGGCTTTGAACCCATGCCACCCAGCTAGAAAAGCTCTTGAGGCTCACCAGCAGAGGGACCCTTAGGTCCCCTGAAAAGTATTGCTGAAGCTACAGCCCAGTATATAGTCTGATACTACAAAGGACTCACAGCCATGTCTTCCAAATTTCTTCAGAAAAATGATTTTAGGTGCTTCAGAAGATGAAGAAAAATGAGTTGTACAGGTCAACCAAAGATAATTGTATAGAAATTAAGTTTAGGATACTTTTATCACATTTCATCAAAAGGGACCAAGTTGTTTGACATTTTCAATGACTAATTATTGGAACTAATATAATAAGTGACTTCAGGGGAAAACAGAGAGTGAGCTCTATGCAAGGAAATATGCGGTAGGACTGCTGATTAGGAGCGTTAATAGTTTTTGGTGTGGGGAGAAAAAAGCATGTGCAAGAGAGAACAAGATGCCAAGAATAAATATAAACCAACCACTATATCAAACAACTGGCCTTGAGAAAAGATAAAAATCCTTGTACTTGTTTTTTGGAAAGGAGGTTTTGTTCAAAATGTTTCAAAAGACTGTGAGAATGGCAAACATGTTTTCGAATAAAGTACAAGTTCTTTATTATCTTATTTTTTCGATTCACTCACGTATTTTTCTTTGTGATTAGGGAAGGTTTAAGGCTTGTTCCCATTTCTTTTCTGAGGAAGATACAGAATCTCTCATAGCTCCCTTCAGTTTTGCCTATGGAAAGAATGTTCAATGAAGTAAATGATCACTAGTTACCAGTGGGCTATCTAGCACTGCACCACTTAAATAACTAATTAACCGTTACCTTAACTTCTTCCAAATGGTAGTCCTTACTCGCCTGGAACTCTTCTCAACTAAACCTTATATCAACAGGATACTTTCTTCTAGATTATTTTGAGAATCAGTTTATAGTAATTATCGAAACAGAAATGTAAGGCTGAAAATGTATTACTATAACAAACTTAATGTGTTGTATTACAGTCCTGATTGTGTGAACAAGCTCGGGTATGGATAATTCCAAAAAGTAGGTGGTTATAAATTATGTAATTATAGGGGCACCTGGGTGGCTCAGTGCCTTAAGCATCTGCCTTCCGATCAGTAGGATCAAGCGGACTAGAGCTCCCTGCTCGGTGGGGAGCCTGCTTCTCCCTCTGCTGCTCCCCCTGCTTGTCTGCTCTCTGACAAAATCTTAAAAAAAAAAAACATAGTTTAAAAATTATATAATTATATAAATTAACCTCATGTTCTCAGAATTCATTCCATATCCCCCTCCCCAGAAAAACAGTATTCTTTTATTCTTTTTCATAGCTTTTCACACTACGAAAAGCCCACTACAGAAGCTGGAAAACTGCTTATTTACTCAGCCAGCTTGCTATCTTCCTCAAATTCTTCTGCCATCAGGTCTAAATGGAACTAGGCACCCTTAATTCTCAAAGTGATTCAAGATTTTTCCTGTCTTAAAACTTGAGGGAAACTGGGAAACCTGTTAGAGGACCCCAGCATAGAAAGGAGACTCAATCGTAATGTCTCCCACTTTTTTTTTAAGATTAAAAAAATATATATTCATTTGAGACAGAGAGATACAGAAAGAGAGCATGAGCAGGGAGAGAGGCAGAAGCAGGCTCCCTGCTGAGCCAGGAGCCCGATCCCAGGACCCCAGCATCATGACCTGAGCCGAAGGCAGATGCTTAACCATCTGAGCTGCCCAGGCGCCCCTTAAGATTTTATTTACTTATTTGTGAGAAAGAGAGCACGAGCACAAGCAAGAGGGAGAGCAGCAGGCAGAAGCAGGCTCCCCCCTGAGCAGGGAGCTCCATGTGGGACTCGATCCCAGGACCCTGGGATCATGACCTGAGCCGAAGGCAGACGCTTAACTCACTGAGCCACCCAGGGATCCCTATCTCCCACTTTCCTGCGGGCCTGCACCGCCACCGACCCCTTTTCCCGGGAGAGGAAAAGCCAGCTCAGAGAAATTCTGTGGGCGAGCTCTCCTTACACCGAGAGCGCTTCCCCAACTTAGGGCCCGCCCCCATAGGGCGGAGCTCCAGCTCCAACCCAGACCGGGGCTTCAGAACTGCCCCGCCCCTTCTTGCTCTTTTCCCGCCCAGACCCCGCGACTTCCGGAAGGGGGAGTGGCCCCACAGGAAGTTTTCGCGTGTCGGAAAGGTAGGCATATCCGGCTCCGGTGTCATGGCCGGCCCGTATCCTGAGCGCGCTCCGGCTGTGGTCGGCGCGAAGAGGCAGCAGTTTGGAAGCAGGTTCCTGAACGATCCGGCGCGCGTCTTCCACCATAATGCCTGGTAACTGCCCTACCCTTCGTCCGGCCTGCGGCTTGTCCTCTGTCCCGCAGCCCCGTGCGCTCTGAGAAGCCCCTGACCGCCGGCCACGAATCGCGCTGCCCTGCTCGAGGCGCTCTCCTTCCACGGGAGAGGCGCTGCGTGGCCAGCGACGCAGCCTGCCCGCAGCTGGGACGTGAGGCCCCTAAGCTGCCCGTTTGATTTTCCCAGGGACAATGTGGAGTGGTCGGAGGAGCAGGCCGCCGCAGCGGAGAGGAAAGTCCGGGAGAACAGTACCCAGCGGGTGTGCCAGGAGAAGCAAGGTGCGCCTAGGTGGGCCCTCTGGTATCAGCAGCCAGCGTACTACTAGACGCGCTCTCCCGGAGAGGCCGGAGAACCTAGACCGCCGAGAGCCTTTGTTACTGGACTGATCCCGAACTCCGGGGTAGAACGGGAGGGGAGGGGCTGAGTTAGGATGGAAAAGGGCTTCCCCCTAAAATCTTGTTAGGGCGAAGAGGGAGTTTGGGTGTTGGCTTTATTTGAGAGGGAGTAACAGTATCTTGATATATTTCCTAGGGATTAATTTTTAGTACGTCGACTAGACCCATATTAATATGACTGGCCTATGGTAACCGTTTGGTCGCGTGATCGACTTGGATGCTGTGCCTCGTCTATATGATTACCCTAGCTGAGAAAATGTCATTGAAGCTAGATTCTAGCGATCAGATTCTAAATATTGGGGGGGGGGGGAAGCTAATGACTGGTGAATTTTGTATCTTTTCCTTGTGTGATGGCCGTGAGGATTTTAGGGCTTCTGCCAAGGAAAGCTGGGTGAAGAGGAGTGCAGGTAAGTCTGGCCAAAGAAAAAGAGACCTCTTCTGGAGAGGTGGATGATTTTACTGCAAAATATCGCTAGATACTAATACTAGGACTAGCTGAGCCTATGTGCTAGATGACAATTGAAAGTAGGACTAGAAATTGGGAGAGTAGTATCCCACAGTTCACTATAACAGTAAGAAGATTCCAGTTACAAAGTATTCACCTTACATAGTTTGACAGAGACTAGATCAAAGCAAGTTAGAGTTGAAAGGGATTTTGAAAATCATATAGTCCAATATCCTCTTTTTACAGTTAAAGAAACTTGAACCACAGGACATTAAGTGCCTTACCCAGAGGTAAGCAGTTAGTTAGTAGTAGGAATGGTGGAACTAAAATCCAATTTCTTAGATTTTTTTTTTCTTTTCTACTACACTAGTCGAGGTCCTGTATTGGCAAAGAGCAGAAAACTGTAGTCTAGTACTGCCCACTGCCTTGATCACCTTAAACTATAGTGGAAACAGTCTACCCTTCTTAAGTCTCTCCTGTCCTCTCTCATCAAAACTCTTCTCATCTGAAGACATTTTTCCCTCTTGTCAGCATTTCTCCTTTCCCGCCTTTGTCCCGTTTTTAGGATCTTTTAGTAGTATTGAATTCTTTCTTTGCTCCACATTCAATAAAAAACCACAGACAGAGGAGTATATTTAAAGAAGAGCTGTATGTGTCATTAACCATTGAGTTCACATAAGGAATGACTGAAGAACCTGGGACATTTCACCTGTAAAAGAGAAGATTTAGAGGGGAAAATAACTGCCTTTAAATACAAAAGAATTGTTCTGTATGGCCCTAAGAAATAGTAGGACTTTTTGACCAGAAGACAGATTTTTTTTACTTAATGTTAGAATTTTTTTTTTCCTTAATGTTAGAATTTTCTAATTAGGTAAGAGCCACCTGAAGATGTAGGTGGAGAATTGGTAATAAGTTCCTTGGTAGAAGTTCCTCCCTAGAAGGATAAGACACAGAGGGAATTCAGGTAGGGTAGGTGGTAGGACTGCCAGATTTCCAGCTCTACTTGAGGATACTTTTAGTATAAAGTGACATTTGGTGAAGCAGGATGACATTTGACATTAGGGACACATAAAATATTGAGAGATTGAGAGTTTTCTTCTTTTTTTTTTTTTTTTTAAAGATTTTATTTATTTATTTGAGACAGAGAGAATGAGAGAGAGAGCACATGAGAAGGGGGAGGGTCAGAGGGAGAAGCAGGCTCCCTGCCGAGCAGGGAGCCCGATGCGGGACTCGATCCAGGGACTCCAGGATCATGACCTGAGCCGAAGGCAGTCGCTTAACCAACTGAGCCACCCAGGCGCCCGAGAGATTGAGAGTTTTCTTAATTCTTTAATATTTACAGTTGATTATGAAGTCAATGCCCACAAATACTGGAATGAGTTCTACAAAATCCACGAAAACAGGTTTTTCAAGGATAGACATTGGCTTTTCACTGAATTCCCAGAGTTGGCACCTAGCCTGGACCAAAATGACTTTAATGATTGGCTCTCAGAGAACAAGAGGAGTGAAGTACCTGAAGGTAGGAGCAAGGAGGACGGACCTGGTTTAAAGATAGAAGAACAGCACATGTGTTCTTCAGATAGCCTTGGACATAAAACACAGATGCCTCCTGTGGAAGGAGATGTAACTCAGAAACTCAACCGCCTGGAAATCTGTGCTGATGAGTTCCCTGGATCCTCGGCCACCTACAGAATACTCGAGGTAACCCCCCTCTGTTGTCCTGAGAGTGGGGTTAACGGGGCTGTTTTACTATACACATGGGTGGCACCGAGAGGCTGACCGCAGAAGTGATTATGTCTGAAGAAGCTGACTAGACTTGACTCTTATGTTGGCCTAGAAAACCTCCATTTTTGAACTAATGACATGTCCTAAATTCAGACCAGATAATCTGGTGGTCGTGGCAAAGAAAGAGAGATCACCTGAGGTGCTACCTGGGGACATCCTATTGCCTCTGCACATTGTAGGATCTGCTGTACCTGCCACCTGCAAGAGTCCCAAGTCACAAGACAAATTCTTTTACTTCCCTTGTAACATTAGATGGGGGTGGGGTGGGGGGAAGTCAGTCGCCATGGTGCCTGCTTCTCAGGCATGGGAGAGTTCTTGTCTTCCTAGTTTGGGTGGTGTTGCGGAGGCAAGACTACCCCCGGAAACGTGTCTAGGTGGGTACTGTAATGCAGATTTAGAAGCGGTGACTATACACTCCACTGGAAGCTGATTAGCCTTGGGGTTGAGTCCTCCAGCCTGACCTTGTTACTAGTCCCTTCCCCTCCCCAAGCAGAGGGGGACTTCTGCCTCTCTGTCTGCCTCATGGTAGTTATGAGAATGACATATATTGAGATAACGATGTAAAATGGCTAAAAACAGTGCCTGGCATGTAGCAAGCCCTTAGTAAATGGTCACTGTCTTTTTTGGGTTTGGGGATTTTTTTTATTTTGTTTTTAAGGATTTCATTTATTATTTTAGGGAGGGCGTGCATGTGAGAGCAGGGGGAGGAGCAGAGGGATAGGGAAAGGGAGGTAAGCTCTAGCAGACTCTGCACTGAGCACAGAGCCTGACGCAGAGCTCGATCCCTTGACCCCGAGATCATGACCTGAGCCGAAACCAAGAGTCAGACGCCCAACCCCAAAGGGTCACTGTTATTAGCACACCCAGCACCATGTTTAGGACAGTGTAATCCATGGTCCCCTTTTCATGAATTTTTCTGCTTAATCTGAGAAACAGGTTTCCAATAATGATATAGTGCAGTTCAGTAAGAGAATATTTCATCTGCCCTGTCTTCTCTGCACAGGAGCAGCTCTCCTGCCACAGCCCCTCATACCCTGAAAATGTACACCTGTGCAGAGTTCGTCTCCACCCCCTTCTTGGTCAGGAGCACCTCTCAGCTGTTGAACCGATCACTGCAGCGGTGCTAAAACCACCGGAGACATGACAGATGAGAGCCTCTGCAGCTTGGCAGCCCCACGTCCCCTCACCTCACTTATTACTAGCTGCAGCTTCCAAACCAGTCCCATTTCAAGGGATATCGACACAGCCAAGTTCATTGGGGCTGGGGCTGCCGCGGTCGGTGTGGCTGGCTCTGGGGCTGGAATTGGGACTATGTTTGGGAGCCTCATCACTGGTCATGCCAGGAATCCCCCCTCTCTGAAGCAACAACTCTTCTACGCCATTCTGGGCTTTGCTCTCTCAGAGGCCATGGGGCTCTTTTGGCTGATGGTGGCCTTTCTCATCCTCTTTGTCATGGGCAGGAGCTGTCTCCACCTCCCATAGGTCTTTCTCCCATGTCTCATCTGCCCTGTATGTTCCTTTTCCTATACCTCCTCAGGCAGCCTAGGGAAAGGGGTTGGCTCAGGGTTTGACAGAGGGAAGACAAATAAGTACTGTATTAATGAGAAAAAAAATATTTCATCTATAGGACCATTTGCTAAAACTCAAAAAGTAAAAGCTATCCATGCCCTTTTTTCCACACCAGCTCCCTTCTGCTGTCGAGAGCCCATGCTCTTGTCTTTTATGGCTACCTCTTTTAGACTTCCTGAGGTCAAGGTTGGGGAATGTCGTGGCTACTATTTAGCTCTGGTCACTGCACCTTCCCTACTAATACAATTAAGCAAGATTATTGTTGATTATTTATCTAGCTCTAGGGAATTGATTCCTTGAAAGTCCTGTAACTAAAAGTTCTTTTCTGTCCGCAGGTTGGTTGTGGTGTGGGAAACACAGTCTTTCCGATTTTACAAACTAACAAGTAAGTGTGTTGTAAACTTTAACTATAGGATAGCAAAGAGGAGAAAGGGGTGTGTTGTTTCTCAAAACTTACTTCAATAAACTGGTAATAATGGTTATTGGGAACCATGGGTGACAAGATGTCGATTTCTATGTTATCTTTGTCATCAGGAAAATTGGTGAGCTTCAAAACCTGTTCCACTGCCAATATATGGGACCTTTGATATTTTAAGTTTGCTACACAGGAAAGAGAACAGACATAATTCAGTTTACAGTCTTAATTGTTCTACTGTTTTTTCTGCCCATTTCAGTGATCCGGGACTTTTTGTTTACTGTTGTGATTTTTCTTCCACAGCTGTAGAACTGGTCCAGGTAAGTGCATTGGGTCCTATCTGTAATTTTCACTGATTAAAGGGGAAAGGGTCTCCTAAAAATCAAGGTCTCTAGCAAATTTCTATTATTCTTATGTGGTCTGAAAGTAAAAGACTTGCTGGAACAGCCTGAGTAGAGGAAAGAACCGAGCATGAACGTGGAACCTGTCACTGGCCAGTTGTGGAACTTTGGGCAGGTCTCCTGACCTCTCCAAACGTAGGTTTTAAGGATTAAAATGAGAAGATTGTTTCTAGTCGGGGTTCTTTGAGTTACAAGTCACAGACACACCCAGACAAACTCATTCAGTGAAAGAAGGTCATAGAACCCAAGGGCATAAAGTGTAGCCAAGGCACTCAGCCCCGAAAAGGTGGCAGATGCCAAGGCCACTTGGCTCCTGGTGAGCCGTTTCCACTCCTTCCTCTTCCTGTCACAGTACTTCCCTCAAGCTCATGGTTTCCTATCTCGCATAGCCCAGAGCCGTTTGCCCTTTGTTTTCCTCTTTACCAGTTTTCTTTAATAGGTTTGTCACATGACACCAACGTGCTTGCCCCCTTACATGTCCACCCTGTTCAGGCATTCTCAGAACCTCACCAGAATGACTTGTCCTGATTCCAAAGTCCCCAGAAAGAGTCTGGTTGACCCGGCCCAGCTGATAATCTACTTGCTGTGTTTGAATTAGCTGTGGCCAATGAGGAACAAAGTCACATTTTTGGAAAAGAGAGATACAGAAAGAGAAATTACCCTAAAATGTGTTGGTTACAGTCATGTCTAATGCTCCTAGCATAGGAGGTCTGGAATTGGCAATTCGTGTCTTTCTGGAGTGTTACTTTTATGGATGTAGACCAGGTGAATATTGAGCTTTTCTTTAGTTAATTTTATTTATTTTTTTCTTTGGTTAATTTTATGACAATAAAATATAAAGTTAAATTTTCCACATTTAATACATTTTCCTGGAGAATTCTGTGATCGGTGTAATATGCTATAGTTGGGTTGGGAGTTGTTTTAAATCATGATTTTAAATGTCAGTATGTTTTCTCTCTCTCCTGATGAGATTTTTCTTTTTGCTTGTGGTCATTTACCTTCCTGATCACTTTCCAGTCCTCAAATCTAACTTTATGCATCAGAGTAAAGAATAAA
Source organism: Halichoerus grypus (assembly GCF_964656455.1). NCBI lineage: Eukaryota > Metazoa > Chordata > Mammalia > Carnivora > Phocidae > Halichoerus > Halichoerus grypus. The sequence continues at coordinate 193,745,150 of NC_135713.1, forward strand.
AGTAGAAGAATCAAGAACATTCCTTTTTTTTTTTTTTTCTAAGAGAGGGCGAGTGTGAGTGTGAGAGGGGGGCTGTGGGGGGCGGGGGGGCAAAGGAAGAGAGAGAGAATCCTAAGCAGGCACCGTGCCCGGCATGCAGCCCAACGCAGGGTCGATCTCACAGTGCTGAGGTAATGACCTGAGCTGAAATCAAGAGTCAGATGTTTAACTAACTGAGCCACCCAGGCGCCCCCCAACATTCATTTTATCTTTAAAAAAATTTTTTTTAATTTTTTAATTTTTTTTTTTTAATTTAAGTAAGCTCTACCCTCAACATGGGGCTTGTACTCACGACCCTGAGATCAAGAGTCACATGCTCTACCGACTGAGCCAGCCGGCACCTTCAAAACAGTCCGTTTTAAAAGTACCAGCTGGGGGGTCGCCTAGGTGGCTCAGTGGGTTAAGCGTCTGCCTTTGGCTCAGGTCACGATCCCAGGGTCCCGGGCTTGAGCTCCACGGCAGGGTCCCTGCTCAGCGGGGAGTCTGCTTCTCCTTCTCCCTCTACCCCTCTTCCCTGCTCATGCTCTCTCTCTCGCGTGCGCTCTCTCTCTCTCTCTCAAATAAATGAATAAAATCTTTAAAAAAAAAAAAAAAAAGGTTAAAAAATAAATAAATAAAAATACCAGTTGGATTCCGCAGGCTTGTCCCTGGAATTGTTGGACGTTCTTAGGCTTTGAGTAAGAAGGCGTGCATCCTGATTAGAGCGATAGCCCTCAGCAGCCGGAGCAGCGGTTACACTTAAAGCAGGATTAGCTTTCCTCCAGGCTGTGTGAACATTTTCTAACCTATGTGTCTCAACTGTCTGCAGACAAATTCAGCATACGATCCTTGTCGGTGCTTTGCCTTTGTCCACGATCTGTGTGATGAAGATATGAGTTACCCAGTGCCCGGGGAGAGCCTCGACATCATCATCCTCATATTTGTTCTTTCGGCCGTTGTTCCAGACAAGTAAGTTTTAGGTCCCCTAGCCAGTAGTGTCACAGAACAAAGCTTGGGTCAGGGACCTTGATACCAGGGTTGGACCCTAAGTAAGCAGGATGATCTGAAAGGCCGGGAAAAGCCATTCTGTCAAAGTGATACAAGTGTCTCAACCCTTTTCCTAAACATTTTTGCCTCTAAACCTCTGTCTGTTGGCTGCAGCGGTTGGTTCTTCTTCTCGGTGCTATGGTTGAGCATCCCCAGGGGATGGGAGAGCAGCGTTACTGGGTGTGGGGGGGAACCCCTGCTGATAATCGCAGCCTGCTGTTTTAGAACCCCAGCTGTTAGTACCCGCCCCCTCATTGGGCTTTTTAGTTTACTTTAAGATGTTATTTTTAAGGGACACCTGGGTGGCTCAGTCTTTTAAGCATCTGCCTTCGGCTCAGGTCATGATCCCGGGGTCCTAGGATCGAGCCCCACATCGGGCTCCCTGCTCAGCGGGGAGTCTGCTTCTCCCTCTGCCTCCCCCCTCCCCCGCCCCACCCCTGCTTGTGCTGTCTCTCTCGCTCACACTCTCTCTCAAATAAATAAAATCTTTAAAAAATAAATAAATAAATCTCTAAGATGTTATTTTTAAGTAATCTGTACGCCCAACGTAGGGCTCAAACCCACAACCCTGAGATCAAGAGCCACACGCTCTCCCAACTGAGCCAGCGAGGCGCCCCTCATTGGGCTTTTTAAATGCTTTCGGTAAACCAGGCTTATTAACAACAGAATTTATAGTGAAGCTTAACACGGGTGTTCCTTTATGTTTAAGTTCTTTGGAAAACTGCAGTACAGGGGAATTCCATAAAATCCATAAAATTCCATAAAATCCGGTTTAGGTGTCGAACCCTGCGAGATACTGGTAAGGTTCTTAGAGTGGGCAGCCAGCTGTCCTGATGAGATACTGTCCTCAGGAAGTAGCGTCAGCTAGAGACCCAGAGGAGCGAGTGATTGTCTCTGTCCCACATTTCCTTGAAGAGAGCACTGAGTCATCTGACCTGACAGGGATATTGTGAGCGTGCAGAAAGGCAGGTGCAAGACAGCCCAAAAAGCCAGGCATGGTTCTAAACATTCATAACTGCAGAAGTCTCGGGGTACCTGGTTGGTTCAGTCAGTAGACCATGTGACTCTTGATCTCAGGGTTGTGAGTTCAAGCCCCGCGTTGGGGGTAAGAGTTTGATAGATAAAATATCAGTGGAAGTTTAAATGCTACAAACTTAAAAACTGACGTGGACTGAAATAAAACACTAAAATTAAAAACTCTCGGGGCGCCTGGGTGGCTCAGTCGTTAAACGTCTGCCTTCGGCTCAGGTCATGATCCCAGGGTCCTCGGATCAAGCCCCGCATCACGCTCCCTGCTCCGCAGGAAGCCTGCTTCTCCCTCTCCCACTCCCCCTGCTTGTGTTTCCTCTCTCGCTGTGTCTCTCTCTGTCAAATAAATAAATAAAACCTTAAAAATAAATGAATTAAATTAAATTAAATTAAAAACTATCAGTATTCAAGTAGACTTTGTAGCATTGATACTTCCAAGGTTAGTACAGGCGAAACCGGCACTAAGCCTGCGTGTGGGAAGTGCAGTCAGAAGGTAAAGCGCTCTGCCAGGGGCACCCATTTGCATTCTGACTCACCGTGTAAACTGTAAGTGCTGGAGGTTTCGTCTTCATTTAACAAATGGAAAGGTACAGTCTCTGCCTTTGGAGCTCTCAGGCCTGGGGGCAGGCGGATGAGTCAGCTAACTAGTAGTCCTCACCGCAGGTTTTCAGGGCTGTGCTCCGAGAGCCCCAGAAGCACAGGACGGTGGCTTCCCCATGAGGCCATCCCAGGAGGAGTAGGAAGTAAGCCAGACGCAGAGTATTTAAGTGGAGCCCTCCGGCAGAAGCGGATTATCCTCAGGCCTCTTCCTGGTGGAGGGAGTGGGTCAAAGCCACGGTCACGAGCAGACAGCAGAAGCACCTGAGAAGCTTGGGTATGTGCTCCCGTTCTCACTGAAGCAAGAGCAGAGGAGCTGAGATGTCGGGGTTCGTTTGTCAAGGTTAGGAAGTCCACTGGCTTTTCCAGGCATGCTACAAGGAAAAGGAATCCTGTCCTTAAGGAGACCTGATCTTCATTCTGTGTTGCCCCGCAGGATGCAGAAGGCCATCAACGGGCTGAGCAGGCTTCTGAAGCCCGGAGGGATGATGCTTCTGCGAGATTATGGCCGCTATGACATGGCTCAGCTTCGGTTTAAAAAAGGTATTTTGCTACTATTACCAAAGCAACAGTTTTGCCATCAGAATAGACCTAGAAGTCAGTGAAATCAAATAGAAACTCTAGAATTGTAGCTCCATATATAAAGCTACTTAATACATGACAAGGGTGGTATGTTTTTGAAGATTTGTATAATCTAGGTATTTGGGAGATCTTTTAACCAAGACAGCAACTTTTAGAATAGCTACCTTGGTGGGGCACCTGGGTGGCTCAGTCGTTAAGCGTCTGCCTTCGGCTCAGGTCATGATCGAGCCCCGTATCGGGCTCCCTGCTCAGCAGGAAGCCTGCTTCTCCCTCTCCCATTCCCCCTGCTTGTGTTCCCTCTCTCACTGTGTCTCTCTCTGTCAAATAAATAAATAAAATCTTTAAAAAAAAAAAAAAAAGAATAGCTACCTTTGGAAAAAGATTTGATTACATAAGTAATTTTAAATGTGGCATGGCAAAAGATGCCATTAAAAATTTGAAAGACAAATAATTTCGGTGCCTAGAACAGATAAAGACTCAATTATTATCTCTGCTCTTCAAGGGCCTGTTGGTAAATTGATAAGGAGATCAGCAACCCACCCAAAAAACAGGGAAGGAAAATTTTAGAGTTGATTCACAGAAGGGCAAATCCAAATGGCCAAAAACAAACCTCAAGGTAACAAAACTTAGAGTGAGATAACCACTTCTTAAACCTACCACTGGCCATTTCAAAGAAGGAGATACACTTCTCCATTACTGGTAGAAATAACAACTTGTTAATGGTGTTTGGGTTGTTTTGGGTTGTTTTTTTTTTTTTAAACACACTGGTGTTATCTACTCAGTCTAACAGTCCTTTGGGGAATTACTCAAGAACTAGCATGTAATGTGTATGTAGGCAAAATCTTCAAAACAAAGTGAATGCCTCTGGAGAGGGGAGCATTGTGCCTGCCGCATGAGGTGGGCCCCACACCGGCAGTCCTGGCGGGGTTTCCATTCTGCATTCCCAGATGAGAAAAGCAGTGTGCAGGTGACTGTTTTAAACTTGATCGTACATACAAGAGTGGCTGGGGAGAAATAAGCAAAGTAAAGCAAGTAAGATTATATTGACATTCCAAAGGTGCAGAATCACCTACCAGGTTAGTAAATTGACATTAGGTCAGAGGGCTTGGCAGCTGAGGGGAGAGCGTCCATGATAAAAACAGCACGCGGGTTGTATTTGTGAGTGTGTGTGGATGCGTGGAGAGACGTGGGAAGTGGTCCCAGTGGCTCAAGTTTTCTTCCCTTCAGCGTAGCTAAAGTCCCTGTCTTTTGTTTATTTATTTTTGTTTTACAAAGAGTATGTGGTATTTATTGAATGAGGGAGGAGGGAAACACTGTTTGCAACAGGAAACAGCTCTAGAACAGAAGGCTGAGGATCGCCCGTGTGATCAAACGCTGCGGTTGATGGCGCCCCCAGGGCTGCTCGCTCCAAAGCACCGTTCCTTCATAGCAGCGAAACTGCCAATTCCTGCAAGGTGCCCAGAGTAACCAAGAAAGGCTTCTGTTCTCTGCCCAAGAAATCGGTATCACAATGCACATTTGATTGGCAGTGAAATTCAAAGAAGTACTTTAAAGTTTCTCTGATTTTTATCACATCGCTCCACAGGTCAGTGTCTGTCTGAAAATTTCTACGTGAGAGGTGACGGTACTAGAGTTTACTTCTTCACACAAGGTATGAAAACGCTCATCTTTGCGTACGCCAGTAGTCCCCCAAACACCAGCTCAGACGTTGCTCCGTGTGCTCTCAGAAGTAAGACTGTTGGGCGCTCCCACCTGTGGGGGCCTTCGCCACCCTGCGCTCAGCTGCCCGGAACCCGTTCGCTGTTCTGCAGACAGGCTCCACTTACAGGAGCCTTCAGCCCTCCGCATGGCCCTCCTGCGGTCTGCTCTTCCTCCCAGTCCCTTTGTCCAAAACAGGAGACCTGCCCCATTTTGCGGGACTTCAGTGCGACTGGTGTCACCCTGAAGGCTGGGTCACCCCGTAGGGGCCCCGGAGCCAGGCCCGTGCTCCCTGGCTCCGGCTGTAACCCAGGATGGCTCTCCTCTGCGGCCGGCCCTGCCCACGTGCCCACTGCCATTCCTGGGTCCTTTATTCTGTCACATACTTTTCTGAGCCTCTGGTGAAAGTGGAGGAACCTCTCCCCTAAAAAAGTGGCTTTGACGTTACATTTATGTAGATTTTTGCATGTAATCTTAAGGTGTCCGTGAAGCCCTTCTTGAAAATTCCTCCCCGTCAGCCAACTCTTCGGCTCTCCCTCGGGATACCAAGCTGCCCTTCCCAGACGGTTCGGCTTCCCCCATTTAAATGTGAACTTGCTGTTACCAAACTGTTACCGCACTTATAAATAAACAGCACGGCTCAAGCCACTTAAAATATATAAATAAAAACAGTCTCACGGAGCCCCATTAAACGTAGGAAGTGGTAGATAATGTTTTTTCTTCAGCGGAAAATATATAAACATCTCTTTTCCAAACCAGAGGAGCTGGATACACTTTTCACTACTGCTGGACTGGAAAAGGTTCAAAACCTGGTGGATCGCCGATTGCAAGTGAACCGGGGGAAACAGCTGACAATGTACCGGGTTTGGATTCAGTGCAAATATCGCAAGCCTCTTCTGTCTGGTGCTGGCTGAGAGGCACCTGCTCCTGACATGATAGGAGTTCATTGGAGTTTTTTAAAAAAGAACATATGCAAATGGTGTCTTGATCTTGCAAAGTTCAAGGATTCAGACTTGAACCTTGAACCTAGGACAGATTGCTTTTTATCAAGATTTTAATAATTGTCCTTCATATTTGTGAAGGCCTTTAATACATACTTTCCTCAAGTTTGTTTTGTTTCTTGTTTTGTTTTGTTTGTTTTTCTTTTTTTTAAGTAGGCTCCATGCCCAGCATGCAGCCCAATGCCGGGCTTGAACTCAATGACTCTGAGATTAAGACCTCAGCTGAGTTCAAGAGTTGAATGCTTAACCACTGAACCACCTAGGCGCCCCTTCCTCTGGTTTCTTTCCTTGAGATCTCAAAGGATCTTTCTTGCCATTTTGTAATTTATCATAACTGAAATGGTCATAGGAATCATGAATTTAAAGGCATCAAGAATTTGTTATATATGAATGTAAGAAATCAAGAAAAGTATTATATATGTTAAAGTGTCATTTGAGTTGCATTAAATTATTTCAGAGTTCAAATACCTAGGCTAGGCAGTTGATACATACAAAGGTGAATACAAATTTTGTTCAGCAAGAAGCACATCAAGAAGAATCCTCTTTCTTTGGATGTTTACCTGATTCAAAAACACTGCTTTAAAGAGCATCAGAACGAGTCCTTGTTATGTATTTATTTGGTCATGGTCTCCACTTAACTTTAGTTCTGTGGAATTTTAAGCACTGTTTCCCCTCTAAGTAACCTCTTTCTAAAAAATTAAAAGGATCTTGACTTTTAGCAAAATCGTTTCATTTTCTTTTTTTATTGTACCCTTAAATGTTTGACACAAAAGAAATTGAGAGAACTTTAAGAATTGAGAGAGAGAACAGGGGTGAGGGGGCTGGGGGAGGGGCAGAGGGAGAGAGAATCTCAAGCAGACTCCCTGCTGAGCTCAGAGCCCAACGTGGGGCTGGATCTTAAAACCCTGAGATCATGATCCGAGCCGAAATCAAGAGTCAGATGCTTAACTGACTGAGCTGCCCAGGTGCCCCTAATAATTTCAAATTTAAAGGAAAGTACCAATTACCAAGAATATTGCAAGAATAGTCCATTTTTTTCTGAATACTTTTTAAGAATAGGTTGCAAGGTGATGTCCCAACACTCCTGCATATTTTAATGCATAATTCCTATAACTGAAGCTGTTCTATATCACCAAATAAATCCATCAGAAATAAAAATTAACCTGAAAACACTACCATCCACAGATAACCAAATTTTCCCAGTGACCCCAATAATAATCTTCTATCAGCAGAAAAAAGTTGCACTTAGTAGTCCTGTCTCTATCTCCTGTAGTCTGGAACAATCCAGGTTGGTTTTAATGACCTTGACATTTGAAGATTACAGGCTGTTTTGCAGACTGTCCCTCAATTTGGGTTTGTTGATGCTTTCTCATGGTTGGATTCCAGGTCACACATTTCTGGCAGGAGTGTCAAGTGATGCTGTGCTCTTCCCATCCTGTCGGGATAACGTGATTTTGAGTCACCCTGTTAGTGGTGATGTTAACCTTGATGGCTTAATGGAGGTGGTATCTGCTGGGTTTCTCCACTGAAAAGTTACTAATAAGCATCTTGTGGGGTTGTGCTTTGAAATCGGGTAAATAACCCATTCCTCATCAAACTAGTTTGGCATCTGTGTTGCAGTTTCTTGGCTGAATTACTATGATGGTAGCCTGTGAGTGTCTCCTAATCCTGCCATTCTTTCTACATTTATTGGTTGGCATTTTTTAAGGAAAGCTTGCTTTCTTTTTTTTTTTTGCCTCAAAAAGTGACATTTATTCAAGAAAAAAAAAAATGACAAGATGTCCATCCCTTGGCTCCCTTCCCTCCCCGCCCCTGCTCCTCTTCAGCCCGCCCCCAGACAACCCGGGGTAGGGCTAGGTAGCAGGACAGCCCCGCAGATGAGGTTAGCGACATCGAGGGGTGTCTCCTCAATGGGGGTGTTGTAGAAGGTCTTGATGTCTCAAAGAATCCTCTTGGCTTCTGTCATCATGTTAATAGCCACACCCTTATGGCCAAATCATCCCCCACGACCGATTCTGTGGATATAGTGTTCCCTGTTGGTGGGAAGGTCATAATTGACTAAAATAACCTGCTGCACATCAGTGTCTCTGGCCTAGGTCAGGGGAGGGGACAGAGTCTATGCAGAAGGGATTGAAGTGCGTGTAGGCAGCCAAAGGAAGACAAAGGAAAACAGACATCCCCTCTCCCCCAGCAACCTCAGGCATGCCAGATTTTATTCCAAGCTGCTACTACGAAAGCTTTCTTTTTTCTGTTCCTTTTCTTAATAGGGACTCATTTCTGTTTTATTAAATGATCATTATATATACTCTCATTCTTTTGGTACTCATGTTACCCCAGATTTGGCCAGTGGGGGCCCCTTCAGAGCTTCTGTGACCTTGTGACTCCCCGATGTTCTTTGAGCACTTCAAGCACAAGTTCCAGGCTCATCTTCCCATTTCTCTGCCCCAGTTTGAATTTCCCCCAAGGAGTTCTGGTTTCTTTTAATGCAGAAAGGTGTTTAGAAACCAAGCTAAGTGTGCTCATTGCTTTTGGGGTGTTCCTGTTCCCAACCCCCCTCAGTGGACGGAGCTCAGGGATATTTGCACATATGTACACACACGCATATTTGCATCTATATTTTTATACTTAAACATGTATATTGAAAACCATCCGTTCAGATTAATGCCTTCAGTGCATCGCACCACAAGATTTCTTCTAGTTGTTATTCTCTGTACTTGTAGATTCTTCTTCCAACGATCCCAAACTCCCATGACCCTCAATACGTTGGGCCAATGCCCTCATATATAACATTCCCCCTTTTGTCACCACTCACACATGGAGGGCCGCCTCACCTCTCAGGTTCTGACACCCCACTCCAAGTTACTATCGCCACAGCTCCCTGCCTCGCAGACACCTCCTCACCCTGCCCTGGGTCCAACACCCCCCCACACACACCACCCTCCCACCCTTGCACTAACAGCCACCTTGCTTAGCTTCATCAGTGAGTTGTAAAGGATGGGAGGGAGCTAGCTCCCCATCTCTTCCATTACACGGAATCTACCTAAGACTGTAAAAGATTGAGTCACTGGAACGGTATTTCATGTATCTTTTGGAAGGAAGAACAGATCTATTAAATGATCCACTAAAGACCTTCCTTTGGCATCTCTGAGGCATTTCAAAGTAACAGGAAGAGGTTTTACTCCATCTTCGGGCCACCTGGCTTGAGCTTTGGGCTTTAAGTGTAAGAAATGAGCGTCTTCCCTCCTGCTGCTCTCCTTGATCTTCTCTGTCATCTGCTACGCTCTCTTCCCTTGCTCTCTGACTTTTTAATCTGTCAAGCTACCTTAAATTCCGTAAGGGACTTGGCATGATTTTTTAGCCTTGGAATCACTAGTAATGGTCAGAGGACAATTAAACATGGTCAGGGTAGATGAAAGTAGGACGTTGGTGCCACTCAGAAACAGACTGTCTGGACTATGGGTCTGACTCCTAACAGTATCTCTTGGTATTCGTTTTTGGTTTTTGTTTTTTTTCTTTTTTTTTGAAATAGAGTCAACACACAACGTTACGTTAATTCCAGGTGTACAGCGTAGTGACTCAACAGCTCTACGTTACGCTGTGTTCCCTGCATGCAGAGCTACGCTGGTCGCCACACACTATTCTAGTCCCATGGACTATATTCCCAGTGCAGTGCCTTTCATCCCTGTGACTTCTTCATTCCATCGCTGGAAGGCTGTAGCTCCCAGTCCCCTTCACCCATTTTGTCCTTCCTCTCTGGCAACCACCAGTTTGTACTTTGTATTTTCAGGTCTGATCTCTTGACATTCTTGGTGCAAGAAAAGTGCTGCGTTGGCTGGGAAGGTAGCTCCACGTGTGAAGCTGCTCAGGAAGTTACGTGGTTTAGATTCAGGTCTAATGGAGAAGTTTCCGAAACCGACTGCTCTGCCTAAGTAGTCGTAATTCGGCTGAGGAGAGAAATTCGACGGTGTTTGGACCACCACCACCCGGTGGTGGGCCAGGGCACTGGAACCACTGGGGTAAAGCCATGTTGGGGAAGGTAGTGCCCAGGGTCAGGGTGTCACACGTGGAGAGTGTGGGCTCTTGCACTGCGAACCCATTCATTGTCTGAGATTCGTCTCCTGGTCTGTATGCTTCATCCTGAGCCCGGCCTCTGCTAATGCTGTCAAACCTATGCTTTGCATTGGCTCCATGACCTGCCTCCATGTCAGTTCACTCTCTTGGGCTCCGGCTGGCAAATTAGGGCCTTGAAAACTTAATAGGAAAAGGAAAACCTAATGTATTAAGAATTCTACTTTCCTCCCAATTGATTCCTATCTTTGCCTCAAGATGTTACTTCAGTAATCGTGGGGAGTTGTATCCGTGCCTTAAAAGATGAGCCCAGGACAAACAGCTTCTTTCACTCTGTTCACAAAGGTCTGTTCTCTGGTTTGTGGTTTGGGCTGCTATTTTCAGAGCCCGGCTGCATCGATGCGTTACAAGCTCTTTTATATGCTTCTTAATTTGGCGTGCAGGTTGGTTTGGAGAAGTGCTGGCAGTGAGTTTCACGGGTAAAAACACTAAAATGGTGCAGCGCCGCCACCTCACATTATTTCAGGGAATTTCTCGGTCCAAGATTGGACGCTGTCTCCCATGTAGTCAGTGGAACATAGTGTATGATCAAGTCACCGAGCAAATAGCCACAGTCAGATCCCATGCTGGGGGGGCGGGGGGAGTCTCCGAGACACGGAGGCCAGTGGCCTCGACGAAGGCGCAAACATGGCATCTTCACCCTGAGGTGAGCCCCAAATTGCATTCAGTCCTTCATTCCCCACCTCCCTTTCTCTGAGTTTGGATTTCTCCCTTAAAACTTAAAATATCCTGGGGCACCTGGGTGGCTCAGTGTGTTAAAAGTCCAGCTGGGCGTGGAGCCTGCTTAAGATTCTCTCTCTCCCTCTCCTTCTGCCCCTCCCCCACAAAATAATAATAAAAATAAAATAACTTACATTCTTAAATTTAAGTAAGCCGCTTAAATCACTGAGCCATCCAGAGGCACCAACAGAAGATATTTTTAAAAATAAATACAGTGAGGGGCACCTGGATGGCACAGTGGGTTAAGCATCCGACTCTTGGTTTTGGCTCAGGTCTTGACCTCAGGGTTGTGAGATCAAGCCCCATGTTGGGCTCCACACTTGGTGCAGAGTCTGCTTGGATTCTCTCCCCCTCTCCCTCTGCCTCTCCCCACCCCTTGCTCTCTCTATCTCTCTCTAAAAAATAAATCTTTTAAATAAATAAATACAGTGAAAACAAAAGAACCTTGTAAGTGCTAGCTGGATCCCGTTGCTGCCCAAGGCTGTGAATCCTAAGCCTAGAAGCACCACAGCAAACAGTCACAGCTCTCCTGGAGCTCACATTTGGTGGCAGAGATTCCAAAGAAGCCCATAGGACATGAATCAGGTGGGCATGTGCCAGGAAGAATTGAGCCGGGTAAACAGGGAGAGGCGGGAGTGGAGGAAAGAGCCCTCTGAGATGGGGTCTCCTGGAGGAGATGGCTTCCCTCCTGCGTGTCTGAGCGAAGAGCCTTCTAGGCAGAAGGAACAGCCACCGCACAGGCAGGAGGATTGTGGAAGACTCCCACGTTCTCCACCCCACAGCATCGGGAGCGTTGCATTGCCCACTCTTGTCATAAATGCATCTGCCTTTAAGCACATTTTAATGAGAGTGTTACTCAAGTGCACTATGTACTAAGAAAATGAGTAAGAATGATTACCTGTTCCCTACTGACCCTCAGGTCCAAGGTCTGGATTCTTCTCGGTTCATCTAGGGACAATTAAAATTACGAAGCCAGCCCAACTCACAAGAATGTGGCACATAAGCCAGGATTATTGATCTGTGATCTCAAACATAACTGAAAGGCAAGGGGATTCCCCCCCCAGGAAAGGAAGCTACTCGAGAAACTGAAGATCAGAAGTTGATTGTTAAGAATACACTAGAGCCTGGGAGTCAGGTGGCCCCAACGTTTCTGTCAAGCCGCGGCTGAAGCAAGGTCCCCCATCTGCCCCGATGAAGCTGCTGCTGAGCAGATCTGCGGGAACATTAACTGGCATTTGTTTAGACCTTAATACTCTTTAAAAAGCGTTTCATATAATTTAATCCTCACAGCACCCCTGTGAAATATAAAATGATCTCCATTTTACAGATGAGGAACTCTGATGTTCAGGGGGGATACATGGTTTACTAAGGTCAGACGACTAGTGTTAATCGTAAGGTAATTAGCCTAAGATTAAGGAGGGGTATTTTGATATAAATGGTATTTGACATAATGCATGGGCTTAAACATTCTTGGCTCCAACCAACTGGGCCTGTCTGGAAAATGCTACACCTGCTCAGAGGTCAGCCCTGCGGCCTGCCATGTGGGGGTGGAGGGAGGAGAAAGGGCACTGGCCCCGCCTCCACCCACCAGCCACCCCAGCCTTCCCAAGAAAAAAGAAAACACCGCAACTCTCAGAAGTGTCGAACAATTAGAGAGTCCCCGAAATCAGCTACATAAATTGTGTTGGTTTGGCAACATTGTACAATTTGCAACATTTTCATCCAAAGAGAACAATGTAATCCACCACCTTGACACTGTGCTCCAGTCCTGTCTGTGAGCCCCCTGCAGTGCAGGGAGGACCTGCGCCTCATCTTCCTGGGAGGGGCTCCACGCGGCCCGGGGTGGCATCAGGGGCGCGTCCTGTTCTGTGGCACCGCCAGGCACTCAGAGGGGCCTAGTGAGGCTCGATGTTCTTGCTGCTGCCATCTGGGAATTCTTGGTACGTTTTAACAAAGGGCCAGGCAAATTGTGTACCATCTTGCGGCTGCTTCCTTCTTGCTCCTTCTTCCTCCCTCTTTCTCCTTCCTTAGGAAAGAGTGGTGTTCTCTTTTTTTTTAGATTTTTTTTTAAGATTTTTTTTAAGATTTTATTGATTTATTTGACAGGGGGAGACACAGCAAGAGAGGGAACACAAGCAGGGGGAGAGGGAGAGGGAGAGGCAGGCTTCCCACTGAGCAGGGAGCCCGATGCGGGGCTCGATCCCAGGACCCTGGGATCATGACCTGAGCCGAAGGCAGAGATTAACGACTGAGCCACCCAGGCGCCCCAGGAGTGGTGTTCTCTTGACTTACTTTTCCCTTCCCACCAGTCAGCTGATCCTTGGCTGCCCTGGGTGGGGCCTTCTTGCCCAGGGCAGGACCCCTTGCCCACCCTCGGCTCTTCCTGCCTTTCCAAGCCCCTTCTCCATTCTCCTGCCAGGCGGGCTTTCCAGACAGGCCATGCCCGGACCCCGCAGGACTTGCTGCTCCTGACCTCAGTGCCCTGCATGTACCCCACCTTCCCATGACTTGTGGTTTCTCCTCATCCAGGTTTCAACTCGGATGTCCCCTGACTTATGAGAGTCTTTGCTGATGCCCTTGACCAGTGTCACCACCACCCCCTAGAGCCTTCTCCCTGCCTCCCTCCCCGTCCCCATCATACCACATCATGCGGCCTTATCTTCCTCATGACATACAGCATTGTTCTTAATGTTTTATTATCTGCCTCCTGCCTCTATACTATGATATGAGCTCTTTAGGGTCAGGGATTTTGTCTACTTCGATCACAATTGTATCCTCAGTACCTACAATGATGTCTGGTACATAGTAGGTGCTCAATAACTATTTCTCAGGTGGATGAGTACATAGAATGTCACCCAGGAACTGGGTCCCTAGAGCATTTCAGACAATGAAGTGAAGAAAGTCAAATTCTGTCATCTCATCCAGTGAGGAGTAGTGGGTCTGGAGACGGAAGCCCCGAGCCTGTGGATGGAAGGTGCCCCCTAAACTTTTCTCAGAAACCAGCCATCCCTGCAAAAGATTAGGGAGGAAGAGCCACCAAAGGAGCAAGGCTGCCCAGCTCCCAAGAGGAGGACCAGTCAGGATGGTTTAAAGGTGCAGAAACAGGGGCTCCTGGGTGGCTCAGTCAGTTAAGCATCCAGCTCTTGGTTGCTCCTCAGGTCATGATCTCAGGGTCCTGAGATGGAGCCCCGTGTCAGGCTCCCTGCTCAGCAGGGAGTCTGCCTGAGATTTCTCTCCCTTTCCCTTTCCCTCTGCTCCTCCCCCCATGCATGCGTGCTCTCTCTCTCTAAAAATAAATAAATAAATCGTAAAAAAAAAAAAAAGGTGCAGAAACAGGACTAGGGAAACTGGCTGACTGGCCCGGTGACACAGAGAAACCAACACAGTGAACAAGATGATCCACTTTGAATTGCCAAAGGCCACCAATACTTGGATAATTCCCTAATCTGTGTCATGAGTTAAGGCTCTCACTTGAGCCTTGAGCTAGTTTATCTAAATACCTCCTAGACCTCTCTCTCCAGTGGAAGGCCTTTGGGCACCTCAAACTCAAACTGTTCAGAACAACTTATAAGAGCACACACTGAGGTTGAAATCCTGGAGTCACCCTTTCGTCTGTTCTCTGTGCCATCTTGGCCCAGTTACTGGATTCCTCTAATTCTCAGTTTCCTCAACAGTAATTTGGATAGAAGTAAGAGAATACACATAATCTGGCAGCCCTAGTGGCCCCCATAACACAAGCCTAACTCACAGAGAACGGCGTTGAATGCCAACTGCAGTGGGCTGTTCTGTATTTATAAGACTCCTTTGTATAAGATACACGTCATTATATGTTGTGTATTTAGCAGTTATATCAATGGTTTATCCCTTGGCCTGGAGAGAATAAACGTGTTATTGTGTGAGTGTATATGAGATTGTAGCAGAGAGCACTAATCTACGTTTCTTCTCTAAGGTCCCAAAGAGCTGTGAAGAAGAGGAGGTAAGACCTCCGGGCTTTCAACAAATTTCAGGTATTTCCCCTTAGTCAAGGTCAGCTTCCCCATTAGGTACAGAGCACATTCTCTAGGGCACAGTGCCTCAGGCCCGTGGTACTTCAGGAGCCCTGGGAAATGTTTTCATTTTTTTTTTAAAGATTTATTTATTTATTTGAGAGAGCGGAAAGAGAGAGAGTGTGCGCGTGTGCACACACAGCGGGGTGGGGGCCAGGGGGAGAGGATATCTCAAGCAGACTCTGCGCTGAGTGCAGAGCCCATTGTGGGGCTGGATCTCACAATCCTGAGATCCTGACCTGAGCTGAACCAAGAGTTGGACACTTAACCAACTGCGCCCCTTCATTATCACTTATTTTATTTTATTTTTTTTTATTTATTTTATTTTTTTAAAGATTTTATTTATTTATTTGACAGAGAGAGAGATAGCGAGAGCAGGAACACAAGCAGGGGGAATGGGAGAGGGAGAAGCAGGCTTCTTGCCGAGCAGGGAGCCCGATGTGGGACTTGATCCCAGGACCCTTGGGATCATGACCTGAGCCGAAGGCAGATGCTTAATGACTGAGCCACCCAGGCGCCCATTATCACTTATTTTAAAACCAGAAAATAAAGAATGAATATAACACTAATGAATATATGATCATGAAGGCAGCCTTATGTTTGTTTTTGTATCAACATGTATGTGTGATACAGTTAAAAAAATATATTTTTTTTGAAGGGAGGAAAGGACCCGTGAACGCAGAAATGCTCAGGACCCATGTGAGTCCCGGTGGGATGCTGCTGGCTTCAGCCTCCCAGATGCAGGGGCCGAGTTGATAGACGTAAGTGTGGGTGAGCCTCTCCCTCCGCCTTGCCTCTCTGTCCAACTCACACTGCCTCAGGGAAACATTATCTGTGGACAGGAGCGTTGTGGGAAGTATTTAGCATTTATATATGCACATGCGGGGGGCGGGTCCTAACTGGGAGCAGGATCTGTGGATGAGGGGTTTGGTGTGGCAGCACCCAGGGCATCAAGGAACAAAATCTAGCCTTTTGCATTTATTCTTACAGAAATGATTTCTATTTATACATTTCTTGCTATAAATTCCATTTTCCCAGAGCACAGAAAAGCAGGACTTTTCTCAGGGAGGATGTCACAAGCAGGTAACCCTCAGGCAGCATTTGGAGGGTGAAGTTGTTTTTTGTTTTTTTTTTTAAGATTTATTTATTTTAGAGAGAGAGGGTGCGTGTGCGCACGTGTGAGCTGGGGGGAGGGGCACAGTGAGAGGGAGAGAGAGAATCTCAAGCAGATTCCCCACTGAGTGGGGAGCCCGACATGGGGCTCAATCCCAGGACCCTTAGATCATGACCTGAGCCAAGATCAAGAGTTGGCTGCTTAACCAACTGAGCCACCCAGGTGCCCTGGGGGTGAAATTTTTCCTGGTGGATGGGGATGAGGTGATGGTGTCTGATCAAAGGAAGGGAATTTCACATAGACCCATTTATGGGGAGGAGCCACAAGTGGACAGGGTTGTGGCGGTTCAGGAGGACAGAGCATGGCGCAGGTCTTGGAGCGTCTCCTGGGAATTACAAATGTCTTCCAGTCAGTTCCTCCCAGATTGTGGGAGCCTCAGATACCATGCTGAGGAGTTGGGGCTTAATCCTGTGGGCAGCAGAGGGCCACTGGAGACACTAAAAGGAGGACAACAGAATAATTACAGGGACATTCAAGAAAATTACCTTTGGTCACAATTCAGAGAGATAATCACGGGATGAAAGGGTGTGTGTGTGGGGTGGGGGGGGGGGTGATGCAGGGGCAGGGGAGACTAGAGCCAGGGAGGTCAGGAAGAAGATTCCACGAGTTACAGCAAGATGGGATGAACCAATGCTTGGAAGTGAGAGCAGAAAAGCAAGAACGGGGCCCACCACATTTAACCAGTACAATGGATAGGATTGGTGAAGAGTATGAGGTGAGGGAGGCAGGGAGTGAGAGAAACTGAGAATAACCTGGAAGTTTCTGGCTTTAACCATGGGAGGAATGTTGATACCATAATTAGGGTTTCAGTCAAGAGAGGAAGAGATGTGAGGATATGGAGGGAGTGTGACGAGCCTATAGTCTGAGCCACCCACAGGCATCTCATGGACTTGCCAGGTCCAACAGACAGATACAAATTTGTACCTAAGAAATAGGCAGGAGAGGATTTAATGATGGAATCACCAGCACAAAGGTGGTGGTTCGAAGCCACCACACGGGATGAGTGAGAATTAGAAAAAAATGGGGTTAAGAATCAGAACTGGGGGTGCCTGGTTGACTCAGTAGGTTAAGCATCCGACTCTTGATTTCAGCTCAGGTCATGATCTCAGAGTTGTGAGATGGAACCCTGGGCTCCAAGCTAGGCATGGAGCCAGCTTAAGATCCTCACTGCCCCTCCCCCACCCTAAAAAAAAAAAAAGAAAGGAAGAATCGGAACTAAGGGTCGTCTGAGTGGCTCAGTCCTTTAAGCCTCTGACTCCTGATCTCGGTCAGGTCTTGATCTCAGGGTCTTGAGGTCAGGCCCTGCTTGGGGGCAGAGCCTCCTTAACAAAAATAAATAAAGGGGGTGGTGCCTGGGTGGCTCAGCCAGTTAAGCCTCTGCTTTCCACTCAGGTCATGATCCCAGAGCCTGGGATCCAGCCCCACCTCAGGCTCCCTGCTCAGCGGGGAGTCAGCTTTTCCCTCTCCCTCTGCCCCTCCCCCTGCTCATGGTCTCTCTCTCTCTCTCTTTCTCTCCCTGCCCCCCATCCCCCGCCCCACTGCTCTCTCTCTCTCTCTCTCTCTCTCTTGCAAATAAATAAATAAATAAAAATCTTTAAATAAATAAATAATCAGAACTGCACTCTGAGGAAGCTGCGAGGAGAGCGGCCCTTCGGGTTCATGGCTGGCAATTGTCCAGAGGACAACAGAGCCAGAGGAGGTTAACAGTGGTTGTCATCAGCTGGTAGAAATCTGGGGTCTCTTTCCCCATTATTTTCTGTATTTTTGAACTTTTTTATCAGTAACTATATATTGCCCTTTTTTTGGTTAAAACAACCTTTCATTGGACAAATAAAAGGGGCAGTCCCCAGTAGGTTAAGCGCTGCTGACCGGCCCCGTGCACTGAAGACTGAGCAGAGGTAGAAAAGGCAAACTGCAGCTCATCACACAACCCCCTTCTCCAGGAACGTCCCCCCTCCCAGTCCTCCAACCCCAGAGGAACCAGGGCGCCATGGCAGCCATGTTTCCACCCAATGACCTCTCTGGCCACAGATGATTGGACGGGGTGTGCATGTGACACTGGCTAAGCCAATCAGAGCCCTTCCCAGGACGTTGATGTGAGAGGGCCGCTGACGCTGGTGGCCGGATCCATGCGGTGTGAGCTTGGGGGCAGTTGAAGGCCGAGAGCCCGGCAGCCATTGAGAGCCCGGGTGAGAGCACAGCAGGCAGAGGCAGACGACCATACAAACAAAAACCCCGAGGGAGGCCAGGGTTGGGTCACCAGAAACAATGGTGGAGGAGGTGGGGAAAGAGGCGGGGCTCATAAGACCACCAAGTGCCTCATAAACCCTGCTGAGTTGGAATGTTTTCTCATTACAATGAGAAGTTGTTGGAGAGGTTTAAGAGAGGGAGTGGCCCGACCTGGATTACATTTTAAAAGATTAACACAGCTGGAAAATGTCTTGTGGGGGTGGGGCAAGGGTGGAGAGCAGTTTGGAAGCTAGCCCCCAACCGCCCCCCGCCCCGGGGTGTTCCGGCCGCTAAGGGTGGACCAGACTTTTGTGGTAGTGCAGAAGATGGAGGCAGCGTGAGTTGAGACAGGATCCAGTGCGGGGGGGGGGGGGGGGGGGGGGAAGGGCAGGGAGGGGGCGTGGCTGGGGAGGAAAGGGTGGATTCGGGACCAGGTGGTAGGTGATGGTGATGCTGTTACTGCGATGGGGAAGAAGGGAAACATGGAGGCTTCCATTTGGACATTGCAGGTTGGAGGTGATGGTGGCATGTCCCAGGGGAGAGGCTGAGAAGAAGGCAGTGGGGTACATCAGTCTGGAGTTGGGGAGATGGGTTCGACCGGGTTGGCCCTGGATGCTGGAAATGTGGGTGGCATCCGTCTGCAGCCGGTGCTAAAGCCATGGGCCTAGATGAGAGCATCTGGGAGCTGGACAGGAGAGCCCAGTACAGAGGCCTGGAGAGGACAGAGGGAGGACTGGGAGAAGGGAAGGAGCAGGAAAGAGGGAGTAAAGGACTGTGTGCTGACCTGGAAGTCCAGAGGAGACTGCCCTGGCTGAGACCCCATTGAGGCCAGAGAAAAAGCCTTTAGGTTTGGTAATGAAGTTACCTGACCTTGGAAGGTCTGGGTGGAGGTTTAATCTGGCAGTTAAATTGGGGTGGGCCTCATCATTCACTGGAATCTGGATTAAAAAATCATTATGAAGGACATTTTTGGTGCAAATGGAGAAATCTGAAAACGGACTTTATGTTAAATAATATTGTACTAGCATTCAATTTCTTGTAATAATGGTCTGTGGTTAAGTAAGTAAGAGTATCCTGGCTCTTATGAGACACACATTGTAGTATTTATTGTAGTATTGAGGGGTGAAGGAGTAGGATCCCTGCAACTTTCCAGTGATTTAACAATAACAACAAAACTAAACATACCCACCTATATATACTTATATACATAATTTATATATACTCATTTATGCATCTGTTACCTATATATAAATTATGTACTATATATAGGTGTATTATCTCCTAGAGAAAAGGAAAGCAAATGTGGCAAAATGCTAATTGGGGAAAATCTAGGCCGAGGGTACTTTAATACTTTTCAACTTTGCTGTAGGCTTATGTTTTTCCTAGAAAAAAAAACTGGTGGGGGGGGGGCGCCTGGGTGGCTCAAGCATCTGTCTTCGGCTCAGGTCATGATCTCAGGGTCCTGGGATCGAGCCCCGCATTGGGCTCCCTGCTCAGCGGAGAGCCTGCCGCTCCCCCTACTTGTGCTCTCTCTCTAATAAAAAAACAAAACAAAACAAAATCTTTAAAAAAAAAAAAAAAAAGAAAAAAAAACTGGGAAAAAAGCAACTTAGAAAAAGTGAGCGGCAGGTGATGAGGAAAGGGAAACTGCAGAATTTTGAAGGAGAGAAATGGTACAGCTGGAGGAGGATGCGAGGTCAAGGCAGGATTTTATACACAATTTTTAAAAATGAAAAAAAATTTTTTTTAAATGAGAGCATGTGCGTATGTCGAGAGGAATGATCCCATGGAAAGGTAAATTGGTAAAGTAAGAACGGGGTGAGAGGTGTGGGACAAGGTCCTTGGGTAGGCAGGTGGCGGAGGGCCACCAGCACACGGAGGGCAGCCTGTGGCCCCGGGGGGACACTGTTCCGTGCTGGGCTGGGCCACGGGGTCACTGGTGGTAGATGTTCCTGTCTGATGGCTTCCATTTTCCTCAGCAAGTAGGATCTGGGGCTGGCAGCTGGCTGACAGGACCCCGAGGGCAAGTGGGAGGTTCAAGCAGATTGGGGCGCAGGGCCAAGAAAAAACTGGCAAATGTGTTGTTTTGTGTTTAAGATCTGAATGAAGGTTATTCATTGGCTTAAGGAAGGAGCCAAGAGAGGAGAGATTCAAGTCCTTACACCTCAGTTTTTCCATCTGTAACGTGAGGGGGTCATACTGGGAGATCTCAAAGGACCCTCCAAACTCCAGTATGCTCAGAGTCCCTTTGTGACAGGCACCTGCTGGGGAGCTTTTACTGAATAGCATGTGTTTGCATTGTTTAAGAATTAGAGATAGCTAGTAAAAACTGGACGCTTGCCTAAAAGATTTCTAATTGAGGGTAAAAACTAATATATACAGAGAGACACTTGAAAGGCAGACTGTGTAAGGCTTCGGGGCTCCCCTGGGGGGTGCGGGGGTGGCCCAGAGGTTTCTGGGCCTCTGAGATGCCTTGACGAGGCGCCGTTTGGGTGAACACAGCACGAAGCCCTTTGAGAGTAAATTCTGCTCTCCTGGCTCTCACTGAAGTTGGCATCACACAGCGTGAAATGAAACAGCAGATTAATGTGATTAACACTGAATAAACCTCTGCGTGCTAGCTAATATAGCATGAAGTGGGTTCGGGAATTTTAAAATATCTATTATTAAAGACAGCCCGCAGGGCTGCGGTGGCACGGATGACAAAGCCACAGGCTGTCCTGGAACTCAGTATTCCCACAGGCCCTTCCCCAGCAAGGCGCTAATGCTCTTTCCAGATCCTCTCGGGGGATCACCACCTCTGCCCCATTTTAGAGATGAAGAAACTAAGAGCAGTCACCAGTCGCTTCCAGGATCATTGAGGGCAGAGACCGGGGATGTCATCACCGGCTCCCTGTGACCGGCTGAGCCCCACCCCCTACCCCCGCCAGAGCCGGCCGGCGAGCCAAGGGCGCCGTACTGGGAAGTGCATTTCTGGCGTGCTTGCTGGGTGCCCAGCTCTGTGCCGAATGCTTTGTGCAGATGGTCTCACTTAGTCTTGATGACAACCCTTGGCGGTTGGTATTATTAACCCCAAGAGGAAACCAAGGGCAGAGAGGTTAAATAACTTGCCAAAGGCCACCTGGCAGAATTCAGGATTCAAGTTCAGATGTGTCTGCACCGAAGCTTGTGTGCTCGACGGCCTGGCCAGCGGCTGTGTTCCGGGAGAGCGCAGTGTGGACGCTGGAGCTCCTGTAGCCCTTTCCTCGAAAGCCTTCGCACAGCACTGGGCGCAGGTAACAGGGCGCTTGACAAGTACCGGCCTGTTGACAGAGGGACTGACAGTCTGAACGGATGAATGAATGAGTGGGGATGTGACTGCCTGCCTTGTGGGGTCTTTCTCTTCAAACTGAAGATTTCCCCATAGCTTATGAACGCTCAATCTAATTAAGGCAAAGAGGCATCCGAGAATTGCGGGGCCTTTCCTTTATTAACTGTCAAGTCCAATCTGCAGGCTGTTTATGTGCCAAGGTCAGAGATCAGTCTTAGCTGCTCTCCTTTGATTCATTCTGCAAAGCCCTGAACATAAAGTTTATTGATGCAAAACGGATTGGCAGGCAGAGGTAACGAGGTGGCAGGGACAGGGCCGAGCAGAAGGAGTCTCAGCCACGCTGGGGTCAGTCGTGCTCCTTTGCCATGGGGACTTCCCGTGCTCCGGCTTACTGGGTCCTCGCTGAGCACACTACAGTCCAGAGGGGCAGCAAATGTTGTCTGGACCTTGGGCGGTGTTCAGGGAGCCCATCGAGATGGGGAGGGGAAGGAGTCCTGACTCCTGGCTTTGTCTATTAATTTGGAAAGGAGAGAGTAAGGGACAGAACTTAGGTAGGGATGGTGTTGAAACTTCACAGACCAAAGAAAATCCTGTGTAAGCCTCCCTCAGACAGGCCTGGGAATCGGAAGGAGGGAGGTTATTGTCACATCTGCTGTTTGCAGCCAGCCCAGGACTAGGATTATCCCCGTTACCCCACTGTTCAGCCCTATCTCTGCGGAGCTCCTGCCAGTACGTCCTCCGCAAAGGGGGGAGGGGCAAGCGCGCTCCCTTCCACGCCTGCCTCTTGCAGAGGTCCTTGGGGTAAAAACCAGGAGGGAGGCAGTGAGTTCCAGGAGAGGGAGGTGGAGCCAGGAGTTGCTGAAACTCGAGCTACTCAAGATATGGAAAGGTCTCTAATATTATTCCTTTTTATCAAGACCAAACTTGATTCTGTCCGATCTGAGAAAAAGCCGTGGCTGCAGTTCGTTTTAAATGCCTTCTTAGTGTAACTCAGAAATAGTGGTTTTCCACAGCAAACACCCATCTGGATGTAACCCTGGCCCCCTTACAAATTAAACAGTCCATTTAGAAGCAAAATAATGATGATGATGATCATAATAACAAAATTAAGCAAACCAACCCCCACCCTCCCTTGTTTTATTTCCTTAGGAAATAGTCCAGGTTCAAGGTCTAGCCTGAGCAGGGAATGTCTCCTTTCCTGGTCTGTTTCTGGACAGGCAGCGAGACAAAGTCCCTTTTCCTCTTCTCTGTGGCAGGGCAGGGCCAGGCTGCGCAGAGCTCCAGACAGAAATGTCCACCAAGGAGCAGGGAGGGACCTGGGGCTTCAATGGCTGTGACCCTCTCTTGAATTCACTAAATGATCAGCAGCTGCTATTGTCAGGCACTAGAATAGGAAGGTGATTAAGGAAAGATCCCAGAGGAGCCCCGGGCTGGCTCAGTCGGTAATATGTTTGCTCTCCTGGTCATGAGTTCAAGCCCCACGTTGGGTGTAGAGCTTACTTAAAAATTTTAAAAAAAAGGGTGGGAGGATGGGTTAGCCTGGTGATGGGTATTGAGGAGGGCACGTTCTGCATGGAGCACTGGGTGTTATGCACAAACAATGAATCATGGAACACTATATCTAAAACTAATGATGTAATGTATGGGGATTAACATAACAATAAAAAATTTAAAAAAAAAAAGGATCCTGGAGACCCCCACACTGACCACTAACCATAATATAACATAATAAATGCTATATTCGCAGCAGGAATAAAGTGTTTTAGGTGCACAGAGAAGAAGGGGAGTGTGGGAGCGGCTATGGTGGTTCTCAGAGTGGTTCCCAGACCGGCAGCACCAGCCTCACCTGGGCAATTAGAAATGCAAATGACAGGCTCCACTGCAGACCCACTGAATCAGAAACTCTGGAGGTGGGGCCCAGGGATCAGGTTTGAAGCAGCCCCCAGGTGATTCTAAAGCAGCTTATTTTGGCAAACAGTTTAACTGGAAAAAGCCATAGTCCTTCACTTACATATCATCTGTAGCTATTTTCCTGCTAGCGCGTAGAGTTAGGTAGTTGCAACAGGGACGGTAGCCTGAAATATTTACTATATGTGACCCTTTACAGAAAAAGTTTGCTGCCTCCCAAGGAGTGGGGGTGAGGAGAGGCTGGTCCCCTGGTCCCCCTCCCCCCCCATGGCTGGTGCCACAAGGGCCTCTGGCAGGTCACACTTTAGGCAGCTAGTGCTGGGACTCAGCTCTAGTTTGGAGACTTCGTGAAAACTCTATAAACAAAGTCAATTTTATGTTATAAATACGAATTGATCAACACAATTAGGAAGGTGGTTTTTTAAAAAGTCAAATGAGCAAAAAGAAGTCCTCATTCCAGGAAGCCCCATGTTTACGCCTGCCTGTTTGGCCAAGCACTGTGCTTGATGCTTTAGGTATACCCTTCTGGATGGGTATTGTGTCCCCATTTTACAGATGAGGAAGTTGAGGCTCGGAAGCCAAAGTAACCAGAGCTCGGCAGAATAGAGCTTGGACCGGATCCTGGGTCAGCCTTGCTCCCAGGTCAGGCTCTAAGACAGCGCCCCCAGTGGACAAAGGGACACGCCAGAGGAATCTGTTAACAACACACACACTTTTCATACTTTTTCTAGTGGAAGAGACAAGTCAGCAGGTGCTGGAGAACCAAACGCAGGCCTACTTCTTGGGGGTGGGGTGTGCTCTGCGGAGCACAGGGAGGGGAGGGGAAGAGATGGAGGGCCCACGAGGGCACAGGACCAGCTCCCCACTGCACCAGCCCCATGGGGCGGCACGCAAATGCTGCATCAGTGCCAGGCGTGAGTCCGGCTTTCAGGCAATGTGAACACCCGAGACCTCCCAGCGCCCTTCCCGTTCCTAAGTACCAGTACGGCAGGCGGCAGCGCCTCTGCCCAGCTCCTGGTCGTCAGCGCGGGGATATGTATAAGGGCACCCCAGGGAAGAAGGACCTGTCGGTCAGGTGAGTCTTGTGTCTGTGTGAGAGGAGAAAAGAACCTACCAGGGTGTTTCCTGCTCTGATACAGGAGTGGAATGGATGGGCTGGTCAATGAGATGCCAGGTTTGCAATCAGAGTGGGGAACCTGTTACCATGTGATATCCCTGCAACAGTGATGCTGGACACTGAACAGCCAAACAAAAGTAAAATCCTGCTACCCCTTAAGCAGCCTGGTGGCAAAAGCAGTGACTAAGGAAGTCCCCCCTCTTTTTTTTTTTTTAAGATTTTATTTATTTATTCATGAGAGAGAGGGGCAGAGGGATCCCGAAGCGGGACTCGATCCTAGGACTCCGGGATCATGACCCGAGCTGAAGGCAGACGCTTAACCGACTGAGCCACCCAGGTGCCTGGAAATAACCCCTCCTGTACACAGTTATCTGTTTTGGCTTCCAAATATTTTGTTAGGTTAGGAAGACAACATTCTTTTTTGTGTTTTCGACAAAAAAACATTCTTAAACAAAAGAGCTTGGGATGTCAGGCAAAAGTTAAAACCTCAGAAGACAGCAAATGTTTTGAGGAGACTAATGATAAACTGCTTTCTCTCATCAAATCAGTG
Source organism: Halichoerus grypus (assembly GCF_964656455.1). Taxonomy (NCBI): domain Eukaryota; kingdom Metazoa; phylum Chordata; class Mammalia; order Carnivora; family Phocidae; genus Halichoerus; species Halichoerus grypus. Next base: position 193,770,304 of record NC_135713.1, read on the forward strand.
GCTGTGACCAGACATTTTTATTGTTAATATTTTTTTAAAATTTTGTATTATTTTTTTATTTTTTAAAGATTTTAGGGCGCCTGGGTGGCTCAGTTGGTTGGGCGACTGCCTTCGGCTCAGGTCATGATCCTGGAGTCTGGGATCGAATCCCGCATCAGGCTCCCTGCTCAACAGGGAGTCTGCTTCTCCCTCTGACCCTCCCCCCTCTCATGCTCTCTCTATCTCATTCTCTCTCTCAAATAAATAAATAAGATCTTTAAAAAAAAAGATTTTATTTATTTGACAAAGAGAGACACACAGAGAGAGGAAACACAAGCAGGGGGAGTGGGAGAGGGAGAAGCAGGCTTCCGGCCGAGCAGGGAGCCCGACTCGGGGCTCGATCCCAGGACTCTGGGATCATGACCTGAGCTGAAGGCAGACGCTTAACGACTGAGCCACCCAGGTGCCCCTATTGTTAATATTTTTAAAGATATTTTATTTATTTGAGAGAGAGAGAGGGAGTGCTCTTATGGGGTGTGGAGGGGCTCCATCCCATGACCCCAAGATCATGACTTGAGCTGAAATCAGGAGTCAGACGCTTAATTGACTAAGCCACCAAGGTGCCCCTGACATTCCTATTTTAAACAAGCTTCTTTGAAAAAAATAAATAAGCATCTTCGGGGTGTCTTCTACATGCTAGCCTTCATGCTAGTCTCTCTCAACCTAGGTTACCACATCCCAGCCTCCCAGCAACTCTGAGGGGCCCCTTAACAGATGGGTGGTCGGGGCTCAGTCAGGGGAATGACACTGGACTGGGCCTCACTGACAGGGAAGCAGAGCTGAGTTTTGAACCAGGTCTTAGGACTCTGAGTCTTATATTTCTTTCACAGCATCACATTTACTCTGCACTCTGGATTTGGGAAAGAATAATGGGAGACCAGGCAAACAATATCTCTAGTCTGTGGATGGCTTCAAATCAAGAGGGCACATGGGTGGCTCCCACAGTTAAGCATCTGACTCTTGATTTCGGCTCAGGTCATGATCTCAGGGTCCTGGGATCGAGCCCCACATTGGGTTCCACGCTCAGCAGGGAGTCTGCTTGACAATTCTCTCTCCCTCTGCCCCTCCCCCCACTCACATGTTCTCTCTCTAAAATAACTTAATCTTTTTTTTTTTTTAAGATTTTATTTATTTATTCATGAGAGACAGAGAGAGAGAGAGAGGCAGGCTCCCAAGGAGCAGGGAACCCGATGTGGGACTCGATCCCAGGACCCTGGGATCATGACCTGAGCCGAAGGCAGACGCTTAACCATCTGAGCCACCCAGGCGCCCTAAAATAACTTAATCTTAAAAAAATTATCAAGGGACGCCTGAGTGGCTCAGTCGGTTGGACGTCTGCCTTCGGCTCAGGTCATGGTCCTGGGGTCCTGGGCTTGAGCCCCGCGTCGGGCTCCCTGCTCGGCGGGAGGCCTGCTTCTCCCTCTCCCATTCCCCCTGCTTGTGTTCCTGCTCTGTGTCTCTCTCTGTCAAATAAATGAATAAAATCTTTAAAAAAAAAAAAATTATCAAGATACTGAAGGATATTTCAGGGGGATGGTTCTTGGACCAGATGGAACCACACTCCTATCAATAATGGACCGTGGGCTCCTGGGTAGACCGTATAGACTAGATTGTGTGCAGATTTCTGGGGCCAGCTGTGACGTCAGCTTCTCTTTCCCTGTTGCAACTATTGTTTCAGGGAGATCTTGCCGTGAAAAATTATTTCATTTTGCATTTACATGATCCTTTTCTTTTTTTTCCCCAAATCTCAAAAAGCTTTATTGTGTTAACAGGCTTCATCCTTAGAGCAAGCTCGGGAGGAGGACAGGTGTTAGCCGTCAGCATGATAGATGAGGAAATTGAAGTAACTTTCCTAAAGTCTTATGCTAATAAATGTTAAAGCAGAACCTAAAACCAGAGGCCTCACCAAGATACCTGCAAAACCCCGAGAACAAGACTTGGAAGACTCAACAAGTGTAGGATGAGATCAGCCACCTACAAAGAAGCAGAGTTGGCTAAAAATGGGTGATCCAAATGTCTAAGAAAACGTAAGCCTCTACATTGCTTGTGGTTTCCGAAGAGCTGTGATCTGCCCACCCAGCGTCTAAGAGAGGAGTCTAAAAGGCAGGGCTTTGGTGTTATTCCACAACAGGGACAGACCAACACCGGGGCTTTTTAGAAGATAGTGTCCTGTTTCGAGGAATTGGGAACTGCAGGTGAACTTAGCTTGCCACGGTGAGCCAGTAAGATTCGCCCACTCATCCCCCTGGCTTGCAGAGGAACCTCATGGTGTGGTTTGCCTTCCTGAGTAGCTTTTCTGTGAGGAAAGTCAGCTGGTCAAATGTCGCTGCTTGGCGGTCAAGTTCTCCTTTTAAAATGAGTGAATTGACATCATGGGTGTGTACCATTCTCTCCGTATTTTGATTACATTCTTCCTGAGTTAGATGAACTCTGAAGCAAGAGACCTGCAGAACCGAAAACCGAGTTCTGGGTGATGGTGAATTTGATAAGAGTCTTACCTAAGTAACTACCCAACCGCCCATGTGTAAACCTTCACAGGAAGTGAAAGCTAGCTGCCAGATAGGAAAGATGCGGAGCACAATAAATACGGGGTCATGAAACAAGACACCAGAACGAGGTGGAGGAAAGTTAGAGTTAATTGAACCGAAGTAAAAAAGCAGGTGGAACCTGGGACAAGCCAGGAGGGGCAGAACAGAGCACTTGGGCAGCCTGATACAGCCTAGACCTAAACCCGGCGGCGGGGGTGGGGGGTGGGGGGGGTTCTGGAGTTCTCTGGCAGAATTCCCCTTCAGCTGCCTATGAGCTGGCTGGGGACCTCATACCTCTTCGGCACTTTCTCCTCCTCATCTGTATGGTGGGCCTCCCTCAAGGTTGAAAGGATTAAATGTGATAATGAACATGCTGTCATTCTAGTGCCTGCCCTATAAATGCTCAGTAAGTGCTTCCTGTTCTAATCCCTATCCTTTGGGATTAGACGTTATACACAGGCTCAAAACTGTTGAGACGCACTACAGCATTCATTAAGTACCCCGTTAGACCAGAACCGGACCGCAGTTATGGTCCACCTGTGTTCTCTGCTCTGCGGCAGGCATCCTTCTATCACGCACAGCCCAGAAGGCCCAGAAACACACTTTGACAACATCGGCCTGCAAGTTCTGGGCCCAGGGCATTTTCATTCACTGTTCTCTCTTCCTGGAAGGCCCTTCCCTAGACAGTGACAGGGTTTGCACCTTCATTTCATTTAGGCACCTGCTAAGATGGCACATTATGGGAGAAAAGCTATGCTTGACTTACCTCCCTATAGAAAGCATCTACACTGCTCCCAGGGCCTAGGGCTCTATTCATGTTTCCTGCTCGCTTTCTCCGAACACACTCATTACCCTTGACATACAGTCACGTGTTTATTGTCTGTTTCTCTAAGTGGCATGCACAGGAGAGCAAGCATTTGATTTGGGGCTGTGCTCTTCTCCCTCCTCACTTCCTTCTACTCAGAAGCTTAGAATGGTTGTCCCTTGAAAGGTGGGAAGCTCTTCACTATCGTGGAAGGGCAGCTATTTGCCAGTTCCATGTCATTATCATATGTACACAGAAGATAGGATGCACTTCATGTGATGTAAAAACCTGCAGCCGATGCCAGTTACGTATCTGATGGAGAGCATTGCAGGTAAAGGGATAGTAAGTGCAAAGGCCCTGAGGTGGGAGCAGAGAGTGAGGCTGGAGTGGAGGAGCTGGGGGTAAAAGTAGAAGAGGATAATTCCAAGGTTTCAGGTCTAGATCATGAAAGAATGGAATTGACATTTGCTAAAATGAGTCAGCTCGGGGGAGGAGCAGGTCTGGGGTATCTGAAGTTTTGAGATGCAGGTTTGGAAGCACCTGCCACAAATCCAGAGGCTTTACATACTTTATCTCCATCACACAGGTAGGAAAATTGAGGCACCAGAACTCGCCCCTAGGTGTCAGAACACGTTAGAAGGGCTAGGATTTGAACCCTGGATGTTTCTCCAAGTGTTGGTCACTCTGAGAAGCGCTGGTCCCTGAAGGAAGAGCTGAGAGAGGGGACTTGCCTCAAATTGGAAAAATCAAGAATAATTTGGGTAAGGTGAACTCAGAAAGGTCTTTCTGGGGCCAGAATGGAAAGTTTACGGCAAATACAAGGGAGCCTCACATCCCAGAAGTGTTGGGGCTGCAATCCCTTTGGCCTCAGCAAGGTTGCCGGCAAATCCATTTCCTCAGCCATCAGGCCGTCACATGATGCAAAACAATGGGATGAAGCGTGGAAAATCTGTTTGAGGTTATTATCCTGGGTTACACTCCAAGTTTTCATATTTTCTAAGATTTGCTTACTTGGAAATCATTCACAAAAATTAACATAAGACGGACAAGCCTTTCAAGGCCTTGATACTCAGTACGGTGTGCAGACCAGCAGCAAGAGCGTCACCGCGGAGCTGCTGGAAATGCAGAGTCTCGGGCCCCATCCCAGACTTATTAAGTCCGAACCTGCATTTAGCAAGATGCCTGAGGGTTATATACGCTTATTACAATTTGAGAAGTCCTTGGCCCGCAGCCAAGGTGGACTAACTTTTTCTGTAAAGGACCAGATGGTAAATATTTCAGGTCTTCCTGGCCTGTCACAATTACTGTTTTGTTTTTGTGGTGCAAAAAGCAGCCACAGACCGCATGCAAAGGATGAGTGTGGCTGTGTTCTAATGGAACTTTATTTATGGATGCCAAAATTAGAATTTTATGTAATTTTCATGTGCCATACTATTCCTCCTCTTATTTTCTTTCAACCATTTACAAATGTAAAGCTCATTCTTAGCTCAGAGGCTGTGTAAGAAGGCGCTCATCTTCTGACTTGCCTTTTGGGGCTGGCCATCCCCAAGCCTCCTGCCCCTCACTGGGTGATCCCCTTTTTTCCTCTCTATGGGCATGGGGCTCGGGCTCCCTTTCCCTCATGACCGTGTCACTATGTCAGAAGGTTGATGACTGAAGCCTAATATAAAAAGCCAACAGAAGGGGGGCGCCTGGCGGGCTCCGTCAGTGGCACATCTGACTCTTGATCTTGGGGTCGTGAGTTTGAGCCCCACGTGGGTCGTGAGTTTGAGTAGAGATTACTAAAAAAAATTATAAATAAACTTTAAAGACACGTATTTTTTTTTAAAGCCAAAAGAAGAACCGAGACTTTAAAAATACACTTTTGCCAGTTTCCACAAATATCATGTTTGCTGTTGTTTCCTATTGAAGTTATCTTTCTGAGCACGACCAGTACGACCAGTACGTGGGATTGAGTAGCTAAGGGGAGGGGACTTGTTACATTTAAGTGCATTTACTCTCTTTTGCTCTCTTTGTCTATCTTGCATTGCAGCTGCTGGGAAGAAGGAACACACAATGCAGGGAAAAAACATTTATTAAAAAATAACTTGCGGGGAGGGAGTTGGAAGAGGATATTAGAGAAGGGAGGTACTCTCCAGGAGAATAAGATTGTTGCACCATCAGTGGGCTGTGGGGAAGAATGCGTGACTTGATAAGTAAAGCAAACGGTGTCAAGGGCACTTGCTCAAGAGGAGTTTGTGAAGCAAGCTCAGCGGTGGGAGGAGGCTACGCCAGAGATGGGAGAGTGACCGGCGGAGAGTCTGACGAAGGCTGGGATCTGAATTTTTATAAAATCTGTAGTGCAGGCAACCAACCACTTTTCCCTTTTGTTAGGAATGGGGAGAAGAAGGGAAATAACATTGACTCAACACCTACTGTAGGTCAGGCATGGTTACAAACCGGTTCCCATCACTGTTTCAATTTTAATTAAAGCAACTCCTGGAATTAGGGGTGCTGGCTGGTTTTCAGACGGAGACCCCGAGAGGTGAAGAGTCAGGACTGGAACCTCATTCTGTCCGGTCATAAATACTTTAGGATTCTACACTGTCCTGTCTAGCGCAATTTATAGTGGAAATATTGCCTTCACGAAATTCCTTATTTATTCATACGGTGAGAAACCCTCAAAACCCTCAATTCTCGGGGCTGGGGGAAGAAGAGCATAAAGAGACCAGGCAGGCGACCTGTTTTTCTCTACTCCCCACACCCCTCCCCCCCAACAAATGTAATGCTTTCATTAAGACATCAAGTCCTTTTTCTTTGTTTTTTTGGTCCCTTTTCTGTGATGAAGAAAAACACCTAAACAACTCAGACATTGGCAGCCTGACTTCCATAGGCTTCCAAAGTTAAACTGTGTGCCCTTAAACCAGTCTAATGACAAATGTACATAAACCCTTTGCAGAAATGTGGAGTTTGGGGACCACAGATTCAGGGATTACTCTATTATATATATATCTATTATGAGATATATATATATATATATATATATATATATATATATATATATATAAAATCTCGTTTAATCCTCCAACAGTCTGGGGAGATTTTAACACCATTTTGTGGATAAAGAAACTGAGGCACGGAGAACTTAAATATCTTGCTTAAGACTACACAGCCGATAAGAGGCAGGACGGATTAAAATCAAGGACACTGCCTAGTAAGTTTGTCCTCTTAAGCCACCACATTGCAGGCTCCTTTTAGAAAAGGTGCAATCACACTAAGACTCACTGTCAACCTGCTCAGTATCATATGCCAGGATCTTTTTGCTTGCAGATGGTGGATATTATGAAACATTCAAGGAGATGCTGGACAATCATTAGTGTGGTACAGGTTAAAAAGCAAAAGGTTAAACCAGTTTCCCCCAGTGTCTTTCTCAGAACACCTTTTCCATGACTACACTCAACCAACCAGCCAGTCAACCAACCAAAACCAGAGTAGTGGTTCCAAAATTAAATGGAAAAGTACTGAAAACCTCCATCTCCCGCACACCCCCCCCCCCCCCGGATTGCCATATGCCTATTACACATTTTGGGCTCCAAGTAGTACGGAAATAACTGATTCCATTTCGCTTTAACCAAGAGTTTCCCAAGGACCAATGTATGGATACTCCCTTTAAAGGGTATTAACCTACCGAGGCTTGCAGAGCACACCTTGGGGAACACCAGGACTAGTCTGAGGCATGTCCAGCCAGCTCCGTGGTCTTCCCTGTGACTATGAACATGAACCTGGTTGGATCCGTGTTTGAGCCTTCCACAGCTAATGGGAATTGAGTCTTTGCATGGGGCATGTCACCATTTGCCAGTCTATGACAAGCTGAGTCTGACCAAGTTGCCATGTGAGCAAACACACTTTAAACAAGCTGATTCATGAACCCAAGGTTCAGTCACATTGTGAGAGGAACCATCTGACAAGAGAATTTATTTTGAAATTACCCATCTTTCTCTGAGAAAGGGTAAGGTTCTTTTCCCTTGCTCTTGATATTTAATATCTTCATTTCTACAACACTTATAAATAGAAGCACCCAATCTTTGTGGTAAGCAAATTCATTAAATTCCTACAAGCAATTCTTTCTAGGATGAGTGTTAAATCTAGAGTGGGGCTGTGAAGAGACCTACGACATTGTAACTTTGACATGCTGAGAAAAAACACACTAGAAAAAGTGAAACTAAAAATATCACCTTTCCCTGTATGCCACTGATTATTCGAAATAATTACCTCCTAAAATGGAATCATAGCCTTTTGGACCTGGAAAGGACTTTGTAAATCTAGTCCAAACCGTTCCTTCACAGATGAGGTTGAAAGCTTGAAAAGGTTGGGTAACAAACAGGTCCATGCAGCTTGTCTGTGGGACAGCTGGACTGGAGCTCAGCTCTCACTCTCTGTCCAGTGCTCCTCTTAAAACTCTTTTCTCCCGACATTCCAGCGTCGCTTTAAGGAGTTGCTTTCTTGATTATTCACTATAATGCAAGAGCTTGCCTCATTTGCTGGTCTTTTGTGTTGGAGGGGAAGGCAAGTCCTATGTATACTGTCTGCCCCTTGGTTCTCCGGCTCTCTTGATAGCCCTCCACCTTGACCTTTTTTCCTACACTCTGCCCCTAACTAACTGGCTCTCCCCCTCCCCTTCAAACACTGTTACCTTTGGAAATATGTGTGTGCACTTTCCAACCTGGCTGGGATCTGGGGCAAGGTGACTCCTGGTTTAATGGATTTTTTTTTTCCCCACAGTGCCTGAACTGGTCCAAGGGTATGGAAGGTCGGACAACGAACAGTAAACTGCCATCCTCTGCCCTTTCAGCAAGTCTGTGTTCTGTTAATATAACACGAATTAAAAAATAAGCAAGAGAAAAAGGCACAAACTCCACTTGGAAGTACTCGCCTACCCCCTGGAAAAGTTCAAGGCTGTTTGTTGTTCATTGTCTGAATTTTCCCCTTGTGAATCACTTGTATTCCTTAAATCATCTTTAGACGTCTGATCAAGGAGGCGTCAGAGCAAAATACAAAGTTGAGCATTTGCATTGAAGTCTGTGTCCCGGCTCCTAGGAGTCGGTTAGAATGGGTTTTTTTTTTTTTCTCCTTTGGTGCTGCTGGGTGATCAGAGTGGGCGCCTCTTCCCATGCAGGAGGCCCTCCTTGCCGCAGGGGCTAGTGCGCACAAGAGCTCATCCCTTCCTATTTCTCATTCCTCAGCAGCCGTCCTGGGAGGGGCAGGCCTGTATTTTCCATTCCAGTACTTACCCGCAGGTCCCGCTAAGTACCTAGGAGGGCCGTGGTGTTTTTTATCAGAGATGGAAATGGAACCTCCCCCCTGGGTGCCCGGGGTGTCCCTTTGGGGTAGCGCCCCCCCTTCCGGAGGGCAGCATCCCGGCGGGGGTGGGGGCTCAGCTTTGATCCCAGGGCACCTTTTGTCCCTAGAGGCGCCCTCTGCCAGCCAGGTATGTGGAGGGAAAGTGGCTGTCCGCTTTCCAGGGCGGCCGGCGTGGGTTTGGGGAGCCGGACGGTCCCTGTGGAGAGTGGCGGGGCGTGCGAGAAGCCAACGCGGTGGGCACCGCGAACTCACTAACTGGGCGTCTCCGAGGAAGTTCGGGCGGGGTCCGCCGGCTCACGGGCTTTCTTCCTCTAAAATCCATCCCTGGGCAGAGCAAGCCCACTTCTCACCCAAACTCGTGGAGACGAGGGACTAGGCGGGCGCGGGGTTCGGCGAGGCGGATCGGGGAGCGCCCGGCCCAGGCGGCGAGGCCCCTCCAGCGCCGGTCCGCGGCCCAGGGCGCCGGCTCAACCGCCTTGGCCGGGCCGGTCCCGCGGGCGGGGGCCGCTTACACACGGACGGCGGCGGGGGCTCCGGGACTCGGGCCCGGGTCGGGCTCGGGGCGGCCCGTCGCCGGCGCCGCCCGGCGAGGCGGCGGCCTCCTCCGCCGGCGCGGGGTCCCCTGGTTAACCCCTGCCCGCCAGCCTGGCCGCTGATTGGAGGAGGCGGGGCGCCGGGGCAGCGGGGACCCCCCCACCTTCCTCGTCCCCTCCCCCTCCTCCCCCACTGTCGGCTCTTCCCCCACCCCCCCAGGACCCCCCCTGCCTCCCAGCCGTGCAAATCTCGCGAGGAAACACGCGGTTTCACTAGTGTGTTTACACCGATCACTACTAATCCGGACCGAACCGATCCGGATTAAGGGGCCGGAGGCGGGTCCTGGGCACCAGCGGTTCCGACCCCCCCCCCCGCCCTCCGCGCCGCACCCGAGTGGCCCCCAGCCGAGCGGGCCCCCACCTCCCGGCCCGGCCTGGGCCCTCCTGCGCCTCCCTTGGCCTTTGTCCGGCGCCAGGAGGCCGGTCCCGCGCCCCCCGCGGCCGCCCCGGCCCGGGCCCGCGTCAGGCGCCTGGCTCTGTACGCGAGCCCGGGGATCTGCGGCCTCCGCGGCCCCCCTCCCCCGCCCGCCCTCTCGTGGAGCCCGGCGCCGGCGGCGGCTGCCCGGGCGGGGGGTTGCGGCGCTCAGGAGAGGCCCCGGCTCCGCCCCGGGCCTGCCCAGGGGGAGAGCGGAGCGGTCCGCGACCGGGTCGGGTCGGGGCCCCTCCCGGGAGGAGCGTGGAGCGGCGGCGGCGGCGGCAGGTGAGAGGCTGAGCTCCGGGCGGGGGAGGGCGCCGGGCCTGGGGCATTAACCGTCCGGGGGACCCCCTCAGCTGAGGAGGCTGCGGCCCGGGCCCACCCGGGGACCGGCTCCGGGCCGCAGCTCCTCGGCGCTGAGGCGGGAGGGGCTCCCCGAGGGCTGCGGGTCGCCGAGGGGCCGGGCTGAAGATGGGGGAGGCCCAGGCGGCCCCGGCCTGGGAGTGGGGCCGGCGGCCGCCAGGGCGAAGGGGACGCCCCGGCAGCTGGAGGCCCCGGCAGCCTCCCGGGCGCCCCCGAGAGCCGGCCCGCCCTCCCTCCGTGACAGGTGGGCCTGGAGTTGGGGAAAGTTTGGAGCCGGCGGGAGGCGAGGGGCGCCGGGACCAGGCCCCATCGGTTCTGCTTCCCGGCTGTAGGGAGGGCTGCAGGGAGGATCCCAGCCCAAGGCCCCGCTGGAATGAGACAGAGTGGAGATTTCCTTAACATGAGTTGACATTAAATGGAATAACCGCTGGGGCGTCATTTTCCGGCCCAGGCCTGGGGATGGAGGTTTAGGAAATGGTCCGAGAGACCCTTGGGTGTGAGGGAGGCTGCAACCTCTGCCATTCCGGCCTTGATTAGGGCAGGGCGAGACGCGAGGAAGGCCACTTAGGAGAAGCACTCTCTCTCAATCGCCTTTTTCCTTTCTTTTTCTTTTTTAAGATGCCTTTCTGCTTTTTCGAGAATTTCCTTATTCCCTCGCTAACCTGCACTTGTTTGTGTGGGTGAAACTTTAATTTGTCACCCTTTCATTCCCCTTTGCCCCAGGCTCTCAATCCAGGAAGGGAAATGAAACTGGAGGACTGGTAGAGGTTGTTACAGTTAATGTGGAGTTGTTAGATTGCAGAGGAGAATGTTTAATTCATGTTCTCAGTGAACTTTTAAATCATGCCAATCGTTCCAATAGCTGTTTAATAATATGCTCAAAAGGGTTCTGTGTAATGGTGTATGCTCCTATTCCACTTTTAATATTAGAGAGGTTTCCAATGGATTCTGCAGGAGTTGATCTCTTGCAGTGGATGGACATATTTGCTGAAAGTAGCCTGTGCATTTATTGGTCGTGGAAGGAGTTTAAAAATGGTGTCCTCCTGCCCTTCCCTGCTTGAAAGGAGTGCTCAGAGCAGATGTCTAGAGAAACCTACTGCTCCAGGGAGTGGTCAGAAAAAGATTTTGTGAAGGGATGGTTATGGAGCTCTACTGATTTCCTGAGTGAATGCTGGTTGATGGTTTTACCATGGGTTCTCTATTAAATTTAAAATAATTAATTCCTTTTTTCATGAGCTACTGTGAGCTCTTCAGAGAAAGGAGCTATATAATAAGAGTTATTTGAAGTTATTTGTAGCTTCTGATTCATGCTACATTATTTTTAAGTTATTATTAACGATTCATATTTTTAGTTTAAGAACTAGTTCCCATGGGTTTGGGAAACAAATATCCAAAAGTACTTAGTTAAATTTAAAGGTTGATAGAAGGATTTTGTTGTTGTTGTTGTTTTGCAAGTTAGTCCTTGCTCAACTTTTACTGAGATTATATGAAGGGTTGGAGGTTTTTTGCTGTTAAAATCAGACCAGAACTAGACAAGGGTAAGTAGCCCTCGGAAGAGGACTTCTGAGCCATTTTTGACTTTAAGTGTGTTGCTGTTTGAGGTAGCACATTGTAGTTTATCACTTGTATGCTGTGTTTACTTGAGGTTTACCTGTGTGTGACCATTCAGTGAAATAATTACTGCATTTTGTTGTATCTAAAAATTGGTACCTCCTGTTTTAGCTTTTATGGTCTTACAACTTACTTTGTCTTTTTCAGTAGAAATGATGGAAGAATTGCATAGCCTGGACCCTCGACGGCAGGAATTATTAGAGGCCAGGTTTACAGGAGTTGGTGTTAGTAAGGTGAGTAAAATGCTGATAGTGAACACTGTTCATAGACTAATTGAAACACATTTAGAAAACAATTAAGATCAGTTTGGGTGGGCCATGCTGATAGATTGCAGGGGAGATCAGCTCATGGTTCCAGTGAACTTTTCTTAGGTCCTACCAGTCACTCCCCTAACTTAACAGTATTGAAGGGATTCTGAGTGGGAGTATATGCTTCTCTTTCCCCTCTAATGTGGGAGAGGTTTCCCATGGGTCTTGTTGCAAGGATACTGATGGGGTGTATATCTGGATTTTGTGCCATATTTTGTCAAAACTCCTCAGTTATTCAAAAAAAAAAAAAGCTGTTAACAAAAAGATATTGGCATAGACTCATTACATGGCTTTTTTTTTGGATAGTTACATGCTAGAGTTTTGAAAAATCTGCTTCTGTTAAGTTTGTCATTCTCCCAGTCTGCAGTTCAACAGATTCCTCCTGGTTGCACCCCCCAGACTGCCTTCTCTCTCCTCCTGTTTTTCCTTTTTACTCACTCTTCATTTTTGTTCTGGGAGCATAAAGTAAGATCAAGCCCCCATTAATGGTCAGGTGGTTAAGTTAAGCAACGTTATGGCTTCCTATGCGTCCTCATGTAGTTCACCCCTCTGCTTTCATAAGATGGTTTTAGTGCAATGTATTTATGATTTTAACACAACATGTAAAACATATTTGTGATGTCTTATTTAAAAGCTTCACCAATCCGAGATTGTTGCATTACTTGGGCTTGAGACTTGTGAATTTTTGATCTTTGACTTCATGCGATACATTTCTTTCTGTGCTATTTCTTACGGTGACCTAAATGTTAGTCTCAGGCTTTGGTTAGTAGCTTCTTAAAGGTGAAGGTGTTGGCAAGGTTTAGTGGGAAAAACTGGCTGCTTTGAGGGGTCTCATAGTTTTGGTGAGCTGAATAGCTTGATAGTTTTTTTGTTCATTCAACAGCTGTTAAGGGCCTGCTCTGTAGGAGGCCTTGTGCAGGGTGTCAGGAGTGACAGCTCAGTGCCTCCAAGCCTCCGTTGTGGAGAACGTGAGAGGGAGATGATACTTTGGTGAGATTTGTATTAGAACTGTGACAAGGTGCTGTGGGAACACAGGATTCGTTACATATTTTGTAGTTCTTGGTTTCTTTGGCCACTTTTATTAAATGATTGACTTGTGGCACTTTGGAGTGGCTATACCGACTGCCGATATATATTAAAGATACTATACGTATAAATATGAGTTCTCTGATCTAGGAGAAGTAGCTTCAGCTGGAAGTGAGTAGTTTATTTGAGTATTAAATTGATCTCTGATTCAGTTGATTACCTAATAATGTCCTTTGACATGTCTTTTAATTTGGGAATTCAGCAGAAGGTTCATATCCAAATCTTCTGTCTGTTCAAGTGGGCACCTAAGGAATAAAAGTAAGTTTGTATTCACATTGTATGTTGTTTAAATTCATTGGGTTTTGTTGTTAGCATGCCTTTCTTTTCTTCAGTTTTTAAGGTCATGATAGCTATATCCAAGTATACTTTTGATGGAGTAGGGCATAAGTGATGGGGATAATTGACATTGTGAATCTTGCTGCCCAGGCCCAACTTAAAATCATGTAATTAAGGTGTCAGAAAACTTAATCTGCCTGTTTAATAGGAAGTTCTTCCTTTTATATATGAAGAAGTTTATTTATATCTAAATGTTTTAATGTCACTGATTGTATGTTATTTTGATGTTTTTAGTCATAGTAAGTATACTGATTACAGTAAATGTTGTTCAAGGACCAGCAAGCGATTGATTTTTTCCCATAGCAAAGAAACGTGGCGGGGGTGGGGGGAAGCAAGTAAATTTTTCTGTAGTTTGGAGTTAGGAAGAAGAAAAAAATCTCCATTTTGTATGACTTCTTTTGCTTGCAAAATATGGTATCCCTCAGACCACTGATTTGAAATAGGACTGGGGAGGAGGAGGCCATGCTACTGGGAGGGAAGGTGCTTTGAGAAAAACTCCTCCTTCCAGCTTTGAATTCCTCATTATGGGTCATAATTTCCCAACGAGGATGTCATTGAATTGGTAGTTTTCAGTTTTGCAAAGATCAAGAGAGCTTTCAGCCCTTGCGCCAAATGGGAGAACCGAGTGCCTTTCCTGTGATAGTGCCATCTAGTGGGACTGGTGTAGCCCTCAGGGGCTGTCTCTTGAGTCTCTCCTAACTATTCATATCATTTTCAGTACTTTTTGATGTCCATAGAAGGAAGAAAGTTAGTGCCACTGTGGATTCTTTCCTAGTGGACAAGAGTGTTTTAAGTAGCTGCAGTGTTTGAACTTCTGGTTGCTAATAGATCTTCTGTCATCTTGCTTCAAGTTTTTTACACCTGCAAATTAGATAACTGCATGACAAAACTTAGGCGAAAACAAAATGGTAAAGCCACCACATTTATCATTGATGTTTCATTTGCTCTTCACTGATGTATAGGATTTTAATTCACAAGTTTTAAATTTTCTTGCATATTGCATTTATATACATTCAGTTTCTGTTAGTGTATTTAATTTATAATTGGTTAACCAAAAGTTTGTGCCTTGGGATGCACTGCATGGATTTTTTTTGAGATTGGTGTTTTCTGTCACTAGTGAGTTAATGATAGAGGAAAGTAGCCTAATGTGCACTGAGAAAATACAGCTGGTTTTCCATCTCTGTCTAGTGCCACTTTTTAGGAGGACATGTAACCATCCTCTTAGCATTTTTGAGGTGAGGAGGTTAAATTGGGTTGTGAACCTACTTTTTCATTTCTTGTTGACCTGATATGTGAGCTAGCCTACTTCTTTTTTTAAGATCTCCTCCCTTAAGTACTGGATAATCCACTTGTAGTTATGTGAAACTGACTCTGCCTTATATTCGTGTTTTCAGTGAGGACCTATTGCAGTTTCTATTCCCTACTCTGTTCTCTCTTTTTTTTAACATTTTATTTTTTTAAGTAATCTCTGTACTCAACGTGGGGCTCGAACTCACAACCCCAAGACCAAAAGTAGCATTCCCCACCGACTGAGCCAGCCAGGAACCCCATTTTGACAATTTAAGTACAGGTTGTCTCTGTGACTCCAGGGGCTGTGTAAAGTAGGTAGAATTCCACCGTTGCATGCACTATATCTGTAGCTAGTTTAGGGTTTTTTTTGTTTTTGTTTTTTAAAGATTTATTTATTTATTTAGAGAGCATGTGAGAGTCGGAAGAGGGGCGGAGGGAGAGAATCTTCAAGCAGACTCCCTGCTAAGCATAGAGCCTGATGCCGGGCTCGATATCAAGACCCTGAGATTATGACCTGAGCTGAAACCAAGAGCTGGATGCTTAACTGACAGCCATCCAGGCCCCCCTAGTTTTTTGGGGTTTTTTTTGTTTTTTTTTTAAGTTTGTGTATTTATTTATTTATTTAAATAATCTCTATACCCAGTGTGGGGCTCAAACTCATGAGATCAGGAGTCGCATGCTCTTCCTATTGAGCCAGCCAGGCACCCCTGTAGCTAGTTTAGTTTTAACGCTAATATAGTAGCAGATACTTAGATAGTACTTCCTAGGTGCCAGGTACTGTTCCCAGTACAATAGAAGCGGTAAGAAGTGATTTTAAGTCTTTTGTAACAGGGATGCTAGTCTTAATAAATTGTGTTCTCTTTTTGTAAGACATACTGTTGCCCATTGGTTGGATCACATTATGACAACTTGCACTTGTAATATAATTATATAATTTAATATAAAATTTTGTAAGCCAAAGAAAAGTAACTAAAATGTAAGAATTGTTGATTCTGTGAAAACTAAGTTAACTGCCTTGGAAAGACTATAAGGTGAGCCAATAAGGAGATACCTATAGATGTTTACAAATTTTTGTTTTTTTGTAATCTGGAAGAATTCTTCATTTAGATCCTTGGCAAGTATTTTTAAGTCTTGCTTCACTTTTAAAGAAATTGAAACTAGAAATTGTGGACGATGCATTATGGGTGTGGTTTGTGTGAGACTGGAACTATAGTCAGTGGATCTATAACTCAAAAGGCCTGCATCAGAAGACTGGCAACAGAGTATACATTTATAGGTTTGAAGTTCAAAGAAAATGTTTAAGGTGTAATTTTTTTTTTTTTAGATTCCCCTTTGCAATCTACTGTTTTGATTAATATCATTAGTTTCAGTTGTATTGAATAAAAAGGATTATGTAGTATGTGATGGTATTGAAAAGAACAACAAAATGACAAGCCATGGAAGTGGGACGGTCTGTTCTAACACAAGAACCTTCACTTTGTAGAGCCTGAAGTAAGACCAAAGATTTTTAAGTAGTATCACATAGTAGATTTTTGATGTCTTAAAGAAAAATGATCTATTTTTCTACCTTGTATAAATTTGTGTTACATGATCACCTTTTTTTTTTTAAGATTTTGCCTATTTTGAGAGAGCGTGTGCACGTGAGCAGCAGGAGGGGCAGAGGCAGAGGGAGAGAGAGAATCTCAAGCAGACTACATGCTGAGCGCAGGGCCCCCTATTGGGCTCAGTCTCATGACCCTGAGATCACAACCTGAGCCGAAATCAAGAGTCAGATGTTTAACTGACTGAGCCACCCAGGCGCCCCATGATCACCTTATTTAAAAATTTTATTTTTATTTTTTTCTGATACATGATCATTTTAAATGATCAAATTTGACTTTTTTTTTAATCAAATTTGTCTTCTGAAAAGATGTTTAACCAACTTACACTTTTTCTCCTGTCATTTAGTTAATTGCATCAATTAGAAGGTGCAGTTATGGGGGCTCCTGGGTGTCTCAGTTGGTAAAGTGCCTGATTTTTAATTTCGGCTTGGGTCATGAGATTGAGCCTGGTGTTATGCTCTGCACTGGGCGTGGAGCCTGCTTAAGATTCTCCCTCTCAGGGCGCCTGGGTGGCTCAGTCGATTAAGCATCTGCCTTCAGCTCAGGGCGTGATCCCGGGGTCCTGGGATTGAGCCCCACATCGGGCTCTCTGCTTAGTGGGGCGTCTGCTGCTCCCTCTCCGTCTGCCCTGCCCCACCCCCCCATGCTCGTGCGTGCGCCCTCTCTCTCTAAAAAAAATAAATAAAATCTAAAAAAAAAAATTCTCCCTCTGCCCCTCCCTTAAAAAAAGGTGTTAGTTATGGATATCTAGTGTTAGTTATTTTACATACCAATCCAGTAATTTAAAAAAATGTATGTTTTGGTGTTTTGCATTTATTTATTTATTTATTTATTTATTAAAGTTTTTTATTTATTTGACAGAGAGAGACACAGCGATAGAGGGAACACAAGCAGGGGGAGTAGGAGAGGGAGAAGCAGGCTTCCCGCTGAGCAGGGAGCCTGATGCGGGGCTCGATCCCAGGATCCTGAGATCATGACCTGAGCCGAAGGCAGACGCTTAACGACTGAGCCACCCAGGCGCCCCGGTGTTTTGCATTTAATTCATAGTTAGACAGTGCTCAATAAGCATAAATTCAGAGAAATAGCCTACACTTACACCATTGAATTTTAAAGCACTGTTAAATTTATTATTATGTTTGGCTTTATGTTGTCTTCTCCCTTTCATTTACTTAGTATTTGTTTAATTTTCCTCTCATTTCACATGTAGTCAAGTATCAACTCATGTCTCTTCTTTCTCTGAAATTTCTCAAGCAGTTGTCTGTCCTGACTGCTTTCTCAGTCCTTCCTCATTCATAACTATAGTAGCCAGTCTCTCCTGCCCCATTTATCTTTCCGTGAACTGTCCCCAGTTAGATTTCTAAACATAGGGGTGCCTGGGTGGCTCAGTAGGTTGGGTGTCTAACTCTTGGTTTTGGCTCAGGTCATGACCTCATGGGTGGTAGGATTGAGCCTTGCATGGAGCTCCATGCTCAACGGCAAGTGTGCTTGAGGATTCTTTCCCTCTGCCCCTCCCCCCACCCACTTGTTCTCTCTCTCTCTCAAATAAAAAAATGTATATTTCTAAAAATACCAGCATTATTGTTTTACTCCCTTGTTTAAAGGCTCCCATTGCCTGTTGGACAGAGCTAAAACTCCTATCCTAATTTTTCTACTTCATTGACAGTTGTATTCTCTCCCTCTGCTATATTCTGCTCCCTTAAACTATGACTGATCTCCTAACCTGTAATGTTAGCAAACAGACTCATACTTTCTCTTTACCTTTCCTTTTTTATTTGCCTGATGAACTTTCAGCTTGTTCTTCAAAGTGTAATCTAGATATGTCATCTTTATAGCTTTTCCAGATACCTGCACTATTCTAGTTGCATTATTTTATTAGCATTTGAAAACCTTTTATTATAACATATTATTTGTTTCCCTTATTAGTCTCCTTGGGAACATGTATGATATCTTTATCTCTGACTGTGAAATGCTCAGCATGTTGTGTACATTGAATGGAAAAGAGTATTGAGAAGATCAAAGTAGAGTTAGTTGTCATCCATATAGGCATGGTCTGCTCTAGCTTATTGTTTTACTCCACTCTCAAAATTCTTTTTTTTTTTTTTAAAGATTTTATTTATTTATTTGACACAGCGAGAGAGAGACAGAGAGACAGAGAGCAAGCACAAGCAGGGGGAGTGGCAGGCAGGGGAGAAGCAGGCTGCCCGCTGAAAAGGAGCCCGATGCGGGGCTCGATCCCAGGACCCCGGGATCATGACCTGAGCTGAAGGCAGCCGCTTAATCGACTGAGCCACCCAGGCGCCCCTCCAATCTCAAAATTCTTGTCTTTCAATTAGAAGATTTAGTTCATTTACATTTAATGCGATGACATATTTAGGCTTAAATCTTCCTGGTGTTTCTTTTTAAATCTTTCTTATGCCTTTTTTACCTTCTTTTGAAATGATTTTTTTTCATTTATTAATTTTCTACTATGAAAGTTAGAGAAATAAGCACTTCCTACTTTTTCTTTCCCCTATCTTCAAATTTTTGTCAGTTATCTTATTATTTATTTTTAACATGCCATTTTTCCATCTTCTAGTTTGAAAGTTATGCACCCTTTAATCGGTTACCACAGAAATTACAAAATGTTATCAACTGTCAAAGATTAATGTTAATCAGCACCTTTGTCCTGTTCTTTGTCAATACAAGGGGCTTGAAGATTTAACTCCATTATTCCTCTTCCAATTCACATGCTATTCCATATTTAATTATACATATATTTTTAATTAATAAACTTTATTTTTTAGAACAGTTTTAGGTTTATAGAAAATTGAGCAGATAGTGCCAAGTTTTCATATACTTCCTCCCTGCCTCTCTAGTTTCTGCCCACTTTTTTTTTTTTTTTTTTTTTTTTTTAAAGTAAGCTCCATGCCCAACCTGGGCTTGAACTCATGACCCTGAGATTAAGAGTTACATGCTCTATGGACTGAGCCAGCCAGGCACCCCTAGTTTTCCCCACTATTAATACTTTATATTAGTGTGGTAGATTTGTTACAACCTGATGAACCAATATTGTTACGTTATTATTAACCAAAGTCTATAGTTTAACATTAGGGTTTACACTTTGTGTTGCACAGTTTTTTGGATTTTGATAATTGCAAGAAATGTCATGTACCCACTATTTGTATATATATATATATTTTTTTTTTTTAAAGATTTTTTTTAAATTTATTTATTTGACAGAGAGGTAGCACAAGTAGGCAAAGCGGCAGGCAGAGGGAAAGGGAGAAGCAGGCTCTCTGCTGAGCAGGGAGCCCGATGCGGGGCTCAATCCCAGGACCCTGGGATCATGACCTGAGCCGAAGGCAGCTGCTTAACCGACTGAGCCACCCAGGCGCCCCTGTATATATATATTTTTAAGACTCACATTATTATTGAATTTGTTTATGTAGTCATTGTTATTTTAGCCTAACCTACATAGGTAAACCTGTGTTTACCACTTTGTTCTTCATTCCTTTTTGTGTCTCTGACATTTTATCTGGAACACTTTTTCTTCTAAGATATTATAAGTATTTACATATAAATATAATTTCTAAAATATGTCCTTTGGAACTAGTGTGGGTCTACCAGTGATTGTCTCCCCATTTCATCTGCTTTAAAATATCTGGGTTTTTTGCTTCATTCTTTTTTTTAATGGGGAGGGAGGGGGGAGGAAGAGAGAGGGAATCTTAAGCAGGCTCCACGCCCAGTGTGGAGTACAACGCTGGGCTCTGTCTCACAACCCTGAGATCATGACCTGAGCCGAAATCAAGAGTTGGGCGCTTAACTGACTGAGCCACCCAGTTGCCCCTTTACTTTATTCTTTAATGGTATTTTTGTTAAGTTTGAAATTCTAGGTTGGCTATTGTTTTCTTTCAGTACATTGTTCACTGTTGTCTACTGGCTTCCATTATACCCTTTTTATTTTTAGTCTCATTGCTGTCCTGTTGAAGGTAATCTATCTTTTCCTTGCCCATTTTTGAGATTTTCTCTTTGTCTTTGATTTTCTGTATTATAAAGTGGGAATGGGTGATATGTATAGGCTGGATTACTTTTTTTCCTTTATTATTTTTCCATGCTTTATTTACATTTGAATACTTTTTGGGAACCTGAGCATACACTTAAAAAAATAGATTTTACTTTTTTTTTTTTTTTAAAGATTTTATTTATTTATTTGAAAGAGTGAGAATGAGAGAGACCACATGAGAGGGCAGAGGGTCAGAGGGAGAAGCAGACTCCCCGCCGAGCAGGGAGCCCGATGCGGGACTCGATCCAGGGACTCCAGGATCATGACCTGAGCCGAAGGCAGTCGCCCAACCAACTGAGCCACCCAGGTGCCCTAGATTTTACTTTTTAGAGGAGTTTTAGGCTTAGGGCAAAATTGAGTGGAAAGTGCCTAGATTTTTCATATACTCTTTGACCCACACATGCATCGCCTCCCACAGTATCAACTTCTCCCACGAGAGTGGTACATTTGTCACAATTGATGAATCTATATTGACACATCATTATCACCCAAAGTCCATAGTTTACATTAGGGTTCAGTCTTGGTGTCATACAGTCTATGGATTTGGTCAAATGTATAAGGATCTTTCTCTATTATAGTATCATACACAGTAGTTCTACTGCCCTAAAAATCCTCTGTGTTTCCTTCCTTCCCCTAAGCCTTGGCAACCACTGATCTTTTTACTGTCGCCGTAGTTTTATCATTTATGGAATGTCATATAGTTGGAATCACACAGTATGTAGTCTTTCATACTGGCTTCTTTCACTTCGTAATATTTAAGTTTACTCCATGGCTTTTCATAACTTGTTAGCCCATTTCTTTTTAGCGCTGAATAATATTCCGTCTGGATGTACCACAGTTTATTATCCATCCAGCTACTGAAGGGTATCTTGGTTGTGTTCAAGTTTTAGCAATTATGAAGAAAGCTGCTGTAAACATCTATGTGTAGATTTTTGTGAATGGTTGAATTACTTTTATTTATTCTGTTGGGATTCATTGGGATTCTTGAATCTGTGGATTGCTGGTTTTAATCAGTTCTAGAATATTCTCAGCCATTGTCTCCTCATATATTGCCTCTGCCTTATTCTCTGTCTTCTCCTTCTTGCCCTCTGTTTAAACATATTAGACCTTCTTACTGTATTTTCTCTGCCTCCTAATCTGTTTTCTGGATTGCTGGTCTTTATTTCCCAGGGCTGTACGCTGGGTAGTTTCTTCTGACCTACCTTCCACTTCTTTATTTTTTTTAATTTGTCTAATCTGCATAAACCTATCCACTGAGTTTCCATGAAGGCTGGTTTGTTTCTGGGTCACTCTTGTCCTGTAAAGGTAGCCCTGTGGTCCTTGTTTAAAATATGGGGTGGATTTCCTAGACTCCCCTCATTGGGAATGGCCCAGGCTTTGAACTTCATTCTCTCCCCACAGCCCTGGGCATCCTAAAGTTACAGCTCAGTTCAGTTTTACTTTGGAATTAAATCAGCAAATGACCTCAAATGGAAATAAATTTTTTTTGAGTGCTGAGCTTACCTTTCTGAGTTTTTGTCTTCTCATGGATTTTGGTACAGTAATTCCTCATTTCACTTTTTTTACAGTCAGTAATACAAACCTATTTAACACTTATAAAGTGTGCATGGACTCTTTCTTGTGCCATAGCGGGTAAGAATCCATACCTAGGTTTCTCCCTTGTGAGTTTTCACTTCTCATCTGCTTCCTTACTTCCTAGGTGAGGTATTGTCATTGTCATCACTCCTGGCCATTAGAGTCATTTTGCTATTTCTTATTCTCTGTTTACTTTTAGTTAAAAATAAAGCTGAATTGAAATATTCCCTAAAACTGTTTTTAAAAAGGCAAGGTGAAGGGGAATATATATTATCAGTGATTTTGTATTTCATCCCTGAGTCTAGGGATGATTTGGCTTGGTCAGTCTTGTTCTTCTTTCTCTACCTTGTCTGGGTCTCAAATTGCTAGGTCCCTCTTGGTGGTAGGTTTCACTTGGCCCTCACTACTACTAGATGTGATGGGATTGGATTAGTGTAGAATCTGCTTCCTACTGTGTTAGCCATGTTAAGTGCTTCCTGGGCTATTCTCTTTGACTTTTTTACAGTGCAGTTGCCCAGTTTCCCTAGCCCAGAAAGAAACTTTACTTTTTCTAGTCCCAGATAATCCTTCCTTAGACTTAAGACATACTAAAAATAAAATCATTCCTGGAGTATTTGGTGACTTTGCCCTACAGAGTGGTTTGCCTTCCCATCTCTCTGTTCTCTTTGGTTCATTTGAGGGTAGTCTTTTGGCTTAGTGTGGGACCACAGAGGTTCTATTGTAGGGTTATTTGTCTTAGCACCTGCCTGCCCCCAGTCAGCTTTTTTGCCCTTACAGAGACTTTCATAGGAAATCTTGTTTCATAACTTGGACTGTTCTTTTTTTTTTTAATTTTTAATTTTAATTCCACCATAGTTAACAGTGTTACATTAGTTTCAGGTGTATAATATAGCGATTCAACAATTCTCCACATTACTCAGTGCTCATCATAAGTGTACTTTTTTTTTCTTTTTAAAGTAAATTCTGCCCCCAATGTGGGGCTCAAACTCATGACCCCAAGATCAGGAGTCGAATGCTCTACCAACTGAGCCAGCCACGCACCCCATGATAAGTGTACTCTTCATGGACTGTTCTTGCGTTCTGCCCAAGGAACACTCCTTTGCAGATTAGAGCAGTCTAGAGGATCTGGAGTACCAGTGGGAGCTCTTCTCCATTTGGCTTATGAGTTTTGCCCGTTTTCCAAGGTTCTCATGACTATATCAGCCTTTTTGCTTTCCTAAATTTCTTGGTCATTAAACTTTTTTTCTTATTGTGGTAAATGCACATAACAAAATTTACCATTCTGATCATTCTTGAACGTATAGTTAACATTAAGTATATTCACTTTTTTGTGCAGCCATCACTACCATCTCTCTCAAGAACCTTTTCATCTTACAAAAATAAAACTCTGTACTCATTGAACAATAACTCCCCATTTATCCCTCCCCTCAATCCCTGGCAGCTACTATTCTGTTTTCTGTTTCTATGAATCTGACTACTTTTTTTTTTTCTTAAGACTTTATTTGAGACAGATACAGTAAGCATGAGCAGGGAGGGGGTGGTAGGGGCAGAGGGAGAAGCGGACTCCCTGTTGAGCAGGGAGCCTGATGCAGGGCTCGATCCCAGGACCGTGAGATCATGAGCTGAAGGCAGACGCTTAACCGACTGAGCCACCCAGGCGCCCCTGAATTTGACTACTTTAGAAATCTCATCTAAGCAGATTCAAAAAGTATTTGTCTTTTTGTGATTGGCTTATTTCACTTAGTATAGTATCCTCAAGGTTCATCCATGTTGTACCATGTGTCAGAATTTCGTTCCTTTTTTAAAGTTGAATAATACTCCATTATATGTACCACATTTTATTTGTGTTTATCTGTCATTGGACACTTGGGTTGCTTCTTCCTTTTGGCTAGTGTGAATACTGCTGCTGTGAACATGGGTGCACAGATGTCTGTTTGATTCCCTGCTTTCATCTCTTTTGGGTACATATGCAGAAGTGGAATGGCTGGATCATATTAAACTTCATTATTTTGTTGGAATTTGACCCCCTCAGCCCTTATAATCGACAAAGGGCAGACAAAAATGGTGATTCTTTTTCTTTTAGTTCACATCCAGCAAAAGCCTTCAAAGTCTTAGCAATTTCATTAACATCTGTAGAAGAACTAGTAATAATACTCAAACTGCCATTTTTGCAAATCGTACTATTGGCCTGGGAAATGGAAGAACTAAGCTGTCATGTAATTTGGTGAGTTATATAGGATAGCCTTTTATTTGAACCAATTTTATTTTATTTTATTTATTTTTTAAAAGATTTTATTTTATTTATTTGTCAGAGAGCACAAGCAGGGGGAGTGGCAGGCAGTGGGAGAGGGAGAAGCAGGCTCCCTGCGGAGCAGGGAGCCCGATGCAGGTCTCAATCCCAGGATCCTGGGATCATGACCTGAGCCGAAGGCAGACGCTTAACCGACTGAGCCACCCAGGCGTCCCTATTTTAGCCAGTTATAGAAAGATAATAGCAAGCTATCCAAATTTGGCGTTCTCAGTTTTATTTTAACCAGTATTGCCTTAAGTATTAAGTCCTATGAAGACTGTTAATGTTGCCCACATAAAGATAACAAGATGTTGGCGTCTGCTGTAATGGATGCGACCTGTATGACTGATAACTGCTTCTCTGAAGAATAAATATGTGACTTATCCCATAAACTGCTGCCAGAGTTGGTGTTAATTTAGTTCCTGTTTTGCCTGACTCCAGAGGAATACTAAGGATTAATTGTGGAATTAAAATGTAATCTGAAGGGCCGCTGATCTCAGGAGATGGTGCCTCCAGTTCAGGATATCTTCTGTTAATTAACTCTAATAGACAGACTTAATGTTCAAATTTAGCAGAAGCTACTAGCATCAAGCCAAAACTAACCTATCCCGTCTGCGTTACATTACCAATTGACCAGCTAGAACCAAGACACAAAATATTCCATCAATATCTTATGAACCATTTGAACCACTTGTATGCTAATCTGGATAAGATGAAGGAAAAGAGACATAATAGCTATAGTGAAATTTTAATATTCATATTTTTCAGCGACTGAGTTCAACCAACTTTTATTGAGTCTGTACTATGTCTAGGTGTTACTGAGGATTTAAAAAAAAAAAAAAGCAAGATGCACTGTATTCTCTTGAGGCATTTATTTTTTTTGTTTGTTTTTTTTGGTTTTTTTTTTTTTAAAGATTTTATTTATTTGACAGAGAGAGTGAGAGAGCACAAGCAGGGAGAAGCAGTAGAAGGAGAGGGAGAAGCAGGCTTCCCGCAGAGCAGTGAGCCTGATGTGGGGCTCGATCCCAGGATCCTGGGATCATGACCTGAGCCGAAGGCAGACGCTTAACGACTGAGCCACCCAGGCGCCCCTCTCTTGAGGCACTTATAATCAGGCAGACATGGACCCAGACATATAGGGCACACAGCTGAGGGTGGATATAGAGATGCGAAAAGTACCGTGAGCCTAAAAGAAGGGAGTGTAATTTGCTCAGGAGTCAGATTGTGTGTGGAGAAGGTGAGACTTTTTCTGTGTTGCTCAAAAAGGTCACGTAGGATACACTATAAATAAACAACCTAAGAAACATTCTGATAAAATATCATTACAGAACAAGTCACAGAATGATGGTACAGATCAGCTTGGTTTTATTTTTATTTATTTATTTCTTTTAAAGATCTTATCTATTTATTCGACAGAGAGAGGGAACACAAGGAGGGAGAGTGGGAGAGGGAGAAGCGGGCTTCCCGCTGAACAGGGAGCCCGACGCTCGGGGCTCAATCCCAGGACCCTGGGATCATGACCCGAGCCGAAAGCAGGTGCTTAATGACTGAGCCACCCAGGCACCCCTAGATCAGCTTGGTTTTTTTTTTTTTTTTTAATATTTTTTATTTATTTATTTGACAGAGAGAGAGACAGCGAGAGGGAACACAAGCAGGGGGAGTGGGAGAGGGAGAAGCAGGCTTCCCGCTGAGCAGAGAGCCCAATGTGGGGCTCCATCCCAGGACCCTGGGATCATGACCTGAGCCGAAGGCAGACGCTTAACGACTGAGCCACCCAGGCGCCCCGATCAGCTTGGTTTTGAAGCTTAACAAAACTGCTTAGCGTCCAGGGTAGAGGTTCTTTTTTAAATAATTAATTTAGATTAAGCAATATATTCAGTTAATACAAAATTCAAAAGATTTCAGAGATGCACAGTGAAACATCTCTTTGACCCCTTTCCCATGTCCATCTGGTTTCCCTCCCTAGAGACAGCGATTAGTAGCAGTTTCTTTTATTTATATGTGTGATGATATATGTGATACAAATCATATATATTTGACGTATATGTGCGTGCGTGCACGCAAATACATTGGTATATTAGTCCCCTCCGTTTTTAAAAAACACAGTGACAAGTATATTATATACAGTATTGTATGTTTTGCTTTTTGTGCTTAAAATCTTAGAAATTGTTTTATAGTAGTATATGTAGAGCTTCCTTGTCCTTTTATCCAAAGGCTGCTTAATATTCCATTGTACAGCTGAACCATAATATAACCAATTTCCTTTTGATGGACACCTAAATGGAAAACAGGATTTTGTTGATATAAGCAGTGCTGTAGTGAATAGCCTTGTGCACGATGACATTTTACACATGTTCATATATGTTTACAGGATACATCTCTAGAAGTGGAATTGCTGGGTCAAGGGATGAGAGCATTTGTAATTTTGGTAGTTATAGGCACATTCCTCTCCATAGAGAGGAGGAATATATTTTTATTATCTGTCCATCAATCAGTCAATCCGAGTATGTATCAGTGAATGAAAACATTGGTTTCTTCATGGTCAGTTAATGGCAAGGGAGTCCATGGACAGGTGTTAAGGTTTTTGATTCTCATAAAATGGTAGGCAAGGGGTGCTTGGGAGGCTCAGCCGGTTAAGCGTCTGCCTTGAGCTCAGGTCATGGTCCCAGGGTCCTGGGATCGAGCCCTGCATTGGGCTCCCTGCTCAGCAGGAAGCCTGCTTCTCCCTCTCCCGCTCCCCCTGCTTGTATTTCCTCTCTCGCTGTACCTCTCTCTGTCAAATAAATAAATAAATAAATAACAAATCTTAAAAAAAAAAATGGCAGGTAAAATTTGTATATACTTATGGATGTATCTTAGGTAAAATTTAAATGTATTTACTGATGTATCTCTTTTGGGAGGTAAGAGTTCCATGGTTTTCATACATTCTTAAACAGTTTTGTGACTCACAATAGGGTTAAAAAATACTATCTAGCATTTAGTTACCTCAAATTAGAACACATATTTGTCTTTTACAGGAAGTATTTGAGCATGTGTAGTTATTAGAGATGTTGTATGTGGAGTTACTGTACAGGAGACCTGCCTCTAATTCCCAACCTTTTATTAGTCTTCCCTTTGCTCCCAGGGAGACCATGTTTTAAAAGGTCTTTTTTTCTTTTAAACTGTGTTTATTAAGCAATATTTTGTTTCCTTAATTTTATTAATCAGTGCTTTTGAGAAGTATGTGATGAGTTTTACTGCAAGGATTTGAAATTCATCTGTATGGAGTTGATAAAATTTTAGCTAATGTCAAGTCAATTTGGCATTTCATTTATTTATTTGTAAAAGATTTTATTTATATATTCGAGAGAAAGAGTGCACATGAGCAGGGGGGAGGAGGAGAAGTGGACTCCCCTCTGAGTGGGGGGCCCCCGATGCTGGTAGGTCCCAGGACCCTGAGATCATGACCTGAGCTGAAGTCAGATGCTCAACTGATTGAGCCACCCAGGCGCCTCTCAATTTGGCATTTTATTTTTTTATTTTTTATTTTTAAATTAAATTAAATTAATTTATTTGAGA
The DNA here is from genome assembly GCF_964656455.1 of Halichoerus grypus. Classification (NCBI taxonomy): domain Eukaryota; kingdom Metazoa; phylum Chordata; class Mammalia; order Carnivora; family Phocidae; genus Halichoerus; species Halichoerus grypus. The sequence goes on from NC_135713.1 coordinate 193,798,084, forward strand.
GAGCGAGAACGCACAAGCAGGGGGAGGGGCAGGCAGAGGGAGAGGGAGAAGCAGACTCCCTGCTGAGCAGGGAGCCTGATGCAGTGCTTGATCCCAGGATCCTGGGATCATGACCTGAGCCAAAGGCAGACGCTCAACTGACTGAGCCACCCAGGCATCCCAATTTGGCCTTTTAAATAGACTGTGTAGGTAGATGGTAGTTCAGAGACCCTGTTGGGGAATCTAAGGAACAGGCCTCTACCAGATAACCTCCAAGGCTCTTAGGAGTTCTGTGTGTATATGTGTCAATAATATGTATTTTGTGATTTATTTTTATTTTTAAAGATTTTATTTGTTTATTTGATAGAGCAAAAGCAGGGGGAGCAGCAGGCAGAGGGAGAAGGAGTGGGAGAAGCAGGCTCCCTGCTCAGGGAGCCCGATGTGGGGCTCCATCCCAGGGTCCTAGGATCATGACCTGAGCCAAAGGCAGACACTCAACTGACTGAGCCACCCAGGCACCCCTATTCTGTGGTTTAGATGAGGACCCATATTAATTTCTGCTGCAAGCACTATTACAGATAAACTCTCACCATAACAAATTCTATAGTGCTTTCATGGTTTGGGATAATGGAATTAATTGGTGATATACATAGTATTGCAAGTCATAATTCTGTAAGTCCTGGAGAAAAAACAGAAGCTCCATGTAATGAATTAGAAAGTTAAGAGATTTTATTTATTTAAAGTAGGCTCCATACCCAGTTAAGTAGGGCTAGAACTCATGACCCTGAGATCAAGAGTTGGATGCTTTACTGACTGAGCCATCCAGGTGCCCTGAGATTTAATTTATTTAGACATAGTTGATGGTGTTATATAAAAGCTCTCCTTTTTAATACTGCATTGTTATTTGGTGGGTAATCTTGAAAGAGGATTTTTCTAGAGATGATTTGGAATATTTTATGTGGGGAAAAGTGAGGTGAGCATGTATGTCATGCTAGATACTGGAGCAAAATTAAAAGGTCTTAGCTGTTAATAGAACTCAGTAAGGAAAATTTTTAAAAATTGTGACGTATTCTGGAACAGAACTGATGGAACATTTGTTATACAGAATTATTTGTGGTAGATAACTTATTTTTATTTTTTAAAAAGATTTATTTGAGAGAGCGAGCGGGAGTGGGGGGAGCAGAGGAAGAGGGACAAGCAGACTTTGTGCTGAGAATGGAGCCAGAGCCCCGATGTGGGGCTTGATCCCATGACCCTGAGATCATGATCTGAGCCAAAACCAAAGAATCGGGCGCTCAACCGACTGAGCCACCCAGGTGCCATGGTAGATAAGTTGTTTTAACTAGTTCTCCAAAGTTTTATTTATTTCTGAAATATAAGCTTAGAACAAAATTCTTATTATGGGGTATCCTTGTAGAACTTTTTTTTTTTTTAAGTTTTTTATTTAAGTAATGTCTGCACCGAGCATGGGGTTCAAATGCACAACCCTGAGATCAAGAGTCACATGCTTTTCCAACTGAGCCAGCCAGGTGTCCCCTAAAACTTTTTATAGTGACATTTGCTATAATGGGATTCTGCTTTTACTACCAAACCTTTGATTACAGTGAATTCCTCCTTCCCTCCCTTCCTTCCTTTCGTTTTTTTTTGAAGATTTTATTTATTTGAGAGAGTGAGTGAGCAAGAGAGAGAGCACGAGTCGGGGCAGAGGGAGAGGGAGAAGCAGACTCCCTTGCTGAGCCGGGAGCCTGACATGGAGCTTGATCCCAGGACCTTGAGATCATGACCTGAGCTGAAGGCAGATGTTTAACCAGCTGAGCCACCTAGGGCCCCTACAGTGAATTTCTAAGATCTGGTCTATGTTATTAATTTCAGATAATATTATTTCTGGTTATTTGAACGTAAACTATGATAAGTTAAATACCACTAAAAAAGATAATGCAACAAAGAGGTAATAGCTAATAATCCCTCAGTGGAGATAAAATGGAATACTTGAAGAATACACCTCAGTCTTAAGGAAGGTAGAGAGGGAAAAGAAACAAGAAGATGTGACAAATAAGGAGAAAATTAGCAATATGGCAGATTTAAATCCAAATATATTGATATTAAATAAATTGTTAATGGTCTAGCACTGCATTTAGAAGGGAGTGTCAGGTTAGGTTACTGTTATATGACCCATCTGTATGCTGTCTACAAGAAAGTCACTTTATTATCAGACAAATTAGATTTTAAACCAAAGACTATAATAAGAGATGAGGAAGGGCACTACATTATACTTAAAGGGTCTATCCAATAAGATCTAACAGATCTAACATATGCCCCTAACATGGGAGCAGCCAATTATATAAGCCAGTTAATAACAAAATCAAAGGAACACATTGACAACAATACAATAATAGTAGGCGACTTTAACACGCCTCTCCATCAAATGGACAGATTATCTAAGCAAAAGATCAGCAAGGAAATAAAGGCTTTAAATGACACACTGGACCAGATGGACTTCACAGATATATTCAGAACATTCCATCCCAAAGCAACAGAATACACATTCTTTTTTTTAAATTTTTTTTTTAAAGATTTTTACTTATTTGACAGAGAGAGACACAGCGAGAGAGGGAACACAAGCAGGGGGAGTGGGAGAGGGAGAAGCAGGCTTCCTGCGGAGCAGAGAACCTGATGCGGGGCTCAATCCCAGGACCCTGGGATCATGACCTGAGCTGAAGGCAGACGCTTAACGACTGAGCCACCCAGGCGCCCCAGAATACACATTCTTCTCGAGTGCGCATGGAACATTCTCCAGAATAGATTACATCCTGGGTCACAAATCAGGTCTCAACCAGTACCAAAAGATTGGGATCATTCCCTGCATACTTTCGGACCACAATGCTTTGAAACTAGAACTTAATCACAAGAGGAAAGTTGGAAAGAACTCAAATACATGGAGGCTAAAAAGCATCCTACTAAAGAATGAATGGGTCAATTTATTAATTCTTAAAGAAGAATTAAAAAAATTCATGGAAACAAATGAAAATGAAAACACACCTGTTCAAAATCTTTGAGATGCAGCAAAGATGGTCCTAAGAGGAAAGTATATAGCAATACAAGCCTTTCTCAAGAAACAGGAAGGGTCTCAAATACACAACCTAACCCTATACCTAAAGGAGCTGGAGAAAGAACAGCAAATAAAGCCTAAACCCAGCAGGAGAAGAGAAATAATAAAGATCAGAGCGGAAATCAATGAAATAGAAACCAAAAGAACAGTGGTACAGATCAACGAAACTAGGAGCTGGTTCTTTGAAAGAATTAATAAGATTGATAACCCCCTGTCCAGACTTATCAGAAAGAAAAGAGAAAGAACCTAAATAAATAAAATCGTGAATGAAAGTGGAGAGATCACAACCAACACCAAAGAAATACAAAGTTATAAGAACATATTATGAGCAACTATATGCCAGCAAATTAGATAATCTGGAAGAAATGGATGCATTCCGAGAGATGTATAAACTACCAAAACGAACCAGGAAGAAATAGAAAACCTGAACAGACCTATAACCACTAAGGAAATCAAAGCAGTAATCAAAAATCTCCCAACAAACAAAAGCCCAGGGCTAGATGGCTTCCCAGGGGAATTCTACCAAACATTTAAAGAAGAATTAATACCTATTCTTCTGAAACTGTTCCAAAAAATAGAAATGGAAGGAAAACTTCCAAACTCATTTTATGAGGCCAGCATTACCTTGATCCCCAAACCAGACAAAGACCCCATCAAAAAGGAGAGCTACAGACCAATATCCCTGATGGAACATGGATGCAAAAATTCTCACCAAAATACTAGCCAATAGGATCCAACAGTACATTAAAAGGATTATTCACGACGACCAAGTGGGATTTATCCCTGGGCTGCAAGGTTGGTTCAGCATCCGCAAATCAATCAATGTGATACAATACATGAATGAAAGAAAGAACAAGAACCATATGATCCTCTCAATAGATGGAGAAAAAGCATTTGACAAAGTACAGCATCCTTTCTTGATCAAAAGTCTTCAGGGATAGAGGGTACATACCTCAATATCATAAAAGCCATCTATGAAAAACCCACAGCGAATATCCTTCTCAATGGGGAAAAACGGAGAGCTTTTCCCCTAAGGGCAGGAACACGGCAGGGATGTCCACTATCCCCATTGTTGTTCATCATAGTACTAGAAGTCCCAGCCACAACAATCAGACAACAAAAAGAAATGAAAGGCATCCAAATCGGCAAAGAAGAAGTCAAACTGTCACTCTTTGCAGATGATATGATACTTTATGTGGAAAACCCAAAAGACTCCACCCCAAAACTGCTAGAACTCATACAGGAGTTCAGTAAAGTGGCAGGATATAAAATCAATGCACAGAAATCAGTTGCATTTCTATATACCAATAACAAGACAGAAGAAAGAGAAATTAAGGAGTCGATCCCATTTACAATTGCACCCAAAACCATAAGATACCTAGGAATAAATCTAACCAAAGAGGCAAAGGATCTCCTACTCAGAAAACTATAGAATACTCCTGAAAGAAATTGAGGAAGACACAAAGAAATGGAAAAACGTTCCATGCTCATGGACTGGAAGAACAAATATTGTGAAGATGTCAATGCTACCTAGAGCAGTCTACACATTTAATGCAATCCCTATCAAAGTACCATCAACTTTTTTCAAAGAAATGGAACAAATAATCCTAAGATTTGTATGGAACCAGAAAAGACCCCGAATAGCCAGAGGAATGTTGAAAAGAAAAGCAAAGCTGGCGGCATCACAATTCTGGACTTCAAGCTCTATTACAAAGCTGTAATCATCAAGACAGTATCCTGCTGGCACAAAAACAGACACATAGATCAGTGGAACAGAGTAGAGAGCCCAGAAATGGACCCTCAACTTTATGGTCAACTAATCTTCGACAAAGCAGGAAAGAATGTCTAGTGGAAAAAAGACAGTCTCTTCAACAAATGGTGTTGCGCAAATGGACAGCCACATGCAGGAGAATGAAACTGGACCATTTCCTTACACCATACACAAAAATAGGCTGAAAATGGATGAAAGACCTAAATGTGAGACAGGAATCCATCAAAATCCTTGAGGAGAACACAGGCAGCAACCTCTTCGACCTCAGCTGCAGCAACTTCTTCTTAGAAACGTTGCCAAAGTCAAGGGAAGCAAGGGCAAAAATGAACTCTTAGGACTTCATCAAGATAAAAAGCTTTTACACAGCAAAAGAAACAGTCAACAAAACCAAAAGACAACCGACAGAACGGGAGAAGATATTTGCAAATGACATATCAGATAAAGGGCTAGTATCCAAAATCTATAAAGAACTTATGAAACTCAACACCCAAAGAACAAATAATCCAATCAAGAAGTGGGCAGAAGACATGAACAGGCATTTCTGCAAAGACGACATCCAGATGGCCAACAGACACATGAAAAAGTGCTCAACATGACTTGGCATCAGGGAAATGTAAGTCAAAACCACAATGAGATAGCACCTCACACCAGTCAGAATGGCTAAAATTAACAAGTCAGGGAATGACAGATGTTGGCGGGGATGTGGAGAAAAGGGAACCCTCCTACACTGTTGGTTGGAATGCAAGCTGGTACAGCCACTCTGGAAAACAGTATGGAGGATCCTCAAAAAGTTGAAAATAGAGCTACCCTACAACCCAGCAATTGCACTACTGGGTATTTATCCCAAAGATGTAAATGTTGTGATCCAAAGGGGCACATGCACCCCAATGTTTATAGCAGCAATGTCCACAATAGCCAAACTATGGAAAGAGTCTAGATGTCCATCAACAGATGAATGGATAAAGAAGATATGGTGTATATATACAATGGAATATTATGCAGCTCTCAAAAAAAAAATGAAATCTTGCCATTTGCAACAATGTGGTTGGAACTAGAGGATATTATGCTAAGCGAAATAAGTCAGAGAAAGACAAGTATGATATGATCTCAATGATACAAGGAATTTGAGAAACAAGACAGAGGATCATAGGGGAAGGGAGGGTAAATGAAACAAGATGAAACCGGAGAGGGAAACAAACCATAAGAGCCTCTTAAGCTCAGGACACAAACTGAGGGTTGCTGGAATGGAGGGGGGTCGGAGGGATGGGTGGCTGGGTGATGGACATTGGGGAGTGTAGGTACTATGGTGAGTGCTGGGAACTTTGTAAGACTGATGAATCACAGACCTGTACCCCTGAAACAAACAATACATTATATGTTAATGAAAAAATTTTTAAAAAAGGGGCTCCTGGGTGGCTCAGTCAGTTGAGCATCTGCCTTCGGCTCGGGTCATGATCCCGGGGTCCTGGGATCGAGCCCCGCATCGGTCTCTCCTCGGTGGGAGGCCTGCTTCTCCCTCTCCCACTCCCCTGCTGTGTTCCCTCTCTCGCTCGCTCTCTGTCAAGTAAATAAATAAAATGTTTTTTAAAACAATTAAAAAAAGAAACTCACTTTATTTTTAACCTGTATCTTTGTAATTAAAAGTATGGGAAAAGGTACTATATAAACACTGAGAAGGCTGGAGTGACTATGTATTAGATAAAGGAGACTTCAGAACAAGGAAAATATTACAAGGGATAAGAAAGTACATTTTATAATGAAAAAAGGATCAATTCATTGGGAAGACCCAGCAATCCTGAATGTGTGTTCATCCAATGCTAGAGCAAAACAAAAACTGACAGCTGAAAGGAGCAATAGACAAATCCATAATGGTAGTTGGAAATTGCAACAGTCTCTTTAAATAACTGAAAGAACAAGCAAGCAAAAAAATCAGCGGACATGACTGTCAATGGACTGTACCTAATTGACATTTATAGAATACCATGCCCATATTCCTTTCAAGTGCGCAAGTAACATTTATCAAAATGGGCTATATGCTGGGCTATAAAACGTTTCAACAAATTTAAAAGGATTTAAATTATAAGGAGTACTTTGACTAAAATGGAATTAAATAAAAAGAAAGAAATCTGGAAAATTGCTGAATATTTGAAAGTTAAATAACATACTTCTAAATAAACGTAGGTCAAAGATGAATTCATAAGGGAAAAAAAGGAATTCACAAGGGAAATTAGGAAATATTTTGAACTAAATGAAAATGAAAACACAGTATATCAAAATTTGTGGGATGCAGCTAAAGCAGTGTTTTAGAGGGAAAGCTTAAAGCTTCAAAAGAAAGCTCTAGGGCACCTGGGTGGCTCAGTTGGTTAAGCATCTGCCTTCGGCTCAGGTCATGATCCCAGGGTCTTGGGATCGAGCCCCACATCAGGCTCCCTGCTCAGTGGGGAGTCTGGTTCTCCTACCCACCATGCCCCCCCACCCCCCACTCATGTGTGCTTTCCCTCTCTTTCTGTGTCAAATAAATAAAATCTTAAAAAAAAAAAAAGGACTAAAATCAATTACCCAAAGTCTGCCTTTAGAAACTAGAAAAAGATCACACTAAGTAGAAGGAGAGAAATAAAAAGCTGGGATGAAATAGCAAATCTGAGTAACCCTGTATTTATTTTTTTAAATTGGATTTATAGTTAAAAGCCTTTCCGCAAAGAAAAGTCTAGACTCACATGGCTTTATTGGTGAATTCTATTGAACATTTAAGGAAGAAATAGTAACAAAATTTTCACAAATTTCAGAAAATTTACGAGGACAACATTATCTTGATTTCAAACCAGGCAAAGACATGAGGAAAAAAGAAAGTATAGCTCAGTATCCCTCATGAATATATACTCAGAATCATTAAAAATTATTAGCAAATTGAATCTACACACACACACACGATAATACATCATGACTAATTGGTTTAATCCCAATTGCAAGGTTGATTTAACATTAAAGTCAGTGTAATTCACCATATTAATAAAGCAGAAAAGCCAAATGACCTTGTAACAGATGCATGAAAAGCATTTAAACAAAGTTTACTAATTTGTGATAAAAGCTCTCAGTTAACTAGGAATAGAAGGAAACTTCCTCAGTCTGATAAAGGGAACTTCCTCAATCTGATAAAAGGCATCTGTGAAGAACCTATGGGTGAACCTCATGCTTAATGGTAAAGATTGGATGCTTTCAATTTAATGTCTAGAACAAGTCAAAGATATTTCACAACTTCTGTTTAACCTGTTCTGAAGATCCTAGCTGATGTATTAAGGCAAATAAAAGGGATAAGCTCACAGAAAGGAAAAGTAAAATTATGTTTATTTTTTAGATGTCTTATAAATGACATGATTGCACATGTAGAAAGTTCTACTTCTAAGCTGCATCCCGCAAATTTTGATAAAAAAAGCTACTAGAGTTTAAGTTTAGCTAGGATACAAGATCAGTTTATGAAAACCTGTTGTATTTCTGTATACTAACAATACACAGTTGGCAGTTGAAATTTGAAAAGCAATACCATTTGTAGTAGCATCAAGTAATATAAAAACATTCCCCAAGAACAGAAGAGTGAGAATATTTGTTAGAATTCCTTGTGTTTTTTCCCACTTTATTTTTTATTTTTTTAATGTTTTAAATTTAAATTCAATTAATTAACATATAATGTATTATTTGTTTCAGGGGTACAGGTCTGTGATTCATTGGTCCTACATAATACCCAGTGCTCATTACAACATATACCCTCCCCAATGTCCATCATCCAGTTACCCCATCCCTCTACCCACCCCACCCCCAGCAACCCTCAGTTTGTAAAAATATGGAACACTTCATGAATTTGCTTGTCATCCTTGTGCAGGGGCCATGCTAATCTTCTCTGTATTGTTCCAATTTTAGTATATGTCCAATTTTATTATATGTGCTGCCGAAGTGAGCACTAGAACTCTTTGTAATAGAAGTTACCTTGTATTCTCATTTCATTGATGAGGGCTTTGGAGTACAAAGGATTATAGAACATTCATTTGTTTAAGTAATCTTGATACCCAACCTGTGGCTCAAACTCACAACCCCAAGATCAAGAGTTGCATGCTCTGCTCACTGAGCCAGCCAGGGCCCCTGGTTTAGCATTTCTAAATTAAACTCTACACCCAATGTGGGGCTTGAGCTCATGACCCCGAGATCAAGAGTCATATGCTTTACCAACTGAGCCAGGCAGGCACCCTGCATTTTTAATTTAGGTGAATGGTTCAAAGTCTTTACCTTTTAGTTATATCTGAAATATTGCAACTTGCTGAATAATCTGACCTCTGTGTGAGGCAAACCATTTTATTGTAATACAGGCTTGACAGTTTAAAGGGTGATTAAAACTGGAATGCAATTGGTCATTGTGGAAAAGAGTATGAAGGTTCCTCAAAAAATTAAAACTAGAACTACCCTGTGATCCAGGAATTGCACTACTGGGTATTTACCTGAAAAATAAAAAAACATGAATTCAAAGGGATACATGCACCCCTGTGTTTATTGCAGCATTATTTACAATAGCCAGTCTATGGAAGTATCCCAAGTATCCATCAGTAGATGAATGGATAAAGAAGATATGGTGTATAGATATAATGGAATTCAGTCATAAAAAAGAATGAAATCTTGCCATTTGCAACAACATGGATGGAGCTAGAGAGTATAATGCTAAGCGAAATAAGTCAGTCAGAGAAAGACAAATACCACATGCTTTCACTCATGTGGAATTTAAGAAACAGAACAAATGAGCAAAGGAAAAAAAGAGGGAGAGAGAGATAAACCAAAAAACAGACTCTTGACTATGGAGAACAAACTGATGGTTACCAGAGGGGAGGTGGGTTAACAGGTGGGGGAAATAGAGAATAGAGATTAAAGAGTACACATATCATGATTTTAAAAAAAGGAGGGGCGCCTGGGTGGCTCAGGCATTAAGTGTCTGCCTTCGGCTCAGGTCATGATCCCAGGGTCCTGGGATCGAGCCCCACATCTGGCTCCCTGCTCCGCGGGAAGCCGGCTTCTCCCTCTCCCACTTCCCCTGCTTGTGTTCCCTCTCTAACTGTGTCTCTCTCTGCCAAATAAATAAATAAATAAATCTTAAAAAAAAAATTTTAAAAAAGGATGTACACCTTTGTCCTAGCGATGAGTCCTTTTTACAGTGCTACTGGGATAGACATTAAGTTGTGCAAAACTGATAGCAATGTGAAAAAAAAAAAACAACACAAAACTGGTTGGTTTAGTTGGCTAAAGTTTCATGTTAAAGATGTACCTTAAATATCCTCCTGAACTCCCAGAGAGGGGGAAAGCAATAACTAATCTTCATCGAGTACCACCTATATTTCAGGCATTGTTTTCCTCCCTCCCCAATATATAGTATTATTTTATTTAATCCTTGCAGTATCCCTAAGGTGGGTCTTCTTTTTTATCACAGTTGAGAAGACCAGAGCTCATATGTCATAGAGTGATTTGCCTTGTTTCATACAGTGACTCAGTGATTCAGTCCCACACCTATCTGATTTTAAACTGTTGGTATCAGCTGTTCTCAATAATTTTTCTATTGCTCACGCTCCTGGGCCATCCCATTCTTTCCCATTCAGGAAATGCAAGTAAGTGAGATTAATTTTTCCAGTGCTAACTTTGAATTCCTTATTTTAACAGTAAATCACAGTAAATCACTCAGAAAAAAAAGTCAGGGATGTAATTTGTGATACTCCTCACAGCTGATATGTCAAGACATTAGTTTGTTGGTTTTTTTTTTAAAGTTTTTATTTATTTATTTGACAGAGAGAGACCAGCGAGAGAGGGAACACAAGCAGGGGGAGTGGGAGAGGGAGAAGCAGGCTTCCCGCTGAGCAGGGAGCCCGATGCGGGGCTCGATCCCAGGACCCTGGGATCGTGACCTGAGCAGAAGGCAGACGCTTAACGACTGAGCCACCCAGGTGCCCTGTTTTTTGTTTTAAGTAAGCTCCACACCCAGTGTGGAGCCCAGTGCGGGACTTAAACTCATGACCCTGAGATTGAGACCTGAGCTGAGATCAAGAGTTGGACGCTTAACCACATGAGCCACCCAGGTACCCCAAGACACCAGTTTTATATTTTTTAATTGCTGTGCTTAACTCTGAGCTATGAGCCATCATGTGCCTTAGGAAATAATGTGCTTTAGGGGTATAAGTAACAGTGACCTAGCTAAGAGTATTTACATGGATTATACCAAATGTACCTACCATCTTGATGATAGGTTAGTAGTGTAATTTTTGGAATTGGAGGGTGAGTAAATGAGATTGCCACGCCTTAGTGGAAAATCTCTGAATTATCTTTTCCCAGACTAGATAGGTAGAAACTGGGAATGGCTAAGATGTATATGTAGGAGGTAGAGTCATGGATTATATAAACTTAAAAAATTACTGTGTTAAATTCTAGCTTTTGAAGGGGCAGAGAGGTGCATTAGGGTTATCTGCCTGGCTTTTGTTTTGTTTTGTTTTTGGTCTGCCTGGCTTTTTACAGATGAGTAAATTGAGGCTCAGAGAGAGCAGTTGACTTGCTAAAGGTTGTGCCACAATCAGTATACCAATATATTGGGCTCTGCAATGGAAATTTTGTTATAGTTTCCTCCAGGAGATGGTAGTAGGTTTGTTTCTTACAGATTAATTAATGATCTCTTCAAAACAGTAAAAGCCAGGAACTTAAACTTACTGATCATCAAACTTTCTTCAGGGTTATATACTTCTTGGATATTTGAAATCTGGATTATAGTGATCTTTATATTTTTGTTCTTATGACCATTTCTTCTGTGTTGTCTTTACTATGAATGTGCCCCCAGGATTTTCTACAGAACTTCTCCTTTCTGTCTAAATATTGAATTTGTAGTTTTTATTTCTTAATTTTTTAAAGATTTTATTTATTTGAGAGAGAGAGAGAGAGCACGAGCCGGGCAGAGGGAGAGGGACAAGCAGACTCCCCACTGAGCAGGGAGCCTGATGTGGGACTCAGTCCCGGGACCCTGGGATCATGACCAGGGCCAAAGGCAGACACTTAACCGACTGAGCCACCCAGGCGCCCCTGAACTTGTATTTTTTTTTTTTTTTAAAGATATATTTATTTCTTTGACAGAGACACAGCGAGAGAGGGAACACAAGCAGGGGGAGTGGGAGAGGGAGAAGCAGGCCTCCCGCGGAGCAGGGAGCCCGATGCGGGGCTCGATCCCAGGACCTTGGGGTCATGACCTGAGCCGAAGGCAGAGGCTTAACGACTGAGCCACCCAGGCGCCCCTGAACTTGTAGTTTTTAATGTATAAAGGATTTTCCAAGCATAAGGAGAAAGGCTGAAGCTAAATTGCAAGCTTTATAATGAAATACATAGTAGTCCATATGATTGTTGCTTCTACATATGTTGAAGTCATATTCCTTTCCCTTATATTTAGTTTTTTAATGATTAATTTTTAGTTATATAAGGAATGCATGCATACTTTTGTAATAATGAGAACTGTAATTGCTCTGAGAAGTTTGAGATGTATCTAGATTTTTTTAAATACTGTATTTATCCACTTGCATACATATTTATGCATAGAAAACATTACTGATTTTTGTGTGTAATTTTTACAGAAATTGAATCATACTGTTATTGTTCTGCAACTTGTTTATTTTTCATGCAACAGGTGATTTTGAGATCTACCATTTAGGTGTGGCTACATGTTCTTTAAACAGTCATCCTATAAACACATATGTTAGGACAGTGCTTTGTCCCTTATTTAAAGAAATATGAGGGGGCGTCTGGCTGATTCAGCCAGTGGAGCATGGGACTCTTGATCTCAGGGTCATGAGTTCAAGCCCCACACTGGGCATGGAGCCTACAAAAAAAAAAAAAAAATAGGGGCACCTGGGTGGCTCAGTGGGTTCGGTGTCTGACTCTTGGTTTCTGCTCAGGTCAGGTCATGATCTCACAGTCATTAGATTGAGTGGGGAGTCTGCTTGCAAAGAGTCTCTCTCCCTCTGCCCCTGCCCCTGCTTGCCCGTACCCTCTCTCTCTGGAATAAATAAATAAATCTTTTTAAAAAATTTAAAAATATATGAAATGAGATAAAGGATTTGAAAATTAGAGGGAGAAAACCTAATCCTTTCCATAGATGATCAGGAAGCTCTGGAGGGCAGGATTATGTTTGATGCTCTTCTCTGTCCACCATAGTCGCGGTACCTCCCATGGTTGTAAGTACTTCCTATATCTAGCAGAATTGCACTGGATCTTTTTTTTTTTTTTTTTAACATCCTTATAGAGATACGATTCACACAACATACACTTCATCAGTTAAAGTGTACAATTCAGGGCGCCTGGGTGGCTCAGTCGGTAAACGTCTGCCTTCGGCTCAGGTTGTGATCTCAGGATCCTGGGATCAAGTCCTCCCGAATCGGGCTCCCTGCTCAGCGGGGAGCCTGCTTCTCCCTCTGCTCATGTGCTCTCTTTCTCTCTCTCTCAAATAAATAAATAAAATATTAAAAAAATAAAAAATAAAAATAAAGCGTACAATTCAGTGGGTCAGTATATTTACAAAATTGTGCAACCATTACCACAATCAGTTTTAAAACATTTTATCACCTCGAAGAGAAACCTTTATGCCTTAGATGTCACCCTCAAAACCCCCATCCCTCTCAACTCTAGTCAACCACCAGTCCATTTTTTGTCTCTATTTGCATATTCTGAGCATTTCACGTAAATGGAATCATACAGTATGTGGCCCTTTGTGAGTGGCTTCTTTCATTTAGCATCATTTTCCGTTTCCAAGGTTCATTCATGTTATAGCATGTATCAGTAATTTGTCTTTTTATTGCCAAATAATACTTCACTGTATGGATATGCCATGTATTTTTTTTTTTTACCCATTCTTCAGTTTGATGGACATTTGGGTTTTTTCCCATTTTTTGGCTATTATGAATAATGATGCTGTGAATATTCATGTATGTATTTCTGGGTGCACATATGTTTTCATTTCTCTTGGCTGTATTCCTAGGGGTGGAATTGCAGGATCTTATGGTTAAGAGATACTCTGTTAAAGGCTGGAGCTAATGTAAAACTTTAAGGATCTTTTTTTTCAGTTATTAATTTAACCAATTTAAGAGCTGCCAGACTTTTCCATTGTGGCTGCACCATTTTATATCCCCACCAGCAGTGCATGAGAGAGATCCTTGCTGACACGTTATTATCTGTTTTTTTTTTCTTTTTGTTATATGCATCAGATCTGGAGTGAATTGTGCAGACTTTTATAAGGAGGTTTCCAGGAGAGAAGACTGTTAAAGGATTTTTTGTTTTTCTTCTTACTGTTGAGCTTGCTTGTTGTCTGGAAATGGATATTATTAAATTACATGATAAGGATTTGGCATGACTAAATATTACTAAAAATCATTAATATTAATTAAGGATTTTCTTGACAGTGTATTGTAATATTTTTGTTTCCTTACTAAAACATAATTATTATTTAAAATAACTTTTTTGGGGGGGGTTAAAGGCTCCCTTTGTTGTTTTGACCTGGTATATTCACTATAAATTTCAGTTAATCTGATTTTTTGTTCATTTGGGAGGAGGTTGGTTTTTTTTTTATTAAGTTTTTAATTCCACAATATAGTTAACATAGTGTTATATTAATTTCAGGTGTACAATTAGTGATTCAACAGTTCTGTATATTACTCAGTGTTCATCATAAGTGTACGCTTAATGAAGGCTTTTTTTAATGAGTTGTAATTGACATACAACATTATATTAGTTTCGGCTATACAATAAAATCACCCCACTTTGGTCATAATTAAATGGAAGTAAAAAATGAACGTCATTGTACTTATGCTACCCAAGTATGTTTGCTACAGTTATTATTAGAGTTAAGCCAGTTGATTCACTTGAACATTTTTTTCTGGTTTTCTAGATTAGATAGCTTCACTTGGAATTGAGATTGATTATTATAGTAAAGGAGCTACCTCAGTTTCCTCGGCTTATAGTTATAAAAGTTATATTGGAATAGATTGAAATGGTGCCGCCAGTTTTTAAATACATAAAATTGATTTTGTTCTTTAAAAAATTTTTCTTGAGAGTGTTGCTGAAGATAATAAGTTAAAACGGTACAGTGCTCCCTGCTAAATTGGGAACATTCTGGAAGTAATGGGATTCTGCCAGTTGCTGAGTATGTTTATTCTAATTATGCATTCTCAACCTGGGGAAATAACCATATCAGTGTTCATGACCCACTGTTAGGTGGACCTGAACTAAGATTCCACTTATCAGCTGACATCTATAAGCCCCTCTTCTGACTGGTGGACCACAGTGATGTTTTGGGTCTTCTGGAATTAGTGTCTGTTCAGAGCCAGAGCCAGTGTCTCGTAATGCTCAAAGAGTCTTTCGATTATTTCATTTTCCCCCATGCAGAATCACCTTGGTAAATGGCAGTGGTAGTCCTTTTGGGGAAAGCTTTCAGGGAGAAAGATTAAGGTGTAAAATTGTGGTGGTATAGTGGGATCCTTCCTCAAGGAGACCCCTTCATTCACTGGTTCTGGGTCTATAAAGTGACTCAAATATTGGGATTGATTTAGGGGCCCTGGCTCTGTGTTTTTAATGGATTGAAGTTATGCTTTTGTTCACTTGACTTAGACTCTCCTGCTTACACCGATCAGGTAAGAATTTAGCAGACTTCCCATCTATTTAACTGCTAGGAACACTGATCAACTAGTCAGTGCCCGAGGTCTCTGGGAGTCTGACTGTTCAGATTGCTGCCTTGACTCTGCTATGGTATGAAAAGGTGGTGCTACTAATGACTAAAAAAAGTATGGAGACCCTTAGTTTTTATTTTTTCCTTCCAAGTTTTTATTTAAATTCAGATTAGTTAATATATAGTGTAGTATTGGTTGCAGGAGTAGAATTTAGCGATTTGGCACTTACATATAACACCCAGTGCTCATTGCAACAAGTGTACTCCTTAATGCCCATCACCCATTTAGCCCATCCCCCTTCCCCCGCCCCCACCATCTTCCAATAACCCTCAGCTTGTTCCCTGTGGGTGAGAGTCTCTTATGGGGCCCCTGGGTGGCTTAGTCGGTTAAGTGTCTGACTTCAGCTCGGGTCATGATCCTGGGGTCCTGGGATCAAGCCCTATGTCTGGCTCCCTGCTCAGTGGGGAACCTGCTTCTCCAACTCCCTCCTACTCTCCCTGCTTGTGCTCTCTCTGTCAAATAAATAAATAAAATCTTTTTTTAAAAAGTCTCTTATGGTTTGCCTCCCTCTCTGTTAATTTTATTTTTCTTTCCCTTCCCCTGTGTTCATCTGTTTTGTTTCTTAAATTCCACATGAGTGAAATCATATGGTATTTGTCTTTCTCTGACTTATTTCACTTAGCATAATACATAATACACTCTAGTTCCATCCACATAGTTGCAAATGGCAAGATTTCATTCTTTTTGATGGCTGAGTAGTATTTGTGTGTGTGTGTGTGTGTGTGTGTGTGTGTACACACACACATCTTCTTTATCCATTCATCAGTTGATGGACACTTGGGTTCTTTACATAGTTTGGCTATTGTTGATAATGCTACTAAAAACATTGGGGTGCATGTACCCCTTCAAATCTGTATTTTTGTATCCTTTGGGTAAATACCTAGTAGTGCAACTGCCACGTGGTAGGGTAGTTCCATTTCTGACTTTTTGAGGAATTTCCAGAGTGGCTCACCAGTTTGCATTCCCACCAACCGTGCAAGAGGGTTCCCCTTTGGAGACCCTTAGTTTTAATTTCCATTAGGTATAGTCTTTAATGGATTATCTTTACTACCTCAGGTAGTTTGACCCTTTCGTCAGCTGTGTTCCTCTATACTTAATCAAGTTTAACTTTTGTCTGCTGTTCTCAATTCCTAATTCCTTTTAACATGCCAGTTTAGTCCAAGGAGGAAATGAGAACTTTAGAAACTCAACAAATGTTGACATTTTAAATTTTTACTGGAGTGAAAAGATTAACCTTTGGTCCCTACTTCTACAAGTTTTTCTTAGTTTACATGGGCTTTATTCATGTGCTAAAAGCTGATTGTCAATATTTGTATCTTAATCTCAATTTTCATGGTTTTATAATTTAAAAACAAATTTTTTTTTAGGTTTGTAACTAAAGTATTTTTTTTTTTTTTTTAAAGATTTTATTTATTTATTTGACAGAGAGACACACACACCGAGAGAGGGAACACAGGCAGGGGAAGTGGGAGAGGGAGAAGCAGGCTTCCCGCCGAGCAGGGAGCCCGATGCGGGGCTCGATCCCAGCACCCTGGGATCATGACCCGAGCCGAAGGCAGATGCTTAACGACTGAGCCACCCAGGTGCCCCGTAACTAAAGTATTTTTTAAGCCCCCCAAAAGTACATTTTAAGTATGTTAGAAATGAGTTTTATTTTGTTTTTGGAAACCATACTTTTTTTAAAACAAGAAAATTGTCTATTTTTTAAAACTTCCATTTGGTTTTTTACTTTGAAAAAAGGATTAGTAGCAGGGCACAGGGGTAAATAGTTTAAATGTTGGCATAGAAAATGGGGCTTTTGCTAAGGAGTCTTATTATCATACATTATTAAAAAAAATTATTTCTAGGGGCGCCTGGGTGGCTCAGTTGTTAAGCGTCTGCCTTCGGCTCAGGTCATGATCCCAGGGTCCTGGGATCGAGCCCCGCATCGGGCTCCCTGCTCAGTGGAGAGCCTGCTTCTCCCTTTCCCACTCCCCCTGCTTGTGTTCCCTCTCTCGCTGTGTCTCTCTGTGTCAAATAAATAAATTAAAAAAAAAAATTATTTCTAGCTTCTCTTTGAGCCTGAGATGACTCTTTGGACAGTTTTCCCTCCCCAGTGACTTGGATGTTAGTAAGTGTTCTTCTCAGCTATTGTATATCAAATATCAAGTGACAGACTGTTTTACTTAGAAAATAAGTGAAAAATATGATGTAGTTATTAAACTTACCTAATGTGGATGAAAACATACTTAACATACAAGAGTATGAGTTTACCTTTAGAATTTAACGTTTCAGAAAAATTTTAAAAAAGAAACAGAGAACAAAATAATAAAAATACAAGAAGAAATAAATATATTCCAAAACAGAAGACTAGGAATTAATCCAGAGTTGGAAAATTGGGGAACAGCCGGAAAAATTGAGGGTAAAATTGGGTATAACAAAAGATACCTACTAAGTGAGGACCTACAAAGTGAAAAAACTGGATATGGATACGTTATATCCTATTAATATGAAAGTCTCAGCAGAGTAAATAATTTCATTCAGAGTAGGAATTCATGTTGACAAAATAAGATGTAAAAATCAGGATAGATTCCGGGCGCCTGGGTGGCTCGGTTGGTTAAGTGGCTG
This sequence comes from Halichoerus grypus, assembly GCF_964656455.1. Classification (NCBI taxonomy): domain Eukaryota; kingdom Metazoa; phylum Chordata; class Mammalia; order Carnivora; family Phocidae; genus Halichoerus; species Halichoerus grypus. Next base: position 193,816,328 of record NC_135713.1, read on the forward strand.
CCTTCGGCTCAGGTCATGATCCTGGGGTCCTGGGATCGAGCTCCACATTGGGTTCCCTGCTCAGCAGAGAGCCTGCTCCTCCCGCTCCCTCTGCCTGCCTCTCTGCCTACTTGTGCTCTCTGTCTCTCTCTCTGTCAAATAAATAAATAAAATCTTTAAAAAAAAAATGAGGATAGATTCCTATAACCAAGGAAAAATCAAGATTATAAAATGATTTTTTCCTCCCTGTCCTATTCTTTGAAGTAGGGCAAAAATCCACTACCTAGTTATTGGTGGTCTATCCTATTCTATCCTATCCTAGCCTAGATAGTTTTCATGTTAAATAATAACATAGAAGTAATAAACTCCAGTAGCAAAATCTGACAAATATGAGGAATTAAAAGTATAGCCTAATCTCATTTATGAATATATAGATGTTTAAATTCAAATAAAACTTGGGGCGCCTGGGTGGCTCAGTTGGTTAAGCGACTGCCTTCGGCTCAGGTCATGATCCTGGAGATCCAGGATCGAGTCCCGCATCGGGCTCCCTGCTCAGCAGGGAGTCTGTTTCTCCCTCTGACCCTCCCCCCTCTCATGTGCTCTCTCTCTCTCATTCTCTCTCTCAAATAAATAAATAAAATCTTAAAAAAACAAAAACAAACAAACAAAAAAACTACTAGCACATGGCTAGGAGATAATTCCTTTTTTTTATGTTTCAGGTAGTTTATCCTAAAAATGCCGGACAGGTTCGTTATTTTAAAAATTGATTAATATGCTAGAGTTAATATAGCTCAAAGACTGGTAGTACATATTTTGAAGCCACATTGCTTAGGTCTAGATCCTGGCTCTGCTTTTTTTATTTTATTTTTTAAAGATTTTATTTACTTGATTGAGAAAGAGAGAGAGCATGAGTAAGGGGAGGGGAAGAGGGAGACGCAGATTCCCCCTGAGCACGGAGTCCGACATGGGGCTCTATCCCAGGACCCTGGGATCATGACCTGAGCCGAAGTCAGATGCTTAACCGACTGAGCCACCCAGGCGCCCCTCCTGTCTCTGCTTCTTACCAGCTGTGTGATATTGGGGAATTCACTAAGTTTTCTTACAGTTTTTTCATCTATAAATAAGAGTAATTATAGCAGCTATCTTACAAGGTTGTGCATTAGTTTGCTAGGACTGCCCTAATGGACTGGGTGGTTTAAAAAACAGAAAATTATTTTTCACTATTCTGGAGGCTAGAAGTCCAAGATCAAGGTTTTAGCTGGGCTGGGTTGTTTTTTTGTTTTGTTTTGTTTTGTTTTTTTGAGACTTTCCCTCCTTGGCTTACAGATGGCCACCTTTTCACTGTGTCCTCAATATGAGCTTTCCTCGATGTGTTTGCATGTCTGGTGTCTGTGTGTCCTATCAGTTATATTGGATTAGGGCCCCCCCTAACAATCCTATTTTAACCTAATTACTTCTTTAAAGGCCCTATTCTCCAAATACATTCTGATGTACTGGGGGTTAGGGCTTCAACAGAAATTTGAGGTGGACACAGTTGAGCCCATAACAGGTTGTTACCAGGATTAAATGTGCTACAGAATGCTTTGCCTATGTAGCAATTGTTAGCTAAGTATCGTTTATCATTATTACTTAACTATAGCAAGTAAATAATACATAAAAAATAAAAACTCATAAAAACTTTTTATTTCAAAATAATTACAGATACAAAGGGAATTGCAAAAATTGTACAGGGAGGTTTCATGTATTCTTCTTCCGCCAGTGTAACCATCTTGCATAATTATGGTACGGTACCAAAACCAGGAAATTGACATTGGTAAAATCCACACAACTCATTCAGATTTCACATTATACACCCACCATTTGTGTATGTGAATGTGCACATCTATGTACTTTTATCATTTGTGTAGCTTCTTGTAACCACAATCAAGGTGCAGAACTGTTCCATCACAAGGCTCTCTTGCTACTCCTTTGTATTCACCCCCACCTACTCTTCCTTGAAATCCTAACTCCTGACAACCACTAATCTGTTTCCATCCCTATAAATTCATTATTTCAGGAAGTACATATATGTATATGTATAATATAAAATATAAAAATGGAATCATAAAGTATATATTCTTTGGAGATCGTTTTTTTTTTTAAGATTTTATTTATTTGAGAGAGCGAGCAAGAGAGAACATGAGTGGGGGAGGGAGAGGGAGAAGCAGACTCCTCTACTGAGCAGGGAGCCCAACATGGGGCTCAATGCCAGGACCCTGGGACCGTGACCTTAGCCAAAGGCAGACGCTTAACCAACTGAGCCACCCAGGTGCCCCAGAGGGATTGGCTTTTTTTTACTTGGCATAATTTCCTTGAAGTCCATCTAAGTTGTTGCGTGTACAAATAGTTCATTCCTTTTTATTGCTGAGTAGTATTCCATGGTGTGGACATACCACAATTGTTTAACCATTTACCCATTGAAGGGCATTTGGTTTCTTTCCAGGTTTTGGTTATTACGGGTGTTGGTTTTATAAGTTCTTTGTAGATTTGGTTACTAACCCTTTATCTAATATGTCATTTGCAAATATCTTCTCTCCTCCTGCCCATTTCTTAACTGATTATTTGGTTTTTGGGTGTTGAGTTTGATGAGTTCTTTATAGATTTTGAGGTTTTAGCTATTAAGAATAAAATCATTATGAACATTTGTGTACAGGCTTTTACATCAACATTATTTCTCTGGAACAAATGTCCAGTAGTATGCAGTTCCTGGGATATGATATGTACATTTTATGTTTTAGTACCTTTTTTGTTTTAAAAGAAACTAGCAAATAATTTTCCAATTGACTGTACCTTTTTACATTTTCACCAGCAGTGTATGAGTGATTCAGTTTTTCTGTGTACTTGCCAGCATTTAGTCTTGTCACTATATTTTATTTTAGTATTCTGATAGGTGTATAAAAAATTTAATTGTGGTTTGAATTTGTATATCCCTAGTGGCTAATGATGTTGAACATCTTTCTCATGCTTATTAGCCCACCTTTATATGTTTGTTAGTGAAATGGCTGTTCATGTCTTTTGCCCGTTTTCTAATTGGATTAAAAATTTATTGAGTTTTGAGTTTTTTATATAGTCTAATTTTAAGCCCTTTGCCTGATATGTGGTCAGGAAATACTTTCTTTTAGTCTATGATTTTTCTCTTTGTCCTACAAGGTCTTTTGCTGCGTAAAAGTTTTTCATTTTGAGGAGGCTCCATATATTAACTTTTCCTTTTATAGATCGAGATTTTGGTGTCAAATCTAAGACCTTTTCACCTAGTCCTGTGTTGTGAAGGTTTTCTCCCATTTTTTCCCCTAAACATTTTATGATTTTGTTTTACATATAAGTTCTTTTTTTAAAGTTTTATTTATTTTTATTTGTTTTTAAGATTTTATTTATTTACTTGACAGAGAGAGACACAGTGAGAGAGGGAACACAAGCAGAGGGAGCGGGAGAGGGAGAAGCAGGCTCCCTGCTGAGCAGGGAGCCTGATGCGGGACTCGATCCCAGGGCCCTGGGATCATGACCTGAGCCAAAGGCAGATGCTTAACTGACTGAGCCACCCACATGGCCCTACATTTAAGTTCTTGATCCCGTTTGAGTTAATTTTTTCAATAAGTTATGAGGTTTAAGTTGAGGTTCATATTTTTGTCTGTGTATGGCTGATTGCTCCAGCACCAGTTTGTTGAAAAGTCTATCAAACTGTTTATGTGCTTTTGTCAAAAATTTGTTGGGCATATTTGTGTGGGTCTGTTTTTATCAGTCATGAGAATTAAATGTGCTAATATAGAATGCCCAGCCCCTACAAGTGCTGTGTAAGTGTTGGCTATTACTATTCTTACAATGACAAATAAGTAATAACTCTTAAAAAAGCATTTGGATAAACTCAGTAACCATCCCAACTTTCTAATTTAAAAAACAATACGGTTTTTTAAAAAGATTTATTTATTTATTAGAGAGAGAACGTGAGTCCACATGCACATGAGCTGGGGTAGGGGCAGAGGGAGAGAGAATCTCGTGCAGGCTCTGTGCTCGATCCCACGACCCTGAGATCATGAGCTGGGCTGAAACCAAGAATCAGACACTTAACCAGCTGAGCCACCCAGGCGTCCTAATGCAGTGTTTTAAAACAGTTTTAATTGTGGTAAAATACATCTAAAATTTACCATTTTACATTCTAACTAAGAGTGCACAAAGGTTCCAATTTATCCACATCCTTGCTAGCACTCATTACTTTCCTTTTTTTTGGATAGTAGCCATCCTAATGGGTGCATGGTGGTATGGTATTTCGTTGTAATTTTGATTTGCATTTCCCTAATGATTAGTGGCATCTCTTCATGTGCTTGTTGGCCCTTTTGTGTATCTTTGGAGAAATGTCTATTCAAGTCCTTTGTCCTTTTCTTTATTTTTTAAGTAAATTCTATCCCCAACATGGGGCTAGAACTCACGACCCTAAGATCAAGAGTAGCAAGCTCTACCAACTGAGCCAGCAGGTGCCCCTGCCCAGTTTTTAATCACATTGTTGTGTTCTTATTGATTGGTAGGAATTCTTTGTCTGTTCTGGGTATTAACCCCTTATCATAGGCTATATGATTTGCAAATATTTTCTCCCATTCTGTGGGTTACCTCTTTACTCTGTTGATCATGTTCTTTGATGCACAGAGGTTTTTAATTTTGGTATAGTCCAATTTGTCTGTTTTTTGGTGGTGTTGCCTGTGCTTTTGGGGTCCTCAATTTTGAGTTAATTTCTGTATGTGGTATAAGGTAAGGGTCCAGCTTCATTCTTTTGCATGTGGATATCCAGTTTTCCTAACACCATTTGTTGAGAAGATTGTCCTTTCACCGTTGAATGGTCTTGGCACCCTTGTTGAAAATCATCTTATATCAAGTCATTATGCATTACACCTTAAATTTACACATAGCTGTGTATCAATTATATCTCAGTAAAAGTGAAAAAAAAATCCGCAAAGAAAAAATTGGGCGAGGGGGAACCATTTGACCATATATGCAAGGGTTTGTTTCGGGGCTTTCAGTTTTATTCCATTTGTCTGTCTGTCTTTTTTTTTTTTTTTTTTTAAGATTTTATTTATTTATTTGACAGAGAGAGACACAGCGAGAGAGGGAACACAAGCGGAGGGAGTGGGAGAGGGAGAAGCAGGCTTCCTGCCAAGCAGGGAGCCTGATGTGGGGCTCGATCCCAGGACCCTGGGATCATGACCTGAGCCGAAGGCAGATGCTTAATGACTGAGCCACCCAGGCGCCCCTGTATGTCTGTCTTTATGCCAGTGCCATCTTGTTTTGATTATTACAGTTTTATAGTAAGTTTTGAAATCAGAAAGTGGGAGACCTCTACCTTTGTTCTTTTACAGGATTATTTTGGCTATCAGAGAGGTCTTAATACAGCTTTTAATGGTGTAAAGCACTAGCGGAGTTACGTTGAAAAAGAACAAAACAATATTCTTTATGCTTATTATTTCTGTTGTTTTATTCGGTTCAGTAAAATGTGAAACAAGATATATAAATTGTGGAAAGGAAGATACAAACTTACTATTTTTAAATGCTGTGATTTTATATCTAGACAACTAAATCAAAAGGAACAAACTTAACGGATGATTAGAAAGAATAATAATTCAGTGAAGTGACTGATTGAATGAAATACGTGAAAATTATATAATTCCTGAATGTCAGCAGTATAAGAAAAATCAGAAAAATTGAGTCCCAGTTATTATAGCTTCATATATATGACGATGTTACAGTGGTGGAATGGGAGTTAAACTTGATGGTACGTAAGCTTTTATGCCTTGGGGTTTAATTTACCCCTGGGGATGGTAATTGAGGCCAAAGGCCTGAACTGGATCTGTGTAAAAGCTGGGAATTGGGAAGGGGTAAGCTTTGCCTATGAACTAGGACTGGTAAAACTGCCCACTGGCCCAGGATGTAGGACAGAAGTGAGCCACTTATATTTGGATTGTTGTTAAAGCCACCTGCAGGAAATGGGGTGCTTGACTGGCTCACTTGGTAGAACATGTGACTCTTGATCTCAGGGTCATGAGTTCGAGTCCCATATTGGGTGTAGAGAATACTTTAAAAAGAAAGAGAAGGGGCGCCTGGGTGGCTCAGTCGTTGAGCGTCTGAATTTGACTCGGGTCATGGTCCCAGGGTCCTGGGATCGAGCCCTGCATCAGGCTCCCTGCTCGGTGGGAGGCCTGCTTCTCCCTCTCCCATTCCCCCTGCTTGTGTTCCTGTTCTCGCTCACTCTCTCTCTCTGTCAAATAAATAAATAAAATCTTAAAAAAAAAAATAAAAAAAAGAAAGAGAAAAAATTTAAAAGCCACCTGCAAGAAATGGAAAACTTCAACCTTGTGTGGAAATCTTGGGTAAGGCAACTAATGTATAAATGTTTTGGGAACTAATGAATGTTATAGGCCACTGGCAGAGGCAGACATTAAACTGCTTTTGGGACTGCTCCTTAACCCCTGAAATGTGGAAGACTCTCCCAAAGCTGAGCATGAACTCATACAAAACTTACAAAGCACCTTATTACAAAGATGCATCAAATGGGAAAATTAACAGTTGAGGAACTGATACTAATAGACCAGTTTGTAAAAGCATTTGATTAATATATAGTCCATATTCAGTTTCTGCCTTTGTCCCAGTAATGTCCTTTATAGCTGTTTGGTTTTGCCTTGTTTTGATATTCAGGGTCAAATCAAAGGTCATTCATTTTAATTTAGACATACCTTTATCCTGTTTTAACTTAGTTGAGTTTCCCCTGCCATTTTTGTTTGTTTTTTAGTGAGAGTGACATTTTTGAAAGATAACATTCAGTTTGCCTAAAACCTTTTGGTTAGCTCTCTTACTAGACAGTAAGCTGTTTTAGAACAGGGAATATTTGTCATTTATCCCTGCTAATTAAATTTAATCTAAAGATTTTATGATAATTTGGGATGCTGTGCTTCAGAAAAGGACAGTAAAAGGGAGGACTCAGTAATTCTTAATCCTTTTTTCTTTTTTTTTTTTAAAGATTTTATTTATTTATTTGAGAGAGAGAATGAGAGACAGAGAGCACGAGAGGGAAGAGAGTCAGAGGGAGAAGCAGACCCCCCCCCCCCCATAGCAGGGAGCCCGATATGGGACTTGATCCCGGGACTCCAGGATCATAACCTGAGCTGAAGGCAGTCGCTTAACCAACTGAGCCACCCAGGCGCCCCTTAATCCTTTTTTCTTTCGGTTAGACAGACATACCCAAGGAACCATAAGGATCCTTGGGCCTCTTGTGTGACATTTCAGATAATACCGTGTCCATCGCTGTTATGGGCACTTTATAGTTTTTCATTATCAGTAATTGTGAGTAAAACACTAGGTTCTTCAGTTCTGTCTTGTTTGTGGAGTTAAAATATAGTATATGGTTTTATTACTATCCAAGGGGAAAAATGGTTCATAATGGTTACAATAAAGGTAATTCATGAACAGAATATTTTTAAAATTTGGGCGTAGGAATATTCAATTTAAATTATTGTAGAATTCTTATGCAAATAAAACTTTTCTCATTCAAAACATCGTGGAACTCTGTATCATTATAGGATTAAGACTTTTGTTGAGTCATCACTGGGAATCACATGATTTCTTCTCCCTAGTTTCACTTTATTAATTTTCTTTTTTCTTTTTTTAAAAAGATTTTATTTATTTGGCAGAGAGCACAAGCAGGGGAAGTGGCAGAGGGAGAGGGAGAAGCAGGCTCCCCACTAAGCAGGGAGCCAGATGCGGGGCTTAATCCCAGGACCCTGAGATTATGACCTGAGCCGAAGGCAGATGCTTAACCAACTGAGCCACCCAGGTGCCCCTCACTTTATTATTCTTTGCAGCTTCACAAGTATCTCACTATGAAGCTCTCTGTTACTGTGTGTAAATTATACTTTAAAAGTAGCGCTTTAAGAATATGGTGAAAGGAATACTTAATACACACTAGTAGGAATGCAAACTGTTTCTGAACTAAGCCTAGTAACTTTTTTAACAGCTTTATTGAGATATAATTCGTTTACTGTGCAATTTACCCCTTTAAAAATGTGCAGTTCATTGTGCTTTTTTTTTAGTATATTCATGGATACATACAACCATCAGCACAGTTGTAGAACATTTTTTATCACCTCAAAAAAACCCCGATATTCTTTAGCTGTCACCCCCATTCCCCTCTCCCCCCCAACCAACCCTAAGCAACCACTAATTTACTTTGTCTTAGCTTTCCCTAGTCTAGATTTTCATATGAATGGAATCATTTGATATGTGCTCTGTTGTGACTTTTTTTACTTAGCAAATGTTTTCAAGCTTCATCTATACTGTAGCATGTATCAATGCTTGATTCTTTTTTATGGCCAAGTAATATTCCATTGTATGGATATACCACATTTTGTTTATCCATTTATCATTTGGATATTTGGGTTGTTTCTACCTTTTGGCTTTTGTGAATAATGCTGCTATACATTACTGTGTCCAAGTTTTTGTGTATATTCATTTTTCTACATTATATACCAAGGAGTAGTGTTCTGGGTCATATACTAATTGTGTGTAATTGTTTGAGGAACTGCTTGTTTTTGAAAGCAACTGCACCATTTTATGTTCTCACCAGCAGTATATGAGGGTTCTGATTTCTCCACTTTCTTGCCATCACTTTTTTAAAAAATCAGGTATAATTAACACAGTGTTATATTGGTTTCAGGTATATAATGATTCAGCAATTCTGAAATTTCTCAGTGCTCATTGCCAGCACGTTCTTCTGTCTTTGTTAATATAGCCATCCTAGTAGGTGTGAAGTGGTGTCTCATTTTGGTTCTGATTTGTATTTCCCCATTAGCTAATGATGTTGAACTTCTTTTCATGTGCTTATTGACCATTTGTGTATATAGTCTTTGAAGAAATGTCTGTTCAGATCTTTTGTCCATTTTTAAATTATTTTTGCTCAGAAGTCAGCTGTTAATCTTATTGGGATTCCCTTGTAAGTGATGCGTTATATTTCTGCTTTCAAGATTTTCTCCTGTCTTTTTGCCTTTGAGCAGTTTTCCTGTGATGTGTCTGTTTGTGGGTCTCTTTGTGTTTATCCTGCTTGGAATTCATTAAGCTTCCTGGATGAGTAAGTTATTGCTTTGAATAAATTTGAGGAGTTTTCAGCCATTATTTCTTTGAATATTTTTTTTTTCTGCTCCTTTCCTGCTCTCCTCTCTCTCTGGTACCCCAATTATGTGCATGGTGATGTACTTAACAGTTTCCCACATTTCTCTGAAGCTGTTTATTTTTTCTTCCATTTTCTCTCTGGTTTTCAGCTTGCATAAATTCTGTTGGTTTGTCTTCAGATTTGCTAATTATTTCTTCTGACAACTTCACTTCTACTCTTGAGCCTCTCTAGTGCATTTTTTAAAAAATTTATTTATTTATTTATTTGAGATAGAGAGAGAGAGAGAGAGAGAGAATGCCCGTATGTGCCCATGAGCGGGAGGGGCAGAGGGAAAGGGAGAGAGAATCCCAAGTAAACTCCCAAGTAAACTGGCTCGATCCCAGGATCCCAATACAGGGCTTGATCGCAGGTTCCTCAGATCACAACTTGAGCCAAAACAAAGAGGCAGACGCCCAACCGACTGCACCACCCAGGCGGCCCCATTTTTTATTTCGGTTATTGTGGTTTTCAACTCCAGAATTCCTTTTTTAAAATATATATGATTTCTGTCTTTCTATTGATATTCTCTATTTGATGCAACATTGTCATTCACACCTTTCTTACTGCTTTAATTATGGTTTCCTTTGGCTCTGTGAACATATTTATAATGGCTATTTTGAAATATTTTTCTGTTAAATTCAACCTCTGGTCACTCTCAGGCAGTTTCTTTTGCCTGCTTTTTTCTTTTTCCTGGTATGTGGGTCATACATTTCTATTTCTTTGCACGCCTCATGATTTTTTGTTGGAAACTGGTCATTTTAGATCATATATTGTACCAACTCTGGATACTGATTTTTCATCACAGTCTTGGGACTTGTTACTGCTGTTTGCTTGTTTATTTGTTTAGTGACTGACTGGATTATTTTAGTGAAGTCTGTTCTTTCTTTCCATTCCTCCAGCATCAAGCCTCTGGTGGTGGCTTTAAGGGAGACACAGCTTTAAGTCTGTAGTCACCCTGGGATGGCTGGTACTAATAGGGCTTTCTTTCCCTGACCAACCCAGCTGTTAAATTCCACTAATTGCCCAGATTGCTCTATTGTTTTCAACAATACCCTGAGGCTTAAATTCCTCCACAAACTAATCAGATCAAATTGGGGCTCCTTGGAAGGAAGAGTTTCTGAGGTCAGTGTTTGCTATTTTGTTCTGACCCCAGGAGGACTTCTCCCAAATGTCTTACTCTTGGGTTCTCTTCTGCAAACTAGCTGGCTTGCAGTATAAGCTGTATGTTCATTACCTCCACAAATCTTCTAATTGCCTTTTATCACAACTTCCACTGTTCTTGAGAATACCTTAGAGTTAAACTTATCCCTGCTCTTTTGGGAATATGAAGTCAAGTCTTTTGGGAGGAGATTTGGTAGCATGTGTTCTTGCCTTTTTCCTGAGGCAAAATATGAGTCAGGGTTCTGGAGCTGGGGATGGGGACAATGGCAATCTTTTCTGAGTGACATTCTGGATCTGGGAGCTGAGTGCTGGAGGGGGTGGGGGGATGGGAGTAGGGTGGGAATGAGGTGCATGCAGCAGCTTGCTTCTGGTGTGGAACTACCATCGTCTCATAAGCTGGGCAGAAGAGCTGTTTGGGGCCCCGCTGTTCTCAGTGTGCCACACTTGAGGTATAGCTTGTGTTCCACAAGTGGGGGTTGTACACGGGGGAGCCCCTGCTTTTGATGTACTTGCCTGGGACTTAGTACGGGGCTGGGGACAGTCCTGCTCCTTGCAGGAAGAAAGCTCTTGGACTGAGAGTTGGGGGAAGAGGGAGCCATGTGTTCTTGGCCACAGCAAGAACTGGAACCTTGCTGATATGGGAGAGGGGAGGAGTGAGAGTGGTCTTGGTTCAAATACCATAGACTTTGACCTTTCAGTCTGAATTTTCATAGATTTTTATTGAATAGTTGTTTTCTTCATTTACTGTTTCCCCTCAGGGACCATTTTCAGAGGCTTTGAATGGTTGTTTTTTAAAATAATTTTCATCAATTTCACTGAGGAGCGGGGCCAGAGAGCTCCTTGTACTGTGAGACTAGGAGTCAATCTCTTGTAATTTTGTTTTTTTGAGCTAGTGGTCATGTCTCCTTAAAGCATGACTCAGAAAAGCATTTCCTTCATTATGATCCCTGACCACTCTTCATAAGAAACCCTTAACATGCTCCTGAACATACCAACTTTCAGATGATGCCTGTATGATACAGGAGACCGAGAGAATTTATTTCCCCTGCTGTTTTCCTTAAAAAATGAATTCACTACATGTGGAAGTACTCTAGAAGGGAAAATTTGCACATGACTACAGAGTTGGTGAAGGAAAGGAAAATAGTAGTAACTAGAGAATTTTCTTTTTTAAGATTTTATTTTTTACACTTCTTTTTTTTTTTTTAAGATTTATTTATTTTTTTTGGCAGAGAGAGACAGAGAGCACATGAGCAGGAGGAGGGACAGAGGGAGAGGGAGAGGGAGAAGCAGACTCACTGCTGAGCAGGGAGCCCAACTCAGGGCTCGATCCCAGGATCCCAAGATCATGACCTGAGCTGAAGGCAGATGCTTAACCAACTGAGCCACCCAGGCGCCCATTTAGGATTTTATTCTTAAGTAATCTCTACACCCACCATGGGGCTTGAACCTACAGCCCTAAGATCAAGAGTCGCATGCTCTACCCACTGAGCCTAGAGAATTTTAACGTGAGGGCACCATAGTATAGTTGATTGAGTTCTTTTCAAGTTGACTTGCAGGTGTTACAGTTAATTCTTGATTTCTTTGACCTGACTTACACATCATAACCAGCAGGCCCTTCCTCAGTTTTGCTGTCATCTTAAATTAGTTTCTTTTCATTCCCTTTTTTTTTTTTTCCTTTCCAGGGGCCACTCAATAGTGAGTCTTCCAACCAGAGCTTGTGCAGCGTGGGGTCCTTGAGTGATAAAGAAGTAGAGGTAAGAGGCCACATCCACTGTGAGACTTTACATATTCCCACACTTCCAGTCTGGGTTGAAAGACGGCACTGCGTAACTCCAGGACACACTGATTTAGGATTTGTCTGTGCCTTATATTGCCTTTTAAGTTCAATATTTTGTACATACTCTCTAATTTTCATAATGTGAAAAATTTAACAAAATGCTAATTGTGATGTATATGGTATTTAACAGACTCCTGAGAAAAAACAGAATGACCAGCGAAACCGGAAAAGAAAAGCTGAACCATATGAAACTAGCCAAGGTAGTAATAATTTCACACCAATAAAAATATTAAATTCTTATGTACTTAGAATTTTCCGACTCACAGTAAATAATTAGTTCAGATACAGGGATTCCTAACAAAGGAGATTTGTGTACCTTAAGGGAATACCAGGCTGTTTATTATAGACTTGCCATTTGATATACACCTGACAAAAGTGTCAGTTCTCTGGGGACTCTCGTTTTCCCTGTTGTAAGTTAACGATCTTCTCACCACAGGTTTTTCTTCAGACTAAGCATGCATTATACAGAAAAGAGGTTACATTGGCATTTTAACTATATCTTGCATTAGCTCACTGATTTGTTAATAATAGGTAACCAGAAATGGTTTTATTTACATGGCTGTCTCTACCTCTTCTTCTTCTGTGGCAATTATTTAGTTGAACATTGGCACCCAGTGGGATAAATCTGTAAATATGATGGTTCTGATGCCAAATATCCATATATAATTGAGGGAATAAGTGGTTTGCTTCATCCACCCCTCTGAGGAATGGAAGTCGTAGTCTTTTTTTTTGCATTTTTCTTGTTTTTTTAATCTACAAATTATTTTTATTTTTGAGAAAAAATTCTCCCAAAGTGACATAGTCACAGAGTTTTTTGTGATACAGAGTAAACCCTCTAGTTCTGATGAGTTTGTTTTGAATTCTGTGTTCTCTTAATTGAGGGCATGGACTATAAATTAGTGTTATTTTGATTCACAGTTGTAGCATAGGTTTTGTTAGTGTATTATAAAAGAAAGATTAGCAAATCTTAAAAGAAGGCAATCTCAGAAAAAGTCTTCTTTTCACTGCTTATTAAGTCTTTTATTAGATGAGGAAACTGTCTCTGTTCTTACGATACAGGTAATTTGGCTTACTTGTTAAAAGTGAAGCCAACACTTGAATCTATGATAACGTATGCAGTTACTGAATACATAGTACATTTTAGTGAATGATGGTTTACATATGTTATTGGAAAAACTATACTTACTTTGGTTTCATTTTCAGGGAAAGGCACTCCTAGGGGACATAAAATTAGTGATTACTTTGAGGTAAGTTAAATTTTTGGAAAAAAAAAATCTATAGTGATTTTTACAAAACTAAATCCTTGCGTTCATTTAAGGCTTTAGAAAGCAATATTTTGTCTTTACTGTGCTCTCCTTCCCTTCCTCCCCATCTTCATCAATCTGATGTTGCCCCATCTCTCTATTAAGAGGAAACTGCTGCTGACTTCCTAAATTTAAATTTGTTTATGATGTGTCTTGTCTGTGATGATATAAAAATTCACAAATGAGGTGATTTTTTCTCTCGGCTAGACTAGGTTTCGGGTCTTACAAAGATTGAAATGGAGTGACTTGGACTCTTCTTTTGTCCTCTTCCCTTTAGTGCAGTGGGACACGTAGCGAGCTCACTGACCCATCGTTAGTGGTTCCTAAAGAAGACACTAACATCCACTATACCACTGTATTCCTGCTTTCGGGTATTTTGAGACAAGAAGGGAAAACATTCTTCTCTGATGTCCTTTCAAAACCATGTGTACCTTCAGCTTTCTAGCCATGTTTTCTTTTTATCTTGGTACATTTCTGCTGGAGCTCCTTCTTAAAATCTCATTGAAAAGATAGCAAAATTTGACTTACATGGCATTTTCTCTTTAGCATAAGATGTATTGACTTATTAAAGGGGCCATATAATTAAGACCTGTTTGTGTGTTAATCTTTTACTCTCCTTATCTGAAGCATAGTACTGTTTTGAATTATTCATATCCATTTCTCCCTGTTGGCCAGTTTGCTGGGGGAAGCGGGCCAGGAACCAGCCCTGGCAGAAGTGTTCCACCAGTTGCACGATCCTCACCGCAACATTCCTTATCCAATCCCTTACCGGTAAGCATTCACCTGGAGAAATTTGACACCTGTTGTAGGAGACGAGAAGCCCAGGAACACTCAAGCAGTTTCTCTTCCTAATCACCCAAGGGGAATGAGGCATTAAGGAGAAACATTCATAGTATTACCTGTGAACCACTTAGATTCAAGTCTGTATCTATAAATTTATGTTTTACAAGAGCTAACCCTGTTTCTCAGTATAATAAGTTATCTCTAAGCCTACAGCTTAGGGTCCTGTCAAGGAAATAATTGCCAGTTCAAATACTAGGTTTTTATCCTTGCCAAGCTTATATAGTCCTATAATTCTGTTTTTAAAAAAATTTGGTCAGCTCCTGGCATTTGATTGATTTTTCAAGGCTTTCTCAGTGATGTGGTAGAGAAGCTAATGTTAACACAAATATGAGATAGGTTTGTTTCCTTTTTTTTTTTTTTAAGATTTTTTATTTTTAAATAATCTCTACACCCAACGTGGGGCTTGAAGTCCCAACCCTGAGATCAAGAGTCGCAGGCCCTACCAAATGAGCCAGCCAGCCCCCTCCCCCTCCCACCCCATTTTCCTTCCATTAAGTGAGAGTTGAGTCCTAAAAAACATTTTAGCCAGGTTAGTGGTTCTCAACTGGGGGTAGTTTTGCCTCTCAGGGGACGTGGGGCAATGTTGGAGTAATTTTTGATCACAACTAGAGGATCGAAGGAGGGAGCTGTGGGCATCTAGTAGGCAGAGGCCAGAGATGCTGGTAAACATCTTAAAAGGTATACAACAGGCCTCACAATACAGTTACCTGCTCCAGATGTCACTGGTGCCAAGGTTGCGCCTCCCTGAGCTAGCTAGCGCATACGGGATTTTGTGTCTTGGGATAATTTGTTGATACCATACAAGATCTTTGTACTCAAGAGTATGTTCTGGCCACTGATGCCTCAGGTATTGCTTTGGGATCTTGGAGAAAAGGGGTCTCCCTGAGATCAGTTTCTTTTTAGGAACATTGTTGGACTCTGCTGCCTCAGCAGAGTTGGGTAATAGTGCTCTTTCCCTAAGTGAGTCTTCTGCGTTAAAGTATTGAGCATGCACTTCTTCCCCTCTTCTGTCTCATAAAGTCATGCATTCATTAGGATGACTACAATTATTAAAGCACTTAGGAAAATGTATTCAACTTGAAAATTTGGCTATTTTGTCATCCTTGTCATATTTAAACATGTTAGAAATATTTGATGTGCAGAACTGTTTGGTTAGATTGAGGTTTTTTTGGTAACTGTCAAGAAGGCTTGTGTCTTTATTTTTCTTAATATATGTTTATTTATATAATTAAAAAAAATTTTTTAAGTAATCTCTACACCCAACGTGGGGCTCAAATTTACGACCCCAGAGATCAA
Organism: Halichoerus grypus; assembly: GCF_964656455.1. Taxonomy (NCBI): domain Eukaryota; kingdom Metazoa; phylum Chordata; class Mammalia; order Carnivora; family Phocidae; genus Halichoerus; species Halichoerus grypus. Next base: position 193,831,971 of record NC_135713.1, read on the forward strand.
GAGTTCCATGCTCCACTGACTGAGCCAGCCAGGCGCCCCTATTTTTCTTAACTTTAAAACCAGTTAAAGTGTTTAAAATATTCCAACACAAAAAGGAAATGTTACCAGCTCCCCCTCCCCAAACCCCCTTATGCTCCCTGCCAGTTATTAGCCCCCTCCCTGCCATTGAGGACAGGCACTATCCTGACTTCTAATAGCATAGATGTTTTTTTTCTGTTTTTGTACTTTGTATGAAAGGAATCATACAATATGTAATCTTACCTCTGGCTGCTCTCATTCAACATTTCTTCTATGAGATGCATCCATATTGTATGTTGTTGTAGATCATTCACTGTCGTTGGTGTGTGGTACAATTTTAATATTTTTATTTAATAACAATATATTTTAATCTTTAACTATATGGTTAATCTGTTGCCCATCTTCTTCCACTAGACTGTTAATCCCTTGAGAGCAGGGACTTTGCTTTGTTGTTTATTGCTGTTTCCATCTCTCAGTATTTATTATATAAAGGTATACTTTTTTTTTTTTTCTATTTCTTCGACTTGACATGACGAGATAATATCTTGTTCAATTTTCAATCTCTGACACCCAAAAGAGTGCTTGGCACAAATGGTAGACGTTCAGAACTATTGAAAGGAAAAATTGATGGATAAAGAATTACTTTATCTTTTTTTCCCCTAAGTGGTTCTTTTGTATTTTTTGTTGAAAACACAAAAGGACCTAGACATGAGCCTTTTAATGCAGGAGTTTGGTAAACTACAGCCCACAGCTGGCAAGCTAAAAATGACTTTTAGATTTTTCAAGAGTTGTAGAGACAAAGAAGAATATATCGCAGACATGATATGTGGCCTAAAAAGCCTGAAATATTTGTCTGGCCCTTCACAAAAAAACGTTTCCAGGAAATCATTATAAAGTTAACTCCATGTAATCATTACTTAGGTCAAGAAGTAAAATATTTCCAGTACCCTGGAAACCTGTGTGCTCTTCTGATTATAACTCTCTCCCTCTACCCTGGAAACAACCAACCACTGTTCTAATTTTTGTGATTATAATTTGTTATTTCTTACCATTTGACCATGTATGCATCCCTAAACAAAATAGTTTCATTTTGTCATTAAGTCAATTTTGTTAATTGTGGCGTTTAATCACAGTGTTTAAATTTTCTATATTCTGATTTTGGGCTGTTTGTTCTAGCAATTACCAAGAGAGGTATATTCATATCTCTCATGGTTGTGGGAGTTGTTTGTTTCTTCCTGTATTTATATTTTTGCTTTGTGCTTTATTAAGTGACTCTCTTCATTTCTTGTGATACTTTTTGCTCTAAATGCATTATATCTGATATTCAGTATATCCAAATCATTGTATGGTATAGGTATTTCCATTTTTATACTATGAACTTTTCATTATTATTTCATTATGTTTCAATATACCTGAAAAAAAATAGTTGAATTTTTTGTTTTTTTCAGTCAAAATTATTTTTTTAACTTTAGCATTTATTTTATTTACTATATTGGGTTTAAATATACCATCTTTTAATGTGTTTTCTACTTAACCCTGCATGTTCTCTGTTCCTTTTTCTTTCATTTCTTGCTTTTATTTGGGTCAGGTTTTTTGGGGGGTGGTGGGAATCATTTCATATTCTCATCCTCCGCTAGTAGCTAGGTCCTATCCTGTGTTTCTCTTAGAAATTACCACATGTATCTTCAGTCTGCCTAGGTTTGATGTTAATAGTATCTTTATCCTCCTCTCAAAGAAAGAATGATGTCAGGACATTAACTCCATTTACTTGCAGCTAACTTGGTGGTGGTGGTATATGTTTGTATTTTTTGTTTTTAGCCTCATACAACATTATTTTATGCTGTCAGTGTTCATTTACCTCTTTCTTTGTACTTCTTTCCTTTTTGTATCTTAGACCTTCCACCTAGGGTCACTTTCCCTCTGCTTGAAGTACTCCTTTAGTATTCTTTTATATGTATCTGCTGGGGAGTTAACTCTCTAGGTTTTTGTTTGTTTAAATAACTTTATTTTGCTTTTATCCTTGAAAGATATTTTTTGCTGTGTATATTAGTTTGGCATTTTTATTTCTCTTAACGATTGAATGTATTATTACCATCTTCTGGCTCCCATTGTTACTATCGAGAAAACAGTTTTCATTTACTTCTTTTTTTTTTTTTTAAAGATTTTATTTATTTATTTGACAGAGAGAGAGAGAGAACAAGTAGGCAGAGAGGCAGGCAGAGGGAGGGGGAGAAGCAGGCTCCCCGCCGAGCAGGGAGCCCAACGCGGGGCTCCATCCCAGGACCCTGGGATCATGACCTGAGCCGAAGGCAGCCGCCCAACCAACCGAGCCACCCAGGCGCCCCTTTCATTTACTTCTTATTTCTATGAAAGTATCTGTTCTTTTTTTCTCCTGGCTGCTTTAAAAATCTTTATCCGTGGTGTTCTGTAGTTTCACTATGATGCGTCCTTTTATTTCTCTTGCTTGTGATTTGTTGGGCTTCTTTGTTGGGTCTTGTACCAGTTCTGGATAATTATTTAGCCATTGTCTCTTCAGATATTATTTCTGCCCTGTTCTCTTTTTCTTCTTCCTATGAAATTCCAATTAATTGTATGTTAGACCGTCTCACCTTAATCATCTTGCTTTTTAACATTTTTTTTCTATTTTCTTTTTGTCGCCATTTGCTCCATTCTGGATAGTTTCTTGCCTTCCAGTTCCAGATTCTCTGTTTTGTTGTATCTAATTTGCTGTTAACTCCACTGAATTCTTAATTTTTGTTATTTTATGTTCCCTGCTGATATTTTCAAGCTTGTCTTCTCTTATTATTTTTTTGTAACCTGGTAGACCTTGTTTTATAATGTGTATTTGATAATTCTGGCATTTGAAGTTTTTGTGAATCTGTTTGTTGTCTCTTTTATGAATCTGTTTGTTTTTCCTAGCTGTTGCTCCAGGCTTTATTTCTTTTATGCTTCGTATTATTTTTTGACTGTGTGCTGTTCATTGTTCCTGAAATATTGTTTGTGAAATTTCTTTGAGATCTAAGACAAAGATGTATTCCTCCAGGGAAAATTTTTATTTGCTTCTTCCAAGTGCCTAGAGATTTCACCCATCCAGTACTACTTTCAGCTACTGAATTTGTGGCTTTTATTTTGTTTGTTTGTTTCATCCACCCATTCAGTATTGATCTGGATTGTGTTAACATTTCTCAGGGGAGCTCCTGCCTCCTGCATTGCCAAGGCAACTTCCTTGTAGTTCCCTGAGGGTGGAGGAAATTTTTCTTCTGGTTTTCATTTTCCCTGAGAGTGTAACCTTTGGGAAGCCCTGGAAGCTTGATGTGTGAAGGGTTTCCTGTTGAACCCCTGCCCCCAGTGGACTTTGTTTGGCTAGTGATTATCTGCTTGGCACCATGTGCCCTGGAAATAGAGATTCAAGATCTGCAGGTACCCTTTGGGCAGATGTGACTTTGGTACTTCATTTATGTGTCTTGTGTTCCTATTTCCCTTAGTTTTGCCCTGGCAGATCCCTACTATCCCCTATTATCAACTCTTCAGTGCTTTTAGTATCTTTTTTTTCCTATTTTGCCCTATTTTTATGATTATCTTATCCTAGCCTGCTGTATTTCCAGAAATACTCAAAAATCTTTCGGCCGGCCCTTGGCAAATACTTATTGAGTACATAACAGAATGATTAATTTTAGTATCGCGGCTTCAGAGATACAATCTCCCAAGTAGTGCAAATATCGTTGTGACTGGGTATCATGAATGCTCTGGAGCCTGAATTTAAATAATTGCATTTGGTTGGGGTAGGAGTGTTGGTCTCAAGGAGGTGGATTCTGCTTACAGATTAAAAAACTAAATTCCTTTGTCAGGATTATTTTGGTTAGTTTATTTTACTTTTATTTTCTAAAAGGAAAATGTTAAGAAGTTTTCCTGATGAAGGGATACATGTTGACTATGAAAGTCCAACTCAGAAGTGGTAAAATAGAAAGTCTCCTCCAGAAGAACTATTATTAAAGAGTTTACTGGGCATAAACATACACATGTATGTTCTCATATAATGGATTTTCTCATTTCTGTTGTTTATTTATTTAACCAATATCATGTAAACACTTTTGTGTCCTATAAATAGTGCTGTAATGAATGTCCTTGTATATATATCTGTACTTAGGCATTTCTTTTCCTTTGGATAAATTTCCGAACTATAATTCCCGAGTCAAAGAATATGCTTACTTTAAAATGTCATCATTTAATTGCTAGCGGATTATCAGCAGTTTGTGGGTCCCAGTTTCTGCGTACCCTCCTCTAATAGTAAAGCTTAGCTTTGTAGTCTTTGTCAGTGAGAAGAATACCTTATTTTACCTGCATTTCTTCATTAGTGATATTAAACATCTTAAGTTTAATGGCCTTTTGGATTTCTCTTTTAATGCTTATTTAGGCTCTTTGCCATTTATTTATTGGAGTATTTGTTTTTTTCTTCCTGATGAGTAGGAACACATTATTTTTTAAGATTGTTAACTCATTGTCATTTATATGGTAAAAAAAAAATTTTTGCCTGTTTGAGTTTTATCTTTTAACTTTATGTTGACTTTTGCCATTTGGGTAAAAAAATTTGGAGTCAAATTTATCAGTGTTTTTCGTTTATGTCTTAGTGGTTTTGTGTTATTCTAAGATGGTCCTATATGGTTTATATTTTTAATGTCATGCCTAAAAAGTCCTTCACCACTAGAAAGTCATAAAAGTATTTGTTTATATTTTCTTGTAATTTTTATGTATAAGGAAGCAGTCTACTTTTCCCTTTTTTCTAATACCTACACAAATATCCTACCATCTTTTTAATAAGTTCCCACTAATCTGAAATACACTTTAATCGGAAATTATATATCCGTATTATAGGGGTCTGCTTCTGAGTTTTTTATTCTGTGCCACTGATTGATGGGTCTGCTCATGTACCAGTATTATACCGATATAGTTATGTTGTTTTGTAGTATGTTTTAATAACTAGTCAGGTTTCCCTGCTATTCTTTATCAAAACTTATATTGCTAATCATGACTATTTTTCCAAGTGAACCTCAATTACTGTGTGAAATTCCACAAAAACAACCCCCTAAAAGAAAGCAAGAGAACCTCTGTGATCGCTACACCACCATAACACTCTCTCCTGCAGAAATAAAAAAAGTGAACAAAAAGCCTTAAGCATTGGCTTTTAGAAAAATTTGACATTTATAAAATTTGAATGCAGGAGCATAGTATCATTATGTAGGTCATGTTTTACATCTGTCAGTGAAGCTGTGGTTTTTCTTTATAGGTAACCCCCATATTTCTTAAGTTCTAAACTTATTTCTATTTTATAGATTTTTAAAAATTTTGAATCTGCTTTTTCTTCCATTACATATTCTGATAATAATAAATTATTTGTATATAGGGTAGCTATTGATTTTTGTATGTTTACTTTATATTCAGCCATCTTACCGAACTCTTATTTGTTGTTTTTCAGTTGATTTGCTTAGTTTCCTTTGTGAATAGTTATATCATCCAAAAATGACACTTTTTAATCTTTTTAATATTTTCCAGTGTTTATACCTCATTTTCCCACCCTTATCATATTGGCTAAAACTTCTGTAATAATGTTGAGATGATTGTGATATTAATATGTTATCCCCTGTCTAGTTTTCCTAACTCTGATGAAAGTGTCTCTGGTATGGCACCATTGATTTATGTTGATTTCTGAAAAAATACTCTGTTGTATTAAAGATGGATAATTTCCAGTGTTTTTTGTTTTTGTTTTTTAAGAGTTGCCCAACAATGCGCAAATCCTTTTTGACATCTAAAGGGAAGAATCTTGATTCCCCTTCCCCCACCATTAATGTACTGAATTAATCAGTAGATTTGCTAATAATGAACTATTTTCACATGTCTGAAATAAACCATACATAATTGTGTTATATTATTTTTTTAGTGTTCTTTGGAACTTGTTTTGGTTGTATTTATTTTCAATTTTTGCATCTAAGTATAGTATGGTGAGGATAGAATTGAGAGTGAAGTAAATTCTGCCTGTAAATTTGGGGACAAATGTCTTAATCTTCATTTACCTACAGGGAAGAAATAACATTTCTTTTGTAGGTTTGAGGCTATTTTGAAGTTGATTTGTTGAACTCTACAAAGTAAACTGCAAATGCAGTTATGCAAATGTAGAACAATGAAGATACAATTTTACAGAACTCGAGTAAGATATTAACTCAGATTTATAGATAGGTTATAATCCATGATGCTGTTGTTATGCTTTCCACATTTGTTTTCAGAAAAGGTGTTTTTCAGAAATACCCTTATTTTCAATAACCGTGTTTTAATCTGTTAGACGTTTTGGCAAGTTTCAGGTTTTCCTTCTCACGTACTGTGTGTGTTTTCCAGCGGCGAGTAGAACAGCCCCTGTACGGCTTGGATGGAGCTGCAAAGGAGGTGCCAGAGGAGCAGTCCGCGCTGCCCACGCTCATGTCGGTGATGCTAGCAAAACCGCGGCTTGACACCGAGCAGTTGGCACAGAGGGGCGCCGGCCTCTGCTTCACGTTCGTTTCAGTGAGTACCGAGGCTGAGTTGCTTGCAGATCCTTGTTGCCCTGGAGCTCCTTGATGAAGTTTGAGTAATTATTTTGGTGAAGAGATGATGACGTTTCTAACTATGTGACTTCTAAAGGTAGTGTGGTTTTACTCCGTCTCCCTTGGTACGAGGGGGCTGAGAGAGACTGCTTTCCTTCAGTCTGAGCACATCAGGGGCGCCTGGGTGGCTCAGTCGGTTGGGCGTCTGACTCCGGTTTCGGCTCAGGTCATGATCTCAGGGTCGTGGGATCGAGCCCCATGTTGGGCTTCGCACTCAGGGCTCAGCCTGCTTGCCCCTCTTTCTCCTCCCTACAGGTGCTCGCTCGCTCTCTCAGATAAATAAATAAAATCTTTTTTTTTTTTCTTTTTAAAGAAGCAGATAAACCTTTAGAAAAAAAAAAGTCTGAGCACATCAAGGGAAAGAAAATATGGTTTTAGGTTGACAGAGAAGTAAAGGAAGTACAGAACAAATTCCATTACAGCCGAAGTATGTGTCTAATTAAAAAAAAAATCTCCAAACTCCAGGCATCACTTATTTGAAGCAGTATTCAGGTCAGTAAAATTTTAGCACGTAGGCAGGCATTCTGTAGCATGTTTGCCAGTCATTTCCCCTCTATGGTATTTGGGTGACCTGTATGCTTGCTTTTTCTCACCTCTTCACAGTTACTTTTTCCAGGAATATTTGGTTACCCGTTGGCTGCTTTCATCTTGCTTCTTTCTCTCTCCTTGAAGAACCAAGAATTTGAGTATTATGAAAATTTGACCCCATCTGTATTTGCCAAATTATAATGCAGTTTGACTCAAAAGTTTTTTGTTTCTTGTTTTTTTTTGGTTTCTGTGCCCAACTATGGATGGTGTAAGCCAAAAGAAAGCCCCATTGCCCTGTTCTTCCATTCAGAGCTTCCATTATGTGCCCTTGCCCATTCTTCCATTCAGAGCTGACATCACCACTGATCCAAACTCTTTCTCTTCTGCTGGTTCATTTTCTCCACTTACAACCTAAATTTCCTCTTATTTGCTTTGTGGACTCTGAGTCATTAATCCACATGCAGTTGTGTATTCAAAAAGGCCATGAGAACAGTGAGTGCCTTAAGGAAAGGAAATAAAAATTATGAAATAATTAGATAGGGAGCCATTGTGTACCATTTGGAATACTTTCCTACAGTTACTGCTTTTCCTCAAGAAAGAAATATTACAAGTTTTAAACTTACAGAATTTTTTAATTATCAAAAGAATGGAGAGACTTCTTGCGTGAAGGCAGTAAAATTTATCTGTGGGTGGCAAAAGAAACACAACATAAAATGGGAGAATTGACCAGTATAATCCTGTGGGTGGGCCTCAGCAGTATGCCATAGTTTGTATGAGAATGTCGTGCTTCTCTGTGGTATTGTTCTAGAGAATGTGTCTGTCTGTGTGTATATATAAATTACATTGTGTGTTTACTATTCACTGACTATTAAATCATCTTAGATCTAACTTTCTCAGGCAAAACTTGGATAATCAGAGGTTTATTTGTCCTTACGTTCTTTTATTGCCTTAAAAGCTACCTCCATTTCCCCTGAGGGGAGTTCCCTTTATTCATTGCACAAATACTTACTGAATGCCCACTATGTGACAGGCATATAATTAAGTACACAGGAGGGGCGCCTGGGTGGCTCAGTCAGTTAAGTGTCTGCCTTTGGCTCAGGTCATGATCTCGGGGTCCTGGGATTGAGCCCCACATTGGCCTCCCTGCTCAGCGAGGAGTCTGCTTCTCCCTCAGCCTCTGCCTTTCCCCACCGCTTGTGTTCTCTCTCTTCCTTTCTCTCACTCTCTCTTGCTCTCTCAAATAAATAAATAAAATGTTTAAGAAAAAGAAGTACGCAGGATTTTGATCAGCAAAACTCCGTCCCCTAATGTGAGCGAGCCTTCCATAAAAGGTATGGGCATGCAGGCTTGGGATGGGTGCACATGGATAACCACCTGCTCAGTCCTATCAGCTAGTACACTCAGGCTGTCAGAGGAGTTGCAGATGCTATAGCCAGATTGTTCTCATGTAGAAGAGAGATGGCAGAGAATAGTAAGAAAATGAACATGTCCGTAGAAGGAACAGGGAGATAGTATGAAAAGCAAAGGCCTAAATGGTTTGGTACAGTTCTGAATCTCTTTGCTTCTCTGTAGTTCCAGCCAGGATATAAGCTTAGTAATATAGAGAAAGAAGAAAGCAAAAGAGTTAACATTAATGTATAAGAAATGCTTTGAATCAATAAAGATAAGCAGTTTCCCAAAAAATAGGCAAAGGCTTTGAGCAGACAGTTTTACAGGGGGGATATAGGACAAATGATGAATAACATGAAAAATGCTTAACTTTAGCCATGGAGAAATGCAAAATATAACAAGGTAACACTTTTGACCTATCAAAAGTGTCAAGGATTGTTTCATTTGATAATTCTCAGTGTAGGTTATAGTTTAGACACACATGCAAGTTTCATACTGACCCTGAGTTGGTACAGTCACTTGGACAAGTTGGTAATGTAGCTGAGTGTTAAATTTACATATCCTGGAGTCCAGAAACTGTATTCCCATAAAACTATACAAAGATGTTTATTGTATTGTTTATAATTGCAGAAATCGGAAGCATTTTCCCTTCACTGGTGTTTCAAAGGAACTTGGAACGAGGGTATCTGTGACCTCCACACTGCTAACCCCAGTGATCATTCTCAGAACTTACTGTCTAGCATGATTCATAAGCCACAGTTGATGACTCCCTTCTCCAAGCACATGCTCTTCTCTTGGCTTCCATTCTTTTGGTTCTTCCTCATTTCCCAGACCACTAAACAGTGGAGTGCCCCTGAGCTCCGTCTTCAGACTTTTGTCTACCTTTATTCTCTATGTAATCTCATTTAGTTTCTTTGCTCTAATTATCACCCATGTGCAGAGCATTTCCAAGTTTGTATCTCCAGCCCAGAGCCCTGCCCTGAATTCCAAACCTATATAGTCAGTTGGCACTAGTCTTCTCTTTATGTCTTTTTTTTTTTTTTTTTTTAAGATTTCATTTATTTATTTGACAGAGAGAGCGGGCACACGAGCAGGGAGATCAGCAGAGGGAGAGGGAGAAGCAGGCTCCCCGCTGAACAGAGAGCCCAATGTGGGGCTTGATCCCAGGACCCTGGGATCATGACCTGAGCCAAAGGCAGACTCTTAACCAACTGAGCCACCCAGGCACCCCTCTTTATGTCTAATAAGCATATCAGATCTAATATGTCCAAAACTGAATTCTTCATTTTGTCCCCTTGCTCTAAACCCATTTCTTCCATAGTCTACCACATCTCAGTAACTGTCAACTCTCCTTCTAATTGTTTAAAAACCATGGAGTCATTCTTGTCTCTTCTATTTATTTTATATCTCAATTACAAATCCATCAGCAAATCTTCCTGTTGAGAATATGTCCAGAATCCTACCGCTTCTAACCCCTTCACTACTACTTGAACTAAACCATGTTCTCCCACTGAAGTTACGGTACTAGCCTCTCAGCTGGATTCTTTTCTCCAACTTTTGTTTCCTTTTAATTTGTTCTCAACAGATCAGAGTGATGCAGTCATGCCTGCTCAAAGGTGCTGAAAATGGCACATAAAGCCTTGCATGGCCTGTTTCTCCCCATTGTGCCATCTTTTACTGCCCTCTCCCTTCCCTACTGGATTCCATCTACACTGGCTACCTTGCCTCCTCAAATGCTACCTGGCATGTTCTCACCTCAGGGCCTTTGCACTTGGTGTTGCCTATGCCTTAACATTCTTCTCCCACATAGTAAGTAACCATGCCCTGTTCCCTCAGTTCTCTAGTCTCTGCTTCAGTTTACCCTGTTAGAGAGGCATACCCTAACTATACTGTAGAAAAGAGCAACTCCTCCCTGCCCACCCCACACAGTGTCTAGCTCCTGTGTCCTACTGTTTCTCCTTAGTCTTATCTCCAGCTGACCTGCTATAATTTACTTCTTTGTCTGACTCCTCCCTACCCCCCCACCCCCATGTAAACTCATCAGGTCAAGGACTTTGCTTTGTTCACTTTTGTATCTCCAACAGATCTTCTCTAACAGAAACCCGGGGCAATTCTATGTTGCATGAATTGATAAGACATCCTTCACGTATGTCTAGTGGAATGCTACACAGTTGACAGAAGAAGTGAGATAGGTATATATAGTTTTTTTTTTTTAAGGTTTTATTTATTTAAGAGAGAGTGCGTTCCCATGAGTGGGGCAGGGCACGTAGAATAAGAGAGTGAGGGAGAAGCAGACTCCCCACCGAGCAGGAAGCCTGATACAGGGCTCAATCCCAGAACCCAGAGATCATGACCTAAGCCAAAGGCAGATCCTTAACCAACTGAGCCACCCAGGCGCCCCCTAGGTATATATAGCTGACCCTTGAACGACACGGGGTTAGGGCACCAATACCCCCCATGCAGTCAAAAATCATGCAGTATAATTTTTGACTTCCTAAAACTTAACTCCCAAAACTTTACTAATAGCCTACTGTTGACCAGAAGCCTTACTGATAACATAAACAGCTGGTCAACACATATTTTGTATGTTAATTATATTATATATGGTATTCTAAAAGTAAGCTAGAGAAAAAATGTTACTGAGAAAATCATAGGAGAGGTCACTTTGGGTGGCTCAGTCGGTTAAGTGTCTGCCTTTGGCTCAGGTCATGATCCCAGGGTCCTGGGATCGAGCCCACTATCAGGATCCCTGCTCATCGGGGTGTCTGCTTCTCCCTCTCCCTCTGCCCCTACCCCCCACTTGTGCTCTCTCTCTCTCTCAAATAAATAAAAATAAAATCTTCAAAAAAAATCATAGGAGAGGGGTGCCTGGGTGGCTCAGTCAGTGAAGCGTCTGACTTCAGCTCAAGTCATGATTGCATGGTCTTCGGATTGAGCTCAGCTTCCGTCTCTGCGCTCAGCTGGGAATCTGCTTGTCCCTGTCCCTCTTGCTCTGCCCCTCCCCCTGCTCATGCTCTCTCTCTTTCAAATAAATAAAATCTTAAAAAAAAAAATCATAGGAGAAAATACATTTGCATTACTGTACTTATCAAAAAAATCCACATGTAAGTGGACCTGTGCAGTTCAAAGCCCTGTTATTCCAGGGTCAACTGTATATGCTAACAATGAAAGATGTCTCCATGTGTGTTGATAGATAAAAATAGCAGGTGGCAGAATATTGAGTTTGATTCTTTAAATGTTTAAAATTACATTGCTAACATAATTATATGTGGTTTTTTATGAGGGCGAGGAGGGGCAGAGGGAGAATCTTGAGCAGGCTCCATGCCCAGCGTGAGCCCAGTGCAGGGCTTGATCTCATGACCTGAGCTGAAATCAAGAGTTGGTCGCTTAACCAACTGAGCCACCCACGTGCCCCAGTTTTGTATGTTTTAACATAGGAAATTTGATTTCTTTTTCTTTTTTTATTGAAGTATACTTAACATACAGGAAGTTTGATTTTTTTAAATTAAAAGTTAATTTTCTAAATTGTAAAATAGTACATAGATATGGCCCACAAAAAATTAAAGTGATGGAGAAGAGTGAAAGGGAAAGTCTTTTCCTTTGCACCTGTCAGAGATGTAACCACTGTCCACAGTTTTAGATTTTCTACTGATTTACCATTTTAACTTCAAATAATGTAACTCTTATTTAATTAACTTTAAACAAGATCTCTCTGCTCCCCATTATAGGAGATGAGTTTAACATATTCAAACTATCACCCAGCTGCTTTCTCATCTTTCAGTTTTTTAGTTATTGTCACACTATATGTGTGTGATATTGGGTTTTTTCCTTTTAACTGTATATTTTATTTTAGCTAATTTTCTGTTTTATAAATTATTCTAAAACTTGAAAACACGTAAGGAACATTTATAATACTATGGTGGTTTCATTATTAGGCAAAGCAAAACCAAGTGATCTTACTGGATTCACAAAAAAAACCATCCTCGTTGTTGATTAAATTTGATCCATTGAGACAATTCTAGTTGTCAGGGGCTTTTGGATCTTCTTCTTTTTTTTTTTTTTAATGTCAGGTTTATTATTTCCTTGAAAGCTACATCTTTTAACATTATATATGTTCTTAAAAGCTTTGATTTTTAAAAATGTACTTTTGTATTGAGTATTTTAAAGTACATTTCAGAAATCCTGACCCTGCTATCTCTGAATAACTTAACAGGCATTTTCTAAGAAATATTAACATTTTCCTAGATTGTTGAATTAACGTTATCACATTTACCTTTTATTGGTGTCTGTTCTTATGTAAAATAGAACTTTCCTCTCATCATCTGGCCCTATTTGGCTACACTGACATAGAGTTCCTCTAGAAAGGCAGGTTAAATGCTTAGTTCTTACCTTTTAATTACCAATTTTAATTTTTTGAATAAAATTTTAGGTTTTTTTTTTTTTTAGATTTTATTTATTTGAGAGAGAGAGAGCATGAGAGGGGGGAGGGTCAGAGGGAGAAGCAGACTCCCCGCTGAGCAGGGAGCCCGATGGGGGACACTATCCTGGGACTCCAGGATCATGACCTGAGCCGAAGGCAGTCGCTTAACCAACTGAGCCACCCAGGCGCCCCTAAATAAAATTTTAATTTTTAAAGAAAGGAGTAGTAGCTGTATGAAATGGTGACAAATAACTTCCTCTTCTTTGATTATTATTCCGGCCTCGTGGGTTTTCATGGGTGTGTATCCAAAGGTATAATCAGTCCTCCTGGTGTTCAGTGGGTCACAGCCTTTTTTACCCTTTCATCAGTTGATGAACGTTTGTGTTGTTTCCACTTTTTGGCTATTATGAATAATACTGCTGTGAACATTCATGTCCAAGTTTTTGTATAGGCATATATTGTCATTCTTTTAGGTATATACTGAAGAGTGGGGTTGTTGGGTCATATGGTAACTATTTCTGAGGAACTGCCAAACTGTTTTTCAGAGCGGGTGTACCATTTTACACACCCAGCAGCAGTGTGTCACGTCCTTGTCAATGCTTGTTGTTGTCTGTTGTTTCGATTCTAGCCATCCTAGTCGGTGTGAAGTGACATCTCATTGTGGTTTTGATTTGCATTTCCTGAATACTAACGATATTGAGCATTTTTTTCATTTGCTTATGGCCATGTGTATATCTTCTTTGGAAAAATGTCTATATAAATCCTTTGCCCATTTTTAAATTGGGTTGTCTTTCATTGTTGAGTTGTAAGGGTTTGATTTTAATTTTGAAGAAGTCCAGTTTATCTATTTTTTCTTTTGTTACTTACGCTTTTAGTGTTGTAGCTAAGAAGGCTTTACCTAACATAAGGTCATGAAACTCTCCTCCTGTACTCTCTTCTCAATGTCCTTTTAGCCCTTATATTTAGGTCTGTGATCCATTTTGTATTACTTTTTTATGTATGGTATCAGGAGTGGGGTCCAACTTTATTCTTTTGCATGTGGATATCCAGTTGTCCCAGCACCATTGGTGTGAAAAGACTCTTCTTTCTCCATTGAATTGTCTTGGCACCCTTGTCAGAAATCAGTTGACCATAAATGTAAGGGGTTTATTTCTGGACTCTCAGTTCTCCTCTATCGATCTGTAAGCCTATGCTTATTATGTCAATATCTCGTAGCTTTGTAGTAATTAAGTTTTGAAATCAGGCAATGTAATTCCTTCAACTTTGTTCTTTTTCAGGATTGTTTTGGCTGTGGGATCTCTTGCATTTCCGTAAGAATTTTAGGATCAGCTTTTCAGTTTCTACAAACAAACCACCTGGGATTTATAGCAGTTATGCTGAATCTATTGATCAATTTCGGGAGTATTGCCCTCTTAAGTCTTTCATCCCATGAACATGAGATAACTGTCCATTTATTTAGGTCCCTTTGTTTTCTTTTAATAATGTTTGCAGTTCTCAGTGTATAGATGTTACCCTTTTGTTAAAATTATTTCTAAGTATTTATTCTTTTTGATGCTATTGCAAATACAAGTTTTCTTAAATTTATTATATTTTCAGATTGCCCATTGCTAGAGAAATAGAGTTAATTTTTATATATTGGTCTTACATCCTGCAATCTTGTTGAGCTTGTGTTTTAGTTCTAATAATTTTAATGTAGGATTTTCTGTATATAGCATGATGTCTTCTGCAAGTAGAGATAGTTTTACTTCTTCTTTTCCAATCTGGATGACTTTTATTTTCTTGCCTCATTGCCCTCTAATACAATGTTGAATAGAAGTGGTTCAAGTGGACATCCTGTCTTGTCTTGTTCTTGATCGTAGGGGGAAAGCACATGATCTTTGACAGTGTTATGTTAGCTGTATGTTTTTTCAGAGATGCCTTTTTGGGGGTTGAAAAAGTTCCCTTCTATTCTGAGTTTGTTGAGTATCTTTATCATTAAAGAGTGCTGGATCAGGGAAATACAAATCAAAACCACAATGAGATACCACCTCACACCAGTCAGAATGGCTAAAATTAACAAGTCAGGAAATGATAGATATTGGCGAGGATGTGGAGAAAGGGGAACCATCTTGCACTGTTGGTGGGAATGCAAGCTGGGACAGCCACTCTGGAAAACAGTATGGAGGTTCCTCAAAAAGTTGAAAAAAGAGCTACCCAATGACCCAGCAATTACACTACTAGGGATTTACCCCAAAGATACAAATGTAGTGATCTGAAGGGGCTCCTGCACCCCAGTGTTTATAGCAACAATGTGCACAATAGCCAAACTATGGAAAGAGCCCAGATGTCCATTGAGAGATGAATGGATTAAGAAAATGTGGTGCGTGTGTGTGTGTGTGTGTGTGTGTATAGATGTGGTATATATACATACACATACAAACATACAATGGAATATTACTCAGCCATCAAAAAAAAAAGAAATCTTGCCATTTGCAAGGACGTGGATGGAACTAGAAGGTATTATACTGAGCAAAATAAGAGAAAAACAATTATATGATTTCACTCATACGGAATTTAAGAAACAAAACAGAGGAGCATAGGGGAAGGGAGAGAAAAATAAAACAAGATGAAATCAGAGAGGGAGACAAACCATAAGAGACTCTTAATCATAGGAAATAAACTGAGGGTTGCTGGAGGGGAACGGGTTGGGGGAATGGGGTAACTGGGTGATGGACATTAAGGAGGGCACGAGATGTAATGAGCACTGGGTGTTATATAAGACTGATGAATCACTGAACTCTGCCTCTGAAACTAATAATATACTATGTGTCAATTGAATTTAAATTTAAAAAAATGAGAGTGTGCTGGGTGCTTTTTCTGTATCAGTTGAGATAATCATGTGGTATCTTTTTGTTCTTGAAGTCTCTCCACTACTTTTTTCTCCATTAATGCTGCTTGTTCTGTAGTAGGCTTTTTTACTCTTAAAACATACCTTTTTACCTCAGAAATTTTTATTTTACTGTTCCTTGATTATTTCTTTCTTTGTTCTTTTCCTCTGGAAAGTCTAATAGATTGTTTTGGAACCTCTGTGTTGTTCATGTTTCTTTTCTTTCCTGCTTTGACTTTCTGTTTTATCTTCTGAGAGATTTTCTTGACATTGTCTTCCAGATGACTGATTCTGTATTCAACTATGTTCATTTTATTATTTAGCTAATCTATTCAGTTTTCAAATTTTTGATAATCTATTTTGTTAAGTTTATTTTTCATGTTCTTTGCTGTTTTATCATTTTTATAGCTGTAGTATCCTTTGGCCCTCTTTGAACTTTTTAGTTTTAAAGTTGTTTTTATTGAATTATCTGTTTTCTCTTGGATCTTTTATCTTTTCATTGTTGGATCTTCCCTTTTGTGCTGTTGGTTTCTTGAAAATGTGTGTTTGGGGACGCCTGGGTGGCTCAGTCAGTTAAGCGTCTGCCTTCAGCTCAGGTCATGATCCCAGGGTCCTGGGATTGAGTCCTGCATTGGGCTCCTTGCTCAGCGGGGAGCCTGCTTCTTCCTCTCCCTCTGCCTGCTACTCTGCCTGCTTGTGCTTTCTCTCTCTCTCTCTGACAAATAAATAAAATCTTTTTTAAAAAAAGAAAATGTGTGTTTGGCTTTAGTTGAATGAATTAGGGTGGTTAATAGAGGTTGTTGGCATGTCTTTTCCTGTCCAAGTGGCATAGTGCTGCTTCCCAAGTAGTGGGAGGGCTGACTGTGAGCTCTGAGTGTCCGGTAAACTTTGGGCAGAAAGACCAGCTCTTCTACAAATGTCAAAATAAGGAGGGCTTTGTTTTGATGAGTAAACTCTTTTACTCTTTAAGTACATTCCATTTCTTTCTCCATTGTATCAGTTGTGGAAGGTGGGGGTACTGTACTTTCTTTGCTTTTTTCCTCAAGCCACAGTATTCATACCAGGAGTCATCCCTCCCACTTTTGTTTCATTTTTAAATATTTACTTTTTTTTTTCAGCTTTATTTAAGACATCTGTTCTTGTGCTTTGTCCTGGGGTCAGAAGTGGTAGTATCCATGCCCCTCAGTATGCAAGGGGGGATCAAGGGGACCTTTACTGGACCTTATAGGTTTTAAATTGTGTGGTAATTGTCACATATGTACTCCTGATTTTTGCAAATGTAAGTCTCAGTATAAAAGCTTTTCAGGAACTCCCTTGAAAAGGCCCAGCCTGTTTCACTGTTGATGTTTTGAGCTATGAATTTCTTTATTTCACTTTTTCTGTCAATTTGAAGCCAACTACTTTTGAATGTTTCTTAAAATTTTAAATTTTAAAATATTTCTGATCCATGACTCTGTCTTGTTTCTTAGTGCTATTATGATTTCATTTTAAAAATATCTTTGCAGGGGCACCTGGGTAGCTCAGTCGTTAAGCGTCTGCCTTCGGCTCAGGTCATAATCCCAGGGTCCTGGGATTATGAGTTGGATCATCAAGAGTTGGATGCTTGACGGACTGAGCCACCCAGGTGCCCCAGTCATGTGCTTATTGGCTCTTATTATAATTATAGTTCTAACAGTCATATTTGTTTAGAAATACACTTTAAAAGAAGAGGATTGTAAGAGCAATCTAATGATAACTGAAGGAGATAATGCTCCTATACTTCAGTATAACACTTGAGGTTCATAATGATGACCCTTATTAACTATTAAGAGAAAAAAAAAAAAAGCTTGGGGCACCTGGGTGGCTCAGTTGGTGAAGCGTCTGCCTTCGGCTCAGGTCATGATCCCAGGGTCCTGGGATCGAGCCCCTCATCAGGCTCCCTGCTCCGCGGGAAGCCTGCTTCTCCCTCTCCCACTCCCCCTGCTTGTGTTCCCTCTCTCGCTGTGTCTCTCTCTGTCAAATAAAGAAATAAAATCTTAAAAAAAAAAAAAAAGCTTTGCTGCATCATAGGAAGAGTGAAGAACATTTTCAGTTATTTGGACTTCGCTGCAGCTCTAATCACAGCTCTAGCACTTACAGGCTGTGCATGTTGCTCGACCTCTTTGAGACTGATTTCACATTTTTTACTTCTTTGACACCCACATCAGTCTTCTCCCTTCCCCTTGTGTTCACCTATGTATTCTCTCCCAGGAATGATCTGATCATCTGCTCTCCTGGACTGCTTATTTCCTTCAAATCTTAACCCTGATACCACTTTCCCAAGGAATTCATCCCTGACTCTAGATTAGATTATGTGCCCTGTTGTATACTTTTATAGCACTTATCCCAGTTGGAATTTTGTGTTTATTATATGATTATTTAACAGCTTCTTTCAATAAATATTTACTGAGTGCTTAATAAATCTTTTCCAGGGGGTGCCTGTGTGGCTCAGTTTGTTAAGCGACTGCCTTCAGCTCGGGTCATGATCCTGGAGTCCCTGGATCAAGTCCCACATTGGGCTCCCTGCTCGGCAGGGAGTCTGCTTCTCCCTCTGACCCTAACCCCTCTCATGTGCTCTCTCATTCTCTCTCAAATAAATAAATAAAATCTTAAAAAAAAAAAAATCTTTTCCAGGATTGTAAGCTTTATTAAGGCAGAATAATGACTGGGCCTGTGGGTTTTATGTCTGTTTTACTTGGTCATTGTGTCCCTAACACCCAACATAGCGCTCAGACATAGGGAGTGAGCAGTTGTTGAATGAATAAATACAGATGGAGATAATACTGCCTACCCTACTTACAAGGCTGTTGTGAGCCTTCAGAATGATTATGTGTATGAAGTGCTTATTAGCTTGCTTGTGGCCTGGTTGGGACAGTATCCCTAATTGTTAATGGGAGCTAGTCGGTCTGCTGTGGCTCGTGGGAGTGGTTCTTGTGGATACAGGTAGCCCTTAATTCATGCTCTCCCATTTACTAGCTCTCTGACCCTGCAGAGGTGCTTAATATCTCTGATTTGCATTTTCTTTATAAATGGAAATAATAATAACTTTTATAGGGTTTTGTAAGGATTGGCCTGTGACCATCACAGTGAAGCAGTTAGCGGACAGTAGTTACTCAGTAGGTAGTGGGCATAGCATTGGTCCAATGTTAATGAATAAGAGAAATAGGGCACCTGGGTGGCTCAGTTGGTTAAGCGACTGCCTTCGGTTCGGGTCGTGGTCCCGGAGTCCTGGGATCAAGTCCCACATCGGGCTCCCAGCTCAGCGGGGAGCCTGCTTCTCCCTCTGACCCTCTACCCCTCATGCTGTTTCTCACTCTCTCTCTCTCTCTCAAATAAATAAATAAATAAAATCTTTTTAAAAAAATAAGAGAAATAGTTAAGGAATATATAGAAAGTATCAGAAAATTCACATATGTGGAAACACTACATTCTCTGATAGATGGTAACAGTAGATGTATTGCCATTAGCCCATAATCCTCAGAATATCCAGTATTTCCTAATTATGTCTGTGATGGGTTGTATCATGTTAAGTTTAGTCTTGTTTTTAAGAGGACTTTGGGGGTGGTACGCCTGGGTGGAACAGTCAGTTAAGTGTCTGACGTCGGCTCAGGTCATGATCTTGGGGTCCTGGGATCAAGCCCCACATCTGGTTCTGCATTCAGCAGGGAGTCTGCTTGTCCCTCTCCCTCTCCCTCTGCCCCGTGCACCGCCCCCCCCCCCGCCATCATTCTCTCTCTCTCAAATAAAATCTTAAAAAAGTAAAAGAACTTTTGGGAGTATGATTATATATTCCTAAATAGTTGAATTCTTTTGAGACTGAAGCCTTCCAAATTTTAAGATGCCTTAGAATGCCCTATCACTTGTGTATAAAAGTTATGATCATCCAAGTGACAGTGTTGGAAATCATCCTGGATTTTTGGACGACTGTGTGTTCATGGATAATGTGTGTGGATTTAGAAGATTATTCTGAATAGTAGTTCACAGTTCTTTCTGCCCAGAGTCCCAGGCATCCCCTGGGCATTGGATGCTTCACCAGCCTTTTCTGACAAAGGCATGTTGCCATATAAGTGAAAAAGACATGTTATTACAGGAATAACTTTTAATTTTCTTTAATTTACATATTTAAAAATTCGTTTGGGCACACTTGATACTTCAGACTATTTACAGGGACATGATCCATGCTATCATGTTAAACCTTGCTTCTCATTTAAATTGTTTTACTTTCATCTTGGCTATATGGCCCTGACTTCTGACTTTCATCAGAAGGAGTTTGTTTTATATAATTGTTTGCATTCATACAAGCGTTTGTGGAGGGGGATGCTTGGCTGGCTCAGTTGGTGGAACATGTGACTCTTGATCCCAGGTTTGTGAGTTTGAGCCCCACATTGGGTATAGAGATTACTTTAAAAAAAAATAAAAAATCTAAAAAACAAAGTGAAACAGCAAATGTCTATGGAGAAAGATGCAAAACTTTCTAGTGATTGGTTGATATACCTTTATTACAGGCTCAGCAAAACAGTCCCTCCTCTACGGGATCTGGCAACACAGAGCATTCCGGCAGCTCCCAAAAACAGATCTCCATCCAGCACAGACAGACCCAGGTAGGTTGGTGACCAATATACAGAGGAAAAGATGTGCTTAGGAATAAATGCTAACCACATATAAAATCTGTGAGTCCTCTCTTTGTCTTTCCTTTATTTCTCCGACCTTACCTGATTATTTGTGTGTATTTTACTCAGAACTTGTATTTTGAGTATTAAAGTCTTTTGGAAGGTGCTTTAACTTTTTGAGGTGTTTCTTTACCATTCTGGTGTGTTGCAGAGAAATGCTTATACTGTAGCATGGTATTGAAAAAGCACTTACTTTGGAGACCTCTAGGCCTGGGTTCAAATCCTGGCTCTACAACTTACACTATCTTTTTGGGCCTCAGTTCTTGAATACAAAACATCTGTAAAATGTGGTTGATTCTAGTTCTCTCAGACAATGTATGCAAAATGCTTATTAGGGCAAGCCTTTTAATACACTTCAGTGAATGTTAATTCCCTACTTTATGAAAGTAGTTAATTTATTCCTTGTACCTGCTTATTTGACAAGACCTAACTAGACTCCTTTAACATGTGGCACACGAACATAATTTCCTCCGTAAAGAGTTTTCAGAAACTCTTTTTAATTTAGGGAATGTTGTGAACGTTCAAAGTTAGTATCTGAAAAGGATAGTGGATACATCCTCCATTCTGTAGTGTTGAGCTAGCCAAATAAGTACACTGTGTTTTCTTGAAGCCTCTTGGCAGTGTGTTACCTTCAAGACAAGATGCTTGGCAATTTAAGAGAATTTCTTAAATCTTAAGAGCTATACAGTCTTCAGGAGTAGATTTTAATTTTATTTGAATGAGCAGCTTTTGGACAGTTGAACCAGACTTTTGATTCAGAAAACTTCATTTCTCCCCTTCTGATTGTTCTTTGTTTCCACTAGGTGGCATGTTAGTTCTTTAGAGATTTAGGTCCTCTCTCCTCTGAACTCCTTTTCTATTCACAGTTAGTTTCATTTCTAGAGTAGTATGTTTCTGTATTGCTCAATGCACAATCATTTGAGAATTCATATATTTGATACCAGAGTTAACATGTGTTTGAAGTGCAGGTGTAGCAAAATATAAGGCTTAAAGAATGGGTTGAGAAAAGCAGATTTAATTTCTTTAGCCATGTGATTCCAGGCTGTGTTAGCAAGTGCTTTTTTTCCCCAGAAAAGTAATGAGAAAAGTATGATGACATGTAATATTTTGAGACTCATCTTAATTTGTTTTCTCTTTGTATAGTCTGACCTCACAATAGAAAAAATATCTGCACTAGAAAACAGTAAGAATTCTGACTTAGAAAAGAAGGAGGGAAGAATAGATGATTTGTTAAGAGTAAGTATTAAAATGTGGTAAGAGATTTTATAACAAGCACTGATTGATACTATGTATATTTGGATTATGCACATATCATAATTACTGTCAACCAAACAACAAATAATAAACATTTGGATATTTTCCTTTAATCTGAGGGAATCTTAGTAGGAACTAGGATCAAACCTATATTCTAAGCTTTATCTTTAAATTGGAAATCTTATGTTGTAGGATTTTAATATTTAAATATATACTAGAGAAATAGATACATGGAGTATGTGTTTCATCTGGAACTGTGAGAAACAACATAAAATACTGTTTCTATTCCAGAGAAGTTTTTGTAATTTAAAACTATTTCATAGGTACTTTTCAGCCCTGCTTTTGCATTTTGTGTCTTTTTTTTTTTTTTAAGATTTTATTTATTTATTTGACAGAGACAACAGCGAGAGAGAAAACACAAGCAGGGGGAGGGGGAGAGGGAGAAGCAGGCTTCCCGCTGAGCAGGGAGCCCGATGTGGGGCTTGATTCCAGGACCCTGGGATCATGACCTGAGCTGAAGGCAGCCGCTTAACGACTGAGCCACCCAGGCACCCCAGCATTTTGTGTCTTTTATATCAGTATTCGTCTAAAGGTTTTTGTGCTTACAAGAGAAACTTCAAAAATACCTAATCTGGAATTTAAAAGATACTTTTAGGAAATACACCGTGATATTTTAAAAAGATATTTTTCATATGCAATTTAGCATATTGACTGACCCCTTCTTTAAAAAACTTTGTTGGGGCGCCTGGGTGGCTCAGTTGTTAAGCGTCTTCCTTCGGCTCAGGTCACGATCCCAGGGTCCTGGGATCGAGCCCCGCATCGGGCTCCCTGCTCAGCGGGAAGCCTGCTTCTCCCTCTCCCACTCCCCCTGCTTGTGTTCCCTCTCTCGCTGTGTCTCTCTCTGTAAAATAAATAAAATCTTTAAAAAAAAAATTTAAAAATAAAAAACCTTTTTTTTATTATAAAAGCAGTATATGCTCTTTATAAATTTAGAGAATACTGAAAAATATGACACCCATAATTCCATTAACCAAGTAAAACATTTGGTACATTTCCTTCAGTAATTTTGAGCCATTTGTAGTGTGTGTATATATACACATATATAAATGCATATATAAATAAGTCTTACTGATGTATAAATAAAATTGATTAATAATTTTATCTTCTCCAGTGATTTAGAAGGTGTAGGTTTGATCATCATTTGTACGAATGCAGTAGTTTTCCAGCTGGCTCCATGGGGCCCTGAAGGTTCTGTTGGAGGAACCTCCAGGGCTCCCATGACACAGATGGGTGGGGATCTGCAGTTTTTCTTTATTATTGGGTAAGATGGTTTGAAGAAAGGGTTTTGTTTATTAACAATAATAGTAATGTTTATTAATAAAGATAATAAAAGTTACTGTGATTATCTCCCTCCAGAAGATTTTACCTCTAGTCTGTAATTATCAAAATCAAAATCAAAAAGTAGTGTATTTGACTCCCTCCTGTATAAAACCTGGAATTGAGCACATATCTAAACCATAAGCCCGGGGGTGCCTGGGTGGCTCAGTCGTTAAGTGTCTGCCATCGGCTCAGGTCATGATCCCAGGGTCCTAGGATCAAGCCCCGCTTCGGGCTCCCTGCTCAGCGGGAGGCCTACTTCTCCCTCTCCGACTCCCCCTGCTTGTGTTCCCTCTCTAGCTGTCTCTCTCTCTGTCAAATAAATAAAATCTTTAAAAAAATAAAAATAAACCATAAGCCCTATCTGAATAACATCTGATGTTTTTAGGCTATTATTACTAAATTATTTTAACATTTTATATAAGAATAATTCTTATATTATAAGCAGATTTATGACCTAATTTACAATAATTAGTTACACATGTTTGTTAAACTCATTGGCAGTATATTTTTTAAATCATAGTTTTTGTCTTCTTTTAGTTGACTGGAATACATTTTAAGTAATTAGTTTTCAAGAAGGATATTTCAGTGTTAAGTTTTTTGTTTCCTTGTAGATCTGAGAATTCTCTCTCTTGCCTTCCCATATAAAAGGTATTTTGTGTCGTAACCTGTTAGCCTTCTCCTTTCACCGCCTTATTGTAAGACACACATACATACATGTGTGTGCACCTTTTACTTTTTTTTTTTTTTTTTAGCATTTACTATTTCTGAGAAGACCGTGACCAAAGGAACAAACACTGTAATCTGTTTTTTGTGTTGATGATAGGTACTCTCTCCCCTTATTTTTGTATTTCAAAAAATTTTGCCAGGGTACATCTGTACATGGGTCTCTAAATTTTTATTCTGGAAGTGTGTGGTTATGCTTAATTTTTGCCTCTTTCTGTCTTACGTTGGCCTCTTCCTTGGTTTCTAGCTTGAACCCCTGATCTCTTCCCCTTATTTCTATCACTTCAAGTCTTATTTAATAAGATTGACCTTCTTTTCTCTATCTCATTAAACATTAATTTATCTTATATTTTCTGCTGTTTACTGTATCTTTTGTCAGTTTTGATTCTGTTATTTACATTTTTAGTTTACTTTTTCCCCTTATCTAATTCACTTTCT
This sequence comes from Halichoerus grypus, assembly GCF_964656455.1. NCBI lineage: Eukaryota > Metazoa > Chordata > Mammalia > Carnivora > Phocidae > Halichoerus > Halichoerus grypus. The sequence goes on from NC_135713.1 coordinate 193,856,307, forward strand.
TAGTCTTTATGGTTTTTGGCTCTGATTTCATAGACACCATGTCTTTTTGTGTTTTATGGAATATGACAAGCTGTATTCTAAAATGTTCTTTTGATTCTTTAGGGAGATCATTTTCATCATTCTCAAGCTGATGTTCTTTTCCTTACTCAGAAATATTTTTACTTAGGTCTGTGTTTTGGTTGTTTCCTTTGCTCCATCTTTCAGCGAGGAGAGGCATATTTAGACTCAGCACCTACCTTCCGTCTTCCCTCGTTAGCACATGTGTTTGCTTGAGGTTGCTCTTATGCCTGTTTTTGTTCATATGGGTGCTGCTTGAATTGCCAGGGTTTTAATTAGGTAGACTGGGGGTTTAAAAAGCTCCTAGCCCAATTTCAGGACTGACAGGGTTTTGTCCAGAGAAGCTCTGCTGGACTGAAAAAGGATCATGGGCTCATCTCTTTTCTTCAGCCGACTTTTAAGATGGAGAAGATGGGGCGCCTGGGTGGCTCAGTTGGTTAAGCGACTGCCTTCGGCTCAGGTCATGATCCTGGAGTCCCGGGATCGAGTCCCGCATCGGGCTCCCTGCTCGGCGGGGAGTCTGCTTCGTCCTCTGACCCTAACCCCTCTCATGTGTTCTCTCTCTCTCAAATAAATAAATAAAATCTTTAAAAAAAAAAAAAAAGATGGAGAAGATGGAGTATATGAAAAACTTGAATCCTGACTTAGTACTCTTTTTGAATTTTAAAAAAATGACTGCTTTCATTTTCTAGGAAACAGTATGTTCCCTTTACTCACCATTACCCGCCTTTTTCTCCCTTGTTTTCTGAAGGTTGTAGTCTTTTCTTTGGCTGTAGAACAATACCAAAGAAATGGAGGCGTCAAAAAGGAAGACACCAAAAGCAGCTGCCACATTTTCCAAGTTGATTAGCATTTGTGTTTCTGATCTGGAGGGGCAGGGAATGAGCGCTCCTTACGTCTCCTTTCAGGCAGGCATGGTTGGTTCGTTGGGTTTTTCCATTTTGGTGAGATTTTGGATAAGGCTGCATCAGGAGGCTGTAGGCAGGGGCTGTTTTAAACCTGAATACAAAGTTGTTCGTGCTGGAAAACCACAAAAATTTAGAGTTGCTAAAATTTTATTGTATTTTGGTACATCTGGGTGGCTCAGTCAGTTAAGTGTCTGCCTTCGGCTCAGGTCTTGATCTCAGGGTTCTGGGATTGGGTCCCGCATTGGGCGCTCTACTCAGCGGGGAGTCTGCTTCTCCCCCTCACTTTCGCTCTGTGCTCTCCCTCTCCCTCCCTCTCTCTATCAAATTTATTTTATTGTATTTTATTTTGTTATTTATTTATTGAAGTCTTTATTTATTTAAGAGAGAGAGAGCTTGCACAGGAGTATGTGTGCACACAAGCAGAGGTGGGGGGGCGGGGTGGGTAGAGGGAAAGGGAGGGAGAGAGAGAATCTTAAGCAGGCTCCATGCCCAGTGCGGAGCCTGACACGGGACTTAATCTCACAACCCTGAGATCATGACGTGAGCTGAAATCAGGAGTCAGACCCTCAACCGACTGAGCCAACCAGTTGCCCCTTAAAATTTAATTTTTTTTTTTTAAAGTAAGCTCTGCACCCAACGTGGGGCTTGAATTCACGTCCCCAAGATCAAGAGTTGTCGCGTGCTCTACCGACTGAGCCAGCCAGGCTCCCCTGGAGTTCTTAAAAGTTTAAATAAGCTGCCAGAGTTTGGTTCCATACATTTGATTATAGATTTTAAGGGAATCCTCACCTTCCAAAAGGAGATTGAATTTTATGTAAACATTACATAGTCTTTGTCTTACAGATTCTTTTTTTTTTTTTTTTTTTAAAGATTTTATTTTTAAGTGATCTCTACACCCAACATGGGGCTCGAACTCACAACCCTGAGAGCAGGCATCGCAGGCTCTACCAAACTGAGCCAGCCAGGGACCCTGTAGATTCTTTATTATGAATTAGTCACATCTACCCAAATGTACTTGCACTTTGCCTTTGATAGAGTGGTCCATAGAACTCTGTAAGAACGGATAGAAATTATACATATGAGTAGAAATTGGAGCTGGAAGCTGTTGTACATGGGCCACTTTAAAAATGAGGCTGTAAAGTCTCAGAAATTGCGTGTGCTGTAATATCTTCCATTTGTGCTTTTTAGTGTTTCAGAAACACTTATATCATTTGATTGGGAAATGCCAGATCTTTTTTCACAACTCAAGCACATTATTATAAAGTAGCATTTATTTCCTGAAAGAGTAGAGATCTTTTGTTAATACAAGAATAAGTTTAAAAATTGCAAGTCAAAATTGACCTTGGGTTAGTGGTTCTTCCCTTCTCTGTTATTGTAGGAGGTTTGACTTTTTCAAAGTATTTAGCCCATTCTCCTGACCACAGCTAAATTAACTCTGTATTTACATTCTGGCATTCTTGAGAACCGGGACCTCGTATTCATCTTGTTTGTTAGTTCTGTCTTATGCGGGCATGGGTGTGCCTGGCTTCTCTGGTAAGAAACATTTATGTAAATTCATGTCTCTTTTTCTTTGGAAACAAGAATAGAAAAACAAAAACAATTGAACATAAGAACATTATGTGGTTTTTAAAAAAATTCTGTAATTTTTTTATGTTTAATTATCCTTTGTAAGTATTTTGTGAGTGCTATAAAGTGCTTAATCACCTTTTGAATGTATTTTAAACATCTCATTAATTGTAGGTTTTTTTATTTTGCGACAGTTTAGGTATATGTGATGTACTAGATTTACCTGTAACTGCCTTTTGAGAGGAGTAAAATATGATCAGTAGAAAAACGTGCCCACTTGTAGAAACAATTCATCTTTACTAAATAGATAAGTTTATGAAGAGAGACTAAAGGAATGAAGTATTTGTTTTTTAAATCTGGTTACTCTTAGCTCTTTGAACCTTAATTTTGCTTTTGATTGAGCAATAAGAAATTATGTTTGGACTCCCTAAAAGCTGCTGATGTATTAATCTGTCTTCCTTGGAGCTAATTTAAAAAATGTTTTCCCCTTGAAGGCCAACTGTGATTTGAGGCGGCAGATTGATGAGCAGCAAAAGATGCTAGAAAAGTACAAAGAACGATTAAATCGATGTGTGACAATGAGCAAGAAACTCCTTATAGAAAAGGTGAGTGTTGGGGTGGCCTGAACCCTGCGTCCCTGGACGCTCAGGGTGTGGCATTGCTGTAGCTCCCCACTCCTTACCTGAGATGAAAATATTTTAAAGTAGGGCTTTTTAGGAGAAGACTCCTTATGATTTGACAATTAGAATTCTTTCTTACATGGACACTGGCCCAAGCATCCAGAGTGATAATTTGGGGCATTGTTTTTGGTTGTGCCTTGCTTGGAATGGAATGTTGATTGGACAGGGACAGCTTGGCCTAGTTGAATTTATTTGCAGTGTCGCTCTCCCCCATTCGTACATTCATCCGATCATTTGAAGTGCATATCCTGTTACTATTGCAAACCTTTAGTAATAGTTACTCTTCCATTTTAGAGATGGTAATTGGAGTAACTTACATATATAATAATGTGATAATTTGTGCCTTAAAAAAGTTAAGTTGACATACACTTGCATGCAACTGCTTTAATTGGCTGTTGTTTCCTTTATTAGAGTAATTGATTAGCTGTGACTTGACTTTAATAGTTATTAGTAACTATTTCTTGAAAATTTTTTTTATTATATCCCTAGTATATTTATAGTCTATTGAAAGATATCAGTACTGCTAATGAAATAAATTATTACAAACTAGAGGTTTCTAACAGATTGGTGATTGCTTCTGCTGAAGTCTTTGGAATGCTGTTAAAAAGACAGGGAGCACTGACAAAAGGGAAGTAGGTTATTTTATTGATGTCAAAGATACTGAGGAGAATGTTGTTTTAGCTTTTAATTCATTAATTTTATAGAAAGGAAACCACTTTTTTCCATTAATACAGAGAATTTATTTAAAGTTTTAGGGTACTTCCTGAAGACCATGTAGAGTCAGCCAGTTACTAAACTTTGATCAGTATAGTGCGGAAAGTAAACACCATGCTATATCTGAGTTCTCATCAGAGAATAAAGTTCTTTTCTATTTGTCCTTTCCCCTAAGTCAAAACAAGAAAAGATGGCGTGTAGAGATAAGAGCATGCAAGACCGCTTGAGATTGGGCCACTTTACCACCGTTCGACATGGGGCTTCTTTTACTGAACAATGGACAGATGGTTATGCTTTCCAGAACCTTATCAAGTAAGTGAACTGCAGTGATTAAATTGCAGTTGAAAAGTTGCTTTAAGGGGCGCCTGGGTGGCTTGGTCGGTTAAGCGACTGCCTTCAGCTCAGGTCATGATCCCACGGTCCTGGGATCGAGTCCCACATCAGGCTCCTTGCTCCGCGGGGAGCCTGCTTCTCCCTCTCCCACTCCCCCTGCTTGTGTTCCCTCTCTCGCTATGTCTCTCTCTGTCAAATAAATAAATAAAATCTTTAAAAAAAAAAAAAAAGTTGCTTTAAGTTTTCTGTAATTGTAGTAATTAAAAATTCTAGCCATGGTAGTCCTCTTTTCATTCAGCTTTAGTCCCTACATGTGTAAAGAAACGTAGGGAATGAGGTGAAGTCCTAGAAAAAATGACAAAAGTAATCAGAGAAATAGTAAATGTTCTACATTAAAGTTTAAAAGAATCAGAATTTGGGGCACCTGGGTGGCTCAGTCAGTGAAAGGTCTGTCTTTGGCTCAAGTCATGACCCTGGAGTCCTGGGATCGAGCCCCGCATCAGGCTCCCTGCTCAGCGGGGAGTCTGCTTCCCTCCCTTCCTCTGTCCCTCCCTCCCTCCCTCCCTCTCTCTCAAATAAATCAATAAATTAAATCTTAAAAAAAAAAAAAATCAATTGCTGAAGTTAAGGAAGAAAAATCGAGAACTTGACTTATCTTTTTAATTATGTAATGAATTTTCACGAGGAGTCAGCATGTTGATTCTGGGTCCATAGAAAAATGAAATGGGCAAGGACCTAAGGAGGAACGTCCTGAGTTAGGTATAAAACAAAATAAAACCCTAGAAGAACCTTACAGGATATGCCCCTGAGGCCCTTTAAGGAGACGGTGTCCAGTCATTAGAGAGTGGCTCCCTTAAAGGTAGGGGCTCAGGCTGGGGGCCAGCCACAGTGTGTATCTGTCAGCAACTTGGAATCTTAAGCACTCTTTCACTTTATCATAACTTTGGTTTGAAACATTCAAGTATTTACTTCAAGGAGGAAATTAACATTTAAAATCCTAAAATTCCAACTATGTAAATAGCTAAGATTAGCTCTGGACTTAAAAAATATATATATCTTTAGGTTATAGTATCTTTTGGTATATCTTATTTCTTTGTCTTTATTTGTTAGATTATTTTCATCTGAGACTGGGGGGAAGGGCATTGTGTTTTTAACTGTGGGCTCTCAGACATTTGATCTATAGGTCACCATGAGTTGGAGGGTTCCATAGACTGCTTTTCCTTTTTTCGTTCCTGAAGTAACTTACTGAGCAGTAATTGGAGAGTGTGGGACTCCTTTAATAGTAATGAAACATAAAGAAATAACAAATTTATAACTGAAATAAAGTACAGATACTGATCTTATTAATAATACTAACCCTGGATTGCACGTTAGCAGTCACTTTTATACGTGATACATTACCTTCCATTTGGCTTAGGTATGTCTTTGCCTCACACATGTACCTTGAGTGTGTGTAATTTGGTGTGATAAGAGGTTAGCTGTTGAGTCAAAGACGCATTACCCAGGAAGACAAACAAAGCCTTTTGAGTTAGGGCAGGTGCCGAGGCTCAGAACAACATCCACTCCGAGCGCTAAGCATAGGTGGCTGGGGAGAGCAGAAGCGCACCAGGGCAGTGGACATGGCTGTACACCAAGGCCTGACACCCTGACCGGGGCCTGCAAATTGCCCTGAAAGTGGAACACCAGTTTCATTAGAATGAGGGGACCGGAAGCTATATCCCCAATACTGGCCAAAGCCACCTAGTGCTCACACTGAGTCCTAGATGTGATGGTGACTCCTGACAGTGGTTACTCTTTAGATGGCTGTCTCTAAAATGTCTAAAGACTTTGACTGAAAATAATAGTGTGTTTGTATAGAGATACAAAATGTAATTAATTTTTTTTTGAGAAGTGCTCACAGTTTTAGTTGATAGCAGTATTTTATCTTTTTACTTTGTAAACAGCCGCCCCGAGGCCCAGAAGGTTCTGGAAATCTTTCATAGAGTACAAAATGGTGACTTTGTGTAGAGCCATCAGAGCAGTTAGGACTGTCTAAATTAGATCCTTAACTAGGGATTGTTCCTCCTAGGTGGATAGCATTTTTTCATGGTTTTAGGTCATATAAATGACAGAATATCCATCTCTTTTCTTGGGCAACTGTTTCTGGCTGTTGTCTACTAATTACAGGTATTTTATTTTCTAGTTTCACTTTAATAAATTAATTCCCTTTCAGTTTTAATGCAGAAATTGAGATTCTTCATTTGTAAAGGCTATATTTGATATCCTCATAAATGATTATTCTCTGTATATAAGAAACTCCATGATACATAATTTGGTTAAAATGATGTCTAAAAATATGTGCATTTGTTTTTTAATACCTCTGTTACTGGTTATGTATAGTATGGTTGGAGTCTGGAATACAGTTTTACCGTTGAAGGTGCCTGTATTCATTTCCTAGGGCTACTGTAACAAAATGCCATAAATTAGGTGGTTTGAAACAACATAAGTTTATTCTCTCACAGTCCAGGCCAGAAATCCCAACCCAAGGTGTTAACAGACCATACTTCCTCTGAAGCCTCTAGGGAGGATCATTCTTTGGCATTCTGTGGCTTGAGGCAGCATGGCTTCAATCTCTGCCTCCATCTTCACACGGTGTTCCCCCTGTGTGTCTCTGTGTCTTCTCTCCCTTTGTAAGGGCACCAGTCATACTGAATTAAGGGCCTACCCTACTCCAGTATGACCTCATTTTAACTAATGACATCTTCGATGACCCTATCTCCAAAGGTTATAATCTGAAGTCCTGGGGGTTAGAACTTTAACATATCTTTTTAGGTGACCTACTTCAGCCTGTAATGGGGCCTAAGGCTGATTGTCTTTTGTTTTCTTTTAGAGGTAATGGCTTTTTAAATAGGGTTATTTAGATTGGAGTGAGACAGATTTATCAGATCATCAATACCTCTGTAAAAGATAGTGGAAGTACTCTCTTTCTATGGGTGATAAATGGCAATCATTCTCTAAAATTGATGCAGTGCAAGGATTTAAGGATCAACTCTAAAAGGCACTGTCATATGTGTTGGAGGTATAAGGCTTGATAAGACATGGTTCTTTTCTAAGAGAAGTTACCGTTTACTGATGTAATTCCCAACTTTACTCCCAAAATAAACCTAAATGAAGTATCACTGATGGGACTATCTTTAGATGATTTTTATTTGCAAGTATAAATAGCTAAATCATTTCAAGAATATCAAGAATTAATGTAGGAATCATTTTTATATATAATCGTGATCTCTGGTGCATCCTTTTTTATGTTCAAGCAGGTGTTCTCATTCTCAGAATATGCAGTTTAAGATTTCCCCAAGTTTTTAGCATCATTGTCCCCTGTCTTTATGCTTTATATATATGATGGTTATGGGGCCCCTTTCTTGGTGAGTCTCTGCAGATCAAATTTTTGGATTCTTACTAGAAACAATAGTAAATTAGTTTTATTTTATGCTTAATAAAGGTGATTGCTAAAAATCTATCTTCCAAAGCAACTGATCTTCAAAGACAAAACACTATGGCACTCCGCTAGCCCACTATAGTTTATAGCTTAAACTATATGTTGTATGGTTATCTCCAGAGAGCTCATTGTGCTTTGCACTCACATGGTCCGTGAAAGGATAGAAAAGGAGCCAAAGATATTTTACCAGTTTTTTGATTGGGAAACTCCTCTTGAGAGACAGTTCTGAGACATTGTTTTCCTTGAAGCATTCACTGAGTCAGAAAGAGGATTGTGATTTTACCTAAGGATTCTAGTCTCAATCCAGAATTCTTTCAAGCCATATACATGTATTTTGGTGGGGAGGCATATCTTTAATGATAGTTAAGAGGTTTTTTTCAGACAAAAACTCTTTTGAGTTATGATTCCATTCTGCTGTTAAATTGACATTAGTGACCAGCTTATCCTGATCCCAGTGGGATTGTATTATCAGATGAATGGTTTTTTATTTACAATGCTTTGATTAGGTTAATCTTGCTCACAGTATTGTCCTTACAGATACGGGAGCATAAACTATGGGCATCTACCTTGGAATTTTTTTGGTTGCCGTTCTTCCAAGAAAAATACACTGAGTGTAGGGAAGGTCAAGAGACTGACTACTGCAGTGTTCGTTCAGGAAAGAGGGTTGAATAGATCTCATTTGAAAACAGGTTAACAACTTAGATTCCATTATTCCGGGGCGCCTGGGTGGCTCAATCGTTGGGTGTCTGCCTTCGGCTCGGGTCATGATCCTAGGGTCCTGGGATCGGGCCCCACATCGGGCTCCCTGCTCGGCGGGAAGCCTGCTTCTCCCTCTCCCACTCCCCCTGCTTGTGTTCCTGCTCTCGCTATCTCTCTCTCTGTCAAATAAATAAATAAAATCTTTAAAAAAAAAAAAAACTTAGATTCCATTATTCTGCAGAAATGAAGATGGGATCAATAAAGGAGGTAGGAGAAGCATGGTAGAGAGAGAAGGAGAAGGGAGCTAGCATTTGATTCTCAACTAGGGTAGGTGATTTAAAGATTTTAATCTTTTAAATGGTTAATCCCAAATCTTGGTATATTTTTAATATGCCAGCTCTCCAAACCCTAATATCTGTTAGGCATACATGAGAGAAAGTGGTTTTCTTATATTGATATTTTTACTGACTCCTAATTTGCAAATGGGTTTATTATAGAAAGTTCAGACGTCTTATTAGGAAATCCTCTAATGGTGATGGTGTTAGATATCTGAAGAATCTTTATATAGGTTTTTTGTGAATTCATTTTATGTCCCATACCCTAAGGAGTTTTTACGAGTTGCAAGGCCTCATTGTGCTTTCTCTGAACGTACTTGTTTTTGAAAACCTTAGTTTAGGGGTGCCTGGGTGGCTCAGTTGGTTAAGGGTCCTGGGATCGAGTCCCGCATCAGGCTTCTTGCTCATTGGGGAGCCTACTTCTCCTTCTCCCTCTGTAGCTCCCCCTGCTTGTGCTCTCTTGCTCTCTCTCTCTCTGACAAATAAATCTTTAAAAGGAAGTAAGAGAGAGAGAGAGAAAAAAATTCTTCCTTGAGTCAGAAAATAAGGTCACAGTGAAAATTGGATATTGTTCCTGCCTACTTTCCTGGTCTGAGAATAATCATAACTACTGTCTTAAAGCACAGACTCATTCCAAAAAAAAATCTTTCTGTTGTCGGTTATTTGACTCTTCCAACCTGAAGTTAAAATCAAATCTTTACTTGATTTAAAGGGGCTTATTTTTTTGAAGTTTATCAAAATCTGTGGGTACCAAGATATTTGTGTGTATTCCGCAGCTGTCTTACAATTTTTTTGACCTTCTGTGCAACATCTTTTATATCTCCAGGCAGCAGGAAAGGATAAATTCACAGAGGGAAGAGATAGAAAGACAACGGAAAATGTTAGCGAAGCGGAAACCTCCTGCCATGGGACAGGCCCCTCCAGCAACCAATGAGCAGAAACAGAGGAAAAGCAAGACCAACGGAGCTGAAAATGAAACGTATGTTCTTTATTCACGTGAACTGTGAGGTACCACACTCTCCCCCAAAATACTGATATCCTGTTAAGTGCCACTGGACAAAATGATAAATTATGGGGATTTCTAGAGCATTAGCTTTCTTTTTAGTTACATTAATGGATTTACTCACAACTTATATATAAAAACCATGTAAAATTAATTCATTTTCTTAGTCCTGATCTTATTTAGGTATTTTCGAATGAGTGGGAGAAATAATTCACTTAACTTGACGTCATGGTCTTTGCCCACTCTTGTAACAAATGTAATGTCATCATGGTAGTCAAATGACATAGTTGCTTATGTGTGGTTCTGGGTTATGGTGCATTGGTACCATCTTGTGGGAATTACCTATATATTACTATATATTACTTACTTAAAATACGTCTTTTGCCTTTATGTTTTCATATCAGTTCTCAAAAACATATTAACCCATAATCCACCTCAAGTATAATGGTATTTGTACTATATCATTAAAAGCCCATGACATCCCATTCCAGTGAGAAGGATGGCTTAACTTAATGCCAGTACTCACTCCATACATACCTGATGTGTTGGGGAGCCTTTTCCTTGACATTCATTTAATAAATCTGTGTTAAATGCTTATTATACACTTGGCCCTGTTCTGGAGACTGGGGATACAGAGCTAAAGGATACAGCCCCAGCCTTAGGAGCTCACAGTTTATTTAGGGGAAATGAACAGATGAATAAACTAATAATTACATTGAGTGTAGTGATAAAAATACACACAGTGAATAAGCTTGGGAAACATCTTCATTCTTATAAATAAATATTTTAAAACTAGATTCTAAATTTGAAATACTTCCTTTCAGAAAGTCCAAGTAGGAGCCCAGATTTGAAAGAGTTTCTGGGCACATGTTGTACACATTAATCTGATCATTGTCTTCTTTTGCTATCACTCCCATATTTATTTTGTGAAGGGACTCTCCCTCCAGTATTACTTGAAAATTATCAAATGCTAGTGCTTAAGACCATTGGCTTAGGAGTAGTAGAAGGCAGAGGCTGTTTCCTAGCCAGAGAACAATAATTAGAATTCAGTCCAGGCCAGTCGTGTGTCAGTAAGCAGTTGCCATCTGGAGTCCTGTGTCACATCCAAGCTGGAAGGCTTTCAGTCCAGTTTTTAATTAGAGTATCTGTAACTTGGCTCATTCCTTTGGCCAGAAGCCAGAAACATTCCTCTGGAGCCTTAGAGTGAGTCACATTATCATTCCTGGTATTGAACCTATTTTAGGCAGGGAGAGTCCCTAGCTATGATTTTTCATTTCTCCCTTTTTTACTGGTGTGATATGGATTAATGGATGTAAGTATGTCTGCCACTGTGAAGAGACAGGTGTAACAGCCCTAGTGGATACATTTCTTCTTGTTATTCTTTTTATTTTATTTTAGTCAGACCTCAGAGACTATTTTGTAGCCCTACCTGGTTGATAGGATAGCTGTTTCTTCTTTCTCCTGCTATTTAGAGTATATCTAAATAATGACATCTGAAACTTAGAAGTATATGTGTGTACTTCTAGAGTATGAAGAGAGTGAAGTTGGAGGAGTAAGCTGTCACTTCTTAAAGGCTCATTCTTTTTTTTTTTTTTTTAAGATTTTATTTATTTATCTGAGAGAGAGATTGGGAGAGAGCATGAGAGGGGGGAAGGTCAGAGGGAGAAGCAGACTCCCCGGTGAGCTGGGAGCCCAATGTGGGACTTGATCCCGGGACTCCAGAATCATGACCTGAGCCGAAGGCAGTTGCTTAACCAACTGAGCCATCTAGGCACCCTTAAAGGCTCATTCTTACGATGTAAGGGTTCAGTTGGGGTAGGTAGAACACAGAATAAGTGATCAGCCATCAAGTCAGCCCTTTGAGAATTGTGTTTAAATACCTTTTTACAATTTATGGATTATTTCACATTCTCATTTAATAGGCACAGCAGCTTTGTTAGATGGGGATCATTGCTTGCTGCATTTTTAAGAAACTAAGACTTAAGTTAAAGTTAATTGTCCAAGGTCCCATGGCCAGTGGCCTGAGTTGCACTTTGAACCCTAGACCTCAGACTCCAAATCCTGGACTCTTCCACTATGTCATTCTTCTCCTTGTTATTATAGTATTATGCAGAGTCTAAGAGTTATCAAATAATCAAATCCATTGGCTTACTATTTTCCCTTCAAAAAAAAAAACAAACCTAGGCATATAACTTTTGGCTACCTCTCCCAATGGATTTTCATCTGAGATTGTATGGACAAAACTCATTTCATAAATAACATAAAAATATAGCTCATTTATTTTCTCATTTTTTACAAATTAGTCTTCTGGCTTTGCAGTCCTTTCTTCATGTCATATCTGATAAATCAAGTTTTCTCTTGTCAAAGGATTGCAAGCTAATCTGTCTTAGTTACTTTAACAGAGAGACTGAATATACTGTACAGCATGCTTTGGCATTTGTCTTTTCATAGGCACACTACGATTTCAAATAATTTACTGGGATTTCAACCATTATCTTCTAGGTTAACATTAGCAGAATACCATGAACAAGAAGAAATCTTCAAACTTAGATTAGGTCATCTTAAAAAGGTAAGTGTAATGAGAAAAATATGTCTGGAGAAATTAGTTTACATGTGGTATTGGAGCAGATGTCATGGTTTGACATACCTGCAGAAATCTTGAGTAGTTGTGCTCACTATCACATCTTGTATTTAATTTTTTTTGAGATTTTATTTGTTTCAGAGAGAGTGCATGCACAAGCAGGGGGGAGGAGCCGAAAGAGAGAGAATCTCAGGGAGACTCCCTGCTGAGCATAGAGCCCGACTCAGGGCTCAATCTCAGGATCCTGAGATCATGACCTGAGCTGAAATCAAGAGGCAGAGGCTCAACCGGCTAAGCCACCCAGGCACCCCGCCCCTTTTGTATTTCTAATGATGAAATGTCTTTCAATTTTTGAGTCAACTCCAGCCACCCAGTGGGAGCACTTTTTTTTTTTTTTTTTTTTTTAAAGATTTTATTTATTCATCTGAGACACAGAGATACAGAGAGAGAGCATGAGCAGGGAGAGAGGCAGGGGGAGAAGGAGAAGCAGGCTCCCCGCTGAGCCAGGAGCCCAATGTGGGGCTCGATCCCAGGACCCTGGGATCATGACCTGAGCCGAAAGCAGATGCTTAACCATCCGAGCCACCCAGGCGCCCCGGGAGCACTTTTTCAACCAATGATATACCAATAGATAATTCTGGTATATGTCATAAAGCTTCATAAGTAGTTATCCTTATAGTAAAAATTAAATACAATATGAGTAGGTGGTTCAGATTTGTCATAAAGCTTCATAAAGCTTCACAAGTAGTTATCCTTATAGTAAAAATTGTCATATATGTATATGTCATAAAGCTTCATAAGTAGTTATCCTTATAGTAAAAATTAAATACAATATGAGTAGGTGGTTCAGATTTGATATGAAAACTCTTAGGATATTTTATTTTATTTATTTATTTATTTTAAAGATTTTATTTATTTGAGAGAGTGCATGTGCGCATGCACACGCGCGCGCGCGCGCGAGAGAGAGGGAGAGAGAGCACAAGCAGGGGGAGCGGGAGAAGGAGAAGCAGACTCCCCGCTGAGCAGGGAGCCTGACACGGGACTCAATCCCAGGACCCTGGGATCATGACCTGAGCCGAAGGCAGACACTTAACCAACTGAGGCACCCAGGCGCCCAAAAACCCTTAGGATATTTTAAATCACATAGTAGCTCTTATCTCTTGCCTAAACTGGCTAAGAAGAGAAGGTCTTGTACAAGCCATATTGTAACACAAAGGCACCCACATAAAAATTGTTGACAGTGTTCACAGAGGCATCTTGGATGTAGTTGTTCATCTCCTAAATTTAACAGCCCATACATTTTTGGTAGATGCCACTTACGGTGATGATGGTCAATAAGCATTTAATAAACTGCTGTTGGTGTGTGTTTGTTTTTCCCCACTGGGTTCTCAGATCTTGTTAAATCAGTGGAACTTAAGGCACCAAGCATGATCCATACTTACAGAGCAGAACCAGATAGAGAATCTGATTTTTGTTTAAAGAAAAATGTGTGTGCCTATATGTAAAAACAGAGAACATTTCTGGAAATTTACACAAGACACTTAAAAGCAGTTACATACAGGGAATGGGCATAATAGAGAGGAGGACTTGGGAGCAGAGGGCTTTTTTCTTACTTGTGTACTCCTTTGTATGGTTTGAATTTTTTTATTATTTGCTGTGGGCTTGTTTTTTATGATTATCTTAAAAACTTTTTCAATTTGAAAGAAACATTTTCCTTTAGTTTTTCAAAAGAGAAATGTCTGCTGTTTTTGAAATGAGATTCTGAAAAGGTGGTGTCCTGTGTTCTGAGCTATTTCTTTCCTTTTCACTTTAGGAAGAAGCAGAGATCCAGGCAGAGCTGGAAAGGCTAGAAAGGGTTAGAAATCTACATATCAGGGAACTAAAAAGGATACATAATGAAGATAATTCACAGTAAGCAACTTGGGGGTATGTTGGGTTGGAGATTGCTGAACACTTTCTGACATGAATGGTCAAGAATGATGTTTCTGCATATTATAAATTGGGTAAATGATTCCACAGTGTATTTAGCTCTGTTGCAAGGTTATAATAAAGGTTTGTGAACACAACTATGATGTGCTTTAGTTTAAATATATGTAAATATATTAGATTTATATGTTAATATCTATACATGTATTATAGCACTTTTACACAAGTAGAGGTCACTAAAACAATATAGCTTTGCAGTTGTACATAGTTGGGATACACTGTATATTCAGATTCCTGCAGAACCTTGCTAAATGGAAGCATGGGTGACAGTGTGGTGTCGTGGAATGATACCGGGTTGAGATGGCACTGGTTTTGCAATGACCTTTAAGGGCCATTTGGGTGTTGAGATTTTAAACAAGACTCTCTTAAGTTCAGTGCATTAATTGTAGATGAATGCCCACCTTTGTTTATAAGTCATTTAAAGGATTGCAACTGAAAAGTAGATTAAAGTGGGAAGTAGCTTCAGTCCAGAATCTGTTCCTTCCCTTCTCTTGTTTTTCTGACTCTGAACCATCAATTTTTTGGGCATAGCTGTAGCTTGTGTATATTTGTTTGGCCAGTGTGAGCCATGGGCTTTCCTTTCTGTGAAGTGTCAGGCCCCACAGTTCCCATGACTGAGCTCTCCGTGTGTGTCCGACACAGTGCCTCGTGCCCTGTTGCTGTCAGCTCATCTTCGCAGTAGCCCAGTGAAACTCAAGTCAGCCTGACCAGGGACCCGTACCCGTGCGACTGAACAGCTCCAGAGCTGACCGCCCCACGGTCATGTCGCCTCTCTCTGCAGGCATGTCAGTGTCTCAAAATGAAAGTAATTTCAGGATTAATAGTGGGGCTATTTAAGATCTGGAATTAGGTAGAAATATTTATGAAGTTACTTTTGTCAGCATCTCTCCTTTCTTTGTCTTATTGTTAGAAAACAACACAAGGTGGAATCCTCTGTGGGGAAAACAGTTATATCATGAAACTGTCTTAAAGAGAGAACATGAATGCACATAGAACATGTGACTTCCTTAATAAATCCATTTTTAAGGCCCTGGGAAATATCTTGGAACTTTATTATATTAGTTTGGGAATGGTGGGAATACTTTGGAGGAAATGGGTAGCACAGTTTGAAAATCCCTGATCTGGTAGAGTCTGTACCCCCCTCACCTTAGAGCAGGTGGATAGTGTTGGGAGTTGCACAGCTACCTTTCAGAAGGGGAGGAAGGTCAACAAAGGTTACAGGTCCACTTGTGGCTACGCTGAGGCTGGCACCTCTGGCTTACGGTTCTCTACGGCCAGTGCTGTTCACTGTCATTAGGCGGTCTCCTTGAACCGTAGAGCTTACTGCATGTTCACAGCTGGCCGTGTCGGTGTTGTGACCAAACTAGCAGCAGCAGCTATAATCGTGTGTATAGCATGTGAGGTGTTCTGGGAATTTTGCCAGCATGGAAGATTGTGTAGTCCTTAAACTCAGGATGTTCTGTATTTTCTGTTTCCACAGATTTAAAGATCATCCAACGCTAAATGACAGATATTTGTTGTTACATCTTTTGGGTAGAGGAGGTTTCAGTGAAGTTTACAAGGTAAGTGTAAGAAACTGGGTACGAAGACTAAGCGTTGAATTCTTGGTTATTACCAACTTGGAGAACATTAAGAATAGTGATAATTGTGGGTTGATATCTATTTGTTGAAATTCAGAAACTCTAAGAACCTGTATCTTTAGAAGAACTGCTTCCAGTAAACCTAAGTGACTAAGGCAGGATACAGTAGTTTGCCGTATTTTCAAGTTTGAAAAATAAAAAAACAGGAAGGAAAAACACTTCTTTCTGGGTAGTGAAATTGCAGTGATTTTTATTCTGGTTCTATACTTTCTGCCTCACTTACATTTGTTAGAAATGAGTATGTGTTACTTTTATTTTTATAAAATTTTTTAGCAAAATAGATGTGTTAAAGTTAATTCTTACTTGAAAACTTGCTTTTTGTTTTAAAATGTTCTTGTCTTCTGAGTCTGAGTGTTTAGTAACTCTGGCGTTCCGAAGAAGCATCCTGGCTTCGGCCGGGCCAGTGAAGTTCAAGTTCAGAGCACTGTGCCTCCAGGTGGTCAGTTGTACTAAATGAGAAATTCAGCTGGTTTTCAGGATAACTGCAGATCCAATAACATGTTCACCGGTCACCACCTCCTTCAGTTTCTAGGTGTTTCTAGCACCAGGCTTTTACATGCAGAATCCGTTTATTAAATGGTCTTTACTACATGGCCCTGTGAAGTCCCTCTTCCTGAGGTGCAGCCTTCACTGTTGGGATTTACGTTATGCCCTATGAATTTATATATGGGAAATCTTTTGGACAAAATAATTAGTTTTCATTTCAGGTAAAACTGGTTCTATCCCCCATCTTTTTTTTTTTTTTTAATATATTTTTTTAAGATTTTATTTATTTATCAGAGAGAGAGAGAGACAGAGGCAGGCAGAGGGAGAAGCAGGCTCCTTGCTGAGCAAGGAACCCGATGTGGGACTCGATCCCAGGACCCTGGGATCATGACCTGAGCCGAAGGCAGAGGCTTAACCAACTGAGCCACCCAGGTGTCCCTTTTTTTTTTTTTTTTTAAGATTTTATTTATTTGAGAGAGAGAGCACAAGCAGGGGCAGAGGCAGAGGTAGAAGCAGACTCCCCGCTGAGCAGGGATTCTGATAGTCGGCTTGATCCCAGGACCCTGAGATCATGACCTGAACCAAGGTCTTAACTGACTGAGCAACCTAGGCGCCCCATCCCCCACCTTTTATTGTTATAAAAAATAACTATTTTCCAAAACCATTAGTGCCTGTGTGTGTGTGTATGTGTGTGTATTTTTTAATCGAAGTGTAGTTGGCACACGATGTTATATTAGTTTCAGGTGTACAACATAATGATTCAACAGTTTTCCTTTTTTTAATGTTAATTTTTTACTGTGGTGATATATACATAAAATTTGCCATTTTAGCCATTTTAAGTGTACAGTTCAGTTGCATTAAGTATATTCATAATGTGCAGCTACCATCACAATCCACTTCCAGAACTAGAATATTATTTTTATTTATTTTTAATTTTTATTGTTATATGTTAATCACCATACATTACATCATTAGTTTTTGATGTAGTGTTCCATGATTCATTGTTTGTGCATAACACCCAGTGCTCCGTGCAGAACATGCCCACTTTAATACACATCACCAGGCTAACCCATCCTCCCACCCCCCTCCCCTCTAGAACCCTCAGTTTGTTTTTCAGAGTCCATCATCTCTCATGGTTCGTCTCCCCCTCCGATTTCACCCCCCTTCATTCTTTTTAATGTACTGTTGGGCTTGATTTTCTAGTTTATTGTATTTTGTTACCTATGTTTGTAAGTGGGACTGGCCCATAGTTATCTTTTGTGTATAGGCAGCATTGTCTAGCTTCTGTGTCCTAGCTTATCCAGAATAAGTTGTGCCTACGTATATATTTTTCCCCCATGCCCTGGAATGCATTGTATAGGAATTGTTGGCTCCTTGAAAGTTAGAGCAGACTCAGAATCCTATGGGGGGATATCATTATACAGGAAAACTTTGTGACCACCTTTTTAAAGTTCCTTCTACAACTATTGATTTATTCACATTTTCTCTCTTCTTCTTCTCCCTCTTTTGATAATTTAATTTTTCTGGAAAATCTTCTATTTCACCTTGATTTAAAAATATCCATACCTTAGTCATTTCTCTTTTTTTTTAATGAAATGTTTATTTTTGTATCTCGACTGATAGGTCAGAGAGGTTAGTCAGTGGGGTTTTTTTTTCCCCTCTAAGAATCAACTTTTTATCTTATTGATCAAGTCTACTGTTTAATTTGGGTTTTTCTTTTCATTAACTTTTGCTTTTAGTCTTTCCTTCCTTTTACTTTCTTGGTTTTTATTTTCATTCTTGAATCATACACTTGGTTTATTTTTTATTTTTGATAAACTTTTTCAGTTGTGGTAAAAAAAAAAAAACAAAATTTACCATCATTAACCATTTTTAAATGTACAGTTCAGTAGCATTAGGTATGTTTATGTTGTTGTGAAACAGATCTCCAGAACTTTCTCATCTTAGAAAACTGAAACTTTACCCATTAATCAACAGCTCTCCCGTTGCCCTCCCACAGCCCCTGCGAACCACTGTTCTGCTTTCCGTTTCTGTGAATTAGACTGCTGTCAGATACCTGTATAAGTGCAATCACAATAGTCTCCTAGTGATGGCTCAGTCCACTTAGCATAATGTTCTCAGAGTTCATCCGTGTTGAAGCTTGTGATAGGATTTCCTTCTTTTAAGGCTGAATAACATTCCATTGTATGCACATGCTTCATTTGCTTTATCCATTTATCTGGCAGTGGACATTGGGGCTGCTTCCTCTTCTTGTCTGTTGTGAATAGCGCTGCTTTGAACATGTGTGTGCAGAGATCTCTTGGAGACCTTGCTTTTAATTCTTTTGGCTATAAACCCACAAGTGAGACAACTCCTTCTTTAAAACATCAAAATTTGTTCTTGGTGCTTCCCAGTTGCTAGTTAGTGATTTCTTCATCCTGTTTTTTTTTTCCTAGTGTGTTCCTTAAACCTTTTAACATTCCTGAAATGTAGGTACTTCCTCCAGTGTTGTGTGCATTCCATGTAGTTCTTCTTTTGCTTTTCTCCACTCCCCAGAGGCCCTTCTTAAAATCAGTGGTGGATCATAGTGTCTTGGATTCAGAAATACAGTATGGTAGGTGGAGAAAAAGACACTTGTATATCATTAGTACTCTTATAAATTAGGTGCTATTTGATCTGGCTTTTAATGGCTTGGAATGGTTCTCTGCTGTAAAGCCAAGATGGTATACAAGCTTGCAGGTAGACTTCAGAGTCTGTAAGAATTTCCATTTCTGTGAAATAAGATATTCTGTTTGAATTGTGTGGTTTCTATATTTTAAAAACTACTGGTTTAAATTTAGTATAAATTGGAAGTTTCTTTTATAAGCAGCCCTCTCTTGCATTTAGTGCTTTCCTGAGGTAGCTTACAGTTTAAAAAATCCATTGAACAGTAATCATCACTATTCATGGACTCTTCCTGTGCCTGTTACCTTCATCTGTTCATACAGTTGTGGAAACTGGCAGATGGCTGGTAATAGTGTTGGAACTCAGGTATTAAGTTTCTCATCTGAACTTTAAAGACTAAGAAAAACTATTCATTCCAAAAGAATTCCTCAGTAAATTCTTTTGTATAAGAGAAATTTCCTATTATATTAAAATACTACTCACTTTATCAAATTGTGATTTACACCCAGCATCCTCAAAAACCCACCTGTTTCCCTTCTTCCCTCTATGACACAGCACTACCTAAGCTGATGGAGGACTTGGCCAGTAGTGGTGGTCTTTGGGGAAAGTCTGTCCCTTTCTTTGGACAGTGTTAGAGGAGTGACCTGGTGTGACTAACTTTAGACATTGCTGGGATCAAAAACTGCTTTTTACCATCATATATGGATAGGACTGTTTTTTGTTTCTGTTTGTGTTTTAATAAACACAGTATAACAAATTACGAGGTTATTTTCTAACAAACATAGTGAAAAGGAATATCTGGAGGGGTTATTTCTCACGGAGCAGGTAGTCTGTGTCCCCAGCATTTCAAAAGCGGCAGGACTTGCTAGGGAAGCATATGCCAAGTCCCAGTGTCAGCAGAGGGGTGAGATACAGCCCAGGGGAGCAGGTCCCCAGAGAGGGCGGGTGGTGTCCACCGAGAAACTGCTTGGAAGGGACTGGTAAGGCACAGGCCGACTTGCTGCTTGTGGTGTGTGCTGGGTTGTTCTCTAAGCCCCTTGGTGCCAGTGCATCTGGAGACTTCTAAATTATCTGGTCACAAGTTTTAAGAAGATGGTTGTAACTCTGAAACAAGTACGTGATGTGTTGTCCTCCATGGCTGTTTGTATTTAATAATGCATTTTGGGTTTTGACTACATCCATGTGTTAAATAGAAGCTTCAAATCCGTTACTTGCCTGTAATTCTTGTTAGCTTTTATCAAGAATATAACTTATTCCTTTTCTTTGTAGGCATTTGATCTAACAGAACAAAGATATGTAGCTGTGAAAATTCACCAGTTAAATAAAAACTGGAGAGATGAGAAAAAGGAGAATTACCACAAGTAAGTGACGCCAGAGTGTGTGATTTGTCAGAATTCAGTAGTGGTGGCTGTAACGTGAGCCTGTGTTACCAGCAGTACGTGTCTTGCTGTGGGGATGTCCTTTACTCCTCCTCACTGTCCTAGCAGAGTGAGTAACTGTTCCATCTTACTGATGAGCAAACTGAAACTGAACAGAATTCAAGTCATAGTTAAAAAATGGCTGAGCTGGTATTTAAATCTAGACTTCCCTCAATCCAAAACCCATGCTCTTTAACCTCCCTTTCCATTGTGTGTCTAACATTAGCTACAATAAACGGCAAAGACTCAGAAACCATCTTGCTTGTCTGTAGAGAGCAGATGATAGTGCCCTGGGGATCCCGGGGAGCTTGGGGAGGGACTTTTTTCTGCTGTTTCAGTCATTTCATCCTGAAGGAGACGGTGGGGGTACGTGGGATGCGTCAGTGGTGCTTGTTTGACTTCTTCAGCTCCTCAGTGCTTCGCTCACCTCGCCCTCACGGTTTCCCCTCTGAGAATTCTCCGTGTTCGGTGTCCTGCTTACTGTGCTTGCCCGTCTTCTGCAAGCCGCTAGTGGCGGTCCTCCGCCGTATTTAGGGAGGGGGGTGGGAGAGTGACGACTTTAGAAGGAATGATTATTACATGTACGGGTGTGAATTTCTTAGATCCACTAATATCAGGTTTTCCTTGTTTCCCCCACCCTGAGCTTCAGAACGTGGGAATTCGTGGCTCATTTGGTTTGGAAGCCACGCATACTTAATTTGCTTTTAGGATCCCTCTGTGGGCTTAGTATTGTTTCCTTGTTATAGGTACAAGCCCTGAGTTAGAAATGCCCTAACCCTGAAGGGAGAAGACAGCCCCCCACCCTTTTTTTTTTTTTTTTTTTTTTAAGATTTTGTTTATTTGACAGAGAGTGAGTGAGAGAGCACAAGCAGGGGGAGCGGCAGGCAGAGGGAGAGGGAGAAGCAGCTCCCCACTGAGCAGGGAGCCCGAACGCGGGACTCGGTCCCAGGACCCTGGGATCATGACCTGAGCCAAAGGCAGACCTTCCCAAGACAGCCCTTTTTGATATAAACAACCCACCTCCTTTCTATAAAAGCAGTTTTGTTTTTTTTTCTTATAAATAATAGTACTTTGGAGGGGAAAAAAGCAGTGGACTTTGAAGTAACCATTTTTTAATTGGCTGCTAAATCTCATTTCTACATCATCAACTGGTTCTTGGGGCATGGACCAGGGCATCTCTTACTGTACCCCTGTTACTTACGGGGGGTCCAGGAACTCTTCCTTTCCGTGCAGATTGGCAGTGGCACTCAGCCCTGGAGAAGTGGGGGTTCCTCTGCATTAAGGGAAGTAGGGCTTAGCAGAGGTAGGCAAAGGGATGATGTGTGGTTTATGCATGGCACCCTGCGTGTGTATCCTATGTGACAGGCAGCTGCAGTCCAGATGCTTCTGAGGAGCAGTTACATTATTAGAAGTGCATTCCAGTGACTTGGCGTGCGGGGACGAATGGCATGCCACAGTGAACGCCAGGAGCACTGCAGAGAAGGAAACCACATGTTGTTCTGACCAGTTATAAATGAGAAATGTCCCCATTACATTGAGACTCTCAGTACATAAGGGTGTTAGAACTATACATGCTTCTCTTTAAAAATGCTCTTCAGCTCTCCTTGGAGGCTGTTCTCCATCTTATGTGTGCATTGACCACTCTAAACCACTTGACTTCACAAGGGGCCAGCCTTGGTCAACCTTGAGAAGATGGTTCCTGTGTTGGGACTGACGCATACTTTGCCTGGTCTCAGTGTCCAGCTTTTAGGCTGGCCCGAAAGAGAACTCTGGAAGGAACACTGTGGTAACTGTAGGAGGGGTGCTGCTTGCCTTAGCCTTTTGCAACAGTGAGGGATTGAAGCCGGGACTGTATGCCTCCGCGACACATTTGGCAAGCTGTTTCAAGTGCTAGCGGGTAGAGATTGGGGATCTGTCTCACATTTCTCTACCAGGCGGAGTCATAGCGCAAGTGAAGGGGGTTGTCTCATTTTTCTAAGCTCTCGACTGGTCCAGCTGCAGTCTCACAGTGGTGCCTTCCTACCTCTGTTTCCTCACCGGAGGTGGGAATCATGGCAACCAAGTACCTTCTATGGAGCTGTCTCTGCAGGGGCCATTTCCTGGCCAAAAAACACATGGGGGAGGGAGTGTGCAGAGTTCTTGTGACTTCCATTCACGCCTGGGGAGAAATTCATAAGCACTCCACCTTGCTTTGAAAGATTTTACTTGATATGAAATTATACTGATGAATACAGGCTATATAGATAATAGTGAATTAACAAAATGTCATTAATGCCTTTGAACTTAAAGAAGGCTTATATCAAGCTCATAACAGATTTTAGAAGGTGCTTTAAAAATTCAGTATTAAACTAAAAAGTGGTTCACTTCAGTGTTGTGGTAACATTATAAAATATGAAAATGCTGCTATTCTTCTGCATAGTAGTGTCTTTGCTTTTCCTGTCATGGGAGTGACTTCCCAGTCCCATCTGGAATCAAGACATTTATTTGGGTAAAAAGGAAGGAAGAACTCAAAATTAAAGGTGGTTGTTTTGTTTAATTTTGAGTTCTCTTCTGCACCTCCTTTCCTCTCCTTCCCCCACAAACAAAAAGCAAATTGTTTTACTTTTGCATTATTAAAGCATTAGTATCACAGGATTTCTTTAACTCCCCCAAACAACATATTAAAAACTCCACAGTAGGAAGCATTTCATATAAAGCTGTCCACAGAAATAATTGTATCTGAATTAGTTAGTATACTCTTGTGTATGATACTCTTCTAATTTTTTAGGACAGAATCATTTTGGAAGCCTAAATATACATCCATTTACAGGAGGGTAAAAAACTAACACGTTAGTGGATACATTTCTTCCAGTTTCTAATTACAGTTTCTGTATTTGTAGTGCATTAATCCCTCGGATGCTAAATTACAAGTTGAACATAGGAGGGATGTGGCAGAGCTCCTGGCTTGCCTGATGAAGCACGAGAAGCGGGCTTAGGGCCTGACATGATGTTGAGGGAGGGCTTTCAGTGTTCACAGCAAATGCCCTTGGTTGACAAGGACTTTGAATGACCCTCCCTTTGGTTTTTAATGTTTGCCTCCTTTAGTTCCCTCTATTTTCTGTACCTTGATAGAGAAATTGGTCTCTGTTCTGAAACGTACGACAAAATCAAAAAGTTTAAACAGAATGGCAGAGAACTATACATTTGTAGCGTGCTAGCGTAAGAAATGACTTGAATGGTTATCTAGTTAGTCCCTAGCTTTCTAAACTTGGTTTTTGTGAACAGCGTCACCTTAATTTTACTGAATGAAATATTACACGGAATCTTGATATTTGAAAAAGACAGGTGTGACGCTGCTTAGGTGGGATGTGGGGTTGGGCCACAGTTATATTTGCTCAGCATCTGCACAGGGGGCCCCAGAGGCCTGGATCTCCAGGAAGCGTCCTTTGAAACCTCCAGTCCTGTGCAGCCATGGGGAAGCCCCGAAAAGCGATGTCACAGAGCTGGGACTCGGGGCCAGGTTTCCAGGTCCCAGTGTAGTGGGTGTCCTAACACTGCTCTGCCTAAGTGCTGGCAAGTCTTTTCTTTTCAGAAAGACATAAAGATGATGAAATGAAGTATTAGAAGAAGCAAAAAAAACTGTAGAAAGTGGCAGCTTGAAAAAATAAGCTTAGTCAAACACAGTTTCTATCCGGGAAAAACGTGTTTAATTAATTTTAGATTCCTATTCCTCTCTCCTCCTTGTCCTGCTTGTTTCCTCAGCTTTTCTTTAGTTGAGTACTTTCTGTGTATCTTTGACATACTGGAATACACCAGTTTCAGAAAGCATCATCTTAGTTTTATTTTACCATACTCTGGAAAGTTTCTCTTTTCTGACTCTTTGCCTTATAAGAATATGCCCCAAACTAAATGGTGGTAGCTTACTTAAAATAGAAAAATTTTCTGTTGCTCTCTTCGTAAATAAGAACTAAATACTTCAAAAATTATTGGTAATTATATTGAATAAATTTGTTCTGTAATTCTTTTAAAATTCAATGAATATGTGAAATTACATAATTTGTTTTGTTCCTAATCTTATTAAATGACTTTAAATTGGAAAAGCCCTAAAAAAAAAGATGTTAATATGTATATGTAAACTCTCATTCCAAGAAAACTAGGGTTCAGTAATTTTCTTTTTTTTAAAGATTTGTTTATTTGAGAGAGAGAGAGTGCACGCACATGCACACACATGCATGCACGCACATGCCGAGAGGGAGGGGCAGAGGGAGAGAGAATCCCAAGCCGACTCCTCGCTGTGCGTGGCTTGATCTCACTACCCTGAGATCATGATCTGAGCTGAAATCAAGAGTTGGACCCTTAACGGACTGAGCCACCTAGGCCCCAGGTTCCATAATTTTTTTTATCGGTTTCATATTTTCTTAGAAGAAAGTAAAGCTGATAGCCCTTTAAATTCTTTTTGTAAGGAGAATTCTAGAACAAACAAATACAAAGCACTGCTAATTGCCTTATATAATCTGTAATCCTTTTACCCAAGCAGTTTATTGCCAAAATTGATCTCCTTGATGTAGCCCCAGGATATAAACATTTATAGATATGAAGTATCAGCTTTTGAAGGGAGAGAAAAAACTGTCTTTATAATTTTTAAAGCTTTGCTATTTGGGTGTAAATATCAAAGAGGAGAGATTGTGATAGAATGAACTTGAAAGGGATAAAAGGTTGGCATCTAGTCATTCAACAAATATTTGAGCACCTGCTATTTTCTCAACAGCTTGGTAGACACCAGTAGTAAAAATAGGATGAGGAAAGATAGGGGGGCCAGCCGACCTGAATGGAATGCATAGGCAGAAATAAGGAGCAATGAGAGAATATGTAGGCGTATCCTTGAAGAGGTCTGAAAGACCGTCCAAAATACGAAATGTTAATTTTCCACTTTGTTTACAGGCATGCATGTAGGGAATACCGGATTCACAAAGAACTGGATCATCCCAGGATAGTTAAGCTGTATGATTACTTTTCACTGGACACTGACTCGTAAGTGCTGTGCTGTTTTAGCTTAGCAGTTGATACTGGTCTCTTGCAGTGTGTTGACTACTCATGGATTAGAGTTTCAATCTGGGTCGAGGAAATAACCTCTGAGGGAACCAAGTGCATTTATTTCTGGGCAGATGATCCTGTGTGAATTCACATTTGGGCCAGCAATACATCTCTTAGCCACAGGATGTGTGTAATGGTGTGCTGGTAAATGTTTAACAACCAGCTCAGTGGGGAGGGGATAGGGCTAATTCATAGTATTCAACAGTTTCTGTGATAATGAATTTCTCAACACGTCTGGTTTCATGCTACTAACTTAAAAAAAAAAATATCCAGCTTTATTGAGGTATAATTTATATACCATATAGTTCACCCATTTAAAGTATACAATTCAAGGCTTGTAGTATATTCACAGATATGTGCAGTCATCGCCATAGTCATTTTTAGAACGTTTTCACTACCTCAGAAAGAAACCCCATATTTTTTGCTGTCACTCCCCTATTCTCCCCCTGCCCTGACCCCAGCCCTAAGCAGCCACTAATTTTTTTTTTTTTTTTTTGCCTCTATAGATTTCCTATTCTGGACTTTCATATGAATGACTCATAGTATATGGACTTTTATGACTGGCTTCTTTCATTTAACAAGATGTGTTTTCAAGGTTCATCCTTACTGTAGCATGTTACCAGTACTTCATTCCTTTTTAGGACCAAATATATTCCATTGTATGACTATACCACCTTTTGTTTGTCCATTCATCCTACCAGTGGCTTAGTGATTTAACTGTTGGCTCTTGGTAACTGTCACAAGGTGGTGCCAGCTACCTGTGACACTCACCAGTGAGTGTGGACTATACAAGAGTCTCTGCCCCAGCTGGAGATTCTGATGAACAGTGATGGATCTTTCAAGGAAGGACCAGCAATGTGATTTTATCATAGCACAAATGAAGGCGTAACCCAGTGCTGCCCATGAAATCGAGCCTCACAGGCATGTAGGAGGTTAGAGGTGGGAGGGATCTCAGTTCAGCCTTCCCACCGTAGAGATGGAAATTTGTGGACCAGGGAAGTTGAAGGACTTGCTTGAGATCTTTAGTACTCTTAGGCATTGTTGTATTTCATTACCTGGTATAAGTGAGCTCTGTCACCTTTGGGTTTATCCAGGGGTTTAGAAATATTTCAGCATTTGGAAACGTTTTCTCTGTAGGAGTCTGAGCTGAGGAGAACATACTGTAGGGTCTGGCCAGCAGGTGTTTCTCTTCGCCTTGCAGGGTGATTCTAGGCGTTTTGGCCTATTCCAGACAGCAGCTGTCTCAGAGATTGCTCTGCCGAGAACTTTCCCACATTTAGAAATGTTTCCAAAAGGGGGAGACCTTAACTCCCTTTGGAAATGTGAACAATCCCTTCTTCCACCTGCTCAGGGATGTACCCTTTCCAGAAGGGTGGTCCTCAAACCTGGCATAGTCAGTGTGTGGTTAGCATGGATGGGGTTCAGATGAATATCTAGGTACAGAACAGGTCTTCACAGGGTGGTCTTACCTTTTTGCTTTGAGTAAATTCCTTGAATACTAAGTAGACTGCCCCCCCCCGCCACCACCACCCCTCAAAATGTAAGTACAAAAAAAATCTCAAAAATAAATATGACTTGGATTATTTGCAGTTTTGAATTGTGTATACACTTTTAACTAATCTGAGGAATTGACTTGGTTGTGTGCTATTCTTGAGTTTATTTTGTTCCTCCTGTTGTGTGTATGGTGAATTTTCACCATCATTTTAGAAAATCTTCTGAGAGTTGTTTGGGTGTTAAAGTGAGATTTTATTTTAAGCTTGCACTTGGGCCAAAGAATACATCAACTAAGCACGAGAGTCTGTCTCAGATCAGAGAATCTATAAGTTTTTGATATTTATCCTCAAATAGGGTGCTAGCATGCCCTTGTATGTTTCATAAGAAACATAAGCTGTTCAGTTCAGGGATCCCACAGAACTATGTATGTGCACCTTTCATTGCGGTGCTTTTTGAAGGCCTCAAATTGCCCAGGGGCCATAGTGCTAGTCCCGAGCCTGTTTGCTCTCAGGTCTGCTCCTCACCCTTCCCCTGCTCTGCATCTTAGGTGAGTTGACCCTTGTCATCTGTTTGACCAGGCTCCTGTGTCAGTTGTTGTTCAGCTGGGGTCAGCCACTGCGGAGACAGAGATAGTGGGAGGTAGACACACACACACACACCCGCCCCCACTGTGATTCCAGTCTCTCTCGGTGACCCTCCATTCTGGTTGCACCATCTCCGTCATCTGGCCCTCTGGCCCTAGGGTGCTAATGGCTTCCTGTCTAGATGATCTCTGGGGTGCCTCACTGGCCAGTTTACCCTCTCAGCTCTTCCATCATCCATGTGATCAGTGCCCTGAATTAAAACCTCTCTGTTTTAAATACTCAGGTGGTTTTTATTTCCTGACTAGACCCTGAGTGATAACACCCACATTGTCACAGCTTAGGATAGTTTAAAAGGTCTTCATCTCTCAGGAATACTCAAACAATTCACGAAGCCTTACTTTGGTTTATAACTGCCTTGGAAGCTAGATGCATGACCCTTAATGCTACAAATGGTATGTAGTTTTAAATTTGGGTCTGTATATGTATTGATAAAAGTGGAGGAAAAAACTCATACTATGTAATAACACATTTGTTAGAACCACAGATACTGTGCTTTTATTTATTTTTTTAAAGATTTTATTCATTTATTTGACAGGGAGAGAGAGAGTACACAAGCAGGGGGAGCAGCAAGCAGAGGGAAGGGGGGAAGCAGGCTCCCCACTGAGCAGAGAGCCCAACTCGGGGCTCGATCCCAGGACCCTGGGGTCATGACCTGAGCCGAAGGCAGATGCTTAACCGACTGAGCCACCCAGGCGTCCCGATACTGTGCTTTTAGAAGTTCTTTTACACCTTATATTTAGCAAGGAGAGATTATAGTACAGTATTGTGCCAAATTGCCATGAGATATGACATGAAACCAATTCTTGGGACCTGAGCAAACCCTAGATTCTTTCTTACTGTCAGCACTCGGGGTAATATGAAATGTTTGCATTGAGAATTGTGTACTTGACCACAATATGCTTGTTTAGAACTGGAGCACGGCATGTGTGGGAGACCCTTCTGAAAAGATCCCTAGCTTAGGTACATTACAGTTCTTGTCTGTATTCGTATAGTCTGGAATGTCATGGGTACATTGTAGCACAGCAGATTCTGGTGTGGAGGGTGTGAAGGCTCTTCACCAGGGGAGAATGCAGTTTCCTTCCCGTCAACCACTCAGGTAGCTACTACTGAATAAAGAATAGAACACTACTTTAAGGAATGAAGAAGAACAGAGCAAGAAGCTAATTACCTGAAGTTTTCACTGGGGCTGGTTTAAGAAGTCTTAATCTGCTTGCTCTTTCCCACGGTCAAATGTCGTTTTATTTGTCTTTAGGTTTTGTACAGTATTAGAATACTGTGAGGGGAATGATCTGGACTTCTACCTGAAACAGCACAAATTAATGTCGGAGAAAGAGGCCCGATCCATTATCATGCAGATTGTGAATGCTTTAAAGTACTTAAATGAAATAAAACCTCCCATCATACACTATGACCTCAAACCAGGTATGTCTGACTTCTAGGTGACGGTATTGATGGCTTTTCTCTGATCTCTGGAGGGACTTGTAATTTTACAAAGTTAGAGGATGTGAGGGAGCCTGGAAGCCTGGTAGTGTCTGGCTCTGCCCGGGCAGGTGTGGGAACAGAGTCCTGGCCCCACAGTGCTGGGCTTGAGAAGGGGAGTCGGATTAAATACTCAGGAGAAACAATGCCCTTGTCTTTAGAGCCAGGGCAGTTCATGATGTCAGCCGATTTAGAAAGAACTGCTCTGGCAGGCTCAGCTTTGTTTTTTTCCCATTACTCACACTGCGTAGCCGTTCCTCTCCTCCAGGTCTCTTTGATAAGTGCCCCCAGATGAACAAGTTATTTTGTAGGTACACCTCCCGTTTGATTGAATCCCAATAGTTTTTCATCTTTTTGTATGGTTACTATGTAAACTTCAGTAGACCTTAGCGAACAGTAGAGGGCGGTTAAACTTCTTTTTTGTTGTCGTCATCGTGGGCTGGTTTTCCAGAAGTCTGTGTATGTTCTCTGTAGATAGCTGGCACCAGCTTGGCTGGGGTGTTCGGAAGATGGTTCCCACTTACCGCCTGGTGGGCGCAGTTGTTAACTCTGCTTTCCTCTCCTGGTAGCTGCATATTAAATCTCACTATTTATACTATTCTTTAATGTTCCAATGCAGTTCAAATGACTAAAAAATTCATTACAACAAAGTGATTTTTAAAACGATGGCCATTGTGTGATTGGGTTTTCCATCGCTGAATCCAGGACATTTTCCTGGTGTAGGAGCTGTAGGTGGCACTGTGGTACTAGCTTTGATTCCCTTGTATATTTTTGTGTTTTTTGTTTTTGGGGTTTTTTGGTTTTTGTTGGTTTTTTTTTGTCCTGAAACGACTGTTCTAAACAGGGTGGTTTGGAGAGCGTTACTGAAAGTTCAGATGAAACTTTCCCACCATTTTTAACCAACTGTCCAAGTGATATTTTACTTTGGCGAGTTACTATTTTTTTCCCACTGCTCATAGTGATGGTTTTGGCACATCTAGCAGGTGATTCTTGGAAAATGGAAGTTTGCAGCCAGACACTGAGGACTCTCCTCCAGCATCCAGAGTCCAGATCATTTTATTCCAGGAATTTAGATGTTTGCTATTATGTGCAAGAGTTTGAGTTCAGTTGTCCCCTTCTTGTCTGTTATTACCTTGAACTTTTCTCTTAATTAGTAAGTCTCTTTTTATTCATGAAGGTTTTCATCTTTTTAGGTAATATTCTTTTAGTAAATGGTACAGCATGTGGAGAGATAAAAATCACAGATTTTGGTCTTTCCAAGATCATGGATGATGATAGCTACAATTCAGTGGATGGCATGGAGCTAACATCACAAGGTGCTGGTACTTATTGGTAGGTATTTGGGAGATCTGCCAGGTTGGCTGGTGGAGATAAGGCTGTGCTATACGGAAATATTGGTAATTGATAATTAATATCTACATCCTGTCTTAGGCAAAAATGCTGTAAACCAAAGTAGACTCTCCTCCCCAAATATTACTGTCTTTCTGGCAGTTCGACTCTGTATTTAATTAATTTTTCTTTCCTTTTTTGGAAACCACTGAGAGAGGTTATATATGGCCAGGCGTTGGAGTTGTGTGTTTCTTCCTAGGGCTTGCCTTATGGAGTAGGAAGAGAATGAGATTGCTCATGTGTATTTAAAGAATGGCCCTAAATTATTTTCAATACAAATGCAGCTCTCTCTCTCTCTCTCTCTTTTTTCCCAAAAGAGGGGGAGAGAGGGAGAGAAAGAGAGAGAATCTTAAGCGGCTCCATACCCTGCGCGGAGCCTGATGCGCGGGCTCAGTCCCACGACCCTGAGATCACGACCTGAGCTGAAATCAAGAGTTGGACGCTTAACCGACTGAGCCATCCAGGTGCCCCATTGCAGGTCTCTTCCTATGCCTCAGTGGGATGAGGGATTAATCTCTAGAGTTGCCTGAGGATGGTGGACTGTCGAGAACTAAGGAGTTGTGAAAGATCAATATGTAAAGTAACCACAGCATCCCTTGAAATCTAAACAGGAAAAAAGTACAGTTTGCCAGGAAAATTATCCATCTCCTCAGCCATGCTCTAAACGGTTTTGGGCCACCTATCTTCCATCTGTTATCACTCATCTCCCTGCAACCACCCTACCCCAGCTAGCTCTATGACCTCTCCTACTTCTGCCTAGTATTCCTTTCGACAGCGAGAACCGTAAAAGATACTTGCAGCCCAAGCATTTAACTTCATGATTGTAAAGGCGTGTTAACAGAGCTTCCGGTGTGTTAACAGAGCTTCCTTTTCACTTCTGAGGTGGTAACACAAAGCTACATATTGGACATGTGATTCCAACATGGAGAAAGCCTCCAGCAGCACTCAGGGAGGGGTTATACATGCTGTTAAACCCCAGGGTCTGTTGGTCAGTCTCTTATCTTTGAGACTGGAGGGCCCTGGGCTTTAGCAGAATAGTGACTGCCTGGGAATGAGGGTGTGGGTTGGAAGCAGACAGAGAAGGGGGAGTTCGTTCACAACCCACAAGATGAGCTCTTTGCTCATCGGTCTGATCATATGTAAGTTATGTATGTTAGAGAAACCGTCACATCCTAAGAAAAACACCATGTGCACAAAATTTCTACTTTTCATTGCCCCTTATTT
This sequence comes from Halichoerus grypus, assembly GCF_964656455.1. Classification (NCBI taxonomy): domain Eukaryota; kingdom Metazoa; phylum Chordata; class Mammalia; order Carnivora; family Phocidae; genus Halichoerus; species Halichoerus grypus. The sequence continues at coordinate 193,888,137 of NC_135713.1, forward strand.
TTTGTGGCGATGGTACCTATAGTGAAAATCAGTCCCTAAATTAAAACTTTGAGATTCTAGGTTTAAAATAGAAGCTACACTTACAGTGTTTATTTACTATGGTGGTTATTGTGGGTTAGTGTTCCTGTCTCTAAATGATACAAAAATCTCTGTTGTTGGAAATTCTGGAAACAGGTCTATACCTCTGCTATATAAATTCACTAGAACTTAGATTTTAGCTTTTTTTTTTTGTTCTTTTTAAAAAGTGAAGCTAAATAACGTTTAAATTAGTTTTCTCATTGCCACCTATTGCTATATTTGCTAAGCTATTAAAAATTTAGTATTTGAAATTTAAACAAAAATTGTGTTTGGGATTTGCTTCAAAGTAATGTTTGGTGGGGGAGGGGCACATGAACAAAGATTGGCCCCATGTTGATACTTACTGAAACTGGGTGATGGTTACTTGGGTGTTAGTTTTACTGTCTACTTCAGATTATATTTGAAGATTGGTTTCATAATAAAAGGTGTGGTAGAGAGGGAGGCTACTGAGAAAATTTAATTCCATGGGTTCCTATGAAGGTTTACAGAGTCTCCGTGTTGGTAGAAGCATTGTCATAATTACCCTCCTCATATGTCATCCTCTTGTGATGTCTGCAGAGATATAAACAGGATGGGAAGACAACAAAGTCTAGGTGACTGCAGTATTTTGGTTGTTGCAGTATTTGGTAGAATTCTTCTACATTGAATACTACTTTTCAGATTTTATTTTTAAGTAATCTCTACACCCAACATGGGAATCGAATGTATGCCCCTGAGATCAAGAGTCACGTGCTCTGTGACGCCTGGGTGGCTCAGTTGATTAAGCGGCCTACTCTTGATCTCAGCTCAGGTCTTGATCTCAGGGTTGTGAGTTCAAGCCCCACATCAGGCTCCACACTTAAAAAAAAAAAACAAAGTCGCATGCTCCACCGACTGAGCCAGTCAGGCACCCTGAATACTACTAAATAAATGACCTGTAGACTAGACCTTGAGAATCTTCCCTATGACGATTTTATCATGATGGAATATGCAGCTTGTTTTTTAAACACAATTTAGTGCAATGTCATAGAACTGTCTTTTCTCTCCTGAAGTCCTCGATAGGGAATTAGAGCGCTTATTATTTTCAGTATTATTTGGATGAAGAACTAGTTTATTTCTCCATTTACACATGGGAAAACTGAGACCTAGAAAGTGATTTTCCAGATTTGTACTATCCAGTGGCAGTGTCTTTTTTTTTTTTTTTTTTTTATCAATGTCTTTTGTACTCTGAATATTTGGGTAAATTATTACTCAGCATTTGGATAAGTTCAACAATTTCTGTCCTTCCCTAACACCTCCACAAAAGAGTTGTAAATACTAAATGATCATTTTGGAATCAAGTTTCTATTTTTATTTATCCAACATCATATTTAAATTATGTATGTTGAAGAATCAAGAACTATGAAAAGTCGGGTTCAGGGAGGTTTTAGTGGCATTTGGGAGAGCTGTTCTTTTTATTCTTTTTCCTTTATTTTTATTTCTTTGCTTTTTTTTCCCTCTTCATAAGTTCAGTGTGTGTTTTGGCTAACAGTTTTCATTGTGAAACAATAATGTAGGTCAGTGGTCTTAATCATCCCAAAATGTCTGTTAAAAATAATAAATAAGAAACAACATGAGACTAAACTTCTTTAAAAAAAGAAAAAAGCCCATCATCAAATATTTTCTTCCTCTCAACTCTGTGGCCCCCTTCAAGTTGTAAGTTTAGATTTTTATACCAGAAGCACAGCAGGGTCTAAAATAATTTTTTCACAGAATTGATTTTACCAGCATGAAATCTGTAGAAATCAATCTGTTAGCTTCAGAATGCTGCCTTCCAGCTGCGCCATGGCTAAGACCCCAGGCAATGAGTGGAAGCATATTTGTTGGGTTTCCTAAATGCAAAGAGGCCCTTACCTTCCACACTATACAATTTGGTGTGGTTGGCTGCCCAGCTAGTCTTTTTCAGAGGCCAGGGGTGGGTGGGGAGGGAAGGAATTCAGATGAGGATTGAGTTGTGCTAACTACTAGTTTGTTTGGCTTTTTCTCCCCTATTTGTTAGACTTCCAGTAAGCCCCTGATCGTCCTTCGAGTGGGAAATGTAAAATACCTTTGATAATTTGGACTGTAATATCACCATTTATTATAGGTTGTAGGTACTCCCAGTCTAGAGTTTGCAAAGAGGCTACTTTAAGAAGGCAGACAGCCGGTCCTCTCAGAGATTTATACGGGGTCCTGAATTCATTCGGACTTTGAAGATAGTTATTTTAGAGAGTCATCTTTTTTAGCCAACATGAAAGCAAACCCACACCACTTCGAATTCTATTTGGATGTTTGTTGCTGCAGCTCATAAAAGTTGGAATGCGCTTCTTTTGTGTTGTCCTTCCGTTTTGGAACTTGTTGAATGACACTTATATTAGGGCACAACCCTGGGAAAGGATGCTGGGGTGGGTGAAGCAGGGACTAGGGGGAATATTTGCCCCTCTCAGTGAATTGAGAAGTGTATTTTAAGGCTTTTAGGACATGACTGCCTCCTTAAGTTAGAGTATCTTCTTGCTGACTTTACCCAGCTAGGCCCAGTTGCTTTTTTGGCAAAATTTCAGTTAAAATTCAGATAGTTTTTATTTCCCATAAGGTCTCCTACTTTGCCTTTTTGTACATGTCCTAGATTTATACAGTCATTTTTCTAAGAATTTTTATTTTCCTTTTGTCCCAGGTATTTACCACCAGAGTGTTTTGTGGTTGGGAAAGAGCCACCAAAGATCTCAAATAAAGTTGACGTCTGGTCAGTGGGTGTGATCTTCTACCAGTGTCTTTATGGAAGGAAGGTAAGGAAGAAGGTCAGATGTGGTGGCTTGACGTCTGTCTTGGGCTGCATGTACACACTGGCATGGTGTCGATTATTCTCTTGGAATTAATCATTTGGTTATACAGAATGGAATCCTGAAAGTTGTGGTTTGAAGAAAATACAGACAATAATAAAAGCTTTATGCATAAGCAGAACTTTTCAACCCTAGAGTACTTAATGAATTCCACTGGGCTATTGAAAACATGCGTTTTTGCTGTTTTCAATTAGATCCAGGGTATGTTTTGTTTCTGATAATATATACAAGGAATTATATGAAATAGTTTATTTAAAGTATACAGTCATTCCAGGAGCCATTCTTTAAGGTCCCAAGAACTGAAACTTGAAATATCTACAGGGCTCTTTATTCCCAGCCATCCCATTAGTTAAAGCTATTATTAATAAAAGCAAGCTTTCTATTTTCTGTACTAGGGAGGTGTAGTGTTAGAAAGTATTCACTGTCTGTTACCTCTGGATCAAGGTGATAGATCATTTGGACACATAATAACCTAGGTAATAAACTATACCTAATGAATTTTCACGTTTGTGTTTTCCTTATGAGCCTACTACCTTATAAATAAACATACATACTGGGATCCGGTGTGTGTATACGCAAATTCTTGCTGTCAGTGTGTTATAAATAATTGAAGTTTGTCGGTGGTCCCGACAGTGTAGGTTGTGGGTATAAGCCATTTGGGAGTTCTGCAACTCCCTTGGACTCTTAATATTTTTATTACAGTCCCCAGACCAAGCTCTTCGTTCAGATTTCATCTTCCTCTTTAACTTCTCCTTGGTCTTTGTTTCTTTATCTTACCTCTCTAATATGGGGAAACGATTCAGAACCAGCCATAGGGGTTAATTATTATTATTTTTAAGTAATCCCTACACTCAGTATGGGGCTCGAACGCACAACCCTGAGATCTAGTTGCGTGCTCTACTGACTGAGCCAGGGAGGCGCCCCCGGAGGAGTTAATTATTACTTATTCTCTGATAATGTGGAAGTGCTGCTGATAATGTTGGTAGGGGTTATGTACAAGCACTGTAGAGATGACACTAGGCTTGAACTTGTATTTTAAGACTTTATTAGAAAATTGGGGTTCCCGGGTGGCACAGTCGGTTAAGCATCTGATTCTTGATTTTGGCTCAGGTCATGATCTCAGCGTCGTGAGATGGATCCCCCCCATCAGGCTCTTCGCTCAGCGAGGAATCTGCTGAAGATTCCCCACCCCCCACCCCCACACGCTCATAAAATCTTTGGGGGGCAAAAGAAAAGAAAACGGCACATTGGGGTACAGATGAAGCCATTAAATAGCCCCAGACCCCCCCTTTGTACTTACTCCTTCTCTTTTACTTCCTTTTCCATCTCTCTTTACCTGTGTCTTGGGTCTGCCAGTGGCATGCATATGTATTACTTAAGCCTACGGGTATCACTCAGGGGAGAAGAGGTTGCTGGTTCCTTCTGGAATGTTCTTTTTCTTGGCTGTAAGCAAAGCTGAACAGAGGTGTCGTGATATGACAGATGCTGCTTCCCGTCCCAGTTCTGCCTTAACCTTGATGTTGTCCTGTGAGCATGTTATTAAGTTCTGAGCCTTTCTACCCCTCACCTATAAAAAGAGAGAGTTAGAGGAGACCATCTCCAAAGTTCTTTCTTTTTTTTTTTTAAAGATTTTATTTATTTATTTGAGAAAGAGAGAATGAGAGACAGAGAGCACGAGAGGGAAGAGGGTCAGAGGGAGAAGCAGACCCCCCGCTGAGCAGGGAGCCCGATGTGGGACTCGATCCCGAGACTCCAGGATCATGACCTGAGCCGAAGGCAGTCGCTTAACCAACTGAGCCACCCAGGCGCCCCTCCAAAGTTCTTTCTAGCAGTTCTCACTGAGGCATGCTTTCTTTCCCTTCCCTATGGTTTTGAATTGTGTTCTCTTTAATTTTAACCAGAGGCCCACCTTTGTTTTGTTTTTGTATGATAGCCTTTTGGCCACAACCAGTCCCAGCAAGACATTCTACAAGAAAATACTATTCTTAAAGCTACTGAAGTGCAGTTCCCGCCAAAGCCAGTAGTAACACCAGAAGCAAAGGTAAGTTGTGACCCATTGGCCAGCAGGAAATGACTGTATTATTTCTCTGGGTAATAGTGGATGGATTATCAGTATAGTATAAAAGTCAGGAGTCATTCAAAACCTCCTCATTCTGAATCCTGTTCTCCCCTCTCCTCCTACAATAACTGCTTCGGGTGCCTGGTGAGAACTAGGCCCCATCTAGGTGGCAGAGAGGGAACAATGGCAAGTGTGTAGCAATGAACTACAGATGGGGTCCCTGCCTGTTAGGAGTTTCTGTTCCAGCAGGTGAGACAAACAATAACTAGCAACAGATCCATCTCAGATGGTAAAAAATAAATGCAAGTAAGAAGATGGAGGGGCCGGAACTCCTTTTATGATGGCCTGGTCAGGGACGGCCTCAGTGGTGAAGCGACCAGTGAGCAATCTTGAGTGATGTGAAGGTGGGAGCCATGTGTAGATTTGGAAGAATAGTCCAAGCAGAGAAGTGCATGCAGCTGAGATGTAAGTGCAAGCTTAGCAGATCCACAGAGCAGAGAGCGGAGGGGAGGGTGGTCAGTGGGAGAGGCAGCAGGACAGATGGGAAACACTCAAAGGTTTTACTCAGGGCAGCTGTGTGATCTGATCCCTGTTTCAAAAGCCTGCCCTGGCGGCTGTGTGGAGAGAAAATTCAAGGTGGAATTATTTGACCAGTAACTATGCTGTCCAACTCGAGGTAACCCATTTAACTCCCGTGTCATATCTCACTAAGAAACGTTCGTTTTTAAAGGCCAAGGATTATTAAGTTTATTTTTGTGAGTTTGTTTTTATCTTCCAAATACTTTAATCAGGCAGCTACCTATAGATGTGTTTGATTTTGGAAAACCAGGATTGTTGCTGTACTTTTGGTTTTTATTAATTAAACATGGAAAAAGAAAATCATTACATCTTTTTTTAGGTGTTTTGTGGGTTTTTTTTTTTTAACAGACTTTGTTAGACTATATTTTTATTTTATTTTTTTAAAGATTGGTTTTTTTTTTTAAGATTTTATTTATTTATTTGACAGACAAGAGACACAGCGAGAGAGGGAACACAAGTGAGGGAGAGGGAGAAGCAGGTTTCCCGCGGAGCAGGGAGCCCGATGTGAGGCTCGATCCCAGGACCCCAGGATCATGACCTGAGCCAAAGGCAGATGCTTATCGACTGAGCCACCCAGGCGCCCCTGGGCTATATTTTTTAGAGCAGTTTTAGACTCACAGCAACATTTAACAGAAAGTAGAGAGTTTCCATGTATTCCCCGTTCCTGCACATGCACAGTCTCCTGCACCAGAGTGGGACATTTGTTAGAATCGATGGACCTACATTGCGACATTATCATCACCCAAATGTAAAGTATGGCCTGAGGGTGATAATGACATTTTAGATTTTTAAAAATCAATTTATTTATTTAAATAATTACATTACAAGACTCTGATTAATAGGTCTGGTTAAAAAATAGGAAAAGATAGATCATCTGTTTAAGGGCCTTTGTGATAAGAATTGTAGAAACAGCCTGTGTAGCCCTTCATACCTAGCACAAAGGAAACTTCCATGGTGGTAGTACATTAGGATTCTGAATGAAACCCAACTCAACAGTATGATTCTATGTCTGCAGTACTCTTGGGGAGACACGTCCTGTTCAGGTTTTCCTTTACTACTTAGCAGTGTGCCTGATCATTGCAAGGAAGAATGAGATACATGGGAAGCATTTACCAATCTGTGACACACTGTAGTGTTAGTAAGTGTGGGTCTCCTCACCCTGCCTATGGTGGTGGCCTGTCATTGCAGTTTTCACTTCCTCAGGAAGTAGAAAGTTCATGTGAGGCCATGGTTTGTACACGCAGGACCGTGAAGATAGACGTGCCCGGGTAAACCGGCCAAGGCAGAGAGAGAGTGGTTTTTGTGTTGGTCTTTGTGCTCTGGGGGCAGAGGTATTTAGAGGTCGGGTCATGCCCCATTCCCCCTCAGGAATGGCTTGGCCGCCTCCTTCGGGGAAGTAGTCCGTGGCCAGAGAGAGGTGCGGCTGCCCACGTGTCTCCTTGCCTGGTCCTTTCTGGGTGTGCTCGGGGATTTCTGGGAAGGGCCCTGAGCCCCTTCTCTGTAGAAGACATTTGCTCCGGGGCTGGGCCTTGGCAGCCACTGCAGAGCCTCAGGGTTCCCTCTGGGGGCACCAGGATGATCTGCCTCAGGCTTCTTCAAGAACCTTTCCTTTCAGGCATTTATTCGACGATGCTTAGCCTACCGAAAGGAGGACCGCATCGATGTCCAGCAGCTGGCCTGTGACCCCTACTTGCTGCCTCACATCCGAAAGTCAGTCTCCACGAGTAGCCCTGCTGGAGCTGCTATTGCATCGACCTCGGGGGCGTCCAATAACAGTTCTTCGAATTGAGACCCACTCCTAGGCCGCGAACTGTTCAGCACACACAAAGTGGACAAATGGCATTCAGCAGCGGGTTTGGGACATAGCGAATCCGAATGGATCTCATGAAACCTGTACCAGGTGCTTTTATTTTCTTGCTTTTTTCCCATCCATAGAGCATGACAGCATCGATTCTCATTGAGGAGAAACCTTGGGCAGCTCTGGCCAGGCCTCGTAGGAAAAGGCCCCGCCCGAGGTTCCGGCGTCAACGGCCACTGCGTGTGGCTGCTCTGAGTGAGGAAAAAATTAAAAAGAAAAACTGGTTCCATGTACTGTGAACTTGAAAACATGCAGACTCAGGGGGGGTCCCTGATGCAGTGCTTCAGATGAAGAATGTGGACTTGAAAATACAGACTGGGCTAGTCCAGTGTCTATATTTAAACTTGTTCTTTTCTTTTAATAAAGTTTAGGTAACATCTCCTGAAAAGCTTGTAGCACAAAGGCTCAGCTGGGGATGGTGTTTGACTTCGGAGGAAAAAAGTTGCTATTGCCCGTTAAAGGCACTAGAGTTAGTGTTTTATCCCTAAATAATTTCAATTTTTAAAAACATGCAGCTTCCCTCCCCCCATTTTTTATTTTTGAAAGAATACATTTGGTCATAAAGTGAAACCCGTATTAGCAAGTACGTGGCAATGTTCATTCCAGTCAGATGCAGCTTTCTCCTCCGTCTGGTCTCCTGTTTGCAATCGCTTCCCTCATCTCAGCAGGGAAGGTGTCAAGTGGGAGGACTGAGGTGTGTGGGGCTTTGCCGTCGGACAAAGAACGAGGTTAGAAGCCCGCAGCTTGGAGTCTCTAGGTTTTCAACTCTTTCTTCACAATTTGAACACTTGACGGTTGTCCCTTTTAATTTATTTGAAGTGCTATTTTTTTAAATAAAGGTTCATCTGTCCATGCAGTCCTCTTGGATTCTCTGAATGTAGTAACTATCAAAAACTGTTCCAGAGGTAGGCAGAAAATAGGCCGGGGAGCCAAATGCTCTAGGGATCGGAAGGTCCTCCCCGTGGTCTCTGTGTGCTTGCTAAATGGTGTATCTTTCTTGTTAACCGCGATATTAAAACTTGATCAGCTCATAAGCTTTCCTCTGTTAGATCTTTTGGCAGGAAACAACCTCCAGCCCTCTACATTTTGTGGGTGTGTGCTGGTGTGTGTGTGTGTGTGTGTGCATGTGCACACACGCTTTGTCTAACTCACTTCAATAGATTGATCGAGTGGAGTTAAAAAAAATCCCAGGGAGATAGGCATTTCGAATATGAACATTCTTTCGGAACTCTTTTTTTTCCCCCTTACATTTGGTTGTTTCTGAGATGTGTGATCAACTGAAGACGGAGCTGAAATGGGAGATGCGTGGCCCCACCATGCCCTTGAAGCAGCAGAGCACTCGACAGTAGAGAGGGGAGGAGGCCAGAGCCTGAGCATGTGGTAGCCAGCTTGGAATGTTACTGACATATGTGGCAAGAGGGCTGAGCCAGAAATATTTAAAGATGCAGCATCCAGGCATGTGAGTCCCCTGGGCAGGGGGAGGGAAGTCAGGAAGGCTAGAGAGCTCTCACAGAACTCAGAGTCTTTCTTTCACGCGTGAAACATGTCACCGGGGACACTTCTGCTGGCACCTGTGTTGGTTTTGTGCCCCCGCCCTGCCCTACTCCCCTCGGTACCAGGTGCTCTTAGGGGAAGATGTAGTTGGATCCCAGTTGGAGAGCTGATGGTGGGGAGGTACCGTCTTGCGGAACTCTGAATGGAAGGAAGTCAGCCTGGGAGCCGTCGGTGCGCCCAGCTTTCCAAGTTGTTACAGATAAATTTTTTCTTCCAGATTTCCATTTTATCGCAAGTGTTTATACACGCGTTAACACGTGACATACGTGTGTATGTATGTGTATGGTACCTTTTCTAACCATGACTTTCAGGCTAGGAAGCAGAGAGTCCCTATGGGTCTCAAAGGTTGAGCGCCCTGGAAGGATGGTGTGTGGCATGCGTGAAGAGATGGATGAGTCGAGACTGACTCGGAGTATTAAGTTCTATTCCTTGTTTTCTCTCTTCATTCAGTGATCTTGCAAGACCTTTTTTTTTTTTTCCCCCAACTTTTCTTTTTTTAAGGTTGAAAGAATGCTGCATCTTTAAGCCTTCCCTCTAACTTCCTGCCTCCTCCCCCTGGGCTTGTAAGTGGAGCTGCAGAACTTTATTTGTTGATCTACCTTCTCTGCCCTCCTGAAGAAGGGATGCCCTCTCTCCTCGCTTCCCTTGGGTCTAGGACCTGGTTGGAGCTGACTGGACTTGCTTTAGTCTGGGCAAGGCCTCCTTCCACTACATGGACTAGCCCCAGAGAATATACAGAATGCTGACTTTTTCTAGATTTTTAAATAGCCAATGAAATCACTAAGTGGGGTTCTTCCATGACATATTTTGTTAATATGGGTTTCACTTTTTCCAAGGATAATCCCTTATTGCCACAATTGATTTACTTTAAACAATGACAAAAAATGTGTATTAATTTGTAATTGAACCCAGCCAGACTGTTTTCAACTTTCCCAACTTGGGGTGGGGGGCGGGGAGGATATTAAAATAAGTTTTAAGAAGTGAATCTCCCAGCCTCTTGATTTTACTGTAGTTCTTCAGCTTCAGATAGGGCTCTGAGCATCTAGGGGGCGGGTAGGTAGGGAAATCCTGCCGCTGACTGAGTCCCAGCGGACACTGCAGGCATGTCGGCAACGTGCCGATTCATACAACACCTTTTGTACCTCCGATGTGCTGATAACTAATGCTTGGTGTGAAGACAGCAGTGAGCAGGATAGGGAAGGCCCAGCCGTCGGCTCACAGTCCAGGGGTGAAGGCTCTGGGCCCCAGGAAGGGAAGGGAAGGAATTAGGCTCTGACTTCTCCATCCGAAGATGGGCAGCTTTACATGGAGACTTGCTCTTGAGAACCCGTGTGCACCCCATTTCTGTGGCTGACCCGGGCACCCCTGAGCACTGCCTTACGAGGGTTTGCTGCCCGCCTTCCTCTAGCGCTGTGAGGACAGGTTTTCCTTCAGCTGAGAAGATGAGCAGACAAGGAGCACCTGTGTTTCTTAATTTAGAAAATAATTCTCTTTAAAAGTAGTCATCTCTTAGAATCCTAGAGCTAGAAGTAAGCATCGGGTCCAGCTCCTCGCTTCTGAGAAGGTGAAGTTTACAACTAGCTTGACCCACCTTGGTGAGTTCTGCTTTCTGAGAATCTCTGCCCCTCCCCCCTCCCACTTACTCATCATTCTACTTGCCCAAGCTAGCTCTGTCTGTAATTAAAATCAGCCCCAGGGTAAGTGGGGGAGAGACATGGTACACACACTAGTTGAGGTATGGGGAGTCTCTGCTTCCTAAAATTAGCTGTTCTGGTGTCATTTCTTAAGGCAGAATCACCTGGAGGTTAAGAGCCTGGGCTTTAGAAGTAGGTCTGGTTCAGATCCTACCTCTGCAAGTTTCAGGGATAGCTCCTTGCATGGTTGTAAGGAGTGGAAATAGTAGGTACAGTAAAGTGCCTCGCACACGAGAGGGGAGACAAAAAGTGCTTTACCGAAAGATCACAAGATCCAGTAAGTAGGACGGCTGGGCCTGGGCCTGGGCCTGGACCTCCCCCCGCCCCGTGTGCTGGTGGCGATTCAGAGCACTTCTACTTGCCAGGTGGTCAGGAGATCCTTTGGCCTGGGGGAAGTGATGCAAACCTCTCAGGAGCCTTCCCCTTTGATTTGAGATTCCCTATCAACCTTTGTCCTATGAGGTCAGCGGTCTCCTCTTACCCGGATCCACGACTGCTTCTGGCTGAATCTGGGAGGAACATCTTATAGGCCAGTGTAGCTCCCAGGCCTGGGGCATCAGCATCACCTGGAACCTGTTCCCCTCCCCCAGTCCGTCTCCCAGGTGGCTTGAGCCCTGAGCAACACAAGTCAGCTGCAGCAATAAGGGTAGGGCAGTTGGAGGGGGGTGGCCAGCCGTAGGGCCTTGTCTAAAACTTAGCGAGCTGAAAACAGAGAGGAGTCGGTTTTATTTTCTGTGTTAGAGATAAAAATCTATCTTAAGCTCTGGCCTGTCCTAGGACCAGTGTCATGCGTAGGTTCCTGTATGGGGAGCCTCAGGAGCGCCCGTACAACATATCCCTTATACTGGTGCCTTGGGACCTAACAATACATTCAGTAGTCATTCACTCCTTTGGGCAAAGCTTCTCACCCTTGGCCTTCTTTAAAATACATTATCAACCCACTGGTACCTTATTGTGAATTGACTTAGCACATTTTTTTTTTTACCTGAAGGGTCCAGGGCTGCTGGAGAGAGCTGCGACCTGGGTCGGACCTGGGTGGGCTTGAGAATACAGCCAGGCACTCTGAGTCAGGGGTGAGGGGAGCCTGGGACTGAGCTCTTCGGAAGGGGTGAGGGTGGAGAGAGCGGATGGATTGCAAGGAGAAGAGGGTTAAGGAGGGAGTGGTGAGGAACTCTGGCTGCTGTGGAGCTCTGCGGGTGGGTTGGGGGAACCTGCCAGAGGCTGGGACCTGGTAGGGGTAGGGAATACAAGAGCCCTATTGTGCTGGGGTTGCTCAGCAGGGGCCCGAGACAGGCTGGAGTCAGCAAAGGGGTGTGTGTGTGTGTGTCATTGGGCAGGAGACCCCCATGGTGTGAAGGGGTCAGAACAGCTGGCTGGTCTAGAGGGAAGTGCTTAGCTAGAGAACTGGGGTAACCCCAGCCCTCAGTAGCTTCTGGACACCTACAGTTGGGGGGCACAGGGCACAGTGTCAGAGTGAAGGGAAGGGCTCTAGCACTGGTGCTTTATAGGGAAGTTGCGGCTGTGTTGCTTCACAGCTTCGGGGTAGACAAGGTAGGAGTATCTCACTGATTCTGCAGATGAGGAGACTGAGTCCCAGAGAGATTTGGTAACTGGTAGTAGGTGGAGCAGGATTGAATGGGGAGGGACTATAAGCTTGAAAATTTTGTGGAGTCTCTGAGTGCAGTCCTTGGGCAGCCTGCTGTGGTTGAGGCTGCGCCTTGGTTCCCAGTTGGAAGCTACCTTGCAGTAGTCTAGGGCTCCGCTCTCCCAGACTCCCTCACGGCCAGCCTTAGAAGTCTAGAGACCCAGCGGGAGACCCAGCTGGCCTGGGCCGCAGCCCTGCTTCTGCAGTCCTGGGCCAGGACTGAACTTAGGTAGGGAAGTGGGGTCATGGCTTCACAGAACAGTCATTCCTCAGCTCCCTGCACAGTCTGATCGTGCCATCTTCTTTACAGATGAGGAAATGAAAATCCTGCCCTACCCCAGCCGTGGCCATCTCTGTCTTCCTGTCCCACAGTGTCCTAATGGGCAGGCAGGAATGGCCCCCTCTGCCTTGACCGCCTCAAGTTGCTATAAGGCTTGGAGAGTTGGGAGACGTGAAGGTGTTTCTGGCAACTGAAAAAAAGTAAAAGGCAGAGGGTGTTGCTAGATGCTGCCTCCATGTCACAGGTTCCCCAGTAAGGGCCTTGGCCTATTCTAGAAGGAACCTATTCCAGAGCCAGGCCTGAGCCCTTCAGCCCTTCCCAGCAGCCACTGGGAAACATGGGAAGGAAGGTCTTTCCCTACAAATTAATTTCAGGAGCCATTGGTTCTTGACATCTACAGACTCTTTCAGAGCCCTGCTCACAACGTTAACACTAACCCTGCTCCTCATCTCCACGTTAACTAGACAGAACTGTATCCAGAACAAGGTAACAGGAGAGCCGCAAGTGCAGACTGTGTTTGAGGTCGTAACTCTGAACATGCTGCGTGGTTAGCGGTTAGGCTGGGTGCTCACACTCTGAGCTACGATCGGTTCTGTAAGCTTCATGCACCTACTCAAAACACACTGAGAGCCTTCTGTTTAGAATATGCTGGGCTAGGTGCTGTGGCAGGTAAAGAGGTACATCAGACTCGGCTCCTGCTTTAAGGAAGGTTATAATTGAGAAGCTAAATGTAATAAATGAAAGCTGGGAGCTGGTAAATTCTGTAAGAGCAAGATGGGGTCTCTGAGGAGTGGGGAAATGAAGCTGAGATGGGCTTTGGAAGCTGGCAGAATTAAAGAGAATGAGAAGGGGTGGGGGTTTGCCACACAGGGTCCTTCACACTTCCTGGGCTCTCCCATAGAGCATGTTTGCCCCTCCAGCACCTCTCCCCCCACCCCCATGCTCTCTCACACCTCCAGGCCTTTGCAGATACTGTTCACTTGCCTCGGCTGTCTGACCCTCTTTGAAAACTCAGCTCAGGTGTCCCCTGCAGCCTGCCTGTCTCTGGACTGTCACCTCACTTTGTACACGTCTCCCTTATCTCCTGCCTCGTCGCGTGTGTGTGCTCAGTTGGCATCATGAGAACCGGCCCCTCAGTGAGCCTAGGGCCTGTTGAAAGAACAAGTAGTTTGGTCTGTTGAAGCATGGGGCCCAGGAGGGGAAGGGGTAGGGCTGCACTGGTGGTGGTGAGGGACCTCAGATGTGAGACCCTAGGAAGAAGTTGGGGCTGGTCCGGGAGTGAGCAGATCAGAGCTGGGCAGGGGCAGCCGGGGAGCCTATGTAGCCAGCCAGGCACCCCAAATATTTTTGTTTGATGGCAACCCACAGTAAGAAACCCTTAACATCTCAACCCAGTACATATTTCACAGAATAGAAGTTAGCTCATGTGCAGTATACTCTGATATTTTCTGTTTAATTTCATTTTTAAAATGCTGGTCACCACCCATTGGAGCCCTAGTCCCCTTATTGCTATGTCACTTGGGGCTCTGGAAGTTCAGGCTATCCTCTTGGAGCTGGGGTGGGATGGTGGGTCGGCTGGATGCAGCCGCCTGGCTTCTTTTCTGGTCAGCGGCTCTCTTCCACCAGGGCCTCGGGTGGAAAGGATGGATTGGGGAGGTTCCGCATCTGCAGAGCCACCTCCCACCTGTTCTGCTTCCAGGCCAGAATCAGCGAAAGCCACAGAAGGCTGTTGGCTGGGACTGGGCCCCATCTTGCTTTTGGAGGGTCCAGTCTGACACTAGAGAAAACCTCTGCCTGTCCTTCCTGAGTTGGGGAGAGGGAGTTAGGGACCAGGAAACAGCATCAGATGACATCTTGAAGAGGGAGATGCAGAAGCCAGAGCCCTGGACCAGGGTAGGCCTCACTGGCTCAGTCCCACCCTCAGTGCAAGGCTAGGCTCAGAGGAACTGCACCTTCAGGTTGGGAGAGGCCCCTGAGAGCAGACAGCAAGATGTGGCATCCTTCTCCCCCTGGCTCTGGCACCAGCCGGGTAAGGCAGCAGAGGCTTCTGGGAACTAGATCCCATCCAATTGCAGCTGGTTCTTCAGTGCCGGCCCCACTTCCTTGTGGTCCCTCAGTCTCACCTCTGCTCCTCTCTGGACCCCCTTGGCCAGCTTGCTCCTGACCTGCTAAAGCCTCCCAAGTCGAGACCAGAGCCAGCGAGGATCCTAGAGACATTGGATTTGTGGCCTGGGCTGCAGCCCACAACCTGGACTCGGTTCAGTCCTGAGCTCGCCTGCTCTGAGCTTAGTCCAATGCCCTGCTGACGGCTGCGGGCCTTCCGTGGTAACTCCACCCGGGAGTCCACAGCTCCTGGCGAGGGAGTCTGCACAGCCTGCTTCTCTGGAGGGGTCATGAGGTGATTGTCTCTGACCCCTCAAGGAAGGAAAGGCTGGGACTTGGAGTCCTTTTAAAGGAACGGTCTCTTCTGATACAGGTGTTGGCCTGAAAGCAAGTGGATTCAAACTCAGTGGCCCTCCGGGGAGCAGGGGGGCCCTCCTTGGTGTTCTCCAACAGAAGGAACCAAACCTTGAACCTTGGGTCTGTCTGAATCCCAAGCCTGCCTTCTTCCTTCCCTCTTCAGCCCATTCCCTTCTGAGATCTTCTGTGCTGCGGACAAGCGGGTAGCTTGTCTTAAAGGACTCAAAGGGCGGATTGCCCGAGTGGAGACCCAAGAGTTTGAGCTGCGGGCGGAGCCCAGGGAGAGGGGAGAGGTGGTGGGAACAGCAGAGATCAGCCCCTGGCTTGGAAAGGCTCAGGGTGAGGAAAATCTCAGATGCCCCTATGGGTTCACACCCCCTTCTCTAGGTCAGGACTGACCACATCTTTCTATCCTCCTATCCTACATGGCCATCCAATTGCATTCTTCTTGTCTTGTGTTCTCCTTTCGTAAGTTTTCTTTGTAGGCGTGGCCTGCTGGGGGTGTCCACAGCCTCCACCCCCCTGGGTGCCCTCCGGCTGCAGAGGCTGCTGAGCCCCAGAATCAGGGAAGAGGAGACTAAAGCAAGAGGAGCCTGAAGCACAGTGAGTAATGACACCAAAACGTGCAAATCCTGGGGCTCCAGGCCTCCGAAGGGAAGTGACTTGCTCAGGGACACGTAGTGAGAAATGACAACGGGAATTCCAATCCAGCTGCAGCCCCCAGGCCTGGACTCATCCCCATCACTCCATGCTTGGCCGTTTATGGGCATGCATTTATGAGCCGGCCTGAGTAAGCACTGAGCTGCTTCTATCTGGATTGGTTAAACTCCAGAATACCAATTTTGTATATCATTGAATATGAGATGTTCAGACAGGGAGGAAGGTTGTATTGTTCTCTCCGGCAAAGGAAAGCACCCAGTGTTGCAGTCCTGATCAAACTGACGTATGCACCTCTCATGGACAGTGGGGTACTGGGCAAGTAGAGGGGCAGGCAGGCTGGGGGGATAAGAAGTAAGGGAGAGACAGCCTGATGTTCGAGTGGCGAAGGAAGGTGGGAAGCAGGGAGGGGATGAACAGTCCCTGAGCATCTTTATCCAGGGGCTGTGCCATCCCTTTATACATAACATTTAATTCTCAGAACAAGGTAGGAATTGTTGCCCTAAACTGGTTGTGAGGAACCCCGCAAACCCACAGTGCCTCTTGCTGGCTGACAGGGTCTGAAGGAGAGCCATTCCTCAGTATCGACTCCACCACAGCAGCTACCAGCCTGGCAAAACTCTCCCGGACCAGGTCACAGACCGTACCAGCTCCCGGCCCCTAGCCTGATGCCTGGCTGTTCAGCTGAGCTTTAACAGGAATGGTGAGGAAGCTGTAGGCACAGAGGACACTTGCACTCTGTGGAAGTAGATGAGGGCATGCGTGCTAGTGAAGGGTCCCTCCGAAAGCCCCAGCCCTCTCAGGACACCCACCACTCCCGCAGACTGGGACCATGTCCCCTTGACAGCTGCTGGTGTGCAGGACCTTTAAGCAGTGGGGGAATGACTGGACTCTCCAGGGAGAATGGCCCAGACATGGCCCAGCTCTCTGCCCTGCGAGCTCAAGATCTAAGACAGATGGTGGCCGCAGATGTGGGCCCGACAGTCAGCAGAAGGCTGTGTAACCCTGACATGCTGGAGCAGGAAGTCTCACGCTCGGCAGAGACTAGGCTAGGGCCTCAGGGACTTGGACAGACATCTGTCCCTGAGAGTGCAATGCACTTGCGCTCCTCAGCCCGAGGGGCCATCTTCTCTGCCTGGAATATGGCAAAAATTGGGTCAGATTTTCCCCACTACATAAAACTCTTCCAGGGCTATGAGTGTTTGCTCACTTTGTTTCCCCAGCAGCTAGCACAGGGCTAGCCATCAGTGGTTGCTGAGTGGGTGAACGAAGAAATGAGAGAGCACCTCCTGTGTACTGGGGGCTCTGTGTACTGTGTAGACCACACAGTAGTGGACTCTGGACCCACGTGATTCACTGGTGATGTCAGGTAGTTGGCTTCTGCCCTGCCGGTGGGAGGAAATAGTGGGGAAGGGAGATCCAATCCTGTTTCAGAACCTGGAGGGCTCCTTGGGTATCTTGCCTGAGTTCCCTTTCAGAGGAAAGGGGGCCCCTTGGTGAGGACGGTGGCCAGCACATCCAGAGATAAGTGAGCAGAGGGAAGCCTATAAGATGACTTTGAGAAGCATCATCCTGTGATTTGGGCTCTCAAGACGGCAAAAGAGCACTTAGTGAAGCTGGCCAGTTCTCAAACTCTGTAGATAACAGGACTGTGAGAAAGGAGAGGCCAAGAGGATGGTCTGCGAGCCCATCCAGCACGGCCAGTCACCCGCAGAGCACTGGGATCCTGGGACATGCCACACCAAGATGTGTCCCATAGGGCAGTGAAGCCACAGTGAGTCACCAGAAGGGACTTGGTTCTGTCAGACTGGCCCGAGCCAGCTGTGCAGTGCCAGGGGCTTCCATGGCCTGGCTCCTAACCATTTTTTAGGGCCAAAGTATGGATAGTAGGGATCTTTTCCAGGGGTGGACTGTAGGAGATTACAGTGGGTGCTCACTGCAGCGCCCTGCAGCCTCTGGACTGACATTTGCCAAGAATCTCAGCCCAGTAAAGACAGATAGAGCTAAATGAGCATCTCAGGCCCCCGTACCCTTTTTTTTTTTTTTTTTTTACATTTTATTTATTTATTTGACAGAGACACAGCGAGATAGGGAACACAAGCAGGGGAGGTGGGAGAGGGAGACGCCGGCTTCCTGCACCTTCCGATGTGGGGTTCTATGCAGGGCTGGGCTAGATGCGGGGCTCGATCCCAGGACCCTGGGGTCATGACCTGAGCGGAAGGCAGACTCTTAACAATTGAGCCACTCAGGTGCCCCTCAGGCCCCTGTACTCTTATTGCAGAGATGGGGAAAAGATTTATCCAAGGCAAGGGTCGTTACAAAGGAGGGGAAAAAATTGAGTTTGTTATTTCCAAAAATAACACCGAGGGGGACAGCACAGGAAACAATAAAAGTTGTATTACCGTTTCACAGTGTTTTTTATTTGATTACTCGTGGTGGGAGAACGTGAATCTCCTTTGTATTTAGGGTCTCTAAATGTCGCAGTCGGGCTCTGAGCCTAGAGATCTCAAGTGACTTTTCCAGAGCCGCTCAGGGAATCAAGAGGTAGAGCTGGGGCTAGATTCCAACATCCTGACTCGCAGTCCAGTGCTCTGCACTGCGGTGACCTGTTACATAATACGGAATAACTGTGGACTGTCTTCCCTTTTAAGAAATTTTCATTTGGTTCTTTGCGACCGGCCAGCAGTACGGTTGCTGGTGAGAGTGAGGATGTCTGCCTGCTGGGACGTTCAGTGCACAGATTTTCCCTTGGATTCTGGATACAGCCCCAACTAGCAAAAGCACTGCACCCCTTTGCGCCAGGGACGCTGGCCCCGGGGTCACGCAAATGCTCAAACAAGACGTGCGAGTGTTTGCGCTCGGCACATGGCAGGGGCCCTTGCCTCCCCCTCCCCCAATCTTCGCCCTGGTGGCCGAGCCCTGGGCTCCGCCCCTCTCCCCCTAGACCGGGGGAGGGGTCCTCCTCGGCGTGGAGGTGGCGGATGCTCGCCGGCTGCAGACGTCCGCAGAAAGGCGGGATACAGGGGGCGCCCGCGGCCCGAGTCTGGCCGCCTGGGTCGGCCGCGCGCCTCCGCCCCGCCGGGCCTCGCAACCCAGGTCCCGCCACGCCGAAGTTTGCGGAAACTTTTGCAGTTGCTTCCCCGCCCGCGCCAGCCGGGGAGTTGTGACGCAGCGTCTGGGGCTCCAAGCCCGGACTGAGAAGAGAGGGAAGGCGGGGAGAGAGAGGGCGACGGAGAGCGAGAGAAAGAGCGCACGCCGGGGTCCTCCTCGACCCCGCAGATCCTCCTCTCCGCCTCCCCTTTCTTTCCCCCCTTGGCGCTCTCTCTGCGGCCGCGGCCCCGGCCCCGCGCCTCCTCCCCTTCCCCTCCCACGCTGCCCGCTTCCCTTCCCCTCTGCCCCTCAAACCCTCCTCCCGGGTTCTGCGCTCCTCCCTCCGCCCTCCCTCCGCCCGGCCAGCCTCCTTCCCTCCTCCCCTCTTCTCCCCGGGAGGCATCACTTCGTCCCGACCGGAGGAAGACGCGAGCCCCTCGCGGGCGGTCATCAGAGCCCCGCGCCCGCGCTGCCACCGCGCGCCGCGCCCGTGCGCCCTCGGTCCCCGCGTTCCCCAGCGCGGCGCCGCGCCGCGGGCATGGGGCCCCGCCGGCCGGCCCCCGCGCCCTGGCCTCGTCACCTGCTGCGCTGCGTCCTGCTCCTCGGGGGTCTGCACCTCGGCCGCCCCGGCGCCCCCGGGGATGCCGCCGCCGCCGCCCTCCCGGGTAAGGCGCTGCCAACTTGGCCAACTTCGGGGGCCGGGCGGTGGGGGGGACGCGCCGGGGAGCGGGCCGCTCTCGACTTTTCCCTCCTTTTTTTTTCCAGAAGCGCGTGTGCGTGTGCGTGCGTGTGTGTGTGCGTGTGTGTGTGAGTGAGACTGGGTTTTTAAAGATCGTCTGCGCTTTTCTGGAAGCGGGGTGGGGGGGGAGAGGGGAGGAGGAGCGCGCCTGGAGGTGGGGGAGGACCTGAGTGGAACCAGATGTGGCAGGCGGCGGGGGAGGGGAGCCCGGGGGTCTCGAGCCGCCTCGGAGGAAGAGGGCGGGCTCCGCGAGGACCCCCGCCCCCGCCCCCGGACCACCCGGCGCCCTCGCTGCGCTGGGCCCGGAGACCTGCGTCCGGGGAAACCAGAGGCTCCGTCCGTCCAGGATCTCCCTCCAGGCCGCTCTCCTTGCTTTGCCTCAGGACCCCTGCGTTATGACTGTTTTCGAATTATTCGTCAGGGCTTGTTTGCCCTTCCTGGCATCTCGGGGATGTTTATATTTTCCACATTCGGCCTTCAAGGACAGCTTGTGGCATGTGGCAGCCGCGCTGTTTGAAGGGAGCTCTGTGGGGCAATTTCGTGCCCCCAGGATGCAGCGACAAGCTGGGCGCCGTGTTTGTGTGTGTGTGTGTGTGTGTGTGTGTGTGTGTGTGTGTGTGTGTGGTGTTGTGTGGGTGGCTCTGACCGAACTGGCACCCCTCCAGTGTAGACAGACCTTGGGCCCCAAAAGAGCTGCTAAAGATGCAAAAATCCAACCAACAAAACAAAAAACCGAAGTTGTGCCTTCTCTTTCTGCTCTTTCAGAGGGTGACAGTGACGTGTGGGGACAGACAGACCCCTCAGCAAGAATCTGAGAGCTAAAGGGAAAGATCCACTTCCGGAGGGGGGGGGGGTTGCAGGAGTCAAAGCTGGAACCGCCAGGGAGTGTAGTTATTACAGCCCCAGCGCTGGGCCCAGCTTTGTCTCGCTGGATGTTTAATTTGGGGACGGGGGTGAGTGAAAGGGGACAGTCAGTGCAGTGTTTGCAGTTTTGAGCAAAACCCAAACAGCCCCCTGGAGGGTCCGGGCTCTCTAGCCATGGCCGATGCTCACTCACTTGGCCCGCCCGGCGTGACGTAGAGGACCAAGACACGTATTTGCCCGATTGTGCGGATGGGAGTGGTGGGGTCTGGAGGGACCCATATTCACATCAAGTAGGCGCTCTCCCCCGCTGAACTCCAGACCCACCTGGAGTTGAATGTGAGACGCAAACCAGGCAGCATCGCCCTGCCCACCGCAGGTCAAGGCACACCGGCTGTCCCCCTGCCTCCCAGCCCTCCTCCTGTGTCTTCTCCTCTGTGAAGGAACTCAGCAGACAAGCAGGGCGGGCGGGCTGGAGGAGGATGGCCATTCCAAGAGCCCCAGAGCACATTTTAAAGCCAGGCCAGGCCCTGGGAGAGTCGTGGCTAGAGTGCTGACTCGGCCCTTTCCCCCATGGAGCTTTTGACAGAGGGAGCTGGAAATGCGTGGTGAGGGGCCCCATCCGGGAGGACGCCTGGAGTGCCCCCTCTGCCTTCTGGTTCCCCCCTCTCCTGGCTTCCCCCTCGGGCTGCGTCTCAGGACTTGTAGCCCCCACAGCCTCGGAGGGGCCCCTTCGCAGTGGTATTGCTTTGATCACCCCCATCAGAAGCTTAGGTATGGGCAGGGAGGAAGGCTAGGGGTGCGGCGGTGGGAGGATGGCTCCCCACAGCAGCTGTTGAGTAACAGGAGTGAGAAGTTGCTACCAGTGCAGTCCCTGCACATCATTGTCCCCTCTGCCCTGAATGCTCCTCCTCGAGGCCGAATTCCTTCCTCGATGCCCCTGTACCTGATGAATTTGGTAGTCCCCGGGAACAGTTTACTGGATCTTAACAGTCCTGGAAACGCTTGTGGGAGATGGGTTGGGCTTGGCAGGCCAGCACTGCTGGGGCAGAACTTACCTTGGGGCCTGGGGTGTCTGCAGGTGGCTCTCTGACCACCAGCAGCGGAGCCCCGTGGGATGAGAGTAGGAGGCACCACGGCGCCCCTTGGGGGCGGGGAGGCAGCAGGTTGGCCGCGCCTTGTTTGTGTGTGATGGCAGCATCCATCTCTTCTCCACCTCCATAGGGTGCCCCAAAGTGTGGCCGGAAGACGTCTTTGTTAACTGCCGCGTTGGTGCTCAAGGCTGAACCAAGTACTTGGGGAGGGTGGAAGTGTAAGCCACATCCTTTGAGAAACGAAACTTGTGTTGGAGGCAGGAGAAAGTGTGTGGGGGGCAAAGGGTCACTAGGGCTCTCTGGAGGGAGGTTGGGTGGGACCAGGCTTTGCAGAGGCAGGGACGGGAGCAGAGAGGGAGACCCGGAAGGTGGGCTAGGCTGTCTGGGAATGATGTGGAAGCTTGCTGGGCTGGGGTGGAGAATTCTTGAGTGGGACGGAGGAGAAGCTCGAGTGAAAGGGGAAGCCGGCCAAGTGCCTGGGAGGCCAAAATGGGGGAGCCACTTGCTGGCTGGTGGTGGGGAACCCTTGGGGTTACTGGACAGAGGACTGAGGGGCAGATTGGAAGGAGGGTTGCTGGGAGCCCACAAGGGATCAGGTATCCAGGTTGAGGAGCGAAAAAACCTTGGGAGATCTTCCTGTGGGGACAGATCCTGCTGTCTAGACGACAGGGAGGGAGGTGTTCCTTTTGAAAGGCAGCTGGTACTTGCTGCCCCTGCCCGTCAGCCAGACACATCGCCTGCACTTCCGGCCCAGCCCCTGGTGAGTCACGGAGTTCAGAGCCTTCTTACTTTCCCCACCCCCAAAACCCGGTCTTCCTTGCTCCAACCCTCTTGTCTTCTGTGGGCTGCCGGGGCCAGGGTGGTGGCTGACTGAGCTGTGGTTGGCGCTGGGAGCCTGGCCTCCCCCCAGGTTCCCCTGGACAAGGTGAGGGTGCAGGCAGGGGAAGAGGAAGCCTGGGTTTTCATCCCCATCTGTTTGCACGAGAGACATCTTGCCTTTCTGATGCTTGCATGGTACAGTGATTTGGGCCGATGAGATGATTTCAGAAATACCATGAAAGTCTCAGAAGAGGATTCGTGTGGGTTCACCACTCATTTAAGCCCTGTTGCCCCCTGCAGAGGGATGAAGTGGTAACAGCAATGGCCACCATTATTCCTGTGCCAGGCCCCGGGGCCGAGTGCTCCATGGCAACAGCTCTTGTATCTCACAACCCTGGGAGGAGGCCCTTACCACCCATTTTACACACTGGCACTCAGCAGATGCGAGACGCCAAGTCACTTGCTCAAGGCCACACTGCCATACCACTAGAAGGTAGTAAAAGCACGATTTGAACTCAGGGGCGGCTACCGAGCCCAAACCCTTCGGTACCAGACCATGCTGCATCTCTGTGACTTAAACAGTGCGAGGGGATGTGTTCGGAAAGGCTGGAAAATCCTGCTTGATGGATTTTTCTCCAATAGCTCTAAGCCCTCTAGAACATCCTCTCTATGTGTCCTCCTCAAAGGAACCCTAGGCAGAGGGTAGAGTGGGCAACCCTCAGTTTATACCCTGGCTGTCAGGGTGCTTGTCTCTGCCCCGGTCCCACTGGGCCCAGGCCGCAGGGACCGAGCCCCGTTCAGCGTCCTCAGGATATCTGAGGTGCCCCCTCTGAGGGGGCATCCATAAGCTGGTGACTGAAGGATGGAGGAGGAGCCAGCCCCGGCTCTGCCCCCCAGCATCCATAAACTCGTGACTGAAGGATGGAGGAGGAGCCAGCCCCGGCTCTGCCCCCCAGCATCCATAAGCTGGTGACTGAAGGATGGAGGAGGAGCCAGCCCCGGCTCTGCCCCCCAGCATCCATAAGCTGGTGACTGAAGGATGGAGGAGGAGCCAGCCCCGGCTCCGCCCCCCAGCATCCATAAGCTGGTGACTGAAGGATGGAGGAGGAGCCAGCCCCGGCTCCGCCCCCCAGCATCCATAAGCTGGTGACTGAAGGATGGAGGAGGAGCCAGCCCCGGCTCCGCCCCCCAGCATCCATAAGCTGGTGACTGAAGGATGGAGGAGGAGCCAGCCCCGGCTCCGCCCCCCAGCATCCATACACTCGTGACTGAAGGATGGAGGAGGAGCCAGCCCCGGCTCCGCCCCCCAGCATCCATAAACTCGTGACTGAAGGATGGAGGAGGAGCCAGCCCCGGCTCCGCCCCCCAGCATCCATAAACTCGTGACTGAAGGATGGAGCAGGAGCCAGTCCCGGCTCCGCCCCCCAGCATCCACAAGCTGGTGACTGAAGGATGGAGGAGGAGCCAGCCCCGGCTCTGCCCCCCAGCATCCATAAACTCGTGACTGAAGGATGGAGGAGGAGCCAGCCCCAGCTCCGCCCCCCAGCTTCCCAAAGGGCAGGGATTCATAGGTTCATTCATTTGGTTTGATGAGCCTGCCCCGCACTGACAGCAGGGATGATGGTGGCCTGTTCTGAGCCCACCGCCTGCCTGCACCTCCAGTAGGGGGTGGTCCTTGGACTCGGAGGGCCTGGGCATTGCTGACAGGAAGTGTCCCTTCCTGTTCGGTCCTTCGTGAGATGGGAGGGGCCGCTTCCCATGACTGGATCCTATAAATCTGGGTGGGGTGGGCCATGGCAGTGGTGACGCAGCTCTTGGATCTCACCCTGGGCACTGCCGATCCCCGTTACTCCTCAGCTAGGGGTGGTGTCCGTAAACAGGCAGGCTGGATGAAGGCCGCATCGTGGCATCTGTGACCCCAGGGACCTGCCAGCATCAGCCAGCTAGCTCCAGTCACTTAGAGGACAGATGGGGTTGGCCCCCAAACGTCATGCGTGGGGCCTGATTAGGAACTCCGGGGGTTAGTTCCTTTCCTGCCCTTCTCTGTCCTCTCCTGGCCCCTTTACAGTGCAGAGACCCCTCCCATCCTGCTTGGCAGGACCCGCGCTCTCGGCTTCACCTCAGCCCTGCCCTACCCTCCCCCCCTTGGTTCCTCTGGTTCTGTTGCTAGATGATGGCTTTGAAATCTCAGCTTCTTTCCAGTTCCCCTGGCCCCCACTCCTTCCCCGGTCCTCCTTTAGCATGCTCTGCCCCATCTCCCCTGAAACCTTCCCTGCAGGCCCCCCAGCCCAGGCCTTTGCAGACAACTTCCTCTGCCTGGGATGCCCTTCCCTTTTTCCTCCGTGGCCGTCGCTGCCCCTCCTTCCAAGACTCAGGATCCTGAGAAGGACGCAGAGGAGTCCCGGTCACTGCCTCGGGCTCACCTGAGCTACGGGGAGACAGATACCCAGACGCTGCGTTTAGGGATAAACCCCAGCCTGGAGGAGGGGCCTTCTCTTTATCTCTCTCTCTCTGGGATCACCTCGAGGAGGACAGTGACCAGCTTTTGTCCTGAACTTGGACAAGCACCTTCCTATAGGGAAAAACAATAAGCCAGTTTCCCATCCTTTCAACTGGCATCCTCAGCGAGCGTTTGGAAAGGGAAGCGGTTGTGGTGCTCCCCAGTGTAGACTGAGGCAGGAGCGTGGTGTGGCCAGGAATGTTCCCACCTCCCCTCTGTCCTCCAGAAATGTAAATCAGGACTGAGGTAATGCCACTCACCAGCTGTGTGACCTCGGGCAGAGACTCAAGTTTCTTCATTTGTAAAATGGGAAGAATAAAACAATACCCCCTCCTTAGGGATATTGTAAGAATTACACGAAAATGAGATAATATGTGTATGAGATGCATGTCTGGTACAGTGTCATTTTTTAGCAAATAATAGTAAATCGTTGCTATTTTTTATTATTATTAGGAAGAGAGAACATGAATTTCAAGGGACTTAAATGTGAAAAAACAGTCCTCAACATACAAAATCCTAACTACAGTTTTGTTGTTTTTTATTTTATTTTGTTTATTTATTTTTTTGTAACCAGGTTTTATTGTTTTTGGTTTGTTTTTTTAAAATTTATTTATTTGTCAGAGAGTGAGAGAGAGAAAGCATAGCAGGGGAAGCTGCAGGCAGAGGGAGAAGCAGGCTCCCTGCTGAGCAAGGAGCCTGATGTGGGACTCGATCCCAGGACCCCGGGATCATGCCTGAGCCGAAGGGAGACGCTTAACCGACTGAGCCACCCAGGCATCCCTGTTGTTTTTTATTTTAATCGAAGCAGGTCTAACCCCATTACATCTTGGTGACACTTTGTTAACTATTCTAAGTGCCTAAAAATAACCATATTTCTTCCTTTTTCTGAACGTCAATTTAAATCCTAAAGAAAAAATAAAAACCTGTCCTCCACTGTTCTTGCTCCTAAAACCCCTCAACTCCGCACCCTCCCTCTTCACTTCCCTTCATCGTGAAGCTTCTCTAGCTGACCTTCACATGGGAACTGAGGAGTTTCCTAGCCTCTGGACTGTCAGTGTGAAAGCCCAGACGGTTCCAGGCAAACCGTCCAGGCAAACCGGAGCTGCTCCCTGACCGCTGGTCACTGTGGGGTGCTGCCTCCCCCTGGTCGCGGTAGCTAGGCTCCCTAATTACTAATTTCAGTGACCCTCCTCAGGCCTCACCTTGCAGCATGGCGGCTGCTGTTGCTAACCTCAGTGTGAAGAACGCTTGCTCAGCGGAAAACAGACCATACGAAGTAAAGTGTAAACAGTTTGAGGTCCTCCCTCCCCTCAGCCCAGGGCTTGTAGCAACCCCTGTCAGTTATTCATGACATCGTCTCCTGTTTTTTATAATAGGCACACATACACACACACAAATACTCCTTTTACACAGAGGGGACCCCATTTTATACTGTATAATGTGATAAGATAATTTTATTTTGTTTTTTTTTAAAAAGATTTTATTTATTTGAGAGAGCGAGCATGGGGGCTGGGGAACAGAGGGAGAGGGAGAAGCAGGCCTCCCGCAGAGCAGGGAGCCCGATGCGGGGCTTGATCCCAGGGCCCTGGGATCATGACCTGAACCGAAGGCAGACGCTTAACTCACTGAGCCACCCAGGCGCCCCCAAATAATTTTTATTTTATAATATTCCTGCATATCTCTCCATGACAGGCTATAGAGCTGCCGCATCCTTAATAGCGCTCAGGATCCCACTCTACGGCTGTACACACATCTGCTTTCCTAAGGATGGACACTTTTTTGAAAATTCTCTCTTCCTCTGGCCTTTGTTGCTCATTTTGTGTGTGTGGTCTCTGCCTCCTGTCTTCCCTCCATCCTCAGTCCAGAGCCCGCATTGCCGCCCCATTGGCTCCTAAAAGGCAGCTTTCATCCTCCCCAGAACAAAGTCTGAACTTGCAGAATTGGGAATTCGAGGCCTTCCGAGTTCGGGTTTGGCCCAGCAAAGCCTCTGCTCATGCTTTTCTCCGGGCCAGGAGCACCTGGTCCCACAGGTCCGAGTCCCAGCTCAGACCTGAGCCCTTGCAGTTGCCCTCAGCTGGAAGAATCCTTGCTTTCCAGAGCTCCTGTCGTCACGGCCACCTGCCAGGTGCAGCCACTTCCTCTCTTCCTAGACTCCAGGACAGGCATTTACAGCCCTGCACTGGCCCAGCACAGCGCCTTGGACACAGTGGTATTAGTAAGTACTTATGGAAACAAAAAAAGAGGAAAGAAAGAAAGAGCAAACAAGTGTTCCAAAGAGCACCCCTACCGCCCAGTTTTACTGCGGTATAATTGACATATAACATTGTATTAGTTCAAGATATACAGCATAATGATTTGAAATACATATACATTGGAAATGATTGCCCCACTAAGTTCAGTTAACATCCATTACCTCACGTGGCTACAGAGTTTTTTTTCTTATGATGCAAATTTTTTTTTGTAGTAGAAAGGCAATAAGAGTTATCCTTCCAGAGTTTTAGATGATGTCATGATCATGAAAAACATATGCCACTGCATTAAAATAAACAGGAAAAAAGTCCAGTGAACTGGAATAAATTCCAGAGGTAGATTTAAACTCATTATAAGAACCTAATGGAAGACAAAACCAGGAACAACACACTAACAGGGAAAACAATCTTTACTTTTAAATGTCACTGGACAACTGGATTACAATTAAAAATTTAATTTCAGTTCGTAGCTGATCACAGTGGAGGAACTTCAGATGGCAGGTTGTCACGTGGAAAGTGCCAAGATCACGAGAAATTAAAGAAATTAACTTTCTTTAAATATGTAATTAAACTAGCAAAACGAGAACACCTGATCTCGGCAGAGCTATGGAGAAACCAATATGTATAACTAGCACACTCTAAATTATAAATTGGTTCAGGGGCACCTGGGTGGCTCAGTCGTTAAGCGTCTGCCTCCGGCTCAGGTCATGATCCCAGGGTCCTGGGTTCGAGCCCCGCATCGGGCTCCCTGCTCAGCAGGAAGCCTGCTTCTCCCTCTCCCACTCCCCCTGCTTGTGTTCCCTCTCTTGCTGTGTCTCTCTCTATCAAATACATAAATAAAAAAAAAAAAATCTTAAAAAAAAAATTATAAATTGGTTCAGTTTTTCAGGATTCAGTCTTTCAGACATTATGTAAGAAACTATACAAGACTTCATATCCTTTGACCTCGTAATTCCATTTTGGGGAATTTATAAGGCATTAATCCCAAGGAGAAAAAAATGCTTGTAGTAGTGCTATTTATAGTAGCAAAACAAGCTGGAAACCATTTAAATGCCAGATGATAAGATTATGGCTAAGCAAACTAAGATATCTTAACACGACGGACAATTTATGTAGCTATCCGCGACAAATACACAGCTAATGTCAGTACGCAGAAATAAGTCTAACTAGGCAAATTCTCATGACCACAAGGCAATCTTACAACATCATATACACACACCAGTAACAAGTGGAGAGGCATGCCTGACACAGACATTCATCTTTTCATTCATTCATTTAACTGTTTTGGTTCTGTTTTCCTGAGCACTGAAGTGTGCCAGGCATAGTATAGTATTTGGTGGTGAACATGGCTTCTGCCTTCCCGAAGCTTGTATTTTGAAAGTAATTCCCCCAAAATAGGGAGCAGCATAAATAGAGTCAAATGTTCACTGATTCCATTTTAGGTGTAATTTTTAAGTTCATTAAAAGAAAGATGGGAGGGGCGCCTGGGTGGCTCAGTGGCTTAAGTGTCTGCCTTCGGCTCAGTAAATGATCCCGGGGTCCTGGGATCGAGCCCCACATTGGCCTCCCTGCTCAGCAAGGAGCCTGCTTCTCCCTCTGCTCCTCCCTCCTGCTTGTGCACTCGCGCTCTCTCTCTCTGACAAATAAATAAATAAAATCTTAAAAAAAGACCCTCTGCCTCTCCACCCCCCCCTAAAATAAATAAACAAATCTTAAAAAAAAAAAAAAAAAAGGATGGAAGCCATGGACATCTCTGAAATCTCAGACATGGGATCGGGAACCTGTCTGAGAGGAGAGAGAATAGCCCTGAGTGAGACCAGCCTGGGCAAGTAGGAATTCAACTGGAAACAGCCTTATAGTCAGTCTTGGTCCCTGAGGAAGGATTTTCTGGTATAACCCCAGAGATGCTTAACCTAACTTCTGAAGGCTCTGAGGATATAAGAGCAATGGTGGTTTAGAAAGAGCCTGGAAGCACTGTTTATAATAGCCAAAACAAAAACAAAATGTGCATTGAAAGAAATATGGATGGGGCGCCTGGGTGGCTCAGTTGGTTGAGCGTCTAACTTTCGATTTTGGCTCAGGTCATGATCTCAGGATGGTCAGATCTAGCCCTGCGTTGGGCTCTGAGTCTGCTTGAGATTCTCTCCCTCTGCCCCTCCCCCGCTGTACTCTCCCTCTCTCTAAAATAAATAAGTAAATCTTAAAAAAAAAGAAAGAAATATAGATAAATTACAGGGTGAAATATAATGCAGCAGTGAAACCAGTGAACCTCAGCTACATGATTATCATGGGTGAATCTTAGAGATATAATATTGAGTGGGGAAAAAAAAATCCCAGAGTACTACTTTGGTATCATACTCTTTATCAAACCATTGGAAAAGCTGAAAAAATAGTGAGCACTCAAATACTCTTACCTAGAGGCACCACCTGTTAACATTTTGCCACATTTGCTTTACCTCACTGTGTGTGTGTGTGTGTGTGTTTGTCTGTCTGGTGAAGATTTGAGTGACATTTCACACCTAAATACTTCATCATGTATCAACTAAAAATGAAGACATTCTCCTTTATAACCATAGTACCATAATGACATTCAAGAAATATAGCATACAACAATTCTTTTTCTAATATGCAGTCCATGTTTGGATTTCTCTAGTTGTCCCAATAATACCCCTTTTCAGCTGTTTTTTGTTTTTGTTTTTGTTTTTTTAAGGTCCAGGATCCAATTCAGTGTCCTGTCTTTTCAATCTCCTTTATTTTACAATAGTTACTTGGTCTTTTTGTCTTTTACAGTATTGCATTTTTGATGACTTCAGGCCAGTTGTTTTGTAGAATGTCCACAGTCTATATTTGTCTGATGTTCACTCAATACATTCATGTTAAACATTTTTGGAAAGAAACGTACATGGGTGATGCTGTGTCCTTTCCATTGTATCACATTAAGTAGGTTTGTTCCCTATTGGTAATGCTAACTTGGTCACTTGGTTCAGGTTGTTTACCAGATCTCTCCACTAAAAAGATAAAAGATACCTTTTCCCCTTTGTATTTAGTAGATAATCTAAGGAATTTCAACTAAACCAAGGAAAGGAACACCTAAAAAGCAAAGTTGTTCACAGCAGCATTATTCCTAATGACCCCAAACTGAAATCCAGCCCCAACTGAAAACTACCCAAATGCCCATCAAGAGTAGAAGGGATAAATTATGGTAGCTCCACACAAGCGAATAGTATAGAGCAATGAGGGGCGCCTGGGTGGCTCAGTCAGTTAAAATGTTGGCCCTCAGCAGACTCCTTGATCCTGGAGTCCCAGGATAGAGCCCCACCTCCCGCTCCCTGCTCAGTAGGGAGTCTGCTTCTCCCGCTCCCTCTGCCCCTCCCCCCACTCATGCGCGCATAGTCTCTCTCTCTCTCTCAAATAATTAAATAAAAATAAAATCTTTCAGCAATGAATGAGAATGAACAATCCACAACTACATGCAACAATGTGGATGAAGCTCACAAACACTGAGCCAGATGCAAGGGAGCTCGTGCCATATTATCCCATCAATATAAAATATAAGAAAGAGGCAAAACTGATCTATTCTGTTCGAAATCAGAAGAGTGGTTACCATTAGCGAGAGAAGTTGTGACCAGAAAGGGTCTTAAATAGAATTTAAAAAGAACAATGACCAGGGAAGAGAGATCTGTTAATGTATATGGCAAGAAGCTCATATAAGCCAATGAGGAAAAACACATTTTCAGGGATCTAAAATCAGAACAGGTAAGACCACAAAGCCTGTGAGCAGAGTTCACAAAGAAGACGAGTAGCGATGTCTAATAAGCCTATGGAACATGTTTAAAATTCCACGCCTGACAATAGTGCCAACAAAGATTGATGTAACAACACGTTTAATATAACATTATTTGTCATTATGGAAATCTCTTTATAAGTTGAAGGCTATTAATAATGAATAAATGAAATGTGGTATATCGCCGCATGGAATATCATACAGCCATTAAATGGTTTTTACAAAAGTTTTTGGAGACGGAAAAATCCTTTTGCTGAAATATTAAGTACAAGAACAAGATTCAAAAACGTGTGTATAGCTGTGTGAAGTATCTGCATATATAATATGTACATGTATACATCATATATGTATATTTATAATATACACATATACATGAACACGTATTTTGATTGTATAGACATTGTTAGAAAAGTTACATCAAAATTTAACAGAAGTTATAGGTCATATTCTACTGTCCTATACTACATTGTGTTATATAATATCTAACAGGGGTGATTACAGATAAGGCCTTTTTTTCTTTGAGCACGGCTGCATTTTCAGCAATGGAGAGACCGGGCAACTTTCTCCTCGCCTAACCACGTGACGCCAGCAGCACTTCCCCCCGCCGCCCCGACTCCCATCACGTAACTGGTCCGAGCCCGCGGCACGTGACTCGACGGAGCCAATCAGAGGCTCCGGGGGGCGGTCCTTTCCCGGCGGCCGGGCGCCAAGGGAGTTCTGTGGGGCTGCGGTTCGCCGGGCGGAGATTGCCTGGCTCTGCCAGGCGGGAGGGGAGCTGGGGAGCGGGGTGCGCGGCCCTGGGGACCGAGACCCTGGCTGCAGTTCTCCCCCGCCGCTGCTCGCCCACCCCTCCCCCCTTTTTTTAAGCGACGGTTTGGAGTCGGGCCTTCGCACTTTGCGGGCGGAGAGGGCTGGCGGGCGGGGGAGGCTCGGCCTCAGGGCGGGTTTTCCGAGGACGCGGGCAGGTTGCCTCGGCCCCAGCAGGGTCGCGGTGCGGCGGTAGGGAGCCATCTCGACGCTCTTGTCGTCCGCAGCCCTCCGGACGCGAGCCTGCGCCTCTTCCCCTTGCACTTAGCCGTCGGGTGTTTACAGGAGGGGCAGGGGCAGAGAGAACTTACCGAAGAGCGGGACACAGAATTCTGTAAGCACCCAGTAGGAATACGTATGTCCCAGACTGGAGAGCAGATCGGAAAGGCGCCTAAGCTAGGGGACAGGCTTTTGGAAGGGTTTCTGCTTTTTAAAAATTTTTCTGCTTTTTAAAATGTTTCTATATAACTGCAACAAATGGAGACCACACTAATATTTACTAAGCGCATAAAGTCTGTCAGAGTCAGTGTTGGGCAATTCCACGAATACTCTATTTTAAGCCTCCCATTCCTCCTTTTCACAGATAAGGAAATTGAGCCAGAGAAACTTAAGAGTCAGGATTACATAGATGGTGAGTGGCAAAGCCAGGGATGCAATGCGGGCCTGTTTGGTTCCCTCCATGGTCTTCTTTTGTTTTATAAATAAGTATTGATTAAAATATGATGAACATTTGTGAACCCACCACCTAATCCAAGACAGAACAGTCCAATTCTTCTATCTAGCTACGGGCTTCTCCTCTGTCTTCCTCCTCCTTCCCACCAACCCAATCTCTGTCCTGAATCTTGTGTTTATCAAGCCCTTGTTTTTAAAATTTTTAATTCTTTTTTTTTTAAAGATTTTATTCATTTATTTGACAGAGAGAGACACAGCGAGAGAGGGAACACAAGCAGGGGGAGTGGGAGAGGGAGAAGCAGGCTTCCTGTGGAGCAGGGAACCTGATGCGGGGCTTGATCCCAGGACCCTGGGACCATGACCTGAGCCGAAGGCAGATGCTTAAAGACTGAGCCACCTAGGCGCCCCTAATTCTTTTTTTTTTTAAGATTTTATTTATTTATTTGAGAAAGTGAGAGAGCACAAACAGAGGGAGAATGATAGGGGGAGAGGGAGAAGCAGACTCTCTGCTGTGCAAGGAGCCTGATGCAGGATTCCATCCCAGGGTCCTGGGATCGTGACCAGAGCCGAAGGCAGATGCCCAACTGACTGAGCCACCCAGGCACCCATAAAATTTTTAATTCTTTAAATATAAGTACAGGAAAATAAACATATGAATGTTCAGTTCAATGAGTTTTCACAAACTGAACACACCCATGTAACCAGGGCTCAGATCCAGCAAGTAAGAACATTACCAGTGTTCCAAGTGCTTTTAAGATGTTCCATAGCCTAATTAGACATGGATTTTTTTTTTTTTTTTTTTTTTTTTTGTGAACTGTGTTCATATCCTTGATCATCTTATCTCTTCAGATCTTAGTGGTTTAAAATTATCGGGGTCTCTATATTTTTCTTATTGATTTATATAAGCTTTTTGCCATATTTGTTACAAATATCTTCCCATTTGTTTTTCAGTTAAAATTTTGATTTGGGGGGCACCTGGCTGGCTCGGTAGGTGGAGCATGTGACTCTCGATCTCAGGGTTGTGAGTCTGAGCCCCAGGTTGGATGTAGAGATTACTTAAAAAATCTTTAAAAAAAAATTTTTTTTTTTTAAATTTGGGAAATGTCTCTTTAATCTTCCCGCCCTCCACACACTTGGTCTTTTAGTAAGGTATAGAAAGCCTTTTGGGATCAGATTGTGTTCTTCCCTTCAGGGCAAGGCTCATGATGACCCCTTTGAGGTCCCCCCATCTTTTCTGTTTGACTAACCCTCCTTCCTTCCCTAGCCCCTCAGCAGCACATCTAAACTTGTGGGAATCTTCAGTTAGTGAATGCAAATGAGGCTGCAAAAAAGACGAGGTTCCATATATATTTTTTCAAGATAAGAATACATTTTCAGGGAGCCTGGCTGGCTGAGTCGGCAGAGCAGGCGACTCTTGATCTCCACGTCATGAGTTCGAGCCCCACATTGGGCGTAGAGATTACTTTAAAAAATACATTTTCATGACTGTAAAAACTTGCAGTTATTTATAGCACACAATCAAATAATAGGAAAAATTACCAAAAAAGAAAAATTACCTGAAACCTCATCACTAAGAAAACCACTGTTAACATTTTGGAGAATATCCTTCCAAATTGCCTCTCCTCAGGGGTGCCTGGGTGGTTCAGTTGGTTGAGGGTCTGACTCTTGGTTTTGGCTAGGTGTCATAATCTCAGGGTTGTGAGATTGAGCCCTGCATGGGGCTCTGCGCTCAGCACGGAGTTTGCTTGTCCCTCTCCCTCTGCTCCTCCCCCTGCTGGCATGAGTTCTCTCTCTCTCTCTCTCTCTCTCTCAAATAAATAAACAAAATCTAAAAAAAAACCCAAAGCTTCAAATCGCCTCTCCTCCCTCTCCCTCTTCCTTTATGAGACTTGGCATAAATGTTTTCATATTGTTTTGGAACACGCTTTCATGTGCCAATACGTCATCAATGTATTTCCACCCAACATTTCTATTAGTTGGGTAGGATTCCATTGTATGAATGTACCATAACTTATCCCTTGTTGGACAACATTTGGGTCATTTCTCATTTCACTGTTATAGATATCCCTGTATGCATCTTAGCACATTGGACCTGCAAACTGATGGGGATCCTGACGCAGGGTGAGAAGGTGGCTTCATTGGCATCAATTTAATGCCTCTGGGCTCACCCAGCTTCTTTGTTGTTAGGGGTCTCTGCTCCTTGGCACGTGACTAGGTGTGCAGTCTCTCCCATCTATAGACTCTTGAGGAGCATCTCTTCTGGTTCATTCCTTTAATCTCCCTTTCCAGATGGGCTGAATTTAGTGTAGAACTCTGCACATATAAGTTAGGGTCACTTCGGGTTAAGTTTGAAACAAAGGACAGATAGACACACACACACACACACACACACACACACTATCTTTTTTATTTATTTATTTTTAAAATATTTATTTGAGAGAGAGATCGTGAAAGAGAGATCATGAGCAGGGGGGAGGGGTAGAGGGAGAAGCATTAGGTTTTGGTTTAATTAAAATGTGAACCTCTATCCATGTCTAAATACTCTTTTAAAAATGTATTTCTGTTGGGCGCCTGGGTGGCTCAGTTGGTTAAGCGACTGCCTTCAGCTCAGGTCATGATCCTGGAGTCCCTGGATCGAGTCCCGCATCGGGCTGCCTGCTCGGCAGGGAGTCTGCTTCTCCCTCTGACCCTCCCCCCATCTTGTGCTCTCTCTCATTCTCTCTCTCTCAAATAAATAAATAAAATCTTTAAAAAAAAAAAAAAATGTATTTCTGTTGTCTGCATAGTGTTCCATTTCATGAGGGTGTTTAGCGTTACTCAGCACCATGTTGTTGGACATTCCCTCCAATCATTGCTGTTGCAAATAACTGTGTGGTTAAATCTTTGCATAGATTCCTAATTATTTCCTTTTTTTTTTTTAAGATTTTATTTATTTATTTGACAGAGAGAGACACAGCGAGAGAGGGAACACAAGCAGGGAGGTGTGGGAGAGGGAGAAGCAGGCTCCCCGCCGAGCAGGGAGCCCGATGTGGGGCTCGATCCCAGGACCCTGGGATCATGACCCGAGCCGAAGGCAGATGCTCAACCGACTGAGCCACCCAGGGGCCCCAGATTCCTAATTATTTCCTTAAGTTAAATTCCTATGAAGTGAGTTCTGGGGTCAAAGTGTTTGTTCTTTTGAAAGCTTTTTGTTTGTTTTTTTAAGATTTTATTTATGAGAGAGAGAGAGTGCACGAACGAGAGAGCACAAGCAGGGGGAGCAGCAGAGGGAGAGGGAGAAGTATGCTCCCCACTGAGCAGGGAGCCTGACACGGGACTTGATTCCAGGACTGTGAGATCATGACCTGAGCCGAAGGCAGACATTTAACCGCTTAACCTACTGAGCCACCCAGGCGCCCATGAAAGCTTTTGATATACGTTGCGAAATTCTCCTCCAGGGAAGTTGCCCTCCTACTACTATGTAAGTTGCCACTACTACCACGAGCTCACTTTTTGCTGAGCAGGCCCATGAGGTCTTTCCATCCGTGGTCTCAATCAGTCCTGCCAACTCCCTGGTGGGCAGCCCCCAGCATGGCTCCTGGCACACGCTAACCATTTCTCCACTGAACAGATGACAACACGGAGGGATGAAGAGGTCAGATGACTAGTCTGAGAGCAGGAATTCAAAGCCAGCCTTGTACCTAGAACCTGAGATCTCTTAACCATGCCATGATTTTCAGTTAATATCAGAGAGTGATGGTTGTGGGAGCAGTACTTTTTTTATATGGTTCTAAAAAAATATATGAAAGAAATCAGGAAAAGGGAGTGAATGGGTGGGGGAAGAGAATTAATTCGAGGGGCCCGGCACAGACATTCCTTTGTAGGTCAGGTCCAGTGTGTTATTGTGGGTCTGGGTGATGTCGCAAATGGTGGTGGCGGTAGTGGGGTGTTGTGTATGTGACCCTTTGTGTCTGTCCCGGGCAAAGCAAGTTAAATTCACAAACATTGAGCACTGAATCGGGTTCTGTAGGGAAAACAGAAAGATTTGATTTCTTCAGAGGTCTTCAGATCCCCTGTGTCTCCCTTCCCTCAGTTTTATTTGCCCTGGAAACATTATAATAATATAATCGAAAGTTACGCATAATCCTAGCCTCCTGACACAACAAAGAATTGTGTGTTTCCTTTATTCCCTTCTGTTCATTGTCCATATGTAGATCTGTTGTGGTTTTTTTAAGATTTTATCTATTTACTTGACAGAGAGCAAGCAAGCACAAGCAGGGGGAGGGGCAGAGGGAGAGGCAGACTCCCCGCTGAGCAGGGAGCCCGATGTGGGGCTCAATCCCAGGACCCTGGGATCATGACCTGAGCCGAAGGCAGACACTCAAACCAACTGAGCCACCCAGGCGCCCTGTAGATCTATTTTCAAGGAGGGTATAATTTAGAGGAGTTAAACCCTTACCCATAGGACATAGTGCAGCTTGCTTGCCCCTCCCCTGGTCCAGCTGAATTCAACAGACACATATGGAACACCTGTCGTATGCCCCACACTGGGGAGACACATAGATCAGACACAGCTCCTGTTCTCAAGGAACTGGTTAAAGCGGGAGACAGACCCTGAAAGAATCATGTCAGTATTCCATTGACCTCACCCCGGAGATCTCCCCAGGAGTCTGTGAAGAGGCAGGGAGGGTGTTTTATAATTCAGTTTACAGGTAAGAAAACAGGGTCCCCTAAGGTCATTTAGATAGTAATGGCAGAATCAGAACCTGAACTCCCAGGCTAAATCTGAGATTCCCTGTGCTCGTCTCCTTCTTGTAGGTAAGGGGGCCACATGGCTGCACGACTGCCGGAGCCCCAGAGGGGGTCCCACGCAGACTCTGTCCTCCTGTCCCAGCATCTGCCAGGCCAAGTGGTGTGGGTGCTACCCCACCTCCTTCCACACTCTCCCTTCCAGCTGCCTGTTTTGTGACCTCATTTTCCCTTTACAACTGCCCTTGGAGTTTATTTCTGCAGAGCCAGAAGGCGGCGGGGAGCAGAGCGCACCCCAAGCTGCCCCAGCTCTCCCAGAGATCCCCCCACTTTGTCCTGGCACACTGTGCACGGCCTCTTCTACCTGCTGCTCCCTTCCAGGCATACCTGGGGTGGGGTCCAAAAGTTCAGAGGCCAGAAGCAAATGGTGGTTGCCAGGGCACCCATGGGAACGGG
Organism: Halichoerus grypus; assembly: GCF_964656455.1. Taxonomy (NCBI): domain Eukaryota; kingdom Metazoa; phylum Chordata; class Mammalia; order Carnivora; family Phocidae; genus Halichoerus; species Halichoerus grypus. The sequence goes on from NC_135713.1 coordinate 193,925,637, forward strand.
GGGAGGATTCCACATCTGGACTGTGAATTTATTTTTCTTTTAATTCAGTTGAAGCCCAGCTCAAACACTGAGTCCTTGGCCTTACTTCCTCTTATCGTTTCCTCTCATCCAGATAGCAGTGTCTGCTAAGCCGGGTTCCCAGGCTCTCTGCTGTGAAACAAACAGATTCCTGAGCTCACAGCCCCAGTCAGGGCTGAAGCTCTTGCTTAAATATCAAAAAAATAATAACGACCTTCCGTTACTGAGTGCTTACCAGGTACAGAGCATCTTCAAGCATTTTCTTGCTTAATCCTCCCAGAAACCCAGGAGAGGGGTTTCATTCGTGTCCCCCGCCAAAGCAAGGCCCACAGAAGTGAGGCAGCCAGCCCCAGGGCCTGCACAGCGACTTGAAGCTGGGTGGGTGCAGAGTCCAGAGCTCCCCTCCCAGCCCTTCCACTGCGGCGCCTCCGCGCTTAGAAGGTGTAAGGGGTGCCTGGGTGGCTCAGTCGTTAAGCGTCTGCCTTCGGCTCAGGTCATGTGGGATCGAGCCCCGCATCAGGCTCCCTGTTCCACGCAGGAAGCCTGCTTCTCCTTCTCCCGCTTCCCCTGCTTGTGTTCCCTCTCTTGCTGTGCCTCTCTCTGTCAAATAAATAAATAAAATCTTCAAAAAAAAAAAAGGTGTGAGTAAGGTCCTATTGGCCTGTCACTGCAGAAGTCAGCAAGTGCTTACTCTTCGGCATATAGTTTTAGGGAGATCCTGAAGGTTCCCAAGCAAAAAAGATTCTAAATTCAGTTAACTTTAAAGAGTGCCATGCTTTGCTTTTAGAACCAAACAAGTCAATCCTGGATGTTGCCACATCAGAAGGTCAGGAAATTGCCAGTGAGGAGAGCGAAAGCTTGTTATGAAACGTGTCATGATTTCTCAGAGTCATGTTGTGCTACGCTTCAGAAATGTCTCCTGAAAGGAATGTCACAGGGACAGTGTGGTTGATGTGGAGCCTCATTTAGAGGACCCTCCCCCCTTTTTATTTTTGGTTCTGAACTAGGCACAGTTCTCTGGTCATTCTTTTTTTTTTTTTTTTTGTAAGATTTTGTTTATTTATTTGACAGAGAGAGACACAGTGAGAGAGAGAGCACAAGCAAGGGGAGTGGGAAAGGGAGAAGCAGGCTTCCTGCTGAGCAAGGGAGCCTGATGCGGGGCTCGATCCCAGGACCCTGGGATCATGACCTGAGCCGAAGGCAGACACTCAACGACTGAGCCACCCAGGCACCCCTCTCTGGTCATTCTTAATAGAGACCAGGATACTGAAGAATGTTTCTCCTCTCTGATGAAAACAGTTGTACAAGCACAATAATATATGGCCACTCTCATCCCACCTCAGTGCTGGGATGGGGGCTGGGGGGTTTGCAAGAGGGATGGGTGGGGACTGTGGCAAGCTAGCGAGCCCCCTCCCAGGTGGGCAGCTCCACCCACCCGTGGGGACTGGCTGCCTGTGGGCACACTGGCTCAGTGTTGTCAGGCCTCCCAGGGTTTTCAAGAGGAGCTGGAAATCCAGATTTTTATGTGACATCTCTTGAGTTTTGTTTTGTTTTTTTAGATTTTATTTATTTGACAGAGAGAGACACAGTGAGAGAGGGAACACAAGCAGGGGGAGTGGGAGAGGGAGAAGCAGGCTTCCTGTGGAGCAGGGAGCCTGATGCGGGGCTCGATCCTAGGACCCTGGGATCATGACCTGAGCCGAAGGCAGGCGCTTAACAACTGAGCCACCCAAGTGCCCCGACATCTCTTGAGTTTTAAGGGTTGGCTCACTTTTCTTTCACACACTGTGAAGGCCAAATATAACCCACCTGTGGGTTATCAATTTCAAGCACCTGGAATAGTTGTTTGGCGCTGAGCTCTGCATCTGGGCTCTGCATTTGGGCTCCCATCTGAGCTCTGTCCCTTACCAACTGTGTTATCAAGATGTTTGATCTCTCATTTAATACCTCGTTTTCCTCATCTGGCAAGTGGAGATGGGAATTTTAAACCTACTTCTGAGGGTCGCTATGAGGATTAACGAGAAAGGCTTGGAACCCAGCACCTGGTACCTAGCAAAACGTTAACTTTGACACTTTGATACTTTTACACATCATTATCTGTGTCTCTTTCTGTAAGTGCAGGTTGACCTTATGTCCTAATTTGCCCAAGACTGGTCTGGTTCAAGCTCGTTGCACTGGTGTAATTATGACGAACTCCCCTTTTCATTCTCAATCTTCGACAATAAATTACACGGTCATCCTATGTAAGCAAATACTGGCATTGTGCCATTTAGGACTTTAACAAGTTTTAGTTCCAATGAAAAGGTCATGGTTCCAGTCGCATGAGGACCCTTGGACAAGTCAGCGAAGCTTTCCATGTTTCTGCTTCCACATTCTTGTCAAAGGTTCAGAAAACAGAAGTAAAGCCAACGCATCACTGAAGTATAATTAGTAAAAGTTTCTTGTGCACACCCCACACAGACAGATCGTAAATCAGGAGAACTCAAACCAAAACATGGAATGACGCTCCATGGTATATTGTTATAAAGCAGCTTGGATAGTGTGGAGGTGGTGACTGATTATTCTTCACAGTGACTACTTATAATATTAGAATTTTCTTAAACCAAAGGGACTTGGCTTGTGGTTGCCTCCTGTCAATTTGGGGGATCCATTTAAGTTTGCTTATGATTTTCAGAGGCAGAAGTTAAGTATTGACCCCAGTTCAAGGTAGCTTCACTGGTGTGTCAAAGTAAGCTAAATTAAGCTTTACTTGTATGACTAAACCGATTTTGTCTGCGCAGGGAATTTTCAAGTCTGGTCTTGGGTTTAGGTTTGATTTTACTATGCTAAAGGATTGACAAGATGAATTCTAAGATCCCTCAGTTCACATTCATTTTGTCATTTTTAAAAAAAGATTTTATTGATTTATTTGACAGAGAGAGACAGCGAGAGAGGGAACACAAGCAGGGGGAGTGGGAGAGGGAGAAGCAGGCTTCCCGCTGGGCAGGGAGCCCGATGCCACTTGATCCCAGGACCCTGGGATCATGACCTGAGCCGAAGCCAGACGCTTAACAACTGAGCCACCCAGGCGCCCCTCATTTGTCATTTGACAAACATTTATTGTGAGTCCAGACCATGCCAGGCAAATGCCCAGGATGTGGAGAGGCCAGTAAGGACCTCTTGTGCAGTGGGGTGGGAATCCCTACCCTCTTTTTCAAGTGTTATTTGAAAAACTCTTATCTGGAAATCGTTCACAAAATGTTTCTAGTGAATGTTTATATTTGAAACCTCAATTTCAAGCAAACAAACCATTACATTCAGTATAATTCTCTACACATTTCTATTTTGTGAGTAGGTGTCTACATTTTCAAAAATTATTTCAGTGTGGAAAATTGGAAAACACAGAAAGGCCCAAAGGAAATCCTTCTGTTGTTCTGCCGTGAGCATGGGGGCTTCTAATATTTGAGCTTTAGGTTACTCCCCCCCACCCCCACACACCTCTGCAGCCACTTTGTCAGAACTAAATTTTAAAGATTTATTTATTTATTTGAGACAGAGATAGCGCGTGAGTGTGGGGGGATGGGGGAGCAGACTCCCCGCTGAGTCCAGAGCCAGATGTGGGGCTGGATCTCACCACCCTGAGATCATGACTTGAGCTGAAATCAAGAGTCAGAGGCTCAACCGACTGAGCTACCCAGGCACCCCCAAACTAAATTTTTAAAAAAATTGTTCTCCCCAAATTTGCCTGAGTGTTTCCTAATAAATTCATTCTCCCACTCGTTCATTCCTTCATCCTCAGTCAACCAGGTATGGAGTACCCAACCTGGCGCTGTGGCTGGGGCCCCAGAGGGCTCAGCTGTCAGAGATTTTATGAACTTATCTGTTCCCCACTTCCTCCTACAGATAAATAAAACAAGGGAGGCGCCGCAGCAGGCCCGGAAGGGTGCGCTTTGCTGCGCAGGTGACTCCTCAGCCGGGCTCCGGTGCCGACTCCGGAATTCGGCCCCTGGCGGGCGGGTCAGTGGGGTTGCATGGGGCTGGCCCAGAAAGCCACTTCCTGCCGCGACCCGCGCCGCCGGCGTGGTGAAAGCGGCCCCCTGGGGAAGGAAGTGGCTTTGGACTGTTTATTTTGGCTTCGGGCTAGCAGACGGCGCCGGGGGCTGCGGGCCTCTCAGACCCGCCGTTCGCGGACGGGGCCGGGGAGTCGGCTGACCTCGCCGCCGGGATCGGGGAGGGAGGCCCCGCGCGGGAACGCTCTGGGGAGCGCTGCCGAGAGGGGGCGCCGGCGAGGGGGCGACACCTCGCGGAGGAGGCGCGCGGCCGAGGACGGGGGGCGCACAGAGGGGGGCGCACGGCCGCGGACGGGGGCACACCGAGGAGGGGCGCGCGGCCAAGAAGGGGGGCACACCGGGGAGGGGGCGCGTGGCCGAGGACGGGGGCGCACCGAGGAGGGGGGCGCGTGCCCGAGGTTGGGGGGCTCACCGAGGAGGGGGGCGCGTGGCCGAGGACGGGGGCGCACCGAGGAAGGGGGCGCACAGAGGGGGGCGCGCGGCGGAGGGCGGGGGACGCACTGAGGAGGGGCGCGCGGCCAAGAAGGGGGGCGCATCGAGGAGGGGGCGCGTGGCCGAGGAAGGGGGCGCACCGAGGTTGGGGGACACCGAGGGGGGCGCGTGGCCGAGGACGGGGGCGCACCGAGGAGGGGGGCGCCTGGCCGAGGACAGGGGGGCGCACCGAGGAGGGGGGCGCGTGGCCGAGGAAGGGGGCGCAAAGAGGGGGGCGCGCGGCCGAGGACGGGGGCACATCGAGGAGGGGGGCGCGTGGCCGAGAAAGGGCGTGCACCGAGGCGGGGGGGCGCGACAGCGCAGACCTAGAACTCCGAGGGCCGGCGGCTCCCTGCGCCTCAGGTCCTGCGGGTGGGGTGAGGAGGAAGGGGTCGTCCGCCCCTGTGATGCTGGGGTGAGGAGGAGAGCTGGGGAAAGGGCAGAGGAACTGCCTGGGAGCGGACGGTCGGACCCGAGCTTGGAGGCGAGATTGCTTCTGTCGGGGCCCGGCGGCACCCCCGTTTCATTCTGCAAGATGGGGCCGGGGAGAGGACAGGCCGCAAAGATTGTGATGCTTTGGTTTGAGGAGACAAAAGCTAGCAGAGGGTGAGATTAAACACCACTAAATCGCCAGGGGGGAGGCCAGGGCCGGTGAGTATTTGTGTTCCCAGAGAGCCCCAGGGGCCAGCCCTAGTCAGCCGGCACGACCTTGGGGACCCAGGGGACCCGGCAGAGGGTGAAAATTGTCTTTCTGAATTTATGTATAATCCCGTTTTCCACCACCCCCTTCACATCGCCTCTCTTTTGCGTTTATTAGGTGGAGGTGACAAGCCCACCTCTTAACCCATTCACTGTTCAGAGTTTGCTTTAACGTCTTCCTGAAACGGAGCCTGTCACATTTTGCAAGGGGGAAGAAGAGCATCTCTAGAAATAAGTGATAGAGGGAGCTCACCATGGCTGGAGGGAGTGAGGGAGAAGGGAGCGAGGGAGAGACACAGTGCACACACGTGTGACAGTAGCACACGGGGCTGTATGAGCCCAGTGGAGTCACATGCACTTTAAGCAATGGAGAGCAGGCAGTTTGGCCTGGCTGGAATGCAGCTGGGAGGAGGGAGGAGAGTGTGAAAAGCTTGGAGGGTGGAGGGTACTCAGAAGCCCACAAGAGCCCAGCATTTGGATGGGAATATTGCAAAGTTGGACAGGGCATCGAGCCTCCATGTCATGTAACTGCCCTGCGCTCTATGGAAGGGATGCCCCGCTCCCCACCCCCACCCCATCCAGGTCCAGTGTGCGCATGGACGTGGACGGAGCCTCCAGCAGAAGGTGGGGCAGGGTGGGGTGCTGGGTCCCCAGGGTTGGCCCTTCAACAGGGCGGGGCTGGCAGCTTCTGCTGACTCAGGGACATTTCCAGGCCTGGCCTCAGGGCCAAACGGCTTATTGAAAACAGCTGCTGCTCTTGGCTGGTGGCCCTGCGGCCCCTAGCTCTCCCTGGGATGACCCTTTGCCTCTGCATGGCCTGAGGAGGCTGAGGAGGGGGGCCGACTGCAGAGAGGCTCAGCAATGGCGCTCACCCTGCCATGCCCTGGAGGACCAAATGTGGTCAGCCCCCAGTGTTGGTCCCTAGGAGCGGAGCCAGGCTGGTCGCTGGGTCCCCTGGTCTCTGCTCCTGCCATTCCCCCACCTTGGCACATCCTCCTTTGTTCTTGTCCCAGCTGGTGCCTCTCGGGCTTTTGCTCGATATGCGTCCCATTCAGCAGATTTTATTGAGAGTCTGCTGAGTGCCAGGCACACTGCTAGAATTAACTTCCCCTCTGCTTCCTTCGGCACGATGTCTTTCACTTGTAATGGAGAGCAGCCGTCTTATCCGAGGTCAGACCTCTGGCTGCCTTCACTGCTGGACGGAGTCCCGGAAGCCGCTGGGACAGCTGAGAGGTTTGCTCCCGAGAGACAGACAGTTCTGAGCCTCTGCACTCAGCCTCAGGACTCCACCAAAGCATTGCGTGTACCTTACAGCAGATGGGAAAGGAAAAGAGGCCACAGTGACGGTCAACAAGGAGGGAGGAGATGTTAGCTACTCAGCGTCGGGCACATAGCTTTTAAAACCCGGTTGCCTCTGAGCACAGGCATAAATGTCCAGGGTGATGACCCGGATGTCTGAGAAGCAAGGAAGCGCGAACGTTGCAGCAGAATGATTCCTGTTAGATGTCAGTTACCTGGAAAATCCTTTCTGTCTGACACCTTCCCCCCTAGCCACGCAGTATGAATTGGACCTGGCAGTTCTGCACACTTGCTGATGTGTTGCTTGTAACTTTGTCATGGATTGCTTCGAGAGTTCTGCCCCTCCAGCCTCATTGCAAATGTCAGGAGGCCAGAGGCCGGATTGTTTAATTCCCCCCGTAGGACCAAGTACAGTGCTTCAGAAACGCGTGTCATCTGCATGAGTGAGAAAGCCTCCAGGGGAGCAGCCAGAAGGGTGATCAGGAGGATGGGGTGGAGATGTGGCCTCCAAGGCCTCCTCTGATAAGCTCGGGAGGCTCATTTGCTGGTCTGAGGGTCAGAGGGAATCCTGGAAGGACAGCCTCCGGGGAGTTAAGGAGGCTGGGAGAAAGTCTCTGGCTCCAAGACATAGGGTTGTGTGTTTGTCAGGATTCTTTCAGTTCCAAGGACAGAAACCCAGTGCAGACAAGCTCAGCACAACAGGGGAATGTGGCTGCAGATGAGCCCGAGTGTGATTCACAGGCTGGACGAAGAGCCACAGGAACACAGGGTCTGGGACTGAGTGTTCTGCACAGGACGACCCGCTTCCTCACCCTTCCATTGCTCAGCTGTGTCTCTTTCTGGAGTGTCTCCGTTCTTGTCTGTAGCAGGAAGGTCTTTTCCTCGTGGCAGGAAACATGGCCATTGGCAGCCCCAGTTTCACGATCTCCGCAGAGAGAGAAGACCACACATTCCAGGGGAGGCCTCCCATCAGCCCTGTTTGAGTTATGTACCCAATCACTGTGCCTGGGGGGTGGACACTCTTACTGGCCAGGAGTGAGACTTCGCGCCCACTCACGTAGCCAGAGCGCAGTGCAAGGAAATTATAAATAATAAGAAGAAGCGATGGGATGTTTGTTGGGCAGACAGAAACAAAGGCCAGAGACTAAGGGCAGTTCAGTGAGGTTCAAGGATTCTCTTACGATCCCCAGATCTTCCATGGGGAGCCCCGTGCCTACCAGACCATATGGTGATGGGTTGTTCTCTGTTGCTCACCACGGTACTCTCAGTGCCTGGCACCCTGCCTGGTACCTGTGAAAGTCTCAACACACAGTTGTTGAATGAATGAACTGATGGATGTGCTCAACGCACAGTTCCCTGCCTGGTTTCATTCATTTATTTGTTCATTTATTGAACGAAAACCTAAGGAGCCACACAGTCTGGTGCACGGCACTGTGCTGGGCATGGGGTGGTTGCCAACAAAATGCAGGTCATCTTTGTCCTTGATGAGGGACATACCACATCCCTAGTGAGGGGCATTTCCACTCCCTGCAGCGACACCCGATGCTTCCCAGGCATGTGGAGTGAGGCTACGGGGTGGGTAAGACCGGAGGGGTCCTTCGCAGGACGGGGGCGCCAGGCGTCTGTGCCCCGAGCTCCCTCTGCCGCTTCATGTGTGCGCTGGCTGAGCACGGGGGTGCGAAGAAGACAGTCTGTTCTCAGAACGCCTTTGTGCCCTTCCATCTCCCCCTTAGCATTTCCCCCTCGGCCAAGGCTGGGCTTGATCTCTTCCTGCATTGGGCCCTGGAGAAAGAGCCTCCTTTCCGCGAGGGCCCAGGCACACCTCTAGACTTTGGGTGGAAAATGCTCTCCCAAGAGCCTCCCCCGGCCCCTAGCTTGGCAGAGTCCCCGGGATCCACCTCCCAGAACCCTCCTCAGCCTCCCCTTTGCTTTGTAGCTCTCCTGCACTCCTCCCCTCAGCTCCCAAATTCCTTGTTCTTTTCTCATTTGCTGCCAAGGCAGTTCTTCGACTTGCATTCTTCACCCCTGCCTCCTCCAGACCCTCATTGTCTTCAGAGAGCCTCCCTGCCCCCAGAAGGCTCAGCTCCCTCCTACGCCCCCAGACACCTGGATTTTAAGGGCTTGTTTGCCTCATGTCCTGCGGTGTCTGAACCCACTGTTCTTCTCTAACTAGGACAGTGCTGTGTGTTTCCTCATGGCCCCAGCGTTGCCTGGGACGTGCCCCACGCATAGTAGGCACCCCAGGAAGATCTGTGCATTTGAACCCAGAACCTAGGACATCAGAGGAAGGAGGGAACTTGCAGCCATGATTCATGTGGCAGAGGAAGAAATAGGCCTTGAACAGTACTGCAATTGGGTGTCCTAATCTCTTCCCCTCTCTGGGCCTCAGTTTCCTTATCTGTCAAGTGAGGGGCAGGTGGCCTGATCCTGGGACTGTCTCTTCTGACTGGCACAGACCTCTTTCAGACCCTTCATTTGCTGCTTATTACGGCTGCGCAGCCTGGTTGGACTGGTTCAGCCCATGTGTGGGTTTTCTGGTTGCGGCGGGGGGAGCGAGGGTTCTACCCCCTGGGCTGCTGTGGGCTCCTGTGACGTTTTGGGGCTGCACTGTCCAGTCCCATCTCTGAGAAACATCTATAAAAGCAAGCACTGTTTTCTCCCTTTTCCGGTCCCAGGCCCTTTCCCTACCCCCTGCCGAGGGCTACTCTCTGTTACCACCGACTGTCCTCACTGGAAGGGAGTTTCTGAGAATCAAATACCCAGTCCTTAGAGGAGGCTTAGACAGTCCTGGATCAAGTCCTGGGGCCAGTTTATGGCTCTAGAGGGTGGCTGGAAAGGAAGGAGCAGGTTGAGGGGAGGGGGCAGAGAGGACCCCCATGCTGGTGTTGAAGAATATAGCGGACCAATGTCCCTGCCCCACCAGCCTCCTTACCATGGTGTTTTATTTTTTTATTTTTTAAATATTTATTTATTTATTTATTTGAAAGAGAAAGAGAGAGCACGCACACAAGTGGGCAGAGGGACAGAGGCAGAGGGAGAAGCAGGCTTCCCGCTGAGCAGGGAGCCCAATGAGGGGCTCGATCCCAGGACCCTGGGATCATGACCTGAGCCGAAGGCAGATGCTTAATGACTGAGCCACCCAGGCGCCCCTACCATGGTGTTTTAAGCGCTAGGTGACAGGAGCTGTGGGGCCTCTGTTTTAGGAAAATTAATTTGGCAGCTGGGACAGGGAACAGAAAGATTGACGAATTGGTTGTGATCATTACCTAGGCAGGAGATTCACTCATTCATTCATTCGTTCATTCATTCACGTGTTCATCCAGTATTTATGAAGCACTACTGTGTGTCAGTCAGAATTGTAGGTGCTTCGGATGCGGTGGTGGGAAAGACAGAGAGTCCTTGGGAGCTTATGAACCGGAGGAGAGACACACAAAATAGAAGCATGTCAGATAACGAGTTCTGCTTCTGGAAATTGCAGGGTAGCTTGCACCAGTCTAACTCTCTGGCCAAGGGGACTTATAGACAAAGGATGTAATATAAAATACCATGGTTTGAGAGCAATTAAAAACAGCCAGATGCTGGGGAGGAAACTGTCTCTAAAAGAAAAGAAGCAGATGGGGTGAGGGGTTTATTTAAGCAGTGACTCCCCCTGAGAGCACTGCCCCATTTGAGGACCTCAAACAGAAAGTGGTAGTCCTACTGGTCACTGTTTAGGGCTACCAGAAAAGCTAAAAATCAAGAGGGAAAATCCTGGCAAGGAAGGAGCCATAACGGTGTTCTCTTACCAATTCTCCTCAAATCCTTGGCAACTAATAAACTGTGCCTGGGCGGGGTGAGGCATTAAGAAACCCGCCAAGAAAACAGAAGAGAGGCAGAGGTTTCAGATGCTGCCTGGTGCTGAGGGAACAGAGTCTGGAATTCACGTTCCACCAAGTTAGAGGGGCTTGATCATTGCCTAAGGTTTTCCTTTGAAACTCCAGAAGGGTCTCACCTTATGATTAAACCCAAGGCTAACAGCCGCACCCTAAGACTAAAGGCAAACCAAAACAACCCCACCCTAGTAAAGCCTAAAACCAAGCTTCTACAGGATCAAGATGATCCACCAGTAATTTAACTGCCTGCCAGAACAAAACCCAACATTCTTTGTAGGAAGATAAAAAAAATCCAGACTCCCTGTAACATGTCATTCACAACATCCTGTATACAATAAAAAAAAAAATCCAGACTCTTTATAACATTATCCATAATGTCCAGTATGTAACAAAAATTACTAGACATGCAGGCAGCTGGAAAAATTGACCCATAATCAAGAGAAAAAATAGTCAGTAGACAAACACAGATAACCCAGATGTTGAAAAAAAATCAGATAATAATAAATATTGTGAAGAGAACTACAATCCAACAATATGAAAGAGAGTAACTGGGTGGCTACTTTAGATGATGTCAGAAGGGGTTCTTTAAAGATGGGACGTTTGGGGCGCCTGGGTGGCTCAGTCGTTAAGCGTCTGCCTTCGGCTCAGGTCATGATCCCAGGGTCCTGAGATCGAGCCCCGCATCGGGCTCCCTGCTCCGCGGGAAGCCTGCTTCTCCCTCTCCCACTCCCCCTGCTTGTGTTCCCTCTCTCGCTCTCTCTCTCTCTCTGTCAAATAAATAAATAAAATCTTTAAAAAAAAAAAATAAATAAATAAAGATGGGACGTTTGGAGCGCCTGGATGGCTCAGTCAGTTAAGCATTCAGCTCTTGATTTTGGCTCGGGTCATGATCTAAGGGTCCTAGGATAGAGCCCCGTGTCAGGCTTCGCACTCAGTGGGGAGTCTGCTTGAGGATTCTCTCCCTCTCCCTCTGCCCCTCACCCTGCTCGAGCACTCGCATGTGTGCTCTCTCTCTCTCTCTAAAATCAATCAGTCAATCCTTAAAAAAAAAATAAAGATGTGACTTTTTTGAAAAGTGAAATACCAGGCAGAGGAAACCGTGCAAGGGCCTTGAGGCAAGAAAGTACCAAGCCTGGGGTGCTTGCGACTCTTGGATTTGGGGTTGTGAGTTGGAGCCCCACGTTGGGTGTAGAGATTACTTAAAAAAAAAAAAAATCTTAAAAAAAAAAAGGAAAAGAAAAGAAGGAAGTACCAATCCCTGTTCAAGGAAGGGCAAGGAGGGCAATGTGACTTGAGCGAGGGGAAATAGTGTGATCCAGGATCAGACTGGTAGGCAGAACCACACCATATGGGATCTGTGGCTCATGGTAAGAAGTTTGAATTTTATTTGAAGAGTGATGAATTGCCTTTGAAGGGCTTTAAGCAGGAGGGAGACTTACAGGAAACTTATATTAGGGAATAAGCTATTTACCACCAATAAGTTATATATATTTTTGTCATTGGAATTCTGGCTTTGTTTATGGTATTTTTTTGCCATGAAAAAGATTATGTCACTGAATTCATCACTGTTTCCTTTATGACTTTCAACACTCCAATATCATTTTTATAAATTTTTGGTACTTTGGGGCACCTGGGTGGCTCAATCATTTAGGTGGCTGCCCGGGATCCTGGGATCAAGCCCCGCATCAGGTTCCCTGCTCAGTGGGGAGTCTGCTTCTCCCTCTCTCTGCCCTTCCCCCCCTGCCCCCGCTCATGCTCTCTCTCTCTCTTTCAAATAAATAAAATCTTTAAAAATGTATATATATATAAAAATAAAAATAATTTTTTTGGAAACTTATTTACATCTTTTAAAAATCATCCTGGCTGGCCATGGAGAACAGATTAAAGAAGGATGATAAGGCCATGGTGGAACAGAAGGAGCTTGAGGTTTGGACTCCGAAGACCGGGACCAAATTTCAGCTCCATCTCTGACTAGCCTCGTGACTGGTCAAATCATTTCACTACCCTTAGTCAATTTCTCTGCATGTAACATGGAAGAGTAATCATCGTCATGGCAACAACAGTAATTTACAGTGCTCTTACCGTGTGCCAGACCCTGTCCCAAACACTTGACATGTAGTCTCTCATTTAATCTTCATGGTAGTCTGATGAGGAAATTGAGTCAGAGACAGGTAATGCAACTTGCCCAAGTCACGAGCTGGGGTTTGAGCCCTGGCAGTCAGACTCATGCCTTCAAGACATGGAAATTATCCTGAGGGGCTAGCGGCTAATGGTTGCAAAGGGACGTTCTGTGTGTGTTGTGTACTTCAGCGGCAGCCTGGGAGCAAGTAGAAGGTGCTGAGACGTGGGTGTCAGGCCTGGGTTTGCTTCCTGGCTACGTGACACTGAGCAGGTCACTTCTCTAAACTAACCATGTTTCTCTTTTTTATCCTTCCCACCCTCCCTCCCTTCCTTTCTTCCTTCTCTCCTTCCTTCCTTCCCCTCCCTCCCTCCTTCTCTCTCCCAGCTTTACTGAGATAAAATTCACATATCAAAGAACTCGTCCATTTAAAATGTACAATTAATTGGGTTTTACTCTATTCACAGAATTTGGCAGCTATCACAACAATCTAACTTTAGAACATTTTCATCACCCCAAAAGAAACCCTGTACCCTTTAGCAGTCCCATTCCCATCACCCTCAGCCCAGCCCCAGGCAACCACTATCTACTTTCCATACATTTACGTCTCGATTTCTTAATCTGTAAAGTCAGCGTGCTTGGGCGCAGGTTGGATTCCTCTGCCTTCCCTGGAGTGTCTGCACAGTGAGGTGATGGGTGACACGATGCAGGATTGGGGGATGCCCTATATAGAGCTAAATGCTGCTTACAAAGTAAGGTGTGACGTGGTTATGGGAGGCGTGAACAGTTGGATTTGGGGGGGTGTGTGTTGGGAAGATTCTGGAAGTCAGGAAAGGAATCGCTTCTCGGCCTTTTGGCTAAGATCAAGTGTAGAAGTCAGGAAAGGAAGGAGCCAGGGGAGCTGAGGGGCAAAGGGGAAGAACAAGACAGATGATGGCAGGCCAGAGAGGAACTTCGGTGGGAAAACCACTCTATGTCACGGAGATTGGGATAAAGTTGCAACGTGCCGCGTGAGGTTAGTACCTCCACTGCTCCTCCTAAGACCTTTGGAAAAGCATACAGTACGCAGCCTGCCATGTGGAGTTGGGTTTGCTTTTGCAGGTGGGACGGAGGGCTGAGTGCTGCCTCTAGGTTGAGCGGGGCGCTAGAGCTGAGGCTGGCCATGCAGGCTCGGCTCTCTGGGCACAGGAGGGTGGCACTGCGTCTCCCCCCGACCCCCGAGTGTTGGGGGTGAGGACTGAGTGATTTACCATATGAGAGAGGGCTCACAACCCAGCGCCAGGCTCACGGGCAGCGTCTGAAGGTGGCACTGGCCATCGGGAGCCACCAGCCCAGAGAGCCCCTGTGATGGCTTCGTGTCCCGCCTTCCCTTCCAGAGCCCAACGTCTTCCTCATCTTCAGCCACGGACTGCAGGGCTGCCTGGAGGCCCAGGGTGGGCAAGTCAGAGTCTCCCCAGCCTGCAACGCCAGTCTCCCTGCCCAGCGCTGGAAGTGGGTCTCCCGAAACCGGCTCTTCAGCCTGGGCACCATGCAGTGCCTGGGTACAGGCTGGCCGGGCACCAACTCCACAGCCTCCCTGGGCCTGTACGAATGTGACCGGGAGGCACTGAATCTTCGCTGGCACTGTCGCACGCTGGGTGACCAGCTGTCCCAGCTCCTGGGGGGTCGCAGTGGCAACACGTCCAAGGCTGGCGGCCCCGAGCGCGGCGACCAGACCCGCAGTGGCCAGTGGCGCATCTACGGCAGCGATGAGGATCTGTGTGCGAGGCCCTACTATGGTGAGAGGCTGCTTGCGGGGAAGGGGTGGGGCCCCCCGGTGTCGGGAGGCCTGGAGCCACAGAGAGACAGACGCAGGAGTGACGGGGCCTTTGGCCTCTGCTGACCTTTGGCAGCCCTATCTGTAATGGCAGTGGGAAGCATGTGGGAATAATTAAGAAAATAAACTTCCAAGCATTTATTTTTAAGACACTACAAAATGACTATATGCTTGTAAAGACCTCAAACGGTACAAAAGTGTATAATGTAAAATTAAATGAAAATTCCCTTCCAGGCCCGCACTCCAGGGTAGACCCCAGAGTAACTCCCATAGGTGTCTTGATCCCCATTTTGCAGGGGTGACCGGGGACCCGAGTCACCCAGTGCGGGGCTTTTCATGGTGGACAGCTCCGTCCTGGGGGTCCTTTTCCTGTAAGACATCCTGAGTTCTGAGATGGAACTAGGGGGGAGGGGCAGCTGGATTTTTGGACAGGCTTTACGGGGAACCCCTTCCCAGCCCTATGGGATGCGCGGCGGGGCCTCTCCCAGGCTCCTGCGCTGACCTAATGGCAGAGGGAGACTTTAAAGCCTTAGGCACCACTTTGTCGTTAGCATCCCTGGGACAGGGGATTTTCCCTGAGGGCGGAGGGAGGCGGGCAGCCTCTGGGGTCCAGACGCCAAGGGACCGGCTCCCTTCCTGCAGAGGTCTACACCATCCAGGGGAACTCCCACGGGAAGCCGTGCACCATCCCCTTCAAGTATGACAACCAGTGGTTCTACAGCTGCACCAGCACGGGCCGTGAGGACGGGCACCTGTGGTGCGCCACCACCCAGGACTACGGCAAGGACGAGCGCTGGGGCTTCTGCCCTATCAAGAGTGAGAGCGGGGTGGACCGGGTGGGCCAGGGCGGCTCCCGGCGGGAGGCTGACCTTCAGGGGCCTCGGGGCGGGTGGAGGAACTTTCGGGACCGGGGTGGTAAGATGCCCCTCCTCGTAGCCCGGAGCAGCATGTGTGAGGGTCTCTGCACTCCTTGAGGGACTGTTGTCGTGGTGGCAGGTAATGACTGTGAGACCTTCTGGGACAAGGACCAGCTGACTGACAGCTGCTACCAGTTTAACTTCCAGTCCACGCTGTCGTGGAGGGAGGCCTGGGCCAGTTGCGAGCAGCAGGGGGCAGACCTGCTGAGCATCACTGAGATCCACGAGCAGACCTACATCAACGGTGAGGTGGCAAGGCACTGGGGGGGAGGGGTGCTGGGCCTGACCCCCAGGGGCACACCGGGGTGGGGGGGCGGGCAGGAGCCTGAGACCCGCTCCCCATCTTCGGAGGGCCCCGAGCCCTTTCTGCTGGTGGGGCAGGGAGGCCACTGGTGGGGGGCAGAGTGAGAGGGCTGAGGTTGGGGCGATCCCCTCCTCACCGTGCCTGTCCTGCGGTCAGGGCTCCTCACTGGCTACAGCTCCACACTGTGGATTGGCCTTAACGACCTGGACACCAGTGGAGGCTGGCAGTGGTCCGACAATTCGCCCCTGAAGTACCTCAACTGGGAGAGCGGTGAGGCCTGGGGTTCGGGGTGCAGGGCGGCCTGGGGGCTGCAAAGGCCTTTGGCCTCTTTATTCCTCCTGGTGCCCTGGTCCAGTGGTGTGGGGCGGGGCGGTGGGGCAGGCCCCCCACTCCACCTCCCCCGCTCCTGGACTGGGCCCCACTAGAACCCGATGCCCTCTCCTCGGGGCGCAGGGCTTGGGGAGCGGGCAGGATTTCAGGCCTGGCCAGGGAGGCGTCGGCCCGTACCGGGGCTGGGTGGAGGGTTCCAGACCACGTGGGCCGGGGGTTGGAGGAGAGGCAGCGAGCCCCACCCCGAGAGCAGGAGGCTCCGAGGAGCGCCCAGGGGCCGGGGTGTGAGTTCCTCTCTCCTGGGGTGCTGGCGCCCTGCCCTCCCCACAGATCAGCCGGACAACCCGAGCGAGGAGAACTGCGGGGTGATCCGCACGGAGTCCTCGGGCGGCTGGCAGAACCGTGACTGCAGCATCGCGCTGCCCTATGTGTGCAAGAAGAAGCCCAACGCCACGGCCGAGCGCCCGCCTCCGGGTGAGCCGAGCCCAGGGCCTGGCGCGGGGGCGGGGAGGGGCCCCGGGGCCGTGGCACGAGGGGACTCTGAACCTCTCTGGCTGAGGGACAAGTGGAATGCTCCATTAACTCTTCCCGAGAACGTTCATCGAGAACTGTGTTAAATGCTGGCAATTCACACTGTCCTCGCAGTAGTCACACTCTGCTGGAGGGTGACAGACATCTCAACACACAATTAGAATAGCCTGAGTCCTGAGCCATTATAAAAATATGTGTAATCAATGTTAGAGGAGAAGAAATACCTAGAGAAGAAACTGCATAAGCTCCTGGGAGTTAAGAAGGGTTTCGTGGAAATGACATTTGATCTGGGCCTTTGAAGTTGACTGTAAGTTTAAAAAGTCATGAAGAGGTATGAGGGAAGGGCATTCCTGGCAGAGGGAAGGGCATGTGCAAAGGCGTAGAGGCATGGAAGTATGCAGCAGCTTTCAGTCTGGTGAGCATTGCGGTCTGGTCGGAGTCTAGACTCTAATCCCTGAAAGTGTGGTTTTCCGAGGAGCAGCATAGCATCCCCTGGGAGCCGGTTATAAATGCAGAATCTCAGCCCCCGCCCCCTCACCTGCACTTCCTAAGATCCTCACCCCATGCATGTGCAGGTGCAGCCGGGATGCGCTGGCTGAGAGGGCGTGCGGAGGAGAGCAGTTCAGAAAGGCAGGTCACAGCCAGTCCCCGGAGGGTCTTGGCTGCTGGGTCCAGTTTGGGTGGGGCCAGGTAGGCTGTGGGGAGCCTCTGCAGGTTTTTTTTTTTTTTTTTTTTTTAAAGATTTTATTTATTTATTTGAGAGAGAGAATGAGATACAGAGAGCATGAGAGGGGGGAGGGTCAGAGGGAGAAGCAGACTCCCTGCTGAGCAGGGAGCCCGATGTGGGACTCGATCCCGGGACTCCAGGATCATGACCTGAGCCGAAGGCAGTCGCTTAACCAACTGAGCCACCCAGGCGCCCCTCTCTGCAGGTTTTTAAGCCAGGGAGTGTCTTGCTCCCATTTGTGATTCACAGAGATGGCTCTTGGGGCCTATGGAGGAGGTTGGGGCAATGGGCACAGCACTGCTTTGGGGACCGTGACCCTCCCTGGTATGTGGCTTTGGGCAAGCAGCTCGGTCTCTGAGTGCAAATCGCGAATAAACTCCGACCCCTTGCAGGGTTGTTGTAAGTCTGGAGACCTGGCCTGGCCCTAAGGAGCATGCCCATCGGTGGCAGAGGATGTTTATCAGTGTCGGTTGGAAGGGCTACTCTGGTAGTCCAGTAACCATGGGAACGGTGAAGAGGGAGTGTTGTTATTGTTTTTTTTAAACAAGGAAAATACGTCAAACCCAGAAAAAATCCACAGACTCACAGAAAGTAAAGAGCTAACAGAGAGAGACCATTAAAGTATTGCCAGAGATTGATTTAGGGCCACCACCGGCCACTGCTTTCTCTCCTCCTCTCCTAAGGGGTCAGGAGCAAAGGTTTACAACATTGGCGCCCCGCATCTAGAGCACCTCAGTTCTAGGAGGGAGTCTGTGGCAGGCACCAATTCTAGGTCTTCTCAGAAGCTGCTTTTCGAAGGAAGGAGGGCCCCCCTTCGGGCAAGCCTAGCCTATCCGTGGCCCCCTGCAGGCCTGGCCCCTCACCAAGTCCTCTGTCCCCAGATCTTCCCAGTGTGACCGCTGTTGGGGGAAGTCTCCTGTGGGGCCTCATGGATCTGCAGATACGTCTGTGGCCGTGGATTGTCTCTCCCATCCCACTCTGAGCGGTTTTTTGGATGGGTTCTGCCTTCTGGGTCTCATCACACAAGGCATGTCATTCCAAAGGCAGACACCATTGTGCCCCCAAAGCATCCACATTTCCTGAGTTTCCCTCCACCCAACAGCCAAAGAAGGCCCCCTCGGGTCTGAGCTTGGGTTCTGTCTGTGGCGGCAGCCTTGGGTCTTAGCTGGGGAGGCTGAGGAGATGATTGACAAGCCTGAGCCCAGGAGCGAGTCTGCTCAGGCTCAGCCCTCCCCACTTTGCCGGGCCTCCGAGAAACAGGATGCTGGACCCTGGAACGTCTCGCAGAATGGAGTGGATCCCAGAATCCCAGTCTGGGGTGATGCTTCGAGTGGGCACATGCTTTCCCTCCTGGCCAGGCAGAATCCTGCCCAAGCCTGACATTGTGGGTGGTTCAGTGAAGTCTTGTTTTCTCTTGCCAAGGCCCAAGTGAGGGCTTGTTTGCTTCAGCTGCTCTGGGACCCCAGTCCTAGACAGTGAAGTTGAAATGCATGGAAGCAGGGGTGAGGAAGAGCCCGTTACTGGTGGGTTTCACAGCCCTGAGTGGAGCCCAACGGGTCAGGGAAGGAGCAAGAGGGGAAATCCCCGCTAAGGGATTCCTTCCAGTCGGCAGTGACTTCCTGGGCCGCTGGCCTGGTGGGCCCTGCTGCCCCATCCCTTCATCCTGGACTGCCAGCGTCAGCACCAAGTCCACACTCAATATGTGCTATTTTAGGCAGCGACAGTGGTTTCATTTATTAAGCAAGGTGGACACAAGCGAAGTTTGAATCTAGAATAGGAAACCCCATTTAGGGAGGAGGAAACTGAGGCTCCCAGGGCTGGTCTGACCTGAGTCCCCCCCCACCATCTCTTTCTGAAAGCCGCCCCCCCTCGCCGGAGGGGCCGTCAGTCCTGTCTTGGGTGAAATCTGCCACCACCTCCTGGGGCTCTGCCTCTGGGCGTCCAGCCTCCCTGGAGGGTGTGGTCTTTTCCCATCGGTTGGCCCGGGCTGATCCAAAACAGGTGTGCGGACGAGGGGACACCCGGCGGGTCGGGGCACCCGGGCTGGGCGGCTCGTTCCCTGACCTGTACCTGGTGGGTCTCTGCAGACGTGTGGGCCGACGTGAAGGTGGAGTGCGAGCCCAACTGGCAGCCCTTCCAGGGCCACTGCTATCGCCTGCAGGCCGAAAAGCGCAGCTGGCCCGAGTCCAAGAAGGCGTGTCTGCGGGGCGGGGGCGACCTGCTCAGCATCCACAGCATGGCCGAGCTGGAGTTCATCACCAAGCAGATCAAGCAAGGTGAGGGGCTGCTCGTCCACGCTCCCGGGCCCGAGGGCAGGGCCTCCTCAGTGCCCGTCCTGTCCTGCCCGAGAGGTCCTGGGGCCATCTCTCCGTCCGCCGCTGGTGGCCCAGGCTGACCTCTCCGTGCGCTCTCTCCCCCTCTCTCCCCCAGAGGTGGAGGAGCTGTGGATCGGCCTCAACGACTTGAAACTGCAGATGAATTTTGAGTGGTCTGATGGGAGCCTTGTGAGCTTCACCCACTGGCACCCCTTTGAGCCCAACAACTTCCGGGACAGCCTGGAGGACTGTGTCACCATCTGGGGGCCGGTGAGAACCCCCTCTCCCCAGCCTCCTGGGGCCACCCTGGCTGAAGGAGTGCTACTGTCAGTTCCTGCCTCCAAACCACCCCCCCATTGCCTCTCAGAAGCCCCCACTTGCCCACCAACCCCTTCCCTTCCACGTGGAGAGATTGCCAGGGTCTGAATCCTCCCCGCCCCCGGCTAGCTGGCTCACCTTGGGCAAGTCTCTTAACCTCTCTGTGCCTTGGTTTCCTCATCTGTCAATGGAACACTAATAGCGCCGACCTCAGAGGGTCATTGGGAGGATCAAAGGGGCCTGAGGATGCTGCCTGGCACCATCTTGCTCTGCCAACTGCTCTCCCCCCTCCCCCCCAGCAGGTGGCTTTGGAAGCCGCATTTTATGGGCCTGCTCCTTCGGCAGGGCTGCCCTGTGCGGCCCGACCCAGCCCAGGGGCCTGTCTCCTCCCGACATGATGGGGTGGTGACTGTCTGCCGCAGCTTTGGCTCACATGCCCTGTGGGTAGATGAAGGAATTGCTGGAGGGCTTCAAGCAGACGTGAGACCCTTTAAAAAGACAAAGTCAGAGGGACAGAGTACCGACTCCAGGGACAGAGAGGACATTCTGCAGTGAGATCCTGCAAACAGTGCCAGGACTATGGTGCTAGAGCCATCTGGCATAAGGGATGCTATTTAAAAATTTATAAACAATTATTTGTTGGGTGTCTGCCACATGCCAGGCATTCTCCTGGGGGCTGGGACACAAACACCCTTGCCCTCTGGATGGAGCTGAAGACAGACAAACTGCTGGCTAGGAGACGGAGGACACAGGCCAGCCTGGAACACACAGAGCTCAAGTTGGAGGCAGGGGCAGGTCTAAAAATCAGGTTCACCAAAGGCTTTGGGGGAGGGGGGCTGAGACGCTCCCTCATCCTGTGTCCCTAGGAAGGTCGTTGGAATGATAGTCCCTGCAACCAGTCCTTGCCGTCCATCTGCAAGAAGGCAGGCCAGCTGAGCCAGGGGACGGCCGAGGAGGACCATGGCTGCCGGAAGGTGAGGGTGCTTCTGGAGCTGCCCCTGGGTGCGGCCACCCAGAGGGGCTCCCTGGGGAGGGAGGGGGCAGATGGAGTCCCGCAGCCCCCCACGGCATCCTCCCTTGCTTGGCACATCCCTTCTTCCTACTCTCCAAACTGCTCTGTTCCAGAAAGGGTGACACTGGATGAGGTGGGGTGTGGTAGGGTGGGGGCTGTTGGGAGGAAGCAGAGCTCCCCACCCCCACTCTGCATGAAGAAGCTGCTTCCCAGAGGCAGCAGAGAACAGGAGGTGGGTGTGGGCAGGCCTCCAAGTCATCACCTGAGTGAGGCTGCCGGGGTGCACCCCAGTCCTGCTTTGCCACCTCTGTCTTTGCTGACACACACCATGCCATCTGATAGAGCGTGCGCTTGTCTGTCTCGTCTGGAGGAACGAGGCCATTCTGGTGTCGCCTTCCTTGTGTTCCTAGCCCCAGGGGCTTCCAGACCGTCACGGAGGGAGGGGATCAGGACTGACTGGGTTAGTGGGGCAGTGCATGTATGAACGAGGATGTGGGTGGGTGATGGACCCAGGCTCTCCCTCACAGGCCCCCCCCACAACCTGGCCCTCAGCCAAGCAGCCGTGTAAGTGGTGTGGCTGAATATGGGGAGGTCGCTCAAAAAAGACACTTTATGGTGTTTTGGCCCCTGATGGCTCCATCTGCCAAGGCCACGCTCCTGCCAGCCCCTTGCTGCCAGTCTGGCTCTTCATTGTGTTTCCCTTTGGAGTAAGCCCCCTTACCGCACCCCACCTCACATGAACTCCAAGCTCTCCCCCAGGAACAGGGGCCTGAAACAACAATGGGCATGACCTGCAGTGGGGAGGTGGGGAGGAGAGAGAGCAGACAGGGGCCCTGCTGAAGTGTCCGGGGGGCCAGTGTGGGCAGGGACTGCCCCAGGGGCTCTGTCCTGTCCTGGGTGAGCTGGGGGTAGGGGAGTGAGGACGAGTGACTAAATGCCGTGGCACCAGGGCCACCTGAACTGTGTGTGCAGTGTTGAGCAGCCCCGGTTAATACCCTGGGAGAGCTGGGATCTTAGCACAGCCCTACCACTCCCCCGTCCCTGGTATCCAACCCCCCTCCCCGCCCCCCAGCTTCACTTTTGCTCTGGCTCCTGCCCAAGGGGCTGTGTCTCTTTCCCAACCTTGAATCTACCCCAAGGCTTCCCATCTCAAGGGCTTCTGGAGGTGAAGGCCCTGGCAGGCACCTGGTGTCTCTTAGGAGGAGCAGGGCTGTGGTGAGGACAGGCGTAACCTTTGTGGTGCGGGTTCAAGTCCGGGCTCCACCTTGTACTGTCTGTGTGTAAAGTCCAGTCACTTAATTTCTCTGAGCCTCAGTTCCTCTTTTGAAAGGCAGGAGCAGGGCGCCTGGGTGGCTCAGTCGGTTAAGCGTCTGCCTTCGGCTCAGGTCATGATCCTGGGGTCCTGGGGTTGAGCCCTGCATCGGGCTCCCCGCTCAGCAGGGAGTCTGCTTCTCCTTCTCACTCTCCCTCTCTCTCAAGTAAATAAATAAAATCTTAAAAAAAAAAAAAAAAAAAAGAAAGAAAGGCAGGAGCAGAGAGCTCAGGGTGTGGTCCAAGGGGAGAAGGGTCTGTTGGGTGAAGCTTTGCCTGGTCTCATGGGGGTCTGATGGTAGAGAGCCAGCCGCTCAGAGCAGTGGTCTCTTCCAAAGCTTTGCTGCTCCCCGCGGAGGGTCTGTCCCGCAACCCCAGGCTAGGCGCACCCTCCGCTCACTCTACCTTTTCCAGGGCCCGAGGATTACCTGGTCCCTCCACAGCCTGGCAGCTCTTCCAGCATTTCAGCTCTGGTTTCTCAGCCAACTGGCAATTTTCCCACTGTGACTCTTGGTTTAAATGCCCAAGAGAGGAGTCCAGTGAGCCAGTCATCTTGCTTCGCCAGCCCACAGGCAGGTCACTGGCTACCTCCCGATCAGCCACCCTTGGGCCATGCATCCACCTCTGGTCTGGCAGTTGTGGGTGATGGTAGGGAGGGGAGTGTGAGGTGATAAGGTACAGAACAGAGCATGGGAAGAACCATCTCTGGTGTCAGACCAGTCCCCTCTGTCCTGGGCCCCAGCCTGCAGCACATTCAGGGATGCCTTCGATGGCATCCCCCGCCCCAGGCTTTCTGGATGAGGGAGGAGAGTCCTCCCCACAGACATCCCTCTTCTGCCCACTCTCTCGAGCCAGGGTTGGACATGGCACAGCCCATCCTGCTACTGGCTGGGAGAGGACCAAGTCACCTACAGCGAGGCCCGGCGCCTATGCACCGACCACGGTTCTCAGCTGGTCACCATCACCAACAGGTACAGGACGGGGCACATACCCAGACCAGCCCTCATGCCTGTCCTGGCCTAATGTGGCCCCTCCACCAAACGGGGTGGCGTTCTGCCATCAAGCGCAGAGGGCCCTGAGTCCTTGGAGCCTCAAATGGCTCCAGGGCCTTTTTCTAGTATCGTCCCAAGAATGATTCCCGTTTATTAAGTGACCCCACTGTGGGGCAGGGCCTGGGCAGGGGCAGGAACAAACAGGGGCCCTGCTGGTGCAGGCTGGATGCCCAAGAGAGGCCTTGCTGTGTCTGTTTCTACTTTCTTCTCCGCCAGGCATGGAGATGCAGGCAGGACAGGGGGAGCTCGGTTGCTGTGTGTCAGCTCTAGGGTCCCCGCAGGCCCCCACTTACCTCAGCAAGTCACTGATTGGGTACAACACCCAAGCTCCTGGGGCAGGGCATCTGGCCTGTGGCCCAGGGTAGCATGGTGGCGGGGGAGGTTGGGCCTCGAGCTCCCTGCCTGACCGGCTTCTCTCCCACAGGTTTGAGCAGGCCTTTGTCAGCAGCCTCATCTACAACTGGGACGGCGAATACTTCTGGACCGCCCTGCAGGACCTGAACAGCACCGGCTCCTTCCGCTGGCTCAGTGGGGATGAGGTCATGTACACCCACTGGAACCGGGACCAGCCTGGTGAGCCCCTCCTCCGCGGCACTCAGTCAGCCCCCTCTTTGACGTTCCTTGGGGAAGCCAGGAGGCCATATGGGCCTGCCCCCCGCCGGGACCGAGTCCCAGGGCCTCCCAGTAAACCAATCATTGGTACAGTGTGGTAGAGTAGTTAGGAGCTCAGGGTCTGGGGCCAAACCGCCTGGCACATCTTTAAGCCTTAGTTTCCCATCTGTCAACCGAGGATAACGGTGCTTTCCTCATGGGGCTGATGTGAGGCTGAACTGGATGAACAGACGTGACGTGCTTAGAGTAGCGCGGGCGCTGGCGATCAGGATCATTGCCATTTCGCGTTCATTGTCTCTTGTAGCCTTTTCAGTGACCTGATGAGGCTGATGATAAAACAGCCTCAGAGAGGTTAAGCCACTTGCCTAAATCTCACAGGAGTAGGCGCAGAGCTAGGACTCTGCCTCCATGCCCTTCAGGTCCCTGCAGAGCCGGCCAAGCTGGTCACCAGTGTGGGGGCCGAGGCCGGGGTGGTGTCCTGTGGGGGACCTGGGGGAGGGCCGGACCACGAGTCCTCAGGCAGCGGGTCTCCTGCTCCCCCCCCTCCAGGGTACAGCCGTGGGGGCTGCGTGGCCCTGGCCACGGGCAGCGCCATGGGGCTGTGGGAGGTGAAGAACTGCACCGCCTTCCGGGCTCGCTACATCTGCCGGCAGAGCCTGGGCACGCCAGTGACGCCCGAACTGCCTGGGCCGGACCCCACGCCCAGCCTCACCGGCTCCTGTCCCCAGGGCTGGGGGTCGGACCCCAAACTCCGCCACTGCTATAAGGTAGGCAGCCTGCTGGTGTGGGAGGGGGGAAGAGGAACAAGAGCAAAGAAACAGCTCACAGGCAGGTCACTGCCGGGGTCGAGGGCAGCCCCAGTGGGGCCCAGCCACAGTCCGGGCAACTGGGCCCCAGAGACACTGCTTCCCCACAGCAGACTGCAGACAGAGGTAAGTTCTGATGACACTCTTGCCAGTGGAATCTCAGGTCTGGTACATCGTAGGTGCTCACTGAACAGGAGGAATTGAAAAAAACAAACAAACATAGAGATAATCAGTTTCAGAGGTTCCCAAATGTTGGGGCTGGGCTGGCTGCTTTTCAAAATCACCTGGGCAGCTTGATAAAAATAAATTCCAGGCTGCCATTTTGGGGACTGGGATTCACTAGGTTGGGGCAGGACCCAGTTCTCTGATTTTTAAACTCTGCCGGGTCTGGGAGCCACTAACGTAGTCCAGGGTCTTTTATGACATGAGGAAACTGAGTCCAGGGAGGGGAAGGGACTTGCCCACAGCAAACTGTGGCTCCCCTGGGAGGAGAGCCCAGGTCTTGGGCTGGTTCAGGGGTCTGGGCAGGGGGTGTTCTCTAGGAGCTGGCTCCCCTCCCCTGGGGCTCATTCTCTGATGAGCAGGATTGTCTTAGCTAGCCTGCACCCCTGTCCTGTGAGGCCCCAGCCCTCCTCCCTACTGCTGTCATGGGAGGGCAGGTGGACCAGTAGGGACAGCTTAGACACCTGGACTTTGTTCCTGTAGGTGTTCAGCTCAGAGCGGCTGCAGGACAAGAAGACCTGGGTGCAGGCCCAGGGGGCCTGCCAAGAGTTGGGGGCCCAGCTGCTGAGCCTGGCCAGCTATGAGGAGGAACATTTTGTGGCCAACATGCTCAACAAGATCTTCGGGTACTGAGCCTGGGGCAGTGGCCTGCATGCACCTGTGTGGGCTCTTGGTTTTGCTGGGCACAGGGCAGGGGGCAAGGTGAAGGTGCCCCCAGGGAGGCCTGTCTGAGGGCTCAGAATGACCTGTGTATCCGCAGCGAATGCCAGGACCCTCCTGTCCTCCCTCAGGGAGCCCTGGTCTCCCCGGTTGCTCACCGGTGTCAGGGAACCAGCAGTGCCCCCCTCAGACTCACGGTCTTTTACAAAAGTAACTGCCCTCCCCATGCCTCCTCCATGGCAAAATCTGATCCAAGTCGAGCGCCCCTCGCCCCCAACACCATTCCCATAACAGCCCACTCTCCTCAACAAACAGCCTTTCCTGAGAGACAGGAGGAGAAAAGCTACAAAAATGAGCATCTGCCCCTGAGGGTCCCTCCAGGACCCCATGTCTGTCCTGTGGGCCTCCTATGACACCCAGCACCTATAATCCCTTAGCACTGGAAAAAACCCGAGTGGATCCAGGCTTCCCGAGATCTTAATTCCCAGGGACGTGTCTTTCCAGCAAACATCAAGATTACATTATTTGACTAGTAATTGTAGCTCTCATCGATGGCCTCTCACCATGTCTCGGGTACTGCACTAAACACTGAATCCTCATTGGGTCTCTTCTTCAGCCCTAGGAAGTAGACATTATCATGGACCGATGTGGGCTGATAGAGAGGTTGGGTTATTTGCCCGCGGTCAGGGAGCCGCTCCACGGGCGAACCGGCGCTGGAATCTGCTGCTATCTGATTCCAGAGCCCCAGGTCTATGCTCCATCTCCATCGACTTACTAAACTCCCTGAAGTGAAAACCTAGTCTTGCTGGCAGGGCAAACCCCACTCATAGGGAAGCCAGGGAAGGGAGCCAGGCCACCCACCCCCAGTGAGCTGGGCGCCTGGTCCAGCTAGGTCAGTTCTCTCTGGGGAGAGAACTTTTTAAAGGTGGCCCCAACAGTGTATTGCCGGTGAGTGTGAAGCCCAGATGGAGAGGCCCCAGGCCCTTGGGACTGCCCTGGTCACCCGCACCTGCTCCTCTCATCCCCATCTCTTCTGTCCCCACCCCCGCGTTGTGCTGAAGTGAATCAGAGCCCGAGATCCACGAGCAGAACTGGTTCTGGATCGGCCTGAACCGTCGAAACCCGGGAGCGGGGCAGAGCTGGCGCTGGAGCGACGGCCTTGGGGTGAGCCGGCCTAGAGGGGGCGGGTCAGGAGGTGGGCGGGGCCCGGGTAGGCGCGGCTTGGGGTGGGCGTGGTCCTTCGAGGGCGGGACAGAGCCTGGCGGTGGGCGAGGTATAGCCGAGTTACAGGGTCTTTGGCCAGAGCCCGCAGGTTAAGAAAAGGGGGGCGGGGCGTCCAGCCCGGGTTGGGGGTTCGCAGCTCAGGCCCGGCCTTTTGTACGTCTGTTCTGGGGACGCGGAGGCCTGCGCCTCGTGCCTGACAACCTTCTCCCACTCCGACCTCCAGTTCTCTTACCACAATTTCGACCGGAGCCGGCACGACGACGACGACATCCGGGGCTGTGCAGTGCTTGACCTGGCCTCGCTGCAGTGGGTGGCCATGCAGTGCGAGACGCAGCTGGACTGGATCTGCAAGATCCCTCGAGGTTGGGTGGGATGGTGCTGGGAAACGGGGAAGGGGGCGAAGGGCGGCGGGGCCCGGAATCCAGGGGAGGGTCTCCTTCCCTGCAGCGTCTCTGTCCCTGTTGTCCCTGTAGGCAGAGACGTGCGGGAGCCCGACGTCAGCCCACAAGGTAAGGCCCCCCCCCGGGCCTCCCTGCTCTCAGTGGCGTTCGGGAGAGGGTGAGGGGCGTCATCTCCAGGGCAGGGCCTGGCCGGGATGGAACAAAAGGAGTTAGGGGTTTGAGCTGAGAGAAGGGGAACCGGGGCGCCTGGAACCCTGTCGGCCTCGTCTCCAAGCAGGGGCAAGCTTGGGCCTGGAGCGGTGTCTGCCCGAGGGGCCTAGGGTTTCGCAACCCACCTCTGCCTGCCCTTGGACCCGCCTGGGCCTTGGCTGCAGGGCGAGCAGGCGACCCCTGCCTGGCCGCCGCTCCCACGCTCACACTGCCCCCGCAGGCCGGCTGGAGTGGCTGCGTTTCCAGGAGGCCGAGTACAAGTTCTTCGAGCACCACTCCACGTGGGCTCAGGCGCAGCGCATCTGCACGTGGTTCCAGGCCCAGCTGGCCTCCGTGCACAGCCAGGCTGAGCTGGACTTCCTGGGTCACAACCTGCAGAAGGTGAGCACCCCAGTGACCATGGGCCAGCGGGCAGGGGAGGGTAGGCCTGGCGAGAGGAGAGGCCCTGCCAACCCTTATCTGCCTGACTGGTTTCCCCAGTTGTCCCCGGGCCAAGAGCAGCACTGGTGGATTGGCCTGCACACTGCAGAGAGTGATGGGCGTTTCAGGTAGGAGCCTTCCAGGGTCAGCAGGTGCGGGAGGGAGCGGGTGCCTGGATGGCCAGCCACGACCCCAGATAGGAGCTAGGGAGGCCGCCCACAGAGACTGATAGACCTGGATTTGAATCCAGCTCCGTTCCTCCCTGGCTGTGTGGCCTTGATCAATGACTTAACCTTTGTGGGCCTTGATTTTCTCATCGAAAAATGAGCATAATGAGGCCTGCCTGGTAGGATTGCTCTGAGGATTAGAAAAAAGGTATGTGAAGTCCTTAGCACAGCATCCAGTACATAATTGGGCACCAAATAATGGCAGCTCCTATTATGCCGAGGCCACTCATGAATAAGGCCCCCTCAGGACATGGGCAAGAACATATGATGTCCTCCAGAGGGGCCTCTTTGTGTTCAGTACCCACCTGCCATGCATGAGGGGGCTCGAGGCAGGAGGGACCAGGAGCACATGCATATCTGAGCACACTGTTGCCCTTGGACCTCTACCCTGGGATTCTTGGACTTTTCTAGTTAGAGAATGAGTGCCCAGGGAGGGCTGGACCTTACCTGGACGCACCAGGTCTTTGGGTCCCCAGTGATCTGGAGCTCAGTAGCCTCACTCTCAGCCTATAGCCAGTGAGCCCTTGGACTCGGGCCCTGCCCTGCCCCCCATCTCGGTGGCCTTCATTGCTGTATACAACGGAGGTTGGGCCCAGGGCGAGTCATCTCTGTTCCGTGTTGTTGCAGGTGGACAGATGGTTCCATCATAAACTTCATCTCCTGGGCACCCGGTAAACCTCGGCCCATCGGCAAGGATAAGAAATGTGTATACATGACCGCCAGCCGAGGTGAGGGCGAGGGCGGGGCACAGAGAGTGCAGAAGCTGGGGGGAGGGTTGACGTTGGGGGCAGTGCGGTGAGCTGGGGCAGGCCCATCAGTCTCTTCTCATTCTCTTTTTTCCCACAACCCAAGAGGGGCTAGACCCAGAGAGGGGGCCTGTCCCCATGATCCAGCAGCCACAGAGGACTGGAGTTCGGAGCTGGACACGGGCACCTGATCCCCATGTCCTCTTCTTAGGGCATGAGGCAAGGGTGCTGCTGGCCCTGCCCTGTGCTAGAGTGACTGCCCTACTCTTTCTGCAGAGGACTGGGGGGACCAGAGGTGCCTGATGGCCTTGCCCTACATCTGCAAGCGCAGCAACAGCACTGGAGAGCCCCAGCCCCCGGACCTGCCGCCCACAGCCCTGGGGGGCTGCCCCTCTGGTTGGAACCAGTTCCTCAACAAGGTAGGAGGTGGGGAGGGGCCACCCAGTAGAGTCAGGGGAGAGGATGTGAATGTAGGAAGGCCAAGCTTCAGGAGTCCTGGCCTTTTGGCAACATCAAAGTCATGGCCTCTTGCCTACTTGGCCCCAGTGCCAGGGCCAGACTCCTGGGAAAGTAACTTTGTATAGTGCCCTTGCTAATCTACCAGGGAAGGAGGGTGTCCACATAGTTTGGTGAGTTTTCTAGATTAGTCGCCACACATTTTGATAATGAACTCCTATTAGGAAAACACAAGATTGAACATACAAAATATGTGTGTCTACATTATATATGTGTGTGTAAATAAATATATATTTACTTCTGTACTAATCGACTAATGTTATATATAGTAAACTGTGCATAAGAACAAAAGAATATAAAGCATGAGATAAAGATTGAAAAAGTATTTTTTTTAAAAGATTTTATTTATTTGAGAGAGAAAGCGAGCATGAGCAGGGGGGAAGGGCAGAGGGAGAGGGAGAGGGAGAAGCAGACTCCCCTCCTGAGCACAAAGCCCAACATGGGGCTTGATCCCAGGACCCTGAGATCATGACCTGAGCCGAAGGCAGATGCTTAACCGACTGAGCCACCCAGGCGTCCCTGAAAAAGAGTATTTTTAAGTTTAAAAAACTTTTCTTATTAGTGGTATGAGAAAAGTACTCAAAAATGATCAATTATAATAATTATCATCTTTAAATAATTTAAATAAGAGCAAGGTGATTGCATATATTTCATTCTTTTTAAAAAAATTTTGGTCTGACACTTTGTGATTTGGGACTTCACAGGTCTTGTCTGAAGTTCGAATTACTTTAAAACATGGGTTTAATGGTTATTGTAGATGAAAAAGTTGCCTCACAAAGACAAAATATCAAAATGGAAAAGGTCGGCCTTTGTGGGCTGGGCTTTCTTAATTTTTCAGTCCTTCTACCAATGAAACAAAGGTTTTAGTGTAAAAATCGGCTAGTACATTTCTGCATTCTAAACCAATCTGCCTCACAAACTAATCAGAAGACCTGATTTAAGGCGCTTTAAGAACAAGTATTTGGAAGATTTTTTGAAACCTTTAGGAAATTCTTTTCCCAAGGGTTTTGAGCATGCAGATGGGAAAGTTGGGGGCAGTAACATTAATCTGAAGGAAGACGTTTCTAGACATGTCTGCAGAATGTTCCTTCTAGAGGGTGAGCTTCTTTCCCAAAGTGGTTACTTTTGCACTCCTGGGCAGATTGATCAGACCTGATTAGATCGTCATTGTTTTTATCCGGTGGCTGACAAGAGCTTGTCCCAGGAAGAGAGGAGCACTATTTTCTTGTTAATGCTGGCATCACGAGTCTGAGCCCCAATCCGTGCTTTCTTTGCGATAAAACCACTGAGCCGGATTGTGAGGATTAGATTAGTTAACACTAGCTCATATAATCCGTAAGTCTTTGTCCTGCGTTGGAGGGTAGCCAGCCTCTTAGTGTCATGGAGCTCTTACTGTCTTCAGAATATTCAAGCGAATATTATATCTTTTCGACCTTAAAAAAAAAAAAAAAGTAACACGTCTATTATTACAACTTGGGAAAAAACAGAAAGAAAGAAAATACAACTCACTCATCCTTATTTCCAGAAATAACCCCTATTAATATTTGTTACTCTGCTTCCTGCCTTTTTGCGCCTAATTGAGATCATACTACATAACACGATTTTGTATCCAGCTTTTCTTTCTCAGTGTTCTATTTTGAGCATTTTTCTCATGTCATCGCATTTTTCCAAAAATTTATTCTCGTGGCTTCTTCCACCAGATATAAAACAGAATATATGGTATATATGTACTTGGTCTCTTTCTTTTTTTTTTTTTTTTTAATTTTTTTTTTAATTTTTTTATTGTTATGTTAATCCCCATACATTACATCATTAGTTTTAGATATAGTGTTCCATGATTCATTGTTTGTGCATAACACCCAGTGCTCCATGCAGAACGTGCCCTCCTCAATACCCATCACCAGGCTAACCCATCCTCCCAACCCCCTCCCCTCTAGAACCCTCAGTTTGTTTTTCAGAGTCCATTGTCTCTCATGGTTCTTCTCCCCCTCTGATTTCCCCCTCCTTCATTCTTCCCCTCCTGCTACATTCTTCTTCTTTTTTTCTTTCTTAACATATATTGCATTATTTGTTTCAGAGGTACAGATCTGAGATTCAACAGTCTTGCACAATTCACAGCGCTTACCAGAACACATACCCTCCCCAGTGTCCATCACCCAGTCACCCCATCCCTCCCACCCCACCCCCCACTCCAGCAACCCTCAGTTTGTTTCCTGAGATTAAGAATTCCTCATATCAGTGAGGTCATATGATACATGTCTTTCTCTGTTTGACTTGTTTCGCTCAGCATAATACCCTCCAGTTCCATCCACGTCGTTGCAAATGGCAAGATCTTATTCCTTTTGATGGCTGCATAATATTCCATTGTGTATATATACCACATCTTCTTTATCCATTCATCTGTTGATGGACATCTTGGCTCTTTCCACAGTTTGGCTATTGTGGACATTGCTGCTATAAACATCGGGGTGCACGTAGCCTTTCGGGTCCCTACTTTTGTATCTTTGGGGTAAATACCCAGTAGTGCAATTGCTGGATCATATGGTAGCTCTATTTTCAACTTTTTGAGGAACCTCCATACTGTTTTCCAGAGTGGCTGCAGTACTTGGTCTCTTTCTTGATGTGTCAGCATCATTGTAAAGATACCAGTTACTCCCCTGTCAGAAGCCTTTGAAGTATGCGAGGCTGTCTGTCCCTTCACTACCTGGCCCCAGACACCTTGCTTTACTAGGTCTCTCCCCTCTGTTACAGCCCTGTAGCATTTGGATGTAGGGAGAGAGAGTGAAGGCCCGCCTCTCCCCCTAGCTTTAAGCTCCTGGAGGGCAGGACCCCTGGCCCCGGACATACCACCTAATACACTTGCACATGGTAGGGAGGCCCCGACTGTTTGCTGGACTGAGCTGATACTTCTTCTCTTTCGCTGCTGATATGATGTGACCTTGCTGGTTCTAATGTTATGACTAATTTTACTAGTTATTTAAAGGAGGCCTCAGAGTAGCTCTGAACTACTTCTGTGAAATGAAATGCAAGGGCTTTGTGATAAACCTCTCCCAAACTCTTGCATTATTTCTGGGTTTACAGTTTTCTACCCCAAATCTGACACTGGCATCAGTAAGCTGATGCTAGAACTCATCCCGATAGTAAGAGCGTCCCCTTGTGTAAGCACTTACTCTCGTGTCATGCACTGTTCTCTTTAATTCTTAACATGACCCCAAAAGACAGATATTTTTATTCCCACCCATTTTACAGAAAGGTTAAGTCAGATCTGGAACCTGACCTGCACCTGCTCCCTGGCCCTCTTTGCGACTCCAAAGCTTCCTTCCTTTCTTTCTCCCCCATCGCACTCAGGAGGGAAATCACTGGAAATCATTCATTTTCAAATAGTCTTCACTTGAGAGATTTCCCACCCAGCTGCTGCCTAACAAAGATCATTCAGACGTGAAGATAAGAGTGTTGTATGGATGAACATTAAGTTCACAGGACAAATAACAGATTTCAGGCAACACTTGGGAAGGCGTTTAGCTGAAATCGAGACAGACCTTGTCCCCGCGCATGGCCCAGGGGCTCTCGTCATAGGTAGTAGATCGTTTGGTGGCCTAAGGACGTCCTGCCACTTACAGACTCCCCCTGAGCGTCGGCAGGTGGACGTGAATGTGCTGTGCCAGGCTGAGAGGCTCGAGGAGCCCCGGATGTCCTGGTTCTGTTCTGTTGTCCTCACGGCCCTCGAAGCCTCCCCAGGGCCTGCCGCTGAGGGCTACCAGCAGAGTTTCTGGGTTTGTGGGACAGGGCGGTGGAGCTGGACATCACGCCTTCCCCTCCGCCCCAGTGTTTCCGAATCCAGGGCCAGGACCCCCAGGACCGTGTGAAGTGGTCAGAGGCACAGTTCTCCTGTGAACAGCAAGAGGCCCAACTGGTCACCATTGCAAACCCTTTAGAGCAAGGTAGGGCCAGCCCATGGGAAGGCCCCAGTATCCTCTGACACAGCCCCTCTCCCCCCCCAAAAATGGCTGGAGCAGAGCGGGCAAGGGGCTGTCCTTGTTGCTCATAACTCTCTCTTCTGGGGGACTGTAGCATTCATCACAGCCGGCCTGCCCAATGTGACCTTTGACCTTTGGATTGGCCTCCATGCCTCTCAGAAGGACTTCCGGTGGGTGGAGCAGGAACCTCTGCTGTATGCCAACTGGGCCCCCGGGGAGCCCTCTGGCCCTAGCCCTGCTCCTGGCAGCAACACACCGGTGAGGAGGCCCCTCGCTCTGCTCCCCGCCCCGAAACCCGCGGCCCTCGCCTTCACTCCCAGGGTCTCCCCTCTTCCAGCCTCTTTGCTCAGAGGGCAGCCCTCTGGGGGACTGGCACAAGGGCAGAGCTGCCGGGGCTCCTCTGAGCGGCTCCCTCCCCCCAGACCAGCTGTGCGGTGGTCCTGCACAGCCCCTCCGCTCACTTCACTGGCCGCTGGGACGATCGGAGCTGCACGGAGGAGACACACGGCTTCATCTGCCAGAAGGGCACAGGTAGGCGTCAGCCGTGAACTTGGGAACATCCGCACGGGCCCGATGCTGTGGGTCTTGCTGCGAGGAATGACGGAACACGGTCCCTGACCTCAGGGGGTCCCTTGGGTCACCCCCAGAGTCCACTATCTGCTTGGGAAGAAGACCGGGTGCCAATCAGAGGGAAAGGCAGTGAGGATCGAGGGGTCTCAGGAGGAAGATTTGGGGGTCTGGGGGGCTGACCAGGGGCAGCCAGACACCGGGCATGCCTGGTGTCAGGGAACCTGAAGTTGTGCGTCTGAGGTCCCTGCGGCTTCATGCCTGTTCTACAGGGGTTCCTGGGGTGGGAGTAGGTCAAGGCCGCTTCCTCTGTGGCTCGGCAAGAATGTTACTAGTAACAGAGGCAAACACTGTCCGTCTGTGCCAGGCGCTGGGCCCACTGGAGACCTAGTCTCTGCCCAATGTCTGGTGATCCCCCAGCTTCATGCCTGGGAATGGGGTGAGGGGGGCAGAGCCCAGCCTGAGCCCTGCCCCCTTCCCTGTAGACCCTTCCCTGAGCCCATCCCCAGCAGCGTCGCCCCCTGCCCCCGGCACTGAGCTCTCCTACCTCAACGGCACCTTCCGGCTGCTGCAGAAGCCTCTTCGCTGGCAGGACGCCCTCCTGCTGTGTGAGAGCCGCAACACCAGCCTGGCCCGCGTGCCGGACCCCTACACCCAGGCCTTCCTTACGCAGGCCGCCCGAGGGCTGCGCACCCCACTCTGGATCGGGCTGGCCAGTGAGGAGGTGGGCCGGGACTGCTCCCCCGATTGCCGCCCCCCCCCCGTCTCCTCCTGACTCCTTGCCTTACCTTACCTGCCTCTGTCCCCCCCCACTACTGCCGGCCCCCTTCCTCCCACCCTGACGGCCCCCTCGTGCCCAGGGTTCCCGGCGCTACTCCTGGATCTCGGAGGAGCCGCTGAGCTACGTGAGCTGGCAGGACGGGGAGCCCCAGCAGCCAGGGGGCTGCGCCTACGTGGACGTGGACGGGGCCTGGCGCACCACCAGCTGCGACACCAAGCTGCAGGGGGCTGTCTGCGGCGCGAACGGCGGTGAGCGGGGTCGAGGGGTGGGCAGGGTGTAGGCTGTCCCGGGGAGCACTCTGGGCCACTTCCTCAATCCTGCACCCCTCCCCTCCCCACAGGGCCCCCTCCTCCCCGAAGAATAAGCTACCACGGCAGCTGTCCCCAAGGGCTGGCCGACTCGGCGTGGATCCCCTTCCGGGAGCACTGCTACTCCTTCCACATGGAGCTGCTGCTGGGCCACAAGGAGGCGCTGCAGCGCTGCCAGAGAGGTGGGCCAGTGCAGGCCAGAGCCCCCACGGGGTCATTTCAGGCGGTGACCCCTGTCGTGGGCACTTAGAGGCTCCCGGAACGCAGTCCCCGTGCTGCACCCCACCCACAGGCAGCTGTCACACGGAAGCACCCCATCAGTTTCCAATACACAGAGCCCACGTGTGGCATCACACGTCAGTAACCCCGGACCTACGGGCACCCACACACAGATGTGCACTCCGCACCACCCTCCACTCAGGCTGGGGCCTCTCTCGGGGGGGGGGGTCCTCTGCTACCCCAGGGGGACCACTGTCATCCTGATATGGGCCTTCCTTGTGTCCAGCGGGTGGGGCGGTCCTGTCCATTCTGGACGAGATGGAGAACGTGTTTGTCTGGGAGCACCTGCAGAGCTCTGAGGGCCAGAGTCGGGGTGCCTGGCTGGGCATGAACTTCAACCCCAAAGGTGGGTACCCCGTGTGTGGCATCGGGAGGGAGGGCGTGGGGGGAACGCCTTCCACCAGGGCTTGGTGGGGGTGGGGACTCGCAGGAGGTGCGAATCAGTTGGAGAACAGGCCTGCTCTCTCCCCCCGGCACCTGCTCCTCCTCATCTCCTCTCCCCCACGCCCCCTCGATGTCTGCTTTCCCGTAGGAGGCACCCTGGTCTGGCAGGACAACACAGCTGTGAACTACTCCAACTGGGGGTCCCCTGGCCTGGGCCCCAGCATGCTGAGCCACAACAGCTGTTACTGGATCCAGAGCAGCAGCGGGCTTTGGCGCCCCGGCGCCTGCACCAACGTCACCATGGGTGTCGTCTGCAAGCTCCCGCGAGGTGAGCGCCCGGTGCACGCGCCGCTCGGCCTGCTGCCGCCTCCGCGCGGCGGTGCTGGGCCTGGGCCAGGGGCTGGCGCCTCATTCTGCCCGTGACCCAGCGGATGGGAGGGCACGAAGAGACGGGCCCCAGGGCCGCCGGGACCCTCCCCTGGGATAAACGGGTCTGTAGGAGGGACTGGCCCTTCCTACAAACTTCCAGACTAGACAGCAAACCCATCATTTTGTAGCGGTTAAGGGCATGGACAGGGTAAGCCACTTACCAATTCTGTGACCTTGGGCAAGTTCCTTAAAGTTGATGGCCTCAGTTTCTTCATATGCAAAATGAGGGTCATAACTGTACCTATGAGATCAAATGGGCTAATCAAGTGGCTGGCACTCCGGAAGTGCACTCTGCTTGCTTATTATTACTGTCACGTCTTCAGTTATTAACGGGTCCCCCCCTCTTCCTTGCAGCCGAGGAGAGTAGCTTCTCGCCATCAGGTGAGTCCCAGGCAGGGCTGAGATGAATCCTCTCCCGCCTTGGCCTTGGCCCAGCATGCTGGGCAGCGGGGGGGCAGTGCGGGGGGGCAGCAGGGGTGCAGGCGGGGGGCGGCAGGGGGCAGTGGGGGAGTAGCTGGGGGGCAGCAGGGGGCAGCTGGGGGCGGGCGGGGGTGCAGCCAGGGGGCAGCGGGGGTGCAACCGGGGGGGCGGGTGGGGGGCGCACCGGGGGGGCAGCCTCCCCACTGAGCGTTGGGCTTGCTGCAGCAGCGCTCCCCGAGAACCCGGCCGCCCTCGTGGTGGTGCTGATGGCGGTGTTGCTGCTCGGGGCCCTGCTGACCGCAGCCTTGATTCTCTACCGGCGGCGACAGAGCGCCGAGCGTGGGACCTTCGAGGGCGCCCGCTACAGCCGCAGCGCCTCCGGCCCCGGCGAGGCCACCGAGAAGAACATTCTGGTGTCTGACATGGAAATGAATGAGCAGCAGGAGTAGAGCCAAGGGCGGTGGGCAGGGTGGGCACAGGAGGAATGGGGAGGCCGGGCCCTGGGTCAGCCGGGCCCCCCACCAGCTGCCAGTCCAGGTGGCCTATGGAGGGGTGCCTTTGGGAGCCACTGTTGGGAGCTGGGGCTGATCAGGGCCTGGCTGGTGGGGTCCCTCCTCCCACGAGGGCTGGGCTGAGACCTGGCTGAGTGCAGAGTGGTGTTTCCCTTTGGGGGGGCGCTAAGGTCTTGTCACCTGGGCCTGTGTCCCCACAGTGACCAGAAGCAGGACGGGAGCCTCTTTCTGCCCCTTTCTCCCCAGGCCCCCCTGCCCAGGCCTGCTGACCCATGCCCCAGGACCCCCTCCTCATTGCAGAGCCCGAGGACCGTCCCCTGAGCCCTCAGCCAGCCTCTGTTGCTTCTGTCCTTCCTGGCAGCCTTGGCTCTGAGCCCCTCTCCCCCTTCCGTCCCCCTGCTTCTCATGCAGCCCTTCCTTCTGAGCCGGGGCCGCAGGGTTTGGGGAGCCTTGTGGCTCATGGTGGGTGTCAGCTGAGGCGGCCAAGCATCTGTCATTCCTGTGCTGGCTGCGGTGGCCCATGGGGCATGGAGGAGGGGCCTGGCTTGGGCCTGAGAACCAGGGCCCCACTGGGGCGTCAGCTGGGCTGGAAACAGGACTGGGAGAGACACCCTGACCCCCAGGGGGTAACCGGGCTAAGGCATCATCTCCTGCTGGTTGGGGGAGGGCTCTGTCCCTAAAGAGTCCCCTGTGGGGACCAAAGTAAGTTCCCTAACGTTTCTAGCTCCTGCCTCTGGTTGGAAGAGAGAGGGGAGGGGGTTGCCAGAGTCCTGGGGGGCCCAGAAGCAGGAGACCGCCCTCTAGTGGGGCCCAGAGGAACAGTGCCCGAGCTCCTGGAGGGGCCCAGTCCCAGGGCGCTGACTCAGTGCCTTTCCAAGAGGCCGGGACCCCCGCCTAGGCTGGGGCGACGGCCAGTCCCTGTGCCATGGGGCGCGGGACAATGTGAACACGGACTCAAAGACATGGTCCTTTTCTGTAGTTCTTAATTTTTTTTAATGTGCCATTATTGTGAAAAAAAAAAAGCAAACAAATAAAACACCTTTAAGAGGCTTGAGAGAGAAGGGTTTCGGCTTTGTTCTGTTGTCAGCCTCGTTCCTCACACCGCCTCAGAGATAAGTGTCGTGTGTGGAGCTCGAGTCGTGTGTTCCTTCTGCAGTCCTCCATTTTGCTTCTGTCTCTGGGCCCCGCGGAGACGCTCTGCACTCTGGTCTCTTCTTCTGGGCCCTTGCCTTTCTGGGCCTGCTCACCATGTTCGCTGTGACTGGGGATGAGTGTGTGGGTGACAGACAGCTGTGTGCGCTCGGGCAGCTTAGCTCACCTTTCACCATGTGCGAGATGGGGGGACGCACTTCCTGGGGTTGCTTTAAGGCTATTTGAGGATTAAATGAGATCATCTGTGCCAAGCAGTGAGCCCAGAGGCTCCGAGCTCATGCAGTAAGTGCTACTGTTATTTGGGGGCTGTGGCTCCCAGGGGAGCGTTCGAGGTGCCCAGGTCAGCCCTGGGCGGGGGCGGCGGGGGGGGCCTCTGAGCTGTGAGCAAGCGCGGATTTGTCCTTGCGGAGTTTGGGCTCGGGGCAGGGCCTCTCGGGACGTCCCTCCCAGCAGTATTCACGCAGGACCTCGGAGCTGGAGACCGAGCAGCCAGCAAAGAGAAGGCTCTGCTAGGAAGTGACGGACCGCTCTGCCAGTCCTGCGAGGTGCTGTGCGGAAGGCTGAAACGGGCCGCGGGGAGGGGCTGTTAGTTTGGGCTGGGCGGTGGGGCAGGGTCTCGGCAGAGGAATGAGACGAACCTGAAGAAGGCGAGGGAGTGATCGATGCAAATATCTAGGCAGGTGGCGGCAGGGGGGTGCGTGGGGGGGGCCCCCACCGTGGTGGTCCCTGGGCTGCCGAGGCCCAGCAAGGCCAGGCTGGCTGGACGGTGGGGAAGGGGAGCGAGGACAAGCCGGATTGCCCCAGTGCCCCAGGCCGTGAAGGCCGTGGTGGAGAGTATGGATGTTATTTCAAGTCTAGTAGGAAGTCCTAATCCAGCTGTCCCCTGAGGACGGTGGTGTGGACCTCGGCAGCGGTCACATTCTGGACGCACGCGTGTGTTGCACACGTGCTTTACCTCATTCGTGATTTTTTTAAAACAAGTTTCTATTGTTCTGAATAGGTAATACCACCACGTGGTTCAAGGCCTAAACCTAAACGGTACGAAAGGATACACATCGAGAAGTCCAGGGCTTTTGGCCTGGACAGCAGGGTAAATGGGGTGCCCGTTTTTGAGCCAGGGAGCCCCGGGGGGTGGGGGGGGCTGGTGAATCCATGACTGAGGTGGAGCCAGAGGCCCTCCTCACGATCTCTGCCCCCTGCAGCCCCAGCAGCGGATTTCCTGACGGGCAGCAGCAGGGCCCCGTGGACGGATCTGGTCACTTTGGGAGGGAGCCCCAATCCCATGGACGGGGGGGGGGAGGGGGGGGTTCCTTAATGATTAATCCACTTCACCCTGAAGTGATTTGCTCTCCAAATTGGGAAACGGCTCCCTTTGTGAGTTAAGTGCGCTACCATTGTCTGCAGCTCAAAAGACAGCTCCACCAGGCCGCAGGGAGCCCCCTGGGGCACAGGCCCTCTGGGAAGCACGCCGCTGACCCTTGCCCTAGGAGAGAAGCGAAGCTGGGGGTGAAGGCAGGGGCACAGGATCCCTGGGGGTGGGAGGAGCAGCCGAGGAAGCCGAGGACGCAGATGCCCAGTGCTGCCTGGGGGTAGTGATGGTGAGTGTCCAGAGGTTTAAATCATTCCAGAAATACCTGTCCTGGCTCTCCTTCCCATCCCTCAGATGGCTGTCGTCCCCACCAGAGCCCTGCTCCCCACCCAAAAGCATTTCAGACAGCTTCACAGGCACCTGGGGGCCCCCCATAAACCTTGTTCTGAGCCTTTCTGCTTGGGGGCTGCCCAGAGGAGGGTAAGGGGATGCTCTGGCAGCTGTCGGGGCAGGAGGAAGGCTCTGGGCCAGGGTGGGGGGGGGGGCTTGGGGGGGTTGCCATTTGCCTCTGATTCCAGGATAGTGCTGGTTCTAGTGGGGTACACAGCCTCCTGCCCTTCTGCTCGTTTCAGTTCGGTAAACATTAAGCACTCCTCTGCGACCATCCTTGCTGGGGGTAAGATGCCCTGAGACCCAGCCCGGTGGGCTTGGCAGAGGGCACGGTATGCCCGGCACCAAGGCCAACCTTCACTTGCAGGGCTAAGCTGGCTCAGCTCTGGCCCCCAGGATGCTCAGTGACAGCTCACTGGAGCCATGAATGAACGGGAGAAGAGTGTCAGGCCTGCTCACCACCTCTCCTTGTCAAGGCAGAGATGGCCTCCTCCCAGGTGTCCTGGCAGAGCCGGCCTGGCCCAGTGGGCAGCACTGTGAGGCGGCAGGGGTGAGGAGCCAGCCAGCCACACCACATGGCTTTCCTGGAATAGGGCCGGCTGAGCCCTGCCAAGCTGCCTTGAGCACCAGCGCTTGAGCGTGTTACAGGCACAAGGTAGAGCATTGTGTCTGGAGGGCAGACCAGGAGAAAGGGGGGCAGGCGGAGGAAAGGGGAAAAGGAGAGGAAATAGGGAGGGGCCTAGAGGGGGGACAAGGAGATGAAAGTGCCCAGACGTTCCGGCCTTTATCTTAGGGGCCAGGGCTGCCAAGAGGCCCCAGGAAAGGGCTGACTTGGATCCTGACTCCCACCAGGGTCGGCACCACTTGAGCTGTAGATTGCAGTCCCTCAGTCCCTCCTTGTCCAGAAAAGCAGGCAGGCTGCCAGCCCTCGAGGGAGGAGAGGAGCTAAGCGTGAGCAGGCGTCCCCCACCCCTTGAAATGGATTTGTCGCTGGCGCTCAATGCAAAAAAATGACTATCTTCTGATATAGCAGCAGATGGCATGAGTTTGGTTTTAGCTGTTTCCAGGAAATCCTGCTCTGCTAAGGCTTTCTGATCCAGTCGATGTTCTCCCCTTTCTTCCCCGGCACCTCTAAGTTCTGTGGCGTGTCCTGGGACCTGGTCCTTGGTCATTGAACGTCCCTGCTGGTTCATGCAGAGATGCCCTTCTTTTGCCCTTTTGTGTCTCCTCCCCAAGCCCTCCCCGCCAGGGGCTCTGGTGACCACCCATTCCCAACTTCTGGAGTTGGTTAAGGATGTTAACCATGTTAAGGATGGCCGGCCTCTCAGGCAGGCCAGGAGCGTAGCCTTGGCCACCAGACTGACTTCACCTTGTAAACTTGGGCACATCACATAACTTGCCTGAGGTTAGGTTTGTGATGGTTAATTTTATGGGTCCATTTGGATGCCCAGATAAGCTGGAAAAGCATTATTTCTGGGTGCATCCGTGAGGGTGTTTCCAGAAGAGATTAGCATTTGAATGGGTAGACTGAGAAAAGAGTATCTCCCTCCCCAGGGTGGGTGGGCATTCCCCCAATCTGTTGAGGGCCTGAGTACAACAAAAAGGCAGAGGAAGGGTGAATTTTTCTCTCTGCTGGAGTGGGGACATCCATCTTCTCCTGCCCTGGAGAATCAGCTCTCCTGGTTCTTGGGCCTTCAGACTTGGGCTGGGACTCAGAGTGTTGGCTCCCTGCTTCTCAGGCCTGCAGGTTTGAACTGGAACGACATCACAGGCTTACCTGGGACTTTAGCTCACAGATGGCAGGTGGTGGGGCTTCTCAGCCTCCATAACTGCGTGAGCCAATCCTTCATAATAAATCTCTTTCTACATATTTATAAATATATCCTACTGGTTCTGTTTCTCTGGAGAACCCTAATTCAGGTTTCCTCTCATGTAACACGGAGTTAATATGTACCTCACAAGCTTATTGTGGGTCCCTAGGCCCAGCTTATAGAAAGTGGCATCTGTGGGTTCATATCACCTTGATTGGACTTTTTCTATATATGATCTGTTGCCCCAATAAGACTATGCTCCTCGGGGGTAGGCGTCATGCATTTGTCATGTGTCCTCACAACCTGGCATATGATGATGGTTGATACATGTTTGAGGGTCACGATGAAGCCAAAGACTTTTTAAAAAATACTCATGTTCCATCCACTGGGTCTCCACCTCTAATAGACTCTGGCAGTATTTACTCAGTTAGAAAGGGGCAAGGTAGTCCTTTTCCCCAGGGTCTTTTAATAAATGCGACTTGATTCTTTGGGCACCTCGGGCCATGAGAAGCCCCATCAGTGGGCCCCTGGGTCATCGCAATGTAGAATTAATGGTGTGGGTAGACATCAGTTCTGTGGTGTCTCTCTTTCCACCCCCAGATCTCTGAGGAGGCACTCCTGGTTTCCTGGGTCAACTGTTGAAATCGTTTTCAACAACCCAACATTGGCTGACGGGAACCTGGGTGGGTCTCAGGATAGCTGCCTCAAACACTGTCACATTTTATAGCAGACTTGGCTTGTCAGAACATTTCTAGGGCCACTTCGGATTCCATCAAGCTGTCTATACAACTTAGTTTTAAATATGCATTGTTCCTTCTTAGACATTTCTCAATGTTGGCTCCTGGACAAATCTTTCATCTTCAGTCAACCTTAGAATCCGGTTGAAAAATAAAGGCCCATTTTCGCATAGAATGACTAGGGCTTGGGGCTGCATTTGTGAATGGAAGAATTTAAGATTTTAGGGGGGTTTTTGTTGTTGTTGTTGTTGTTGTTTTTTACATCAGGGAGATATTTTCAACTGGAATGGCTCTTGTAGGTTCTGTTAACATTCAAGAGCATCCCTTTGCTTTGCTCTTGGATCTTGGAGCTAGGCTGTCTGGCTATATCCACCAGTTTGCAGGAATGGAGTCACTTTAAATGTGGAGCATGTCAGGGATGGACAAGATTTTGAGGGACTTCAATCAAGTCCAGACTTCCTAAAACCCTGTTGGCAACACTGTTCATCTCAGGCGAAATCCTCTTTGCAGCAAAATCTGCAATGTCCCCTCCTGGTCTTGAAGGTGGGAGGGAGAAGCCCCTCTTTCTCTTCATTATCCCTTTCTGTCCCTCCTCTCTCTCATTCTCTGTCCCTTCCTCCATTTTTAAAGAAAATTTATTGAGGCACATCCTACAGTTACACCATAGAGCTCACCCGCTGTGAGGGCACAGTTCAGTGAGCTTCAGTAAATTTATCTGGTCGGAGAAGCTTCCCCACGAACCAGTGGTACAGCACCGTCATCAGCCAGATCCTCCTGAGCCCATGTGCCGGCAGTCTCTCCTCCTAGTCCCAACCCTGCAACCACTGATCTGTCTCTATAGTTTTGCCTTTTCTAGAAATTGCGTGTAAATCGAATCATACACTATGTTGATCTTTGTGTCTGGCT
Source organism: Halichoerus grypus (assembly GCF_964656455.1). Classification (NCBI taxonomy): domain Eukaryota; kingdom Metazoa; phylum Chordata; class Mammalia; order Carnivora; family Phocidae; genus Halichoerus; species Halichoerus grypus. The sequence continues at coordinate 193,968,803 of NC_135713.1, forward strand.
TCCTTCACTCAGCATCATGTTTTTGCATCTATCAGTACTTCATTCCCTCCATCCTTATTTTTTGACTTATCTTTGTCTCTCTCTCATACGCACACAAACACTCAGTTTTCTCACTAACCTTCCCGGACCTTTTTTTTTTTTTTTAAAGTAGGCTCCAGGCCCAGCACGGAGCCCAATGCAGGGCTTGAACTCACGTCCCTGAAATCAAGACCTGGGCTGAGATCAAGAGTCAGGACGCTTCACTGACTGAGCCACCCAGGCACCCCTGACCTTTTTTCTTTTTTTTCTTCTAACCTCACATCTTGATCTGGTCTTTGGGCCCTAGGGTGTAAATAGGAGAGTAGTGTGGAGACTAAAAAAAAAGCACAAAAGGAAGCTGGGTGAATAAAGTCATTTTATTGAAGATGCGGCCCGATTCCACTCAGGGTGGAGGGAGGCCTGAACAGGCGCCCCGTGCAAGGGGTCTCCAGGCTGCAGGGCAGCAGGGGCTGCCCGGCGCCTGGGGCTTCTGGCCATGGGGGGGGGGGCAGCAGGGCCACCAGCGGGGACTCAATGAGCCCCTGCTGCCTGGCTTGTGCCGTCGGGGACTGCGCGGGTCCCTGCTGCTGTCCCTAATGCTCAGGCCAGACCCCAAGGAGGGAGGGGCACACGGTGAAAATGGTAACTGTAAACACTGTGGTTTCAGTTTCAGTAAAGAGGAGGCAGGACGGAGGCACGTGGGGACATAGAAAAAGCGGCTGTGGGGAGATGTCTTCGCAGAGCTCCGGGGGCCAGCTGCCTTGCTAGACAATGGGGCTGTTGCTGTCATTTCCATCCCCCAGCTCAGAACCTGGAAAGCAAGGAGGTGTCTCAGGCTGGAGGGCCATGGTGGACGGTGAGCTCTGCCGATGAGGGCGTGCTCCCTCCTGCCCCCCACTCCAGCCCTGGGCGTGCACGCACACACACACACACACACACACACGCACGCACGCCACAGTGCCTAGAACAGTGTGAGTAACAGAGGCTGCTCTCTCTGGAATCCTGGAATGCCCCTCCGAGCTTCCAGCCAGGCCAGGACAGAGGGGCCATAAGCCCCTCAACAAAAGCGCCTAGGTCCACATCCTCACCCGACCTGGGGCAGCAAAGGTTTGCAGGCGGAATCCTTGGAGGAGCCCTGCCTCCTCTCAGGGTAATGCCCCCACATGCTCACCCCTTTCCTTAACCTGGCACGGAAGTCGGGGGTGGGGGAGTTGACCTAGGTCTTTAAGAAATCTTTCAGACATCAAACGACTGGAGGTAGAGGGCCATGTGATGGGAGGAAGAGGAGCAAAGAGGCAGTCGGAAGGCAGTGGGGTCCGAGTGGAGGAGGTGGAGTCTGGGGGGGCGGTTTTTATTCTTGGGGGAGACTCTTGTTTTCAATATACTTTTCCCACTGGCTTGAGTGAGTGCTCCCGGACTGTCTGGAAACCACTGAAGGGCAAAGAGCAGGAGCAATTGACATGCCCCCATTCGTACCAGGACCCTCTCAACCTCTACCTCAGCTACAGGGAGGCCCCAGGCCCACGAGCTGCCTCTGGGCCCTTGCCTATCCTGTTCTGTCCCCCAAAACTAGTTTCCTTGACCTGTGTGTATGGGGGTGAGGTGGTCCGGCCCAGCCCTTGGCCTGACGACCCTCAAGCCTGCTCCTGTCCACACCCGTGTGGATGGCCACAGGAGGTCTGTTCCCCTCCCAGGCCTTGGACTTGGCTGTGCCAGCTGGGGAGCGGCTGTGACGGGGGGGCTGGGTCACAGAGCCATGGGGCAAGTAGTCAGACTCGGGCACACCCGCGCAGGAGCTCGCCCTAGCTGCTTCCACCTCAGGGCTTCCCGTGGCATGTGTGGGCTCCAGGTGCCGGGGAGGGGGAGCCCCAGTGAGAACGTTGGCAGGGGCACCACGGAGCCACAAAGAGGCTGGCGTCTCCTTGGGCCACCTGGTGGGCCCTGATGTTTTGTCTTTTTCCTCCCTTTTCACCTGAGCTGAGCTAGGGCAGCAGGTCACAGCTGACTCGGCTCTGGCAACAACCCATCTTAACGAAGGGCTGCCAACCAGGTGAGTCATGCCAGGCTGCTGGGGACCAGAGAAGAGTGTGGCCAGGGGGAGGCCGGGAGGCGTGGGCATCTGGCTGCCCCGGCTTTTTCTCGATCACGGCCCTGGCGGGAAGCCAGACCAGAGCTGCCCCTGACCAACGTGCCAAGACTGTCCCTCTGCGCCGGGCTCTCCTCCACCTCGGCGGCCTCCACCCGTGTCCGGGATGGTGCAGGGCTGGCGGCAGGTAGAGAGGGCCTAGACCTACAATTCCAGGGGAGATCTGGCCGCCCCCACTTTGGGGCGGATCCTACAGCCAGTCCCAGCTTCCTGAGGAGGGATGGTAAGTGACGATCAGCGGGACCATCTGCCTCTGAGCGACGCAGGCACTCACAGGGAGGGTCCTCGCGCCTCCTCCGCGGAGACTCGTTTTGAAGCAGCGCCCCAGGGATGCTCTTCTCCTGCCCTCCAGAGAGGGCAGTCTTCCCTGCGGCCGGGGCTCGGACGCCCCCCGGGGGAAAGGCTGGGTCCCCGGCACGGCAGGGCGACAGCGGCCCGCGCTGGGCACTAGGGGTCGCCCCTGCCCATGCGAACCGCCGGGCGCGCGGGCCGCAGGTTTCCCGGGACCGGGAAGAGCCGCCGGCGCCACCGGGGCGGGGGGCGGGGAGGGGGCGCCGCCGAGACCCTGCCCCGAGCCGCGGGGGCCCCCCAGCTGCTCCCCGAGGTCGGCTCGCGGCCGCGCCCTTTCGGCGCAGGGGCTCCCGCGGGAGGCCGCCACTGGGACCTGCGAGCGAGGCGCAGAGGCGCTGTTCCCCGAGACACAAAGGTCTTTTCTAGATCTCCCCGCTCCCTTCCCGCTCGCTCCCTTCCCGGCTGCCGGAGGGGGAGCAGCAGCCCCAGGTGCGCCCAGGCGACAGGGCCTGGCGGCGGGGTCCCCGAGGGGCCCCGGGACGGTCACCCGGCGGGGATGGACCCCGTGGTCGCGCCCAGGGCGGGCACTCCGGGCTCCTTTTGTGAACCGAGGGAAGCGTCCCCTCCCCGCGTCTCTGAGAACGGTCAGCCCGGGTTCTCAGCACTGCGTGCCCTGAATAATCAATTGGCTTCTCGAGGGTCGTCATCTGGGCCCCACCCTGTGGAGCTTTGAGCCGGTGCAGCTTCTCCGGGCGGGCCTGTTGGGGGTTCCGCCGGGATGACCAGGGGCCCACCCCAGGGTCTGAATTCGAATCTCCGGGAGGGGCCTCGGAATCTGCACTTTCGGTAAATTTCCCAGGTGATTCTGATGGCAAAGCCAGTGTGGGGATCACTCTTCACTTTAAACCTGCCTTAGGGCAGGCAGTTGTAAGATTTCTCCCCTGAAGAACTTCTGGAATTGGAATTGTCACACCCCCCTCAGTCCACTGTGATGTTTATTCTCCCTGCTGAGGGAGAAGCTCCTCCTGAGTCTGGTTGCAAGCCCTCCTGCTTTAATTAAGCACATTTTCTTCAGCTGGGTTTTCTATGGGATAACGAACCTGTTGGAAGACAGCTGTCCTGCCCTCCTTTGGGGGACCTTTCTCAGGAGACCTGTTTTCCTTGCTCAACCTGTGAATGCTGCGGCCCCACCTGACCTGGCCGCGTGGTGAGACGATCCGTTGCAGCCACTGACTCCTGAATGAATGGGGTCCCTTCCTGTAGGGGCTAAACAGCACCCTTCCAGGGTTTGGAAGATAACCCAAGAGGCTCCCCAAATACTGGATGCTGGAAAAATCCCAGCAAAGGAAAAGGGGAAATAAACCTGCAGCAAGTCATCCTGTGCCCGCCTGACGATACCATCTTCCCTTTAGTTGGCCCTTGTCCTTGCTTTCAGGATGAATTAAAATCCTTATCTGCTCTGCATCTAGTGGACTTGGGACTCAACTCCCTGACGGCTGCCGCTAGACTTTCCCAAGCTTTGTGGGGTTATTTATGCCTCTGGGTGGTGGTCATTACTTCCTTCCACAGTATGAAGTTCCACACAGTCACAGAAAAACAGTAAATTAGCAAACACCCTCAAAATGGCAGGACTGACCCCCAAACCTACTTTCATTTTCTTCCGGTCTGGATTGTGGGTAATTTCTTGACAACTATGAGAAAGAAGACAAAGAAAAATGAATTGTTTTTCCAAAGCAATTGTGAACAGATGTATAATTCCCCGCTCTTGGGAATGTTCTGGGAATCTCTCACATCACCTTAAAGGGGCAGAGGTGCCAAGGGCAGTGTTGATATTCAGCACCTGCGGGGGCTTAGCCTCGTGCTAAAGGCAGGGCAGAGGGAACCCAGGTCACCTTCGTTGGCGGTTCAGGGCTTCTAAATTTGGCCGTGGGAGCAGACTTACTTCCTTTCGGCAATTGATGTGAACAGCAGAAGCCCATTCTGAGGGTTCGAGAATCACATTTACAAGCCATGGGGGTGAAGGCCGTGCTAATTGGCCACTTGCCTCACCCCTGGCTTTTAAACAATCAGTTGTGTTCTCTGCCTGGCAGGAAGCTGCAGGCCCATCACGGCTCTGGGCTCCGTCTTTGTTGTGACTTTATGGCATTTTCTGCCACAATAAGAAACACTGTGTACTCCGTGGGAGCCCATTGTGCCAGGCTGCGAGGAGGTGGGCTCCTGTGCAGAGGGCTGGTGCTCCGCCCCCCGAGAGGGAGAAGAGGGGCTTTGTGACAGGCTGGAGGGCAAAACAAGGGGTGCTGGACACTGTTACTGGGGCAACTGCTGGCCAGTGTGGGGGCAGCTGTGGCTCCTGGGTCCCCGTCACCCGCAGGCCGGGGGGGGGAGGGCAGGAGAAGGATGGACTTTCTTCTAAGTCAATTCTACATCAGGACTGTGCCAGCCGCGGCCCCCATCCCCTCCAGGCTGCTAAGCTGGCCTCATCCCGCCTCGAGACTCGAGACTCGAGACTCCGTGCCAGGTGACCGCCTCTGTATGTAAGCCAGCTCTCAGTCCTCGAGGAAACGCCATCTGGGTGAGTAGGGAAGTTTTCCCAAATGAGGGCCAAGCCTGGGCCTCCAATATTTTGGGTAGATTTGGTTCTTTGAGGCAAGAGTTTTGGGGTTTGTAGAAACGGTGTGAATGGAAGGGCCCGGAGAAAGTCTCACCCACAGATGGGCCAGTGGAGTTTCAGAGCTCCTTCAGGACCCTGCCTGTCCCCCCAGCCAGCCACTGCCCCCCGCCGTGCCCCTCCCCCGAGTGTTATACAGGTGGAAGTTTCCCGACAGGTGAAATGTTACTCCAGCATACCTGGGGCAGGAGAGCAAGGCAGTTCTCGCTCCGGGAGGTCACGGGCACTGTCATGATCCCTGGGAGGTCTGGGGTCCCACTGCCCTTTGCCTTTTAGCTCATGGACAGAGATTCTTTCTAGCATTTTACCTAGTTTATTGAAGTCGGCCCTTAAGAGGTACAGGGGAGCTGCCATGGGCGGGCAGGGAGAGGAATTCGGGGAACAGGTACATTTCATTGGGGAAACAGCATGGTGTAGAAGGCCCGGCTTTGCCTTCAGGGCGCTCACCACCTCACTAAGGAGACAAATTGTTTGTTTATGGGATCACTGGACACCCCTGGAAGTCCCAGCCAGGGAAGATCTTGTGTTGTCAATACATAGCCTCTGGAAATTCACTGGGTCCACTGGTTCTCTTGACCAAGGGCTACTTTCCAGTTATTTCCTGTCTTTATAAATATGTGAGTCTCATCTTCCAACTTGATCAGAAGTTCTTCAAAGAATGGGACAACATGGCATCATGTCCGGTAGCCACTTTCCCTGATCCCCATCTCAGCACCTGGTACAGGCCAGGGCATGAATGAATGAGTGAATGAATGATCATCACCATGGGCAAACATTCATCACTGGGTGTCCTAATGAGACACAACCAAGGAGCCCAACGTGAATGGGTTCTCCAGTTCTGATAGGTAAAGGAGAGAGAAGGGGTTGGTCCCCCCCCAACATGGTGCCTCTTTTGTGCTAAATGTTACCCTCAGATTCTGAGTGTCTTCTCCAAGAAGATGCCAAGACTCAAATCCAGAAGACTGTGAATTTGACAAAAGCTATTTGGGTCCCACTTCACTGGCTATTTGTACTGGTCATTGCTTGGTGGTTTTAGTGGGTGAGGTCTATTTCAGGGTTTCTCAAATTAAATGTAAGCTTTAGGAGTGCTGCCCTGTCCTTCCTGCTTCCTCCCACCTTGGTTCCCAGATTGCTCCTGGTGTCACTGACTCCTTCTCTAGGATAGTTTTACCAGAAACTTCTTTAGACTCCATGCGTCAGGGCCTTGGTTCTCACCCATTGGGTTGTGCTGTGTGCTGTTTGCTGCGTGTCCCAGAGGCTAGCATTGCTTACATTAGCTGGCTGACGTCATGGCCATCTGTAACCTATATCAAACTCTGGGTGCTTTGAAGTTCAATGTGCAATAAAAAGTTCATTAAAAAAGATGGGGAATCATGAAAATGAGGTTATGGAAATGTTAACAAAGGATCATTTCCTGCTTCCTGTACATTTTTCCCCCTTTTTTTTTTTTAATGTATTTCTCTGAGGAATTTATGTCACCATTAAAACGATGGAAGAGTTAAAGGAAGGACAGGCCTGGGTCAAAAAGAGGGTGAGATTCCTGAGGAGATCTCTGGGCCAAGGCCCAGTCCGTTTTCTTCATTAAGAGCTTGGGAGTCTAAAGGGAGAATTTACGCCGGGAAAAAAGAAAAAAAAAAAGGGACAAATCTAGAATTCTCAGGACTAATGGTTGGAACCCAGCAGTTTTCACAGGGATGGCTCCAAATGGATGGCAACAGCCTGGTGTCATTGTGAGGTCTGCAACAGGGTCAAGAACCCTTGGAATCGCTGGATTCCAGCCTCCGGGCAGGGACTGGTGCCCCTTACCCACTTGAAGAAGAAGAGGAGAGAGACATGGAGAGAGATGGGAAGCAGGGGACAGAGAAGAGAAGGTCAAGAGAAAGGGAGGGACACGGGATAGGGTGGCAGAGGGTCACTAAAACTGCCTTGTGGCTTGCCAGTCATGACCTTCTAATGCGAGCAGAGGTCAAGTTTCAAGCCTCGAGGGGTGTTAAATGCTAAAAGCAGATCAGTCCCTGGCATGGCCTTAAGGGAGTGCTCTTTCCTGGCCTGGCCACAGCCAGGCATTTAGCCTAGAGGGAAGGCCCTTGGGAGCTCTGTGTTCTGACTTGACCGTGGCCAAATGGACATTCTGGGGGACTTTGCTAAGGCCAGGCTCCTCTCTCCAAACTACCTGGCCTCCTGGAAGGCTCCTGGTTCTCATATTAAAGGAAGGGCAGCCACAGATGATGATCCCTGGTAAATACACTGTCACTTCTCTAATGGCCAAATGGGACAGCACCTTTATTTCTTGGCATTCACACACCCAGAGATGCTGGAGTAACACACTCTGGGAACCAAAGCTAAAGAAACAGTTCTCCTTGGGGGAAGGTCTCCTGGTTTTCATGGACCCTCCATGCTTGGGCAGTGGGCATTGCCCAGACATAATGCACGCTCAGCCCCGGCAGCCTTGCTGACCTCTCTTTTGGGGGGGCAAATATCCCTAGAGACCCACTTGCTTCTATGACCATTAATGACCACTTAATTACTACTCCTGTTTAATAGTAAGCAATTATGCAATGATCGCTTACTTTTCAGCCCGAAGGCCACTGTGCGTACACTTACACAGAATCCGTGCCACATCTGCGTCCTGGCGATGACCGCACCATAGCCTCCCCATGTGACCACGAAGACCTCAACAGATTGCACATGTAATCGCCAACCCTGCAAGGTTTGGGGAAGTGTGGCCGGATGGGGCGGGTCAGAGCCAGACTCACCCTCTCCCTTGCAACTCGGTTGTAGTTGAGCCTCATGAGTTCTGCAAACCTCTGCTCGTAGAGGTGAAGCAGCAGCACCAGGTACAAGCCTGAATTCATCAGCTCATTCTGTGCCTAAATATGGAAAGGAGACTTTTAAGTTCGTCTATAAAATATTCATGATCTAAATCATGGGGCGGAGGGAGAAAAAAGAATAGAGGAAAGAACCACCCACGAAAAATAAAGAAATCACGGGGTGGAGGGTAGTAACAAGACACCAGGGCAAAGCCTGTCCTTGGGGATCAGAGAACAGAGCAAGAGGGGATTCAGTGTAGAGGCTGGCGGCTGTTCTGGAATTCTTTACTACTGAATGGAGGATGCCCTGGGAGGGCTCCACGCTTCAGGCTCAATCCCATGCTGTGAACATTTATGGGGCAGTTATATGTCAAAGCCTTGGGCTGGGTGCTGTGGGGAATGTGGGGCAAAAGGTCTCCGTGACCTGCTGGGAGCCCATCATCTGACATGGGAGAACCTTGTTCAGAAACAGTTCCAGTACCAGCTGGATGTGCCAGCTACAGTGGAGGTGCACAGGGGGAGAGAGACAGGTTTACTAGGACACGGGGAAGGCCTCTCGGGTGGTCCTTAAAGGACGGGAGGGCCTTCGGTTGGCCCTGAGGGTTGGTGAGGTCCAACGGAGGCACTGAATGCCAGAAAAGGCCTGGGGGCGGAGAGAGCAGAGCACGTGCTGGGCAACATTCCCTACTCACGAGTGTGGCTGGAGTATTTGGGGAAGGTGTTTGTTCTGGATTGAAAACATTTTTTTGGTGTGAGCTGGGGAGATGGGAAGGTGGGAACCCATCAGGCGGCACTGGGAGTTTGGATGTCATCCTGCGTGTGCAGCTCCTGGCCTCTGAGCAGAGGAGTAAACACAACGGGATGTGTGTCTTAGGAAGGCAAACGTTTCTGTGGGAGAATTGGGAACACAGATGCCACAGGGCAGTTTTATTTTCCTAGATCCCTCGTTTGTCCAGAGAAAAGGCCCCAGGCCTTAGGTCTGTATGTTTCTCTCTCTATAATTGGGCTTAATGATGGTCTCACCTGAGGCTCCCGCCCTGGCTGGTCTATTATTTAACTTCCAGACAATGCGTGTGCGCCCGGCAGAGTCCCAGATGGACTGTGAACCTCAGGGCCTTGGCTCATCTCTTCCTCTTTTGGTCAGTTGGCTTGTTTTGTGCTTCTGTTTTGATTGTCCCCCTCCCACTGTTCACAGGCTGTGTCCACAGCTTTTCCAGTTTTCACGATGTCCCCTCCTTGCAGAAGCCTTCCTGATGAACCTCCTTTGTTCCAATCATTCCTTTACTCCCTGATTACTAATTCTTGCTTTTATACACTGCATCTTGCCCCGGTTAATGTTTTTGCTTTTTCTCGGTGGGTGGGTTGTGTTTTACTTTTCCTCGCTGGTGCTCGGAGCATAGGGAGGTACCCAGGGAGGATCAGACTGTTTCTGGCTGATGACAGCTCCTCGGTCCTCAGCTCCTTGGAGCAGCCTCTGCTGCAAGGCCTCACCCTGGGGACCCTTCCTAGACCTTCAATAAATTAGGGGCCATTAGGAATGACTCCTCCCCCTCTGCTGCTTTGTTTCCCCACCGGGCCTCCTGTCAAATCCCCACGGGTGGGGGGTTGTGGATGGGCCAGCCGGTGCTCAGGAAGCCCCCAGCAGAGGACATGGCCCTCTGCCTCACCCTGGGGAGAGGTCGGAAGTGTGACCGTTTCCTGGGATAACTGAAGCTCAGACCTGACACAGGGACCACCTCTGTGCCTTTCCCTTCCTTCCGGGCCCATCTCCTTGTCCCCGTTCCATCCAGGGCAGCTCAGGAAGCTGACCCAGGACACACCTCTTCTAGGACGAAACAGTTGCCAGAAAATGTGCCCAAATTGAGCAAGGATCGATGCGTTCTTCCTTCTGAGTCCGGTCCAAGTCTGGATTTTGCCCACTGGCCCCAAGGTCACGGCTCAAGGCCCCTCCGCTCTCCTATAGACCTGTCTTGAAAGGCTCCCGTCAACTGTCCTTAGCAGTTAGCCTCCTATTTTTAGACTTGGGTCATGTTTTCTGTGCTCTTCTGACCTTGGCCTAGAGCAGGCAGAGAGGAAGTTGCTTGTTTTCACTTTTTTCTCATCGCCTCCTCCCTCCTTCCCCCAGAGTCTGCACCTCCTTTGCAGCCTGTCTTAGAAGCTACCGCCCCTGGGAAGCCTTCCTAACCCACCCCTCAGCTGCTCCCCACACACCAAGCCTTGTCCCTTGTTTGCTTTTCTCGGGGGCTCCGGGGGCGCTGGCGTGGCCTCTCGCGAGCTGCCACTGATTTGCTCTCCAGCACTCTCTTCACCAGGAGGCCTTTATGCTCAGAGACACTCTGATGCATAATGGCAAATCAATCAGCTAGAAAATGGCTTGGAACTATCAGGTTTGTCAAAGCATTCAGGGAAATCATTTACTTTTTATGACTCAATAAGGCCCGGAGGCATGCAGATGGGAAAATATCCACTAATGTTTTCTGCAGATAATTTGAAAAGTCACTTCTAGCAGATTGTGTCTCTTCTCGGGTCTGTGGGAGGGAACCTGTCACGCGGCGCCATAAATCTCACTGGCCGGCCTCCTTGACGTGCGCCCTTTGCAGGGCTTGTGATGCTCCACAGAGGGGCTAGGCTGACCAATCCGAGGCTGCATTTGCTAGTGAACCCAGAGTCGTCTCATGCTCCGAGCCACAAGTGGGAGGGACTTGTTCTCAGAGAGAGTTCCAGGGCATGTGTTTGGCAAGGGCAAAATGAGCTAGGTTTTGGAGCGTTATTCTGTGGAGCTGCGCCTCACCCTCCCTCCCCACCCCATGTCACCCCATGACACCCCATGTGCAGTGTAGACAGGGGAGGGGGCAGGGAGCAGGCTTCAAAGGGAGGGGGCTTGTGAAACCACTGACAAGAGCCCTAGAGCACTCAGGCTGCCTGCCAGATGTTTTTCTTTCTTTTCTCTTGCCACCACGCCCCCACCCCTTCGTTTTGTTTAATATTCATTTTGGCCAAGAGATTTACTACCTATGGAAATTCTCAATATAATCCACTCAAAGAAGCAGACAGCCTGGCTGAATGTTCTATCAAGTCTTCAAACGTGTTCAAGAGATGCTCCCGGGTGTGAGGGTGATTAGGTGGCTGCGTGTGTCCAAGGACATCTGTCCGTGGCTGAGATGGAGGAAAGCCAGGCCTGTGCCTTAGAGTAATGACAGCCAGAGGCCCGCTGAGACCCTCCTCTGCTGACAGAAGCACATCTCCATCACGCAGTGGGCGTGGGCCCCCAGGATGGGCAGCCTGGGGCTGTCAAGTGCGAAGACTTTGGGCAGAGTTTTCACTGTGCCTGGCCAAAGTGACTCCATTTATAAAAAGGGAGAAGTCACCGCCATCCTGCCTGTTTCCCCAGTGTGTTGGAGCAAAATGAGCTAATTCAAGGGGACGTGGTATTTTGCAAGACAAAAATATCCTGTAAGAGGCAAGAATGAAAGATAGGACTCAGGACAAGGACCCCATGGGCCTTGTTGGCGCCTGTGTTCCTCGTGCCTAGCCCAGCACCTGCTAGATAGTGTGTGCTCAATAAATATACGTACAGATGAAAGAATGACAAAAAATGTATTATTTTGGACCAGACAGTGGCCCATTCAGTCAGGACTTTTGACGCTAGTGACTCCCAATTTGAATATGCACCAGAATTAGAGAAAGGGCCTTTTAAAACATAACTGCTGGGCACCACCTCTCCCCCTCCCCCAGATTCTGATTCAGTGGGTCTGGGGGTGGGGCAGAGAATGTGTGTTTCTAACAAGTCCCCAAGGGATGCTGATGCTACTAGTCTGGGGACCACGCATGGTTGAGAACTACTGCTCTGAGCCAAGGATCAACAATTCGTAGCCAATCAGCTGAATCTGGCCAGAGGATGTGCTCTGGTTGGCAGGCAGGAAGGAAAGGATGGATGAACACGACTTCTTCAGCTGGGGAGAGCCCTCTCCGTTTTGCCTCCGTTGCGACCACTCTGTTGTGATGACACTTGGCGGGATTCCGACCGTTTGCGACCTGCCTGGCCTCTGAGGCATTTGAGTGTACAATCTGTGATCTTGACTGTTCTTCCGCCTGCTCCCTCTGGGCCCATTTTGGAGTTTGGAACGTTACTTTGAGCAATTCCAGGAGTTCTTCCTTGCAACCAAAAACTGAGTGCCCCAACCAGAATCAAGGATGAGGCCACTTCCTGGGTAAGGAGCCTGCACCCAGGACGACTCCTTCCTGGGCAGCACTCACAGGGGGGACGGATGCCTGTGGGGCTTAATTTTTTAGGCCTCTTTGAGTCAGGAGGGAGGGAGGGTTGAGTGGCCACCGGCCCCGACAGGCCTACGATTGGGCCACCAGGTCCTGGGGCCTCATGGGGCCACTCTGTGGACACAGCCTGTCAGAGCTCCTCATCTAGCCTCTAGAAGCCTAGTAACAAGCCTTGACCCTGTGGGGCCTACAGAAACCACCCGGTGTCTGAGAGATGGGGGGATAATCAGACTCCGATGCCCTGTGAGGGCCCACGGGCAGCAAGCACTCTTCCCCTACTCAGGTGCATCGAACCAAACCAGGGAAACTCTCTGGTCTGAGCCCCTCCACATCCCCAAAGCCATTGACAATGCTGCTACTTCTTGCTCCGTGGTTTAGAGCAGTGATCCCCAAAAGCACGTGGATAGAGAGCTCACTCCTCTTTTTCCTTCCTGCTCTTAAATGTCTCTTCCTCAGGGAAGCCTTCTCTGGTCCTGAGAGTGGGTCCGATCTCTTTGTGGCTGCACATCGTCCCTTGTTGTGATCCTCCCACACTGGGGGTACCCTCACTATGCTTCTCCCGTCAGAAGGAAGTGACTGTGTTGATCTTGGGCACTGAGGTAACTCCAGCACAGGATCTGATTTACAACAGGCACTTTTATGTGTATTTTGCCACACTTAAAAAAAAAAAAATGATACCTGGCTCCATCCTAGATCAATTCATTCAGAATCTCTGGGGCCTGGCCTGGGCATGAGTATTTTAATAGAAAAAAAAAGACAGGCAGCTAAACGTTAATTTTAATTATAACAGATTTTTACGTGTTTGTGATTTTTTTTTTTAATTTTTTTTTTAAGATTTTATTTATTTGAGAGAGAGAGAATGAGAGACAGAGAGCATGAGAGAGAGGAGGGTCAGAGGGAGAAGCAGACTCCTTGCTGAGCAGGGAGCCCGATGTGGGACTCGATCCCGGGAATCCAGGATCATGACCTGAGCCGAAGGCAGTCGCTTAACCAACTGAGCCACCCAGGCACCCTCGTGTTTGTGATTTTTATACTTGAGAAAAAGCAAAAACAAACCAACCAACCTAAATGAGAAAAATGCATAAGAGAATAAATTAGTAAGTTAGCAAGTTAGTTGAGGTTAGGTGAGACCCAGGCTGAACTGAAGTCAGTTCTAGACTTCTGGTTTTGTCCCTTTCTTTGAATATGTCTATTTTGGGCACCAGCTACCCAGCTTCTCAACAAAAGAACCTGTTTGCCAGGAGCGTTGGCTAAGATGGCCCAAAGGACCAAGGTTTGGGAGTCGGGAAGGACCTGGCCCTCAGAAGCCCAGGTAGACACATCAACTCCAAGGCCAAGCCAAGGGGCCCCCTCAGCTGGGGACGAGCCGAGGATGGATTACCTCATCCCTATCTTTGTGTTAAACAACAGTTACTTCCGCCATGGTCCATGGAGAGTTTCTGAACTTATCTAAATCTTGCTTCCCTACTGTCTCAAGTTTAACCCAGACTGTTAGCAAACAGACTCTAGTAAATTCACAACGGGCCATCGGAGCAGTCAGGGCCGCTGTGAAAGGGTGAGCCCTCCACTGTTTTCCATTGGCACGTAAATAGTGCATGTTGGTTCTTGGGACTATTGTCCTCTCACCAGGCTGGGCCTGTCAATCTCGTTTCTACCCATGATTATAATGAAGGGCATTTTCAAAAGGCTTTGATGGCCTGTCAGGTTCTTGCTGAAACTAATCATAAACTCTATTCTGCTTCCATGTAGAGTAATTACCGTGCTGGATATTTTCCACTTCCCCTTCAGATCCACTTTCCACCCTGCGCTGTGGCCTAGAGGCTGATCTCAATGGATCGCATTAACTAGGCCCCCTTGTTCTCTGGCTTCTCATTGGGTTTGGCCAATGGGAGGTGCTGGTGGGAGACCAGAGGGTGGGAGGAGAGAGCGGCTGGGGTAATGACTCTCCTTGTTCTCTCTCTGCTGGGCGGTGGCGTGATAAGGGCTGCTTTCCTCTCCTGAAGGTTACAGGCTGTTGGAGACTCTCTCCTGTAACTACAGGTCTCCCGATCCTGGTGACTGCCCCCAGCCCTTGTCACTGCAGGCCTAGGACCTGTCACAGCACCCGACCGAGGATGCTTCATCACACCTTGTTGGCTTCTTTTCCTGCCCACGTCTGGCCTTCCTTCAGCTCTCCTCACTGACCCCCTTTGAGAGTGCCACCATCTCTCCTGCCTAGATTCTGGCTGCAAGGTTCCTTTCATGGTTCTTGTTCAAATGTGCAGCTGCAGGAAGCAGTGACGCCAAGGTTATTGGTCCGACCCCAGCGTGGGCTGGGTGGCTTTCTTCAGTGATGGACCCTAGCCCGGGCCTGGTGCACTTAGCTTCCTCCTTTGAGTCCAGAGAGGTTGGGCATCTCTGGGGCCGTCACATGGCAGTTCCCATTCCCTGAGCATCTTTCTCTCCACAGGCACTGGATTAGAGGATGTACTCAAGTTTTTTCCTGCATCCCATCCTGCCGGGGAGGAATGATCTCCTGCTTCCTTCAGACGAGAGAACGGAGGTCCGAAGAGTTTGTGTGGTTTCCCTGAGGTCACACAGCAACTTTGGGGAAGGGAACAAGATTTGGGTTCACACTGTAGTCAAAGCTGGTGTGCTTTGCGGTGGGGTACGCTGCCTCTGGCTAGAGGAGTGCAAACATTTTAGTACCACTGGAAAAATGTACCGTTAGTGAGTCGAGTCTACAAATCCCGTTGGTAAAGCCAACAGTGCATGGCGGCAGAGCTTCACAGAGGGTGAGCCAGGCAGAGGTGCTTGGAACCAACAGGAGTCTTCACTAGCTAAGGCACTCCCCTGGGCTGGACCGTGTTTGTGATGTCTGCAGACCGTTCTGATAGCATGCCACATAACCTGGCCTTGTCTGGACGTGTCGTCCTCAGGAAGTCCTACAGGCTCCATTTCCTGAAATAGTCTCTGAGGGGACCACATGGAAGCTGCCTGTGCCCCGGCTGGCGCCCTGACTTCAGGTGCCCACACGGCCTGCTTCCTTTCACTAGTGGGACCCCAGAAGCACCTCACTTTCTCATCTCCATGCCCGGGGGTGGTGACCGAGTGACTCAGGACCCTTGGGCCTCAAAATGGATGGAGTCAAAATACAATTTATTTCTCAGGAAATTCTTTCTTTCTTTCTTTTCCCCTCCCTCTCTTCCTCCTTTCCACCTCCTGATGCCCGATCTCTTCAATGCTGGTGTGGCATTATGTCCAATCTAGCGCACTTCTTGTTTGTGCTGTTCGGGTCTTTCATGCTCATCAATAGCTTATTCTTTTGTCCAGCAGCTTTCGGATTTTCAAAAGGTAACTAAACAATTGCCCAGACTCACACGCAGCATTTTGACTCAGCTGTGCTTTAGGTCTGGACACAGGCTAATGATCTGAAAGCCAAAGTGACTCCCCTTAAGAATGACATTTGATTGATTGGTTGATTGATTGGTTCCACACCCAGCGTGGAGCCCAATGTGGGGCTTGAACTCATGACTCTGAGATCAAGACTTGAGCTGAGATCAAGAGTTAGATGCTTAACTAACGGAGCCACCCAGGCGCCCAACACGCCACACCTTGAGTGGAAGCAGCTACTTTTTCAATAGCTACATGTGGCCTGTGGCTTCCATATTGGGCAGTGCAGTTCTAAATAAAGGATTGTTTTCCCGAGAACTGAACAATTAACTATTATCCTGAGCATGAATCACCTGTCCCCCTAGGGTTAACTAACTTTTTCACAGCATTAGAATTGTAATCCAGGGGCACCTGGGTGGCTCTGTCGGTTAAGCGTCTGCCTTCAGCTCAGGTCGTGATGCCAAGGTCCTGGGATCGAGCCCCACATTGGGCTCTGCTCAGCAGGGAGTCTGCTTGTGCTCTCTCTCTCTCTCAAATAAATAAATAAAATCTTAAAAAAAAAAAAAGAATTACAATCCAAATGCTCCAGGAGAATTAATTCACAGGTACTAAAAAGCACACACTAGGTGCTTACAACCTGTTTATTAACTTTGAGTAAAGCAGTTTCTTTTATTTTTTATAGATTTTTTTTTATTTGTTTGAGAGAGAGAGAATGAGAGAGAGAGCACATAAGAGGGGGTAGGGTCAGAGGGAGAAGCAGACTCCCTGCTGAGCAGGGAGCCCGATGCAGGACTTGATCCCGGGACTCCAGGATCATGACCTGAGCCGAAGGCAGTCGCCCAACAAACTGAGCCACCCAAGCGCCCCAAGCAGTTTCTTATTACCCTAGAGTTACTTGATATATAATTTGGGGACCATTTCCTCCAAGACCCTGATTTTTTTTTTTTTTTTTTGCCTTGCTATTAAACTTCTATTACTTCAGCAAACTTGGGTGTGGAGCTTGCCAGACTATTCCTATTTCTGTGTCCAGTCAGTTTCTGTGGCTTCCTACTTTTGTCCCTGACCATAGCGGGACCTCACCCAGGGTGGCAAAAACTTTTGAATCCCGCCCCCCATGCACCAGCATGCCCTTCTTGGAGAAGTGAGCTTAGGGGACGCTCCCAGCCTCATCCCTTGCACCGGCCTTCTACAGTCCTCTTATCAGAGAAAGCCTTTCTTCCCGCCGTGCTTTCTAACCGACTTTGCTGCGGAGGCAGAGTGGTGTGAGCGTCTCTTACCCGGGATTGCTGGTGCTTCTGGTAGAAGTCGGTCACGTTAAAATCATCCAGATCGACCAGAAGGCCTTGCTTACACATCTCACAGGTCTTCACAGCACCTAGATCCGCTCCTTAAATTAAAGAATTCTTTGTTACAAATAACCCTGGGTCTTTATGTGTTGACACTCTGGATCTCTTTGTGTTGACATTTTGGGAGTGAACTCGTGTGTATTATGAATTCTGAGTTTCAGTGACCCTTTTTTTTTAAAGTCAGCTATCTTCTGTAGAAAAGGGCCTTGAATTTGAGATCTGGAACATTTCCTTCATAATCGTTTCCATTATTACGCAAGCTTCATATAAGTGAAATTCCCGTGACTTTTAAATAACAGGTCTTGCTTTCTGTTTAAATATAAATGCACTGGTTCATAAAATTGGAATTGCTACATGGAAGCTGAGAGTCTGTAACAGGTGTTTGCCAAAAAGAGTGAATATTGGCTGGTGGTGTTGTTGTTGTTGTTGTTGTTTTTCTGACAGACCTAACATAGGTCCAAGCAAATGAGTAGATGGGGACCAAACTGATGGCAGAAGCTATTCTCAGTCTGTGGTTCCAAAATCTGCCTTTACCCTCACCCAGGTGACGTCCCACCTGAGAAAGTGAGGGGGCCAGGGGCCATGTATGGGGACTAAGCACAAGCAGTACCTGAGACCAAGCTCAGCTTCATCTGGGAAAAGAAACTTGAGAAGCTTTCCTTTGTGGCAGTGGCTTGCTTTCTTTTTTTTTTTGTTTTTGTTTTAAACGTGCATGCTAGATCGGCACTTTTGCTCCGCTTATCCTAGTCCCCAAAGCAAAACTGGAAGATGCAGGACCTGCATCTGTGTTGACCATGCTGTGTTCACATCTGTGTAAATGCTGTGTCGAAGCAAACATCATGCTCTACGTCTTTCCCCCTCGCCTGGGTGGCTGCATTTTTGCTAATGATGTGCCGGTGTTTATTTTATGCATTAGCAAAATAGAGGACTGATTAGTCATCTGCATTGATTTGGTAAAGATAGGGTTTGTGCAGTTTTAGACCCCAGTTCTACGTTGCCTCAAGGGGACATAAATAGTAAATAATAGAGAACTTCAAAAGACAAGGATAAACGGTAATCCCATGTCTGCATTTTGTTTGCTTGATTTTTTTTTCTTTTTTAACACCGTTCTGTAATACTTTAGGCTTCTGAGTGTCCCTTGGGTCTTCCGATTCCTACTGAAATTGGCGTTTACAAGCATTTAGCAGGCTTCTGTTACACATTTCGTGAGTGATTTTTTTCCTGCGCTAAATGTTTAATTGGTCCAAATTTGTAGTAAGATAAGACATCGCATAGCAGTCACTAGCAGCCGAGATCCCCTTGTTTCCTCCCTGTCTGAAGGACAGAGTAGCCAGCTCACTATGGAGAGATGTGTTTAAGCAGCTTGGGTGGTGGGCCTAGGTTTCTCCTGCTTGGGAAGATGCTCAGGAGGGAAAAGGGATCAGGGAGGAGACAGCTAGTCTGATGGTCCCACTGTCCATTCCTCTTTCTCTCGAGGGGGCGTGGCCACACCCTGTGGGGACAGGATGAGGCTCTTAGGTGTCCCCCTGTCCCCACTGCCTGGAAGAAGGATAACCAAGGAGGAGAACGTGGAAAAGGAGAGAAAGAGGATCCTGGCTGTGGGGTAAAAGGTTTTCAGGGACACAGCGGCTATTTGTCATTGAGTTCTTGCATTGCTTTTCCCTGTTCTTTTTATTCAAGTTGTCCTCTTTCCCCAAAATCAAGTTTTAAAGAAATCCCCTGTTCTCTGCCAAGAAAACGCCAGCTGACCTACGCATGTGGCTGTATTTAGGTTATAACCTCCCCGGGGAGTTGAGAAGGGACTTCACACTCAGTTATAAGATCTGCAAAAGACAGAGCTGACAAAGCCAGCACATGGAGATCTCTTTATCTAATATGGTTCTAGAAAATTAGATCAGTGCTCTTTTCCTGCCCCTACTGCAAAATTGCAGCTTTGCTCGGTTTCTTAGGTGACACCCTGTTACCCCACAGATAAAAGGAAGCAGAACCATTTTTCCCAGGTGTCCATTAGCGGGCATGGCTTGCTGTGTGTTTGCTGAGGTTCAACCACGGACCTATTTTAGTTTCTTTCCTCCTGGGAGGGAAACTTAGCATCTCTGCTCAGGCTTGGGCGGGGTAGGATTCAAGAGCAGATTCCAGGATTCTTCTCTTGGACTTGGAAAAACAAATTCATGTCCCTCCCATCATTTAAAGGCACCATTTAGTCTGGCTGCTGTCCGTGGGGCTGTGAACGAGAGCCCTGGGCTCGGGGGCCACGGCTCTCCCGGTGACTGCTCCCCGAGGAGAGGGAGCTGCCCTCAAGGCTCTGAGTCCCTCACTGCAGCGTCTCACTAATTATATGGCGAGGCACGCTTGCGGCTCTTCCTTCCCCACCTACCTGATGTTATTTTCACTTTCAGCCACTTTTTCAGGCACTCCTGATGAACAAATCGCAGGCTTCCCACACAGCCGCAAGGCTCCAGGAGGGGGTTGGTTGGGGAACCCCCGGCTATCTGACAGATTCGACACAGGTCTCCCTCCTCCTCCTCTGAGTCCTCCTCCAGGAGACTAAATGGAAAACAAGCCCTGGTGACCAGGGGTCTGCACAGTTTCTACAAACTACAACTACTAACACCACTTCCCAGGACGTTAAAGGGGGAGGGCTGCCTGGGCTCCCCCACGGCTCCTTCCGACCCTACTGAAAATTCTTCCCGGTGACTGATAGTAAGTGCACGGAGCCTTGTATCCAGCTCCTTGGCAGTTCCTGACACATGTGAGTCGACCACAAGACCCAGCCCTGCCACCAGTAATCTAGAGGAAACCATGGAAAAGGCTGGGAGCCCCACTCTTATGGAAGGTAGTGGTCTGCCGTGTTGGTGAGTGTGGGGGATCTGGGGGCAGGGGGCCTGGGTCTGAGGCTTGCCTCTGAAACTTGTGAGTTTGATGACACTGGACAAGTTATTTCAGCTTCTCAGGTCTCTGTTTCCTCATGCATAAAGCCATGTGATGATAATACCACCAGTACCTAGCTGACAGGGTCGTGAGCAGACTGGATGCCATGATGGCGGGGCAATTGTTCTGCAGACTATAAAGTACATCTAGTGTCTGGTGAAGTATTTGCACACACAGATCACTCAATAGATGTTGGTCGGGATGATGATGAACCAATGAACCTGGACGTGAACTCACCAATAGCACAACACTTGGCCAACAAATTCTGCCAACATTCCAGAATGTAAGCTGCTGGAATCTGATGCAAATGGAATTATGAAAATGGAAGCAAATATGTTTGTGTCTAATAAATGATGAGTGAAGACTAGCCGGTTGATGTTCATGTAGGGAGGCTCTAAGAAGCCTAAGACCTATTCTTTAGGATCCTCATGGACTGGGGACTGCCTGGGCAAGGAAAAGAAACTGGCTAGAGACTAAAATCAAAGAAAAGGAAGAAAGGGCATTGTTCTGGAGAGAGATGTATGTGCTCAGTTTCTTCAGAGACCTTCCTCCCCAGGAAAGGGAAGTCAATGAAAAGGAAGAGAATTATAGTGTTCCATGATGGGCACAAACAAAAGAAGAGATATACCATATTTTTCAAAGACTCAATATCTCCAAGATGTCAGTTCTCCCCAGAATAATCTATAGATGCAATGCAGTTTCAATGAAAATCCCAACAAGCTGATTCTGAAATGTATATAGTCAAGGACTCTTAAGGAACAAAATGGGGAAGGAGGCTTTGCACCATCGGCTACTGAAACTTATAAAAGCTACAGACATTAAGATGCTGTGGTATTGGATTAGGAAAAAAAGCCAGGCCAGAATAGACAGCTCTGAAACAGACTCAGAGATTTATAGTTATGTTATATGACAGACATGGCTCTTCAGTTTAGCAGGGAAAGATCTTGCGATAGTTGGGAGTTCATCAAGCATACCTCACACCGCATATTAAACCTCACCTCACATTTAAGTCCAAAACCCATTTCACATTAAGTCCTAAGTGTGCAGAGTAAAACTATAGAGATTTTAGAAGAAAATAGGAAGCATCTCATAATGACTCTAGGTTACAAAAGGACTTCTTCATCAAGACAAGAAGATACAAATCACAATCCATAAAGAAGACATATTTGACTTCATTAATATTAAGAATTTATTTTTTAAAAATATTTATTCATTTGACAGAGAGAGACATAGCGAGAGCAGAAACACAAGCAGGGGGAGTGGGAGAGGGAGAAGCAGGCTTCCCGCGGAGCAGGGAGCCCAATGTGGGGCTGGATCCCAGCACCCTGGGATCATGACCCAAGCCGAAGGCAGACGCTCAATGACTGAGCCACCCAGGCGCCCCTAAAATTAAGAATTTATTTTCATTAAAAGATATCAAGAAAGAGGAAAGACAAACTACAAATTGGGAAAAGATATTCCCAATACATAACTGTTAAAGGATTAGATCAGTGGCCAGAATGTATAAGGGACTCCTGAAATAAAAGAGAAATATTCTAAAGGAAAAATGGGCACAAGATATAAACAAGTGTTTTACAGAAGAGGAAACACAAATGGTCATTTGGCATTTAAAAGAGCACATAAAATGCCTAGCCTCATTAACAGTCAATGAAATTAAATGTAAATCAAAGCTACACTATCATTTTATTCCCATCAGAGAGGCAAAATTTTGAAAAGCCAATCAATGTAAGTGCTGGCAAGGATGTACAACCGTATACATTCCTAGTAAGACAGTAGACAGTCCTTATTTAGCATGGTGGAAGGTGCGCTAACCTCTAGCTCAGCAATTCCACCCCTAGATGAATATCCCAGAGAACTCTTCCCATGTGCACCAGGACACATTTGCAAGAACATTTATGCTGCCCTGTCTGCAGAAAACAGTAGAGAACCCCATGCCCATCAACAGAAAAATGGCCAAATTGTAGTATATTCATATAACGGACTACCTTGTAGTTGTGAAAGTGAACAAAGTAAAGCCAAAAATATCAACAAGGTTAGCCTCTCGCTAACGATGCTAGGGGAAAAAGCAAGTCACAGAGGAATAGCTATTCCATTTCTACAGAGTTTAGAAATAATGGTAACATTTCTACAGAATTAAAAAATGTGCACAATATATTGTTTAGGTGTATATATATATATATATACATATTCCTATGGGAAAACCAGAAAGCAAAAAACTTCCAACAACAACAAAATTAAAAGCAAAGGAGGGGCGCCTGGATGGTTCAGTTGGAAGAGCAGGCGACTCTTAATCTCGGGGTTGTGAGTTCGAGCCCCATGTTGGGTGTAGAGATTACTTAAAATAAATAAATTAAAACATTTTTAAAAATTGAAAGCAAAACAATGATAAATGCAATGCAAGAATGGTTTCCTGGGGGCAGAAGGGGTTGGGAGGGTGTAGATGAGGGAGGAAGATGAGATAGGGTGGGTGAAGGGTTCAAGAGCTCCAGTAAAGTTCTATTAGCTGGAAAGTAGGCACAGGGATATTTGGGTTTTGTTTTATTTCAAATTCCCTAATTATTTGTATGCATTCAAGTAACTAACCGAGGGGAAATTTTTAAAGAGTATAAGTGGCATTGAGAAATGGCTTTGAAATATTAAAATGAGGCATATTATAAAATATGAGCCAATGTGTACTAAAAATCACATTTATATGCAAAGATAAAAGACTGGGAAGCATAGTTTTTTTGTAGTGCTTATCTCTGGATTGTAGGATTACAGGTGATTTTTCTTTGAAGTTTATATTTTTCCTATTTCCTAAAATGAACATTTTTAAGATAATAGGAAAAGCATAAGGTTTACTATATACAGAAAAAAGGAAGGTGTCTGATAAAGTACAAAACTCATAGCTGTTTAATGCATTGCCACACCGAGACGTGGATGCACTTTTAAAAGAAATCATTTTTAGCCCAAAGGCATCGCTTTGGGATGGTGGAAAGTCCAGACTCCCAACAAGTGGGTCTGAAGGGGTATTTCTTGGTAGGTGTAGATGGGTGCATGTGAGGCCTTTTGGCCCTTAACCATGGGTCAGTGTGCTGGTAGCTTGCGTAATACGGAAAAGAAAAGGTCCCGCCAACAGGAAAGTTACTCATTCCTGCAGTTGGATAAAAGACCTAGAGGAGTAGTCGGGGTGCATCCTGTGTCCTGTCTTATCCTCCTGCACTCTCATTCACTGCCATGGAATTTTCCCACTCGCAAATGAATATCAATTGGATAATTAATGGCCTAAATGAGCCGTACCAACATACACAAAGGAGGCTTGCATTCAAAGAATCCATTTCCAGATCAGTAAGCCAACATTAGGGTGTGGTAACACCTGTCATAAAGGAAACGGTCGAATCCTGACATGGTGTCTAATGATGGCTTTAAAAAGTATCAAATTTCATAGTTGTGAAGTATCCCCAAATCATCTTACAAGACAGTAAAGATCAAAGAAAAGGGCAATTTACAAAAAAGATCTTATTTCTCTCCCATGCATGAGAAACACACAGGAAATGGAAGCAGTGGTTACCCCAGCACTGCTCTGCAGAGAACCCAGGTAACCATGGTAACTGGTTGGGACTGGCCTTTTGGTTGGAAAGATTCAAATTCTAGAGCTGTTGGTTGGATTTGCACAAAGTTCCATGAGAGAGAGCTGGTGAACTTCAAGTGAGGAGTGGTTCACTCTCTGGGGAGACAGCAACCTTTTCGTAAAAATCCTGGTTCCTAATTGCTGGTAAGAAGAGCTAGCCCTACGTAGCAGTCCAAACCCCCTCATGTCTAGCAAACTTGCCTTCCTTAAAGTTATGGTATTCAAGGAAAAAAACACTTTGAGAAGACTGAAGAGACTGAACTGGAACACCAAACTTTTCATCATAGATACATATATCTTAAGAGCAACAAAATAGACAATTCCCTCGATATAAGCAATTATTAAAATGCCAAAGAAAGGCCTATCTATGATTTAAAATTCCCATGACACTCTAATGAAGATACTGCTTATTTCTACCTGGGAAACATGGAATAAAAAAAGTATACACATCTAATTATGAAAATTCCTCACCTTTCTTGTAATTTCTTGAGTTTCTCGGGGTCTGCCTTTATCTTAGTGGCTTCCTTTTCATCCAGGAAAGCAGAGACTGCCGGTCTGTTTCCATTATCATTTTGATTTGGGAAATCAGAGACTGCAAAGAAAGTAAAAGGTATGTTTTCTTGCAGGGACCCAGGCACATGCAAATGGCCTTGTAAGTTCATTCTTGATGGAGAGGAGCTGGAAGACTCCACCAAGGACAAGTTGCTTTGAGGATGGAGTAAGAGGTGTTCTGTGTATAATGGAGCCCCCTGCGATGGGCTTATTAAAGTAACATCTTCTGCTCCCCTGACATCAAATTCATGTGCACTGTTTACTGGAAAATAACTATGGTTTTCAGCACTGACATATGGATTCCTATTTCTAATGGGGGACAGTGGTCGACGAACATTAAACCTTGAGTTTCCCTCTGAGCCTGCACCGTGAACGAAGGTAGACAACATTGACAAATCTACTGGAATATCCTCTCTCATAGCAGAATGCATTAATGATCCAGGAGTGTTATAAGATGAATTCACTGGTGATCTTGGAGCCGCTGGTCTACTAGAAAGAAAATGGTCAAGAGAACTACTAGAACTGTTTAAATAGGCGTGCCAATCTCTTTCGTAATCGCGGGTACCAGGCCTATCTTCCATCGAAGTACAATCTCTAAATACATTTTCAGCATTGAGGTCACCATCTAGACTAGTGTCAGATTTTGTGTCCCATGAAGGAAAGGTGCCATTCTCATGTTCGCTGTCACCACTGTCATTGTCTTTAGGAGACCCCCTGTCAGGTGGCTCGGGGTCTTGAAACACCCTTGGCCCAACAGGAGGTGGCTCTGTCACTGGCACCATTGTATTGCTTATTCCTAATGAGCCATGACTGGACTCATTTCTTCTTACAGAATTAGCTCTGCAATTTTCGGGATTTTCTTCAAAATTTTTATTTTTGACCTGAGAGACTGATGTCCCAAGAAATCGACTTCTCTTATGATTGGGAGGAGAACGAGGCGGGTGCATACCAGCCAATAAAATTTCTTCCTCTACTAGGGTCTCTTCTTCAGTGTCATCACCTTCTCCTCCAGGGTTTAATGACAAAATGGAATAAAAATCTTCATCTCTGAACCTAAATGGTGCCCTTCTTGGTCCTCCCGTGGTGGTGGTTTGGAGTGGTGGCCCCAAGGACTCACTCAACACTTGAGGGCTGTTTATTCCTTGGAAGGCCTGACATAGGCCTGGATGTGGCTCATTCTGGGAAAGAGCACTTGGATCTCCTTTTTTGGCTCTCTCAGGGGTATTCTCAGTCATGGTCATTAGCTGTGAGGATGAAACTAAGTTTCTTCTCTCTCGAGTTGGCCTCTTCGGCTTGGTGTCACTTGCACACATTGGGCCCTCTTGTTGAACTACTGGATCTGCATGGAGAAAAGACAAGTTTATCATTCTCCTATAGGTGCTCATGGATGAAAGACTTCTAACACCAAGAGGGAGAGTCCCTCAAGGCAACAAAGAAGCCTAGAGAAGAAAATATGCATGGTTAAAATGGCTGGAGGTACAAAAGGAGGACAGCAGAGTTAGTTTCATTTTACTACTTCTTGGATTCTCCTTTTGTACATTTGTGGAGCTCAGGCTGGTTCTGGGGAGACGGGGTGACCCTGAGGATACAAGTCTTTTCTGCAGAAGCTTTGGGAAGACTGTCCAGTCCAGGTCAGCCAGGGCTGATAATGGGTAAATCTCTCAAATGATGGTTTTCGTTCCAGTATTTATGGAGAAGGAAAACCAGACCTCTACAAAAACCAGCAGTGCCTCCTCATCTGGATTCATTCAGCATACATTTATGACACTCCTGCTTCACACACAGCTTTACAAAATCTTAAGGAAAGTATAATCTACCTTGGCAGATCGGCGGAAAGGCTCTAGAAGCTGGTGTCCAGTTACCCTGATGATTTTGGTTACATTTACTGCTTAGTGCAATAAAAATTATAACTCTCTCATGAGATCATTACCTTCTCTTTGTCACTAGCCCCCCAGTCGATCTGTAACCTCTGGCTATGATAGACTTCTTCCCCCCTACCTCCTGATTCTAAAGTATGAAGAGATGTACAGAGAGGAGGAGGCAAAGTGCCCAAATGGGTAGGAATTTCTAGCGGTGAAATCACATGGTCAAAACTTACCTCATAAAAATAACAAATAAGCACTACTTACTGAGGGCTTATACTGAACAGGCCAGGAACCATACTAACTGTATTACATACACCCAGTTGGGCCTCACAACCCTATGAAACAGGTACCACGATCACACCACACTATAACTGAGGGCACCAAGGCTTAGGGAGGTCCCATCAGTTACCCAAGATCGTATTTCTAGTAAGTGATGGGGCGATCATTCGAACTCAAGCCTGCCTGACGCTACAGGTCGTGTTCTTAATCCCTACCTTGTGTCCCCTTAAGAAACTGGCTGGCCTTCCCATTTCCTCGTGAAAATGAGAATCTGTTTAATCCATTGTGATGTTGTGTGGGCTGCTCAGGGTTTTTTTACCCTCGCAATGTGGACCCTGAAAGTACTTCTCTGATTCCATTTCCCTTTCTTGTTCCTTCCTGCCCTGTCCCCCTTGTGCTGTCCTGCAGGATCTAATGAGGTGCTGCTGTCCTTCTTGTTCAGTTTCTGAAGACACTCACCCCATAGAGGGCACGGGACTCCAAGGGTTCGGGAAGGCCTATGTGGGTACTAGCTCAGGCAAGGATTTGATTTGCAAATCCTCCGAGCATCTGGCCCAGCCAAGGGCCAAGTCAATACTGACTCACTTTAATTGAGGGCCTCCCGGGGAGCACCAGTTTCTAACGTCCTAATACTCTGTAAGCCTCTTTTATTGTTAACTGCATGGGACACTCAGCGACTACGCAGTGCACATTTTTACTCATCAGCTCTTCCAGAAATCAGTTAAGCTCTACTCTCAGGCCCCTCGTGGGATTTAGAACCCCCAGTAAGGGATGTATCAGCAATTCCAGGAAGCTCTGAGCACCTGGCGGTGTGCGTATAGGAGTGGAGCTGGTTCGGATCGCGTTCTGAGGGACACATGCTTCTATGTGACCAACTGAATTCTCTTGATAATTTTTTTTTTGCGGGGGAGGGGCGGAGGGAAGTGATAACAGGAGATTTGGAAATGCAGGCTCCGGTTGATTACTTTTCATTTTGAATTTGATGCAGGGCCTCGGAGATTAGCTAACCAGCGCTGGAACCGGAATGTTCTGGTCTGTCCCTGAACACATCGCTGCCCCTCTGCCCTGAGCCGATTTAATTTGGGCGTCAAGACACCTACACAAAATCAGCAGCTAGGGCAGCTTCTGAAACACGGGACTGGACGCTCAACAGGAACCACAGGTGTTCAGAAGCCAGTGTCGCTGCGGGGCGGCTCCTGTGGGTCCCAGCGCACCGCAGGGAATGCATCTTCACTCTTCTTTGTCCCCACCACTGCCTTCCTCTTTAAGGGTTCAATCAGCCTTCCCGGCGTGTTTCCCCTAAAGGTGGCAGACTGCACCATTCTATATTTATGCTATTTTAACCCGATTTCTTACATCTATCAGAGAGGGAGCAGATTTCATAGCTCTAGGGCTGGGACTAAACACCCCCTTTGGTATGCCGGGATGTGCTGTTCATAGACCAGGCCCTACAGAGTCTGCCGAATGCCTGTTGGGCCCCGTGTGGACTTCAGCTCAGAAGGGAGGGCCTCCCACATCCGGGAATTCAACTAGGTGTGACCGAATGTTCTAGAGGCAACAAGATGAAGCCAGAAAAAGCATCTATCTACCCTCAGGCTATGTCTAGGCCAAAGACCAACCAGTAGTTTTCCTACATTCCAACAGCCATAGACCTTTAACATTTTCCTCTGGTTATACAAGTAGTCGCTATTCATTTGGAGAAAATTTGGAGCTTTCAGAAGAAGATGAAAAAGAAGGAAAAAATCCAAAACTCAGATGGCTGTTGCTTATTTTCTGGAATTCAGAGGTGGGTTGCCAACTCAAGACCCCCAGGCTATTTTCATCCTGCAGTAGTGCTTTGGCTCAGCCTTTGCACTCTGAGGCAACCACCTGCAGGGGGAGGCTGTATGTTCTGGTTTACCTCAGTCCCCACAGCCTTGGATATGTGTTTCTCCTGCCATATCTGCCTGTTCCCTGAAGGCATTTGAATTTACAACTCCGAGCTCTCTAGACATACTTTTTCAAAAAAAAACCAAAATTGGAATATTTGGGTACATACAACATTATGTCCTGCTTTCTTTCCCTAAACTTTTTATTGTGACCATGATCTCCTGCCATAAATTCAATTATTCTTTAAGAACAGGATATTAAGGGGGTGCCTGGGTAGCTCAGTCCTTAAGCGTTTGCCTTCGGCTCAGGTCATGATCCCGGGGCCCTGTGATCGAGCCCCGCGTCAGGCTCCCTGCTCGGCAGGAAGCCTGCTTCTCCCTCTCCCACTCCCCCTGCTTGTGTTCCCTCTCTCGCTGTCTCTCTCTCTGTGTCAAATAAATAAATAAAAATAAATAAAATCTTTAAAAAAAAAAGAATAGGATATTAAGTACGTTACATAAATGTATCATAATTTAACTCTTCTCCTATTCCTGGGTATGTAAGTTGTTTCATGGTTTTTGCTGTCACAAATTACCCCATGATAAATGTCCTTGCTCATACATCTTTGACTATGTGTCTCGTTAGAACAGATTCGTGGGCATGGAATTGCTACGTCAAAAGAGATGACCCTTCTAAAGACTTTTCACACATGTTGCCAAATTCCAGTTTGTACCAAATTACCCTACAGGTAGGATATGAAGGCATCTCTCATAGCTGTGTCACCAGCAAGTGCTTGGCATAGAATCTGACACAACCAGTGCCCAGGAAATGCTACTCATTTCACTACCAGTATTGAGTATTATTTTAAAAACCTTAGCCAATTTGGGAGGCCAAATAGATCTCGTGCAAATTTACATGTATTACTTAGATTCAACTTGTTTCGTTTTGTTTTTTTTCAAATGTTTATTTGCTACCTGCATTTCTTCTGGGAAATTGTCTGCTATGCTTCTTCCCATTTTTCTATTAGGTATTCATGTTTTTCTTATTGATTTGTAAGAGCTTTCTATATATTACTTTTTTGTCACATTTGCTTCAAATCTCTCCCTGATACAATTCAAGCATCTGGCTCCTACTCTAATTTATGCAAACCACTTTAGAATGTGAGAGAAAGAATTGGAGACTAGTGAGGAAAAAATTGGGGGAAGACAAGGAGTCCTTATCCTTATATAAGAAAAAAACTGAATATATACCAGAAAATTAGGACAAATTCTCAGTGAATGTCAGGATAACAGAAAATGTCTTCTGGGAACAGGCGGAGGATTATATGAGCCTCATGGGTTCGGGAACATTCCAGGCATGGGGAACCTCACCTTTCAGATAATATTCAGGGGCTTACTAGGGCCACTGGGGAGGTGGCAGGAGAGAAACTAACAATAGTTTGTACCCACTAGAGCTAGGTGCTCATCAATGTATTATTTCCTTTCGTTATTATAGCAATGCAGAGAGGTAGATTTTATTATCTTGATTTTTAGACAAGGGAACCATAACCCAGAATGTCTACATGACCAGCCCAGGCTCCAAGGCTGGGAGAAAGAAGACTTGGGAGGAATTAGAAGGGAGGTCTGCGCTTCTCAGCAGGAGGCGTTAGATCACTAGAAGCCTGTGACATCTGATCGCTGTAGATTCACATATGCTCTCATAGCCTCTAATCCAAGCCATCCAAGCCACTACCATGTTCTATATTTACAGGTGTCCACCAAAGCATAGATCACATGTTAAAATAAAGCCTACTGCATTCATTGGGTGGTGAGGAAGTGGGATGCTCAGTGGTTTCTCCAAGGGGAAGACTAGGTCCATGGCAAGGTTGGCTGTCTGTCAACTGTCACTTTCTTTGGAGTCCCATGGAGGTTCCTTGGGTCCTATTCCTTCTGCCACTACAGGGGAGGGTAACGTGGTCAGTGGAGCGGCATGGCTTGGGCCTTTGGATGCTCAGGACTGAAAGAGGAGGTATCCACCAAACCAGTGTTTGGAAATAAAGCATATATTTATTTTGATGTTATTTCTTACACACCGAGATCTTGACACCCTGGGTCGGAGGCGAGAAGATCCCTGTGGGACGTGAGCAGTCTGCCACCCACAGACACCCACCCATCCACCCCTCCTGGGCCAGGTGAGATATCCCCAGAGTTGCACACTGCTTCTCCACCCCTCGTTCCCCACCCTGATCCCACCACCTGCCACCCAGATGCCCTCTCCAGAAGCCAGATTGCTGGCCTCCACTCAAAACCATGCACAATCATGCTTAATAGAATAAATGGGAGAAAAAAGAAAAAACTCTCCGCCTGCCCTACCTTTTCCTGCTAGCCTCTCTCAGAGAAGGAACTAGATCCAATGGTTTGTTTTCAAAACCTTTTAAGCATTTCATTTTAAGGTAGACTCTCCTCCACATAAAAGCACAAGTGTCTAAAAATCATACAGAATTCACCGGGTAACAGCGCAAGTCAGTTCTCTCTGAGGACCAAGATGCATGAGCCACGAGTCCTTACCTGGTCCCCTGAGGGCCTGCGCCTTCAGTCTGCTTCTGTCTCCTGGCACTCTTGGGCTCTGCGTTTCTGGGCTGACTGTCAGTCTCCCCAGGTTTGGCCTCCTCTTCCTTGATAAAATCTGTGGTGCCTGGGCTGCTGAAAGGTGCAAAAGCTTTTCAATAATTATTTTTTTTTTTTATAGGGGAACAGCTTCTGCATAAAGAATACTCAACGGGCCCAGCAGTGGGGAAGGCAGTTAAGTGACTGGGCCCAGGTGGTCAGAGAAGAGGTGGATCTGGAACCTGGTTCTGGGACCTTGGAGCTGTGTGAGCTTGGGCAGATCACTTCACCTCTTGAAGCCTCAGTTTCCCTACCTGTTAAATGAAAATAATACCTACTTTGCAAGGTTGTTATCACCATGAATGAGCATGTGTGACACCTGCAATGCAGAGTCTATAAGGGGTGTGTCCTTTTGCTAAGAAGTGTCTAGCTTCCAGTTCATAGATGTTGGGATGGACATATTGGTAACACTGTCAAAACCTGCAGTTGGGACATACAAAGGCCCCCTCCCCAACTGCTCTTCCAAGGTTGAATCACAGCCTATTTTGTTCCTGCCTATCCTCAGGTGGTTTCTTAGCAGCTCACATGGCCTTCCAGAAAGGTTCCAGGCATCTGGGCTATCAAGTATACCTGTTTTCTTGGTTATGTGTTACCCACCACTGTGCCAGGATGATAAACTCACAGGAAGACGGTAGCTGGAATGCTAACACGGATTGAGTTCCCAATGAATTTTTTTTTTAATTCCCATTTTGAACTGGGTTGCTAATAGGGTTGAATAATCTCACATTTCTTCCTTGCGTGTATGAAGCGTCAGCGCCTGTGGAGTTTGGGGCAAGAGTTCCGGTATTTTCCACACCCCTCTGCAAGTTCTTGGGTTTAAAAGGCAGTTAAATTGTGAATATCTGAACTAAATCTTCCAAGAGAATTTGCCCAGCTCATCCCCTCTTGGACAGTTCAGATATTTCACAAATAACCATGGCCAGCAGGCAACATGGGTAAAACTGGGAAGGTCCTTGAGTCGTGTGCGAGAGAGCAGCCATTCTTGGCCCGTGAAGACAACTGGATTTGTGTTCCAGAGTGTAAGTTGTGATTGCGTGAATAGTTTTCGTCCAGATTCAGGAAATGAATGAAAGTTCTCCATGGCGGCTCATGAAGCCGAGTTTAATACAACGATTAGGTACTACCTGCTTCTCCTGATGGGCCCCAGGAGGGGGAGGCACTAGGTTCTGTGCCCCCCAAGACAGAGGGGACTATGTTCTACTGGGGACGTGCTAGAAAGAGGGGGCTGCCGGTGGTGGAGGCTCATGTGGGGCGAGTTGGTGGAGCCTGGAGAGGTGACCAGGAAGGAGAGAAGGGAGTTCTCCAGAAAATGAGGACATATTCTTCAGAGGATGTAGGGTGGTGATGAGACACAGTTTCCTGACCTCAAGGAGAGTGGGAGGGGCTTTACGGTATAGGACCCAGCATGGAGGAGGTGAGGGAGGCATCTTCTCAGCACCAAGAGTTTCTCCCTAGTCACCTAGGACCTCATCCCTCCCAGCAACCAGCAGTCAGCAACTCCCTCGTGCCCCTCACCTGATGACAGGGCAGGAGGCAACAGAATTCTCACTGAGGAAGCAACAGAGGGGGGACCAGGGAAGGGGCAGGCTTGGGGCTCGGGCCCAAAGGTCCTAGGCACAAGGATTGCACTTTGATTCCTAGCAGGGATCCCATTAGAATATTCACATTTCCTTCACACTCCAGGCAGCAGAACTTCGCATGCCCAAAGCCCCATGCCCCCAGCCCCCTCCACACCCTCACACAGTCCAGGGGTGTTATCCTCCTCCCCAAGGACCTTTCTTCCCTAGCCTGTCCCAGCCAGCAGGTCCTCCT
This sequence comes from Halichoerus grypus, assembly GCF_964656455.1. Lineage (NCBI taxonomy): Eukaryota > Metazoa > Chordata > Mammalia > Carnivora > Phocidae > Halichoerus > Halichoerus grypus. The sequence continues at coordinate 194,001,271 of NC_135713.1, forward strand.
AGGTCTGTTTCCAGTTTTATGGCCCCTGTCTCTGCTCTGACTCTGCTTTGGCCAGAACTTTCAGGATTCCTAGGACCTTTAGCATTTGCATATTCTAACATTGCCTGAGGTATGCATCTTTTCTCTCCTACTGGACAGTAAGCTCCTTAAGGATGAGGATCCTGTCTTAGCCAGCCTTATGTTGCCTTGTCTCCTGTAGGACAAATAGTCATATTGCTTAGTGTGATTTGCAGGACTTCCGAAGATGCATTCAGCTACCCAGCTACTACAGGGGATTCCAAAAGTAGAATAAACTTTTTCTCATGCTAAACATCCAACATGACTTAATTTAACAGGTTATTTTGTCTTCTTTTTTAAAAAAAAATGCTTTCTTCAAAGCACCAGATCTTTTAAATGCTTTCCAAAAATTACCATATCGTCTCTGAGTTTTCAGCAAATTAAAGTCATAAAGCTGAAAACCTAGAGATTGTTTTTACTAGGTCTGGCGGTGAAGCTCGTAGTGTGGGCAGGAGCCTCTGACTTTGGGCAGTTTGAACCTCAGTATCTGCAGCTGTGAAATGGGAATATTCCTACCTTGCCAAATTATTGCCAAGTTTCGCAATAACGTACGTAAAGGCCTCACTCAGTGTCAGGTACTTATTAGTTGCTTTAAATGGTAGCTGCAGCTTCTACCATAAACAGTTTACTACTACTATCACAACTACTAACTGGGAATCTGAAGTCACTCCCATGAGAGAACTGGACTGGACCAGAAACTTGTTATGCAGGTTTCATGGGCTGAGAATAATCTATTCAGCAGCCTTCATTGCTGTGCTGTTCTGGCTGACTCCCTCCCTCAATCCTCTATAAAATCCAAAAGGCAAATAACAACTCCCTATTATAATCCATTCAACAAATACCTGTGTGCCTTTGCTATGTAATAATTTGAGGGTTCACAAAGATGAATAAGACATTTTGGTCATGACCTTAAAGATTGTAATCCAATTGGACTGCACCGTTGACTTGTTCCTTGTGATACCCTTTGGATTCTATGGAAAGCAAGCTCTTAACAAAATATTCTTTTTTCACGACCTGAAATTGCAGTCGCAAATGAGGCGACCTAGGCTGCATAGCTCGTATGGACCCTGATTCCGGTTCCTAATCACCTTACCCGTACCCAGATCGAACCAAACTTCAGACCTCTGGGGCCTTTCCAGGATGGTCCTCCCTGTGGCCTGGGACATACATTAACCTGCAGTAAGACCCAAGTTATATTTGTACATTTACACTCTTCAGGGAGTAGGACAGACCCTTTGCCTTCGAGAGAAAGGGAGAGATTTGTGCTCAGGAGTCTCATTTCCTTAACTCAACACCCTGAAGTCTGTCAGTGAATTTGGGGGAGATTTTGGTTTGCTTTACACCGTAGCTTCTTCTAGTGTCTGAGCAAAGTGATGCCTCCCGTAGCAAAGAAACCCAATGGCTATTTAGATCAAAGGTGTCTGCCCTAGTTCTCTTGATGATGCTGGGACACTGTAATCGTTGACTGAATAGTTCTTAATTTGACCAGGAAAGGAAAGAGAAAGGTAGTCATCTTATATTTATACAAGGCCCTGCTGACCGAGAACCAAGTCCACTTAATGGTCCATGTTCTTTCCATGTGCCTGATCATCGGTCAGGTCTTGACGTCACTTGCATACACAGACACGGTTCTCGATAGACAAAGTCGAAAAGAAACAGAAAATTACAATTCCTAAACCTGCTCTCCCCCCCCCCCCCATTTCCCCGCCTCTTGACTGGGAGGCGCCAAGATTCTAAGAGATGCCTTCTTTAAAACGTATGGCTTCCTTTAGACGGTGGGAAGAATTACAGCTTAATCGCAAGAGCCGGGGCTTCCTCGGTGTGATAGGCAGCTTGCCGTACAGTCACCAACAACGGGCCGCGTCGATTCGCCGCTTCGGGTGTGCTGTAGACGTGCGTCGTCTCGCATACCCTGAGCAGATCTTAATTAGAGCTTAATTATGTACCATAAATATGTTTTATTTTGGAGCCCAGGAGGTGGGATTTTTGATTTGGGGAAATGTGGTGCCTAATAAGTAGGCAGGAAAGGGAATGTAAACAGTGACTGAGCCCTTTAATTTGTCCCCTCTCAGCGCGGTTCTGAAGGGGTTTCCCGTTCCAGCACCTGTCCCCCCCTCCCCCCCCCGCCCTCCCGGGACCTGCGCCGTGCGTCGCCTCGCGCCCGGTCACGTGGCCCCCGGCGCCACGCAAGAGCCCCCACGCGGGCGTGAAGCAATCAGGAGTCTCGCGAGATGACGGGATTTTATTGGTTGCTCACTCCTCGGCGCCACGAGGAGGTGGGGAGAAGGGGCGGCGGCTGTCTCGTCTTCCTGCTCCCCTGCACACCTCACCGCCCCTGAGTTGTTGGTGACCTCGCCCTCCGGCTCCCCCGCCCACCTGCCTTCTGGAAGCCTCGCGTCCCCCTCTCCCCGACGCCGCTGTGCTGTGTGCCTGGCCAAGGGCGACTTACCACACCAGGTAAATTTTACTGGGCCTCCTGGGGCCCGGCAGGCACAGCACAGGGGTCTCCGCCGGGGTGGGGCAGGAGACGGGGAAGTAGCACAGGGTGGCCGGGGACTCGGGCACGGGCCCCGGGGACCAGGAAGGCGGGCTCATGAAGGAGGGCACGGGCCCCGGGGGGAGGTGGGGGGAGGGGACCTGGGCCGCCGGGGAGGCAGGTGGCACGAGTGGCAGGAGGAGGCAGCAGTAATTGGAATTGGGCTGCCGGACGGGGGAGAAGGCAAAGACGGAGCAGTAAGGGGAATATTCAACACAGAACAGGGGGTGCTCGCTGCTGTCACCTGCACAAAAGAAAAAGAGCAGTCAGGAAGCAGCACTCACGGTGGGAAAGGACATAAAAAAGCCTGTGAATGAATCAGAACTCAAAAAGTGTTCTTCGGGGCTGGTGTGTCCAGGTGTCCTAGGGCAGCAGCAGTCTTGGATCTCAGAGTCACTGAAGAGTTAACTGAGGGACATGGCCTCATCATCACACCCTCTTCCAGCCAATAGTCTCTGGCGTCCCTGCCAGACACAAGAAAGTTCTTTCCCCACCATGTTCCTGCGTGGAAGCGCTGGGTCCCTTCTCTCCCACAGCCAGTCTAATTAGCTGTGCTGGCAGCAACATACGGTGGCTGGCAGGGTCTCACCTAGGTAAGACTCTCCCCCCACCAGTCCTCCAGCTGTCCGCAGGAGGAGGTGGCGGTCATGCCCTAATCTGGCTTTTCTGCTACCGAGAGGAGGCTTGGGAAAAGAGAAAGAAGCCGAGAGATCCTGGTGGGATCGTGGAAAGGGAGAGGGACCAAGGCGGGGAAGAAGCAGGTGGACGAGGGAGGCGTCCAAGTGAAGTTAATGATTTGTTCGCTAACCTCACACTTAATCTGCCAACCTTGCTGGAGGCTGAGTGTGGGCACCTGATGGAGTCACGATCCAGAGAGACCCCCTCGTGCGTGACAAATCTCTCAGCTCTGCCACGAACCAGCTGGGTCACCTTGGATCAACTGCTTACCTTCTTGAAACCTGTTTCCTCATCTGCAAAATGAGACAGGTGTTTTCTCTAGCCTTGATCTTCCAAGGGTGGTCCTTCAACCACCAGCATGGATGTTCCCTGGGAGCTTCTCGAAATGCAGAATCTCAGCCCACCCAAACCTACCGAATCAGAACCTGCAGCTTATCAAAGTCCCCAGGTATCTCTCATCAACTTTAAAGTTCTAGAAGCAAGGCTCTGAGACGGTGTCCAAACCTCTGTGATGACAGTCACCTGTAGTACTTGTTAAAGACGTGGTTTTGCAGGCGGCTTTATTGGAGATTCTGAGAGATTCTGACGCTCTGGGTCAGGAATGGGAACCAGGAATGTGTATTTTAATCAGTTACCTCCCTGCTGATACTTCTCATCAGAGAAATTTGGGAAAGAGTGCAGCAGAAAATCAGTTCCAATTCTAAAATGCCATCATTCGAACCATCCAGTTGAAAACCATTACCTCCAGTATAATTGGGGGGGGATGTGTTTCAGTCCTTATTGTATCCTCTGTAGGATTTGACGTGATTATCTGTTCCTTCATTTCCAAATGTCTCCCTAGGCTCCTGGAGCAGCTCCTACTTTTCACATCGTTTCTCTGTGGTTGTCTTGTCCTTCTGTCCTTTCTCCACATCTTATCTGCTTGCTCCACACACTCTCTCTGGGAAGACACTTTTCAGCCCCCTTGCACTCCAGGCCCTTGGATTCCTGCTGGCGGCCAGGAGCTCTCTGCTGAGCCACAGACCTGGATCCTTAGGTGCTTCCTGGCGTTTCCTTCTGGCCAGCGTGCCTGCCCCTCAGAGACAACACTCACGGAATGGGACCCACTCTCTTCTTGCTTTCTCAGCCTTGGCAAAGGCATCCTTCACTGGCCTAGTTTTCCGGGCCAGAACTCCAGCTTCTCTTTAGTTCCTCCTTTTTCCTTATCCTCACACCCAGGGGTCACCAAGTTCTGCCAGGTGTACTTCCTTGAACATCCTCAAGCCCAGTCCTTCCCCCGTCCCCTCTGCTGTTACTCCAGGCCCAGTCCTTCTTGTTTCTGGGTGCACTGCACCTACAGTTTGCCTGGTGTCTCAGCCTGTCAGACTGCCCTCACCCTCCACGAGCCCCCTTTCCATGCTACAGTCTGCTTTTTAAAATGCCAGTTGGATTGCATTGCTTCCCACTTAGATCCCCTCCCTGGCTGAGGCTTCAATGCCTTCTGCTTGACATGCAAGGCCCTTGGGGACCTGGTCCTTGCCTACCTGTAGGGTGTCTGCTTTATACTCTATACTTCCTAAAGCAGAGTTTCTCAAACTCAAGTGTGCATACAAATATCCCAGAGATCTTATTAAAGGCAAGTTCAGGTTCAGTAAATCTGGGCTGGGACTTGAGGTTCTGCATTTCTAACAAGCTCTCAAGTGATGCCTCTGCTCTAGTCTGGGGACGCTGCAAGGCCCAAGGCCCTAGACGACTTGCCATTCTTCGATGTGTGTCTGTCTTTCCCCCTCTTCTTTGTCTCTCCTCCATGCTTCGCATACTTCGTACCTCCTGTGGGGCACATCATTCTTGCCTTTCCCCCTGGTTACATCTCCCGTGCTTTAGGAATTTCACCCCACTTGTCCCTGCCCACAAGCTCGTGGAACTTACCTTTGTAGGGACATGTTGGTGTCCTGCCCTCCCGCTAAGCTGTGAGCCCCTGGAGAGCAGGTCCTGTTTATTATTTCGGTGTCCCCAGTACCCATGCAGCACCTGGCAGGTAAGCATGTAGTGAGCAGAATGCTAAAGTGCAGAATGAATGGGTGATGGATGAGGAAATTAATGCATCCTGGTATCCTCCTCCTTGGGACAGCAGGGCCGATTGGATAGATTTGCTAACGTCCCAGAGGTACCGGATAAGTGGATGACCTCATTGATAATCAGATAGTTAACATTTTTTAAGTTTATTATTTACTTATTTATGTAATCTCTACATCCAGCTCATGGCCCCAAGATCAAGAGTTGCATGATCTTCTGACTGAGCCAGCCAGGCACCCCTAAAATTTTTTATAATAAAGTTATAACCTCTCTTATATCTCAAATTAAAATGGCTTTGGTTGAGCGGCTTATAAAAAGATGGCAACCCTGGAGCAGTGGGTGGTGGCGGGAGTAGGCTTCATAAGCAGAGGGAGGATTGGGGACTGAGCTTTACCTAAGGCTTAGGCTCTCCCCAAGATTTTAATCTTCCTGTCTACCTGGTGAGATAGGTAATAAACTCGATTTTACTGATAAGGAAACTGAGTTCAGAGAAGTTGCCAGCTCACATTTATAGGGCTATAAAGTGATAGACCAGGAGGATTCTGAACCAGGACTTCAAATTCTGGACTCTGTGACGTCCCTGAGCCTCACTGGTCTCAGAAGCATTACCATAAACGACTGAGAATTGATTCTCTCTATAGAAGTGGGAGCATTCACTTATGTTGCTTGTTTTCTTACTTGGGCAGATGGCTTGGAAAGTTGTTGGGACACCAGTGGACACGCCTGGAAATTCATTATTCTTGGCCTTTCGAGAAAATCTTCAACAGGATTTATTTGCAAGGTAAGTGATGAAGATTTGGGATTTGCCCCAAATTTCTCTTCCTTCTTTTGAAGGCTACCCTTCAAATAAATATTTCCCAACTCAAAAAAGATCATAGTTATGTTAGATGTTTATCTTTTTAAATCTGAATTCACTGCTGTTTCTTAGCTTTACAAGAATACATCTTCACAATAAGCCATTATAAAGCTGAATAGGTTTTGCTACTCCTAAAAATGTGAATCTGGTAATGACTAACATTGAACTCAGTAATAAGTGAGGATAATTTCAGAACACTTGGCTTTGTTTTAAAGGGCAAGGTTTTGGAAGCAGGCTCCATGACTCCATCCAGATCCATTTTCCTGGCACATAACTAGGAGACGGTGCCCAAGCTCTAGGTGACAGGAGAGGGCACACTCATTTCCCGTGTGCCTGGCACTGAGGCAGAGAGGTCTGCAGGGCTCCAGGCGCCGGAACCCCACAGCACAATGGCCTTTGGATGCCTCTGTGGGTTCTGGAAAGGAGAGGTGGCTCCTTTACAAGTCAGGCTATGGCTGGGCGGAGTCTTGGATGCGGGCAGGAGTCCAGGAGTTGGAGGCCACGGTAGCTCCCTTCGCTTCTCTGTCCCCCAGCATTTGCTGGGCCTGCAGACTGCTCTGCTTCTCACGGATCCAGACAGAATTCTGAAGTAAAAATATGTAACTGCTTCTCTCCCGCCCTGTATCTGTGTTCACCTTGATCATGAAATAGGATTTCTGAATCCATCGCACATCAGACACAGCTGGGTCTTGACTCACTGCCTGAATTTTCCAAGTCTTTTTGGAGATAAAGCAAATCTCTGGCTTGGTGAATGCTTTCTGATTATTCATTTTTTTCCCCTTTTGTGTTTTGCTTTGGAAATTCAGGGTGTAGTAAAAGTGTCTGTACCTGCATTTATATCAGGATTTTAAAAATACAACTCTGATTTTTGGTAAAGGGGAAAAAAGATTGTGGGGAGGGGGGACAACATTAAGACAAAGAAAACAAGGGTTTCTAGTTCATTCTCTCGTGAATACAGTTCTCCCATCCTAGAGATCATAATGCTGTAATTTACCAAGTGCTTATGGTATCGGGCACCATTCTAATGGCTGAGGATACGTTTTATCATTGAATCTTTACAGCAGTCCCAGCGGGTAGGATCTGTTTTCACCCCCCACTTTACAGATGAGGAAGCTGAGGCACAGAGAAGTCAGTTGCCCAAAAGCCACACAGCAAATAAGAAATGGGGCCCAGATGCTCATCCAAGCATTTTGACTCTAAAGCACTTGCTCAACACTACACGGAGGGAGACAGCATGGAGAACCACAAGCCAACTCACTTAGCAACAGTTCCGTGGAAGATATGAACTTAATTTAAAATGTGTGGATTCCTTCTAATAGAGTGTGAAGACCAGTGAAAATCTCACACCTTCTCAGTTATAAATCTATTTGTAGAGGGCACCATTGGTTCCTATATTGTAAATAGCCTAAATTCTAGATGGTAGTTCCCATAGATATAAGGAAAACCTCCTTTATATCATGGGTTATCATTACACAGATTTGCATGTAAGGCAGGCCACATTTCCCAGCTATATTATTGTATTCAGGAAAAGTCTAGCAAAGCTCAGTGGGGGAAGGTTAGCCTATCACACAGATGTTGCAAAGGGATTTCACTGGGTTTGATGCTTCAATTCTGCACAGAATCCCAGTTCTGAAATGGGAAGAGTTTTGGTGATTCACTGCCGACTTTGGATTACCCCCAGAAAGCTTTAGGAAACTATTTCTCTGCAGAGGTGAAGAAAAGCAAGAACCTGTGAATTTACCTGGTAGATTGGATCAATGTGTCCAGATAATTCAGGCCCCAAATCTTCTTTTTCTCCAACAGCAGGGTATTCGTTTTTTTTTTTTTTTCCCCTGAGCTGCTAGCGCCACTCAACTAGACTTTTCCTGAAAAGACTCTGCTTAAATTCTCACCATGTCTCTGGGCTCTCATTTCACTGTGCTAATTAAGGAACTCTGAGGGTGCATCTACACATGTAAAATGAGTGGATCTCAACACACCAACGCTTTGCTTTTGGCCAGCTTCGCGAACACGGTTCGCTGCACAAGTGCTTCGGCTTCTGTGGCAACTGGCATCAATCACCAGGACTGCTAGCCTCGCTGGACAGCCGGGGCCCAGTCCAGCTCCTGCCTGCATGGATCTTGGACATGGTCTAGGGTCCTAGTAGGACGATAAAGCCGGTGCTTTTTAAAACCTTTTACTACAAGTAACATCCCTCATTTGATGAAATAGATATCTTTCTGCCAACTTGGCTCTCTTGCCTAAACCTTGGTGTTTTCCAGGCTAGTAATTCTTCAAACGTGATGTTTTATAGAGTGTAAAGTGAATTAATTCTTCCTTTTGTCAGTGTTGTACGTTCCATATGGAGTTTGGTCAGTCAGAAAAGCATCTGTATTAATCACACAGACCAAAATCATCTCATGGCCCTCAACTGTACATCCTAATGATTTTTCTCCACAGATGACGAAGCAGCCCATGCGAATAGCTACCCAGTTTTAGTAAGAAGGCTAGAGATTATATTGAGTGAATGGAATTGCATTATTTGAATTTAAATACAATTTTTTTCTATTAAAAACATCCCCAATTCAATAAATTACAACATGTATTTTGAAATATTTAGGGAATGATCTTATCTGCTCTATTCCATTCTTAAACAGCTGAATTAAAAACATACTTCCTACTAAAAATTTTCAGAATGAGAAATTGTTAACTATTGACGATACTTTCCCCTAAGTAAATAAGGAAAGAGAGTTCGGGCTTTGCTTGGAAGGACGTCATTTCGGAAGTCAATTGGTTTTTTTTTTAACTTCATTAAAGCAACAAAATGTGGGTGGTTAATCTGAGGGAAAGCTGCCATTTTCTAAAAATGCATTAAGACTTCACTGGACGGGTGGTTGCATGACAAGAGCTATTTAGGATTAGAAAGTAGTTGTGATTTGTATTTAAATGAATTGCACACTATTTACAAATTCCTCGGCAGTTAATTTGGATTGTTTCCATTCTACTGCAAGCAGAAGGCAGACCTTTCTGCCTAGTTACCCCAACTTCGAAGTCCCATTCTGGAGGAATCCAGTTTGTCCTCCATATGTTGGCTTTGATGGGGATGAGCCCGAGGGACTCTACGCTTTCACTTGAATTTATCCTCTTTCTGGATACTATTAAATAACTCCTGCCTCAAGCAGAGGACTGGTCTCCGCTTCAAAGGCAGCTAAAGAGTGAATTATTTACCAAATTGCACAAAAGGGAGGATTTATCAAGCCCCTTTTCTCCCCGAGAGGACAACCCCAGAATTGGAGGACTTTATTACTCTTTCTTGGCTATAAATTATGGTGTTCAGATGCTTTTGGAAGCTTCTCTTCATGCTCTCACTTGAGTCATAAAATTTGATACCTGGGGCCAAATGCCTTTATCCCCCCCCCCCAGAAGGGTGAAGAAGATGAAAAAATGCCAATTCTAGGCAAGTGCCACACAAAGCCAATGATTGGTCAGAAATATGGGCAGTGGGAACAGTTACTCTACATAATTCACACCTCCTTGACCTGCTCTTCTACCCCGAAATGAATTTTACCATTTGCATAAGATCATTGGACCCTCCAAAGCCTGAGTTCACCCTTTGGAGAACACTAGGTGTAACCAATACCACCAGTCTGACTGTTGTCATTACCTATAATACTGGGATTTTAGATTTTGTGAGTTTCAGTAACTCAGCCACTCACCTGAAGAGGGTTTGCTGGGGCCTGCTTTCTCCACCTTCCTTGGAGTCATGGTACTTTTATGTTTCTGTTTGACTGATGTTTGGTCAATTGCTGGAAGTTTGGAATCACATTTAACCGCAGAACTCTTGGTGGATGGTCTTGGTTCGGCTAGAGGATCCTCCTCACCAGAACTCTACGATAAATGAAAGGTGTCTGAGTATCAGTGGCCAAGTAGGTCATCTTAGCTATGCAGAGGAGAGACGAGCTGAATGCATGGGCCCCTTCAGCACTAACACTGGAGCTTCCTGCCACACTTAATATGCCCTTTTACCAGAGAGACTTTGATGGACTGTATCCATTTAGAAGTATCAGTTAGAAATAATAGCAAAGTTAATAAGTCTATTTTGTGGAACACTATAAAAAGAAGGCACTTCTATGAGTCTGTCTTGTAGAACATTATGAAAAGAATGCATTTCTGACCCTTGCGTAAACCCAAACAACTCATGTTAAAGGCTACATATGAAAGCAGGAGAAACAATGCCCTTAAACGTCTTGCTTTTGTTATTTGAACTGCTTTGGGGGTGGGTGAGGAAAAATGGTCTTTATGGTAATCATATACTTAACAATGAAAAGGAAATTTAGATAGTGTGTTGGGACTGAAAAAATGGGACCTCAGTTTAATATTCTGAATTATTGGGTGCAACCTAAGACAGACTAATCTTTTTAAAAGTCCCCTACTTGTCAGTCCTCTGTAAAGAAGTCAGTATAAATCTATGCACAGCCAAATCATGATTCCTGCAGTGTACGGCACAGCCTTGCCAACACAACCGAAATTATCCAGACATTCAATAGTTTTATACTTTGCCACAACTACGCCCACCAAAGAAATAATAAAAGCAGTGTAAATGGCTATGGGAAACCTGGTCATGAGAGGGGAGTTAAGTCTTGCATTATGATTTTTTAGGTTTTTTTTTTTTAAAGATTTATTTATTGGGCGCCTGGGTGGCTCAGTTGGTTGAGCAACTGCCTTCGGCTCAGGTCATGATCCCTGAGTCCTGGGATCGAGTCCCGTATCGGGCTCCTTGCTCGGCAGGGAGTCTGCTTCTCCCTCTCACCCTACCCCCTCTTATGCTCTCTCTCTCTCTGTCTCAAATAAATAAAATAAAATCTTTAAAAAAAAAAAAAAAAAGATTTATTTATTGTTGGGGGGAAGGGTGGAGGAGGGAGGAGAGAATCCTCAAGTAGAGTCCCCACTGAGTGCGGAGCCCCAGGCAGGGTTTGATCCCAGGACCCTGAGATCATGACCTGAGCTGAAATCAAGAGCCAGACGCTCAACCAACTGAACCACCCAGGTGCCCCCCTGCCTTAAGGTTTTAGGTCCTGGTGTTATGATTTGTGAAACACTTTGCAACAAACAAAACCCCAAGGTTCTCACCCCTCCCTCTAGGGGGAGAGGGTCACTCAGTTCTTCTACAGGCACATTAGTCCAGTATTGGAACGTCCTCTGAAGATGCAGTCTTTTGCAGACAAGAGTGCTACATTAACGCCCCTCCTCCCCTCCCCAACTGTGGCAGTTTGTATTGATCTCACTCATCGTTCTCGCTGACAGTTGTGGCATTTTCATTTCAAGGCTCCTGACTCAGGAAAATACTCTGAGTAGCTTTGAATTATTGGGCGCAATATAAGACAAACTGAATTCTAAAAAAGTCCCCTACTTGTCAGTCTTCTCCAAAGAAGTCTGTATAAATCTACAGGTGGACAGATCATTATCCTCTAAGATTATAAGTCCTGTTTTGTAATTTAGAGTCTGGATACAGCCTTCAAACAAATAATTATTATTTCTCTCTGTCGTTTCAGAAAACAAATCATATAAAGGGACAGGGAAAAGAAAGGACTTAATGAATCAGTTCTCCATTACCTTTTTGATTCTGGAATTTAATAGAAATCCTTGAAAATGATTGTGACATGTCACAGATGAAGCATTAGGTCATATCTGAGCATGAGACAGGCTGTTTTCAGAGAAGGAAATGTGGGCTTTAATTGTCCAACACAAACACCTGACATTAGTGTGTGGAGAAGCCTGCTCATACAGGGGTCTGTTCTTCAGCCCTTTCTTTCCTTTTTTTTTTTTTTAAGATTTTATTTATTTATTTCAGAGAGGGAAAGAGAGAGTGCAAGAGCACACAAGCTGGGGAGACAGGCAGAGGGAGAGGGAGAAGCAGACTCCCTGCTGAGGAGGGAGCCCGATGCAGAGCTCAACCCCAGGACCTTGAGATCAGGGCCTGAGCCGAAGGCAGACGCTTCACTGACTGAGCCACCCAGGCGCCCCCTTCAGCCCTTTATTTCTAACCAAAGCAAAGGCAATAAAGATTCTCTGGACTAAGACTACCAGTATCCACAGTGACAGTATCAGGAACAATAATAGTGTCCACCATTACTGTGGGTCCGTCACCCTCAGCCAGGGCTGGATTCTTTGCTTGTCCCAGACAGTGGTGAACTGGGAGGAGTGAGTTGGTAACAAGACTTTTTATTGGGTGGGTGTTAAGCCATATTTATCCTTCCTTCACCCACTCATTATACTTCAAGCCTTTAATAGCACCAAAGGTGAAAGAAAGTTTGGCCCCCTAGGCAGTGCCTATTACATATGGTATTGTGCACCTGCATTCTGAGTACATCCTCTTCTGGTTCCTGGTTCCATAAAACTTACTTCTGGTTGGTAATCATTTCAAAGAGTCCAGAAATTGCAGCTGAAAGAGGGTGTTTTGTCAGCAGGAAACTAAAGTCACAATGGCAGGAACTATAATACTTACTATAATACTTACGAATGTGCTTGCTTCACTGAGTCATTGTAAGCAGATCATTTCAACTTTCTGTGCCTTTATTCATGTCCTCTTATGTTCTCTGCCATTCTCATCTATCCTCTCTTATGAAAATCCATCATATTATCCAGGGAGGAGGATCCTTGGTGGGACAAGTCATAGTAACTCACTCTGGCACTAAAGCATAGTATTTAATAAAACTTCCTGGGAGTAAATCCTGGCCCTTTCACAGACTTATTGTGTGATATAGTTTATTTTTATTTATTTATTTATTTATTTATTTATTTATTTTTAAAGATTTTATTTATTTATTTATTAGAGAGCGAGTGAGAGAGAAACAGCATGAGAGGGGGGAGGGTCAGAGGGAGAAGCAGGCTCCCCGCCGAGCCGGGAGCCCGATGTGGGGCTCGATCCCAGGACTCCGGGATCATGACCTGAGCCGAAGGCAGTCGCTCAACTGACTGAGCCACCCAGGCGCCCTGTGTGATATAGTTTAGTTCATCTCTCTGCATCTCAGATTCTTTTCATGCATGAACAATAGTGGTCTATCTTTTGGTGGCTCTGTGAGGATTAAATGAGTTAAGATGTGTTAATAGTGCTTAGAACAATGCCAGGCATGCAGTAGGTGCCATGCAAGTGTTGGCTTTTGCAATTAGCTGTCCATTCATGTTCATCCATTAAATTAACTAGCTAACTACTGAATATTAACTACATATTGTTGAAAGCAAAACCAAAATCCCCAATGAAACATTCTATTGGATTTTCACCTAATCTGAATAAATGTGAACAGAGAAAGTGGATCAGTTCCTACATTGGACTCTTGGTTATTTTCAAAAGCTATATAATTTATAATTGTCTTGTAAGTAGTCAGTTGAAATTTATTTCATCTTAAGAAAATGTGTTATGGGGGCTCCTGGGTGGCTCAGTCAGTTAAGCGTCTGCCTTCGGCTCAGGTCATGATCCCAGGGTCCTGGGATCGAGCCCTGCATCGGGCTCCCTGCTCCGCGGGAAGCCTGCTTCTCCCTCTCCCACTCCCCCTGCTTGTGTTCCCTCTCTCGCTGTGTCTCTCTCTGTCAAATAAATAAAAATAAAATCTTAAAAAAAAAAAAAAAAAGAAAATGTACAATTTCTTTTTCACACAGCAAATCTCTAATGGAAAATATTTAACAACGTTTAGAGATTATCAAACAATAATAATTAAATTATTTTGATTCAAAGTTGATTTTAAAACTGTCTTTTCCTCTTGTCATTTTGAACAGTAATGACAATTTTCATTTCTTCCCCCATATGTTCCTAAGTTGAAATGTCACATGGAGGGTGGAGGCAACAGCACATTGCTATTCCTTTGAGGAAAGAAAAGCAGCTCGATCTTTCAAAATCAAAGTCTAAAGCATTTAAAAAAAACGAACTAGAAAAAACTTTAAAAAATCAAGCTACATGGTATATGTGAGTATTCTAAGTTCTCTATTTGTAATTTGATGAGAAAGTCCTAATAAAGCTAAAGAAGAACTAAAAGAAGTTATTGTCAAAATTAGCCTTTTTTAGAGCATTATTATATTTGTACTTAACGTTTTCCAAAAATCCCCAACTTGCTCTTCTGGCCTAATAGAGATATTACCTTGCCCAGGGCTAGGTGCTCCCAAAAGTTCAGAGGAAGAATCACATGAGGAAGAGAAGGCACTTCCGTCAGAGAATGCAGTGGCCCTGGGCACTGGAATAACGGCTTAGTGACACTGTCATGGTTCTAGTTAGGCCTGGAAGATGGAGACCCAAGGATTGGGAGTGGAATACATTTCCTCAGGGATGTGAGAATGACGAGATTTTTTACCTGAGACCTAACAATGTTGAGTCTGGAATGGCCAGGTGACAGTGAACAGAGATGATTAGAAGAGCAAGGAGACTAAAGTAGTCAGAGACAGACAAGACCAACTTATTTTCCAACTCTTGCCTGATGGCTCTTTTCCAAGACCCAGGAAACTGGTTCTCAACTGGTATGCCACCTCCCACCCTCCCCCAGCGTGTGCTACTGAATTCTGATTGATGGAGACACTAAACCTATTTTGCCACATGTCATGGGATGGAAAGCTGGGCTGAACAGATCTTATGACATGTGTAGACCAGGGTACAACCTGCTGGGAATAAAAGGGAAGAGGCCAAAGGGTAGCGTCAGGCTGGTGCCAGAGAAAGACCGTGTGTTTACGACATTCAAAATGAATGCATTTTCATGAGAGTGTGAAAGACCGTGATCAAGATGGTGACTCTCGACATTCAAACAGTAACAACATGGGAAGGGTGACCAAGGGACTGTGGGTGCAAATGTGTATCTTCAAAATCTCCAAAGTCCACATTGACATTGTGCCTCAAACACAAAAACAGCATTAGAGAATTGAGGGTAGCTTATAGCATTAGGGGTAGGGTGGACTCCTTTGTGTATTCAAGAACCATAAAGTTAGCATGTTCTACACGGAATGCTGGCCATATCTCAAAGCAGACTATACTTATCTAGAAAAAACTAAGAGCAGCAAAGTCCTGCCCATGTTCAGGACAGTTTTGAGCTTACTGGAATTGTAAACTTCAACAACAATAAAGAACAAGGATCAGTAACCTTTTTTGGGTTTTGGGGTTTTTTGTTTTGTTTTTTTTTTTGGGGTTTTTGTTTGTTCGTTTGGACTCACGTACCACCTGCCAGAATCAGATTGCTGCTTAACCCCATTTGTCTCTCCCACCTGAAGATGTGGTTACCATATGGGGCTGGGTAAGAGTGGGATCAGCCATAAACCTTTGCTCTCCATTTTGCCACAAGATGCTTTTTGGAGTCAGATGGGCTGTCACATGTATAAATATCCTGCGCACCGGTCTGTACCATTGACTTCGGTAAAGGGCACCCCGCCCCCCGCCAACCGGCCACTGTCTGTGATTCTCATGCTAGCAAGTTGGAATGACTCAGCCTGAGACACTGATCTGAAAGCAGTAGTGGCCTTGATGATTAAATTAGTGTATGATGACCATTGGGTCTGCTCCCTGAAGGAGGGGCATGTGGGACTGTAGAGTTATCTTTGTGCTTACTCTCCATCTCACTATGGAATGGCCTCTGGGTGAAACTCAGAGCTGCAAGCGACTGAAATAGCAAACATGACAGATTTCCTGACACTTGCTAGGTATTTCTTGTAATGCAAATTGATCCCTCGTGTGTTGTGGAAATCGCTGTCGGTTTACACGGGTGGGGACACATTTTCGTGCTTTTGGGGACAAGTATGTATGGTGTTCTCTGGGGTAGAGTTCTGTGTGGTGGGCAGTGGGTAAGGAAGTGGTATGTGGCCAGAAAATGTTGGATTTTAAAAATTTGAATGCTACAGTGTAGTGTTTATTTATTTATTAAAAGACTTACTTATTTGACAGCGCAAGCAGGGGGAGCAGCAGACAGAGGGAGAGGGAGAAGCAGGCCTCCCGCAGAGCAGGGAGCCCGAGGCGGGGCTCGATCCCAGGACCCTGGGATCATGACCTGAGTCGAAGGCAGACGTTTAACGACTGAGCCACCCAGGCGCCCCCAGTGTAGTGTTTAGTAGCACATTGAGACTGATCTCAGTTGGGTATTTCTCACATGTAGTGTGGCTACAATATATTTCTCCTCCATTCTTTACTTGAATTCATATTCCCCTTTTAGCTGAGAGGAGCATCTGAGGAACATAAAAGATTTGGCCATCAAATGGAGATCACCTACAAAATTACCTCCTACTCAAAAGAATATGTCTAAAATGTGGGAATTGAGATGTATCATTTGCAACAACTATGTCTTCAACCCCATGCTAGACACCATGAAGGAATCTAAAGACAAAAACCTTGCAGTGGGAGAGAGAAGATTATATACCATACTAGCAAAATTCAAAACAACATTTAATTAAGCAATAAATTGGGTGGCACCAATTCTGAATTCTAAAGGAACTCACAGAAAAAGATGTGAAGTCAGGCAGGGTTCCTGAGGCAGGTAGTGGTTTCAGGAGCCAAGGTATGGATGGAGTAAGAAGTCGGGCATGATTCTCAGACAGCAGGGCCAGGGGCCAGAGCAGACAGTGTGAGAGGAGCGGAGAGAACAAAAGCTGGAGAGCAAGGTGGGGTCAGATGGTGGGGAAGTGGCTCTGAGATTCAAGCAAGGGATTGAGAGTCAATGTGATAGAGACTGTGGGTCTGAGTAGAAAATTCTTAACATGGTATTAAGATTAACACGTATGTTTCTTTCAGAGTGGGAAAATAAAGCATTCTGCAGATTTGCCAGTGAAATAATCTTTTTGTAGTTTCAGTGGCTTATTTTTATAAAGTGTAATTCTTCATTACAAAAGAAACACACGTTCATAATGGAAAAATCAAGACAAGCCTAAGAAAGAAAATTCAAAACCTTCAAAACCCCATTAACCTTGAAATAAAAACTGCAAATAGCTTGGTCTGTATTCTTTAAGACTCCCTTTTCATGACTGTGATGGAGACAACTAGCTTTCCACCGAAATCCTTCTGGATATGGCCACCCACCTTGAACTGCAGGTTTCCGTCTCCCCAGCCACTAGATGTGAACTCAGGAGGAAAGTCTCACCAGCCGGTGGGAGTGGGAGTGATGTGTGCATTCTGCCTCAGTGTCTGGCTCTGCACTTCAACTTGCAAGGTAACAACTTTGAAAGTCGTGTGTCGAAGACAACTGAACCATTATCAGCCTGTCTCTGAAAGTCCCGGTGGAGGAGAGCTGCCTGCCTGCCGATCTGGTTCATCCTGAACTGTCACAGGCACAAGAACTGAACTTCCGTCTTGACAGAGTCATCGCGTTTTTGGTCCCTTTGTCACAGCTGACGTTACTCTAACACACATTTATGCATATGTCTGAATATGATTAAATAGAATTGTACCTTATATACTGTTTCACTTAATGATACATTGCATCAACAGATACCTTTTTAACGTTTTTTCAGTCTCATCGTGGGGAATGTCAAATCTACAGAGGAGTTGAAAAAATAGTACAAATAATACCCATTACTCTTTAGCTTGTCAGTTTGCACGCGTATGCTCTCATGCACGCGTACTCTCTGCTCTCTATTTTCCTGAAGAATGATCCAATCAAAGTACATGCATTGCATGCAGTTTTTATGTCCCTTTAGTCTTTGGTTTTCTGCCTCTCTTGCCTTTTCATGTTTTTTACTGTTTTGAGGAGTCCCAGCCTCATAGGTCTTATGTTCTGAATTTGATTGTTTCCTCATAATAAAATTCAGGTTAACCATTTTTGGTATGCATATTCTATAGGTGGTGTGGTGTCCTTCTTCATAACATCACACATCAGCACCTCACAATGCTGCTTGATCTCTAGGGAAAGGTGGTGACTATCAGATTTGTTCAATGTAAAGTTACATTTTCCCCCCCATTGCAATTAGTAGGTAATCTACAGATGATTCTTTGACACTGACTAGCCTATTCATAAACAACATTTTACCCAATGATTTTAGTGTCTTTTGATGTACTTTTCCTGATTGGTAATTATATAGGGGTAGCAAAACGATTTTTCTAATTCTGTCATTTCTTCTATAATTAATAGCTGGCATTCTTCTCTAAAGGAGAAATCCCCCCTTCTCTTTTATTTAAATATGTAATTTATTATCATTGTGGTCTCAAGAATATATTTTACTCAATTACCTCATCACATCCTTTGATACTCAAATTGTACCAAAAATGGTGAGTGGGAGTTCATTGAAGTTGACTTTTGACTTGAGTCTTTGAGCACTTCTTTGCTTTCTGGTACAATAAAATACCCTAGCTTCACCTTGTATTTTACCTGTCTCAGACCTGGAATGCAAGAAGCTCTGGTTCCTTTCAGTTAAAATGGTACTTAGGAATTAATACCTGTATGCGAGGTGCGTTCATTGCTAGTAGTGTGGCATTGTTCCTAAATCCTTTCAATAGAATTCATTAGAAATATATATTTAAAAAATCATGAGTTCACAGTGATATTTCTAATTAAAATGTAACACTATATGGAGCTTTCCCTTCCTTTAAAAAATTTTATATTTGTATTTTACATTTAATATCTTTTATTCCTTAATATTTTTGTGTTTTAGTCTGTAATAAACATGAAATAATGTCAGAATTACAATACAAATATTACTCTAAGAATAAACCCACTACATAAAGTTCATTCTTTTTTGGTAGTTCTCTTTGTCTTCAGAATATACTCTTCAGTTACTGGATGGATCTATCATAATTCTTTCTGTTGGTCATATACTTTGCTTCCAGCTTTTTGCTAAAATAAATAGTGCTATGATGAATATTCTTATAGATTTATACACATCTTTAATTATCTCCTTAAGTTTCCCAAAGTGGGAATTTATATTAGTAGATTAAAAGCATCACAAAGATTTAAAGTTTTTTGTTCCCAAATTGTCCTCTAGAAATATTGGTATCAATTTACATTTCTGGATGTGTATGAGAATGCCAGTTTCTACATAACTTTTCCAACTATTCTCTTTTTTTAAAAAGTCTTTGTCATTTTGGAAGAAGATTGTAATTTTGATTTGTAACTCATATGTAATTTTAATTTCATTATTACACAGGCTCATTTATCTCACCTGACTTAGAAAGTATATTCCACCTATTTCTAAAAAGGGTCTGAGATGACTTAAAAGTTGAACTCAAAACCATTTTAAAAAATGGAACAAGAGGGACGCCTGGGTGGCTCAGTCGGTTAAGCGGCTGCCTTCGGCCCAGGTCATGATCCCAGGGTCCTGGGATCGAGTCCCACATCAGGCTCCTTGCTCAGCAGGGAACCTGCTTCTCCCTCTCTCTCCGTCTGCTTGTGCTCTGTCAAATAAATAAAATCTTTAAAAAAAAAAAAAAAAAAAAAAAAATGGAACAAGAGGGGTTCTGGGTGGTGTAGTCTGTTAAGCATCTAACTCTTGGTTTTGGCTCAGGTCATGATCTCAGGGTCTTGAGATCAAGCCCCGAGTTGGGCTCTGCTCTTTGTGCAATCTGCTTAAGACCCTCTCTCCCTCCTCCCACTGCCTGCTCGCGCTCTCTCAAATAAATAAATAAATAAATAAATAAATCTCTTTTAAAAAATGGAACAAGAAAAGGTAAAACTAATTTATGGGGAAAACAGAATAGCAGCCGCCTCTGAGAGGGGACAGGCACAAGAATTGGCTAGAAAGGGGCATAGGGGATCTTCATGGGGTGATGAAAACTTGTTTGGGGTTTGGGTTACATGGTTACATGCATTTGTCAAAACTCATTTACTGTTAAAATTTGTACAATTCACTGCGGGTAATTTCTACCTCTAAAACAAAAACTGGAAAAAAAATGAATAATCAAAACCACAGAAGCCATAAACAAATATTCGGCGTTAATGACGTACATGCTGAAGTGTTTCGGGAGGGGGGAGGGCAGAGGACTGATGTCTGCAGCTGGCTTTGAAATGCACCAAAACACAAGGTGGATCAGTGGATGGATAGATGGATAGATCGATGTTCGATAAAGCAAATATAGCAAAATGTCAACAACTGTAGACTCTGGGTGGTGGGTATATGGATATTCACTACACAATCCTGTCAACTCTTCTGTATGTTTTGAAGCTCTCAGAGTAAAACATTGGGAAGAAATGGAGCAGTAGTATAGATATATAGATATTGCCGGGCTGCCGGGATAAACTAGGTACCTGGTGGGAACACTGCCAGTTTTCTTTTTATGGCCCATAATAAACATTTCATTAGATCTAAAATGTTTCCTTCATGATATCATCTGGTAACAATGAGAGATCAATGATCAATAGAGGAAAGTCAATGTGCAATAAATTTTAAGAGAAATGTCTCTTAAAATTGGTGCTTTAGGATGAACATAAGTTTATAATAACAGGTGATTTTCCATGGAAATGGCAGTATAGCACATACGTTGGGATACGGGAGTGATGAGTAAAACAAAGACTTGGCTCTTGCAGGGCTTACAGTCCAGGTAGGAAGGTAGGTCATTTAATCAAATAATCATTAAAGAAATGTAAAATTACATGTTCTAAATAAAAAAAAAAAAGGAAGCATTTGGACAGCCATAGAATATAGGGCAGAAGGGTCCGAATCTAGTTTGGGGGGACAGGGCAGTTTGGAAGAACCTCCCTGAGGAAGTGACCTGGGCTGACATCTGAGGCATAGTGGGAAGGCAGGGTGCATGTTGTAAGAAGAGGGAACAGCACGTACAAAGACTCCTTAGCAAGATGTGGCCTGGCACGTAGGAGGATCCAAAGCCAGTGTGGATGGAGGAGCACAGAGGACCAGAACCAGCAGGGCCTTGCTGGCTCCATCATGGATTTTGGTTTCCATTCTGAAATTCACAGAAAGCCACAGAAGGGGTTTAAGTGGGCCAGGGTTCCCCTCATCACTATCATTCCACCTGTGGTAGGGAAAGAGGGATTTAGGGGCAGGAGCAGAAGTAAAGACTGGCTAGGAGGTCTCCGCAGTAACCTAACTAGGCAATAGAAGAGAAGCACACAGATTAAAAAACTATTGGGGAAGTAAAATGGGAAGGACTCGGAGATTGAATTGAATATGAGTGTAAGGAGGAGAGAGAGTGCCAGATTCTGATGATGCCGCACAAAAGGAAGCATGAAGGGCTGGGTTGGGGACTCTAGCATTAGGCCTGTGGAGGCTTCCAAGTAGATGTAATGAGTAAACAGTTGAATATTCAGACCTGGAGATTTCAAGTGAGTTCTGGGTTGGATATGGAGATCTGGGAGTCATTGGCAGTTAACATCTTGACTTTGGCAGTTAAAATCTTGAGGTGACCTAAGGAGAATTTATAGAGCAGGACTTCTTGGGGGCAGGTCATGAACTTGAATGGGAAAATTATATGTTTATTCCACTAGCCTCTAACTGAAATCTAAGCATGGCTTTCATTTCTGAACGCAGGCAACGATGCACGGTAGTATCGTCAGTGCCTGTCACTTTGTCACCAATAGCAATCACAGATATTTTCACATTGCATTAAATTTGCTACAGATGTCTCAAAATCCCCTTCACGCCCATCACTTGTTATTTAACGTGTTAATAAAGAAGCACATATATTACTGAATCACAGATTTCTAAAAATACTTTGATGACTATTTCGACAAACGTGGTTTCCTTTGAAGCCCCATGTATTATTATTTTACGCATTTGGTGAAAATGTTCTGAGAAGAGGATCTAGAGAGTTCACCCTACTGTCCCAGAGGTGTGTGATACAAAACAAGGATAAACCCCCCCAGGTATGGAGTGAGAAGAGAACTGAGCCTCAAGGAATCCCAGGCTGAGAGCCTGGGTGGAGGAGGAGGAGACAGGGAGGAGCCCTGGAGGAGAAGGTGGCTTTGCAGGAGCTCAGGGACGCAGCGTTTCAAGAGGGACCGAGTCAGGCAGGAGGCCAGTCAACACTGCCGAGAGGGCAAGTCAAGCATGGCGAGGACTGAAAGACCTGCCACGTTCAGAGACGTGGAAGTCATTTGACAAAGTGCCATTTCGGTGGAATGACGGGCATGGAAGCCAGATTGGAGTGGGTTGAGGAGTGAGTGGGAGGTGGGGAAATGGAGTCAGTCAGTGTAAATAATTCTTTTGAGAACTTTGTGAAAGAGAAGAAACAAGTGGAGGGGATGTGGGACCAAGGAAGAACTGGTTTTTTTTTTTTTGTATTTTTGGGTTTTTTTGGTAGGAGACCTTGGATCACGATTAGATGCTGATGGGAAGGCTCAGGGACAGCTGGAGATGCAGGCAGGGAAGGGAGCCGGAGGACAGCAAGGAGCAGGGATCTTGAGTGGAGGCGGAGAGGCTTGTAACTGGTGGGACTGAGGGGAGGGTGGCTCACAAGGAAGGGAATGGGTGGGCAGGGCAGCAGAGAGCTGAGGAAGCTTCCATCTGAGGACCACTAAGGTGTGGGGTGGAAGAGAGGAGGGACTGAAGACTGGGCAAAGGGAAGAAGGTTCAAAAGAGGGAGAGAGAGTTGAGCAGGGAAACTGGGCAGCACTGAGAAGTTCCAGGAGGTTGGTGGCTGTGATCTTTCAGTGGTCACCATGCCTCACATTTGAGTGATTTTTCTCCAGCAGTTGCCAGGGACCTGGATAGAGACCCAGAGACCACGGATGGCTGGGATTTTGCCAGAGAGATGAGAAAAAAAGACAAAGGGCAAGGGAATTATTAAGAGGATTTTTGTTAAAAAGTAGGCTCCATGCACAGCATGGAGCCCAAAGCAGGGCTTAAACTCACGACCGTGAGATCAAGACCTGAGCTAGATCAAGAGTTGGATGCTCAACCAACTGAGCCACCCAGGTGCCCCTTATTAAGAGGATTAAGCACAGAATCTAGGCTGCTTAGGAAGGAAAAGGCAGTAAGGGGGCCCACGAGAGAGCTAAGGGCCAGTGGACCGGAGATTCCCAAGAGCTGGAAGAGATGTCATAGTAAAAAGGGATGAGCAGGAGAGCTGGAAGTCTGGTGTGATCAGTGGATTTTGGAGATGGAGAACTTTTGGTTGATGTCGCAATCCAGGATGTGCTGTTGGTGGGGGGGACGGGGGGGGAGGTGGTGGCAGAGTGGCATGGAGGGGGACACTTAAGATGCATCCGGAACTGAGAAGACAGGGTGTGATCTGATTGTCCAGGTGGGTGCCAAAGTCATCCAGGATTATGGCGGGAGACCAGAAGATGGGTGAACAGAGAGCCAGCCACTGCCAGAGTCCTCACTGAGTAAGAGAGAGTGGTCAGGAGACAATAGGGATGTTGGGGGGCGGGGAGGGATGGTGGAATAAAACAGCGCAAGCCTTAGTGTACCCGTGTTTCCATCAGAGCCTGAGGAGCAGTGGTCTGGGAGCGAGAAGGGCACCCTCCTGTCTCCTGATCCTAAAGAAAGCGTGTGGGAGGGATATGATTGGTGCCCTCCAGGGAGGGGAGCTCTGAAAAGAGGTCTGATGTACATGCCCCGTGCCACAGGAAGACCGGACAGCTCACCCTTGCCCAAGAGTGCCCGTATCTCTTTGACTTCGGCTGTTCCTTCCACCTGCCTCAGCTCCCCACCCCCACTTCCAGCTCCCCGAATCCTGTCGTGCCTTAAAGATCCAGGGAAAATCTGCATCCTCTGAAGCTTCTCCAGGGTTCCTTTTGCCTTTTTCTTACGCTCATCCGATGCTGTCTTGAACTGCACGCGTTTGTGCGACATCTTATTTAGCCAGCACTGTGAACAACCCAAGGGTGGGGGCATGGTTTATTTAGTACCCTGTCCGCATAGCACCTAGCACCGTGTCTTGGATGCAAGTGGTTCATAATTCTTTAGTGAATAAAGCAATATAAAAGCAATACCAAAGAAAATTTTAGGATGAAATGCTGGATATTATAAATCATGTTTAATGCAGGTATGCACCCGAATAATGTCTTGCAACTGAAAAAAATTTAAATTTTGATAGCTGGAATTTTAATTGGTTTTTAACAAGCTTTTTGTGTTTAAAAAATAATTAGGGCCATTTTTTTTAAAGGAGGGAATTTTAATAAAATGTAGTAAACTGAAACACATAGCATTACAGAAAATGGGAAAAAAAGCTACTTTATTATGATCTTCTCCCATGCACTTTCGGAGTTGCTGAGTCCAATTAACACAAGGAACTCTCTGGGTCAGAGGCCACCGATTCTCGGCATTGACAATTTCACTGAGCTGGGATAACAATTGGGGTTTGTGTCACCCGGCCACATGGCAGAATCACCCCAGTGGAAGGATTGACTTGAGGCTGTCTTGCTTATCTGTTAAAAAAGGCAGGACAACATTCTGGAAGCAGCTGCAATTTGAACTGACAGTTGCCCCATTTTACTGCCATGGCCTATTTTTAAATTACCTAGTGGAACTCAGACAAAGCACAGAAATGAAGGAGAAATGAAGCACTAGCTGCTGGCTTTGCCCAACGTACGGTTAGCGTTTGTATGCTCCATCAGTCCTGCTGAAGACCTCCGGCGCCCTGGCTTGCCCACGGAGGGGCGTGCTCGCCAGGTATTCCAATTAATCTATAATCTAATCATAAAAGAAGTCTCCGGTTTAGTCTGGTGAGTTCTCTGGTGGAACATTAAATCGTGTTTTTATAACAAGATGACTTCTGTTATAAAGTACAACTGAGTCCCGGGCCAACTTTGGGCCATTCTGAGTTTCCTCCGTCCACAGAGAGCTTCAACCCAGACTCTCTTATGTCCTTGTGTTCTTGCCGGTCTGTGACAAAAGGAACTTAGCCAGGGCTTTGAAGAAGCCACCTGTCCATTCGCAGAGGGGTATGCCTTGGGAAAGAAGGCTCTCTTTCGCTAGTCACTCTCTGGTCAACACCAGCGTGGAGGTTTCCAAGTGGTTGATCGTAACTGACTTGTCTTCAAGCCCAAACTGGCCATTGCACCTCGGCAGCCTCACTAAACTACTAGCCTCTTAGGCAACATCAGGGAGCATTCACCACTCCGAGGAACAGCATCTCCTGTTTTCTCTCGTTCATGATGAGGATTCCTATTTTGGCTGTTAACGGCTATATCACTAGGACTTCAGCATGTGTGCATTCCTAAAACATTCTTGTAACTGTCAGCCATCACACGTTCATGGAGCTCCTATTAGGTGGTGGGCATTGGAAGTAGGACAATAAACAGCACCCGCTCTGGAGTAGCTTCTAGCCTAAGGGAGGAGGGAGATAGGAAGATGTATCCCAAGGTGGACTTGAGCCCAGAGGGTGTTGTAGGAAGGCCAAAAAAGGCCAGGCCAAAAAAGATGGCCCTGCAGAGGGGTGCGCTAATGGACAGATTCACGAGGAAGGAGACAAGACGCTCTGGCTTTGGTGTCTGATTGGTGTGAGAAGGAGCAGGAGGAGGAATCCAAGATAATTTCTGGAATTGTGACTTGGGCAGAAATAAATTCAGGAAGAGGAACCATTTTGAGGGAAACAGATAATACAGTCAGCATCTTGAGTCTGAGGCGCTTGTGGAACACGCCATGGTGAACAGATCAACAGCTAAAATGGAAAACAAACTCAAATGAGAATTCCCACAGATCTGCACTTGTCAAACCGTGGGCTGCACATTCCCTCTCCGTGACGTACATTTGGAGCTCGAGATGTCGTGTGCAGAGCTGTGGGATTACTCAGGTGCACCTCGAGGGTGCAGAATCCGAGCTACAGTCAAGAGGGCGGCTATGACAAACACACCAGGTGCTAACGATGACTCACAGCCTCCCAGGGTGGGGCCTTTTGGCAGGTAGAACCAGTGTGTGCGTGTGTGACCTGCCTCATCCACACACGGGCCTGGAGCCAGAAAGAAGGGAGGCCAGACCCTCAAGGAATCCGAGAATGGACAAGCAGAAGTTAGGGAAAATTAAAAGTGTGAGTCATGGAACGCTTATGCCCTGTGCTAAGCCCTGGCTGCTTTCATGACACCGGTAAGGGTGTTGGTAGGTTGACATTGACAGATTAATGGGAGCCGTTTGAAAGGGGAGAAGCTCAAGGTTTCACAGGCAGGATACGCTGAATAAATAGGTAATGAAAGGAGGCATGCAAATATACCGAGGTCTCAGAAAACACAAAATGCAAATCGAGCCAACCTTTTTGGACAGCTGCACCGTCGTCAGAGAGCTAACATTTGCAAGGAGCTGCAGTATGCAAAACACTGTATTGTGCATTATGCAGGGTCACTTTCTGGGAAACAAAACCCGTTCCTGGCCCAGGGGCTCTTGTCTTGTTTTTTGAACTTGACCGCAATCTGGAGCAGCGCTGTCCCATAGAACTTTCTGCAATGGTGGAAATGTCCTACATCTTTGTGGTCCAGTATGGCAGCCATGGGACACATGTGGCTACTGAGCATGTGAAATGTGGCTAGCGAGACCAAGTAACTGGGTTTACAATTTTCTTTTAATTAATTTAAAGGTAAAGGTAAATAGCCACACATGGCTAGTGGCCACTTTATTGGACAGCACAGTTCTAGACTTCTGCTGCCCTCATGTATGGATGGATATTCTGACTTTTTAAGCCACTGCAGGTCACTTGAAGAGGCTTTGTTTTTTATTTCAACCTCCAAAGTTTGTGCGGATCATCATGAACAAAACAATTAAAATGTTTATGTTGGGTAATCACCGTCACACTTAAGCTTACTGTGCTTTCTGGGAGGTTCAGGTGATCTCACCGGTCCACATCCCACTGAGCCAGGCCTGGGGACGAGCCGGTCGCTGCTGGTGTCAGGTTTACTGCCGCCTTCCCACGGAACGTTGGGTCCTTGTGACACGGAATCTATTTAGTTGCCGGTTGCTGATGGTGAAGGACAATAATCCCGTTCCTATCAGCAGGGCAAACGGTACTCTTGGTCTCTGCCTTCTTTGCTGACAAAGAAGTAAATGCAGTGACAACATGTCCTAAGTCCTTGAGGTATGTGCATTTGGAACAGTGTCCCTTTCAGCGAGGCTAGAAGATAAGAAAAGCTCATGACACCCCTCTTCGTAGAAGGTTGCTGCTCCCCCTCACCCCCAAGTCCTGGGCTAATCATTCTCATCATTTTCTCTGGGGTAATCGGGGCTCCTGTTTCTTCTCTGTGAAGGTTTGGGAGGGCGAAATATCCTGTCAGTTACAGCAGGCTCATCTAGGCCAGAGGCTCTCCCGGGGACACGGTTTCCTGCTCGTATCGAGAGACTGCTTTGCTTTTTAATCTACTAATCATCCAACTCCTAGTTGATTAGATGGAGCTGCTGTGTATTTCCCTATTTCTTCTACTCTGATTAAACAGTTAACATGGTTGTATGTAACTTTGAAAAGGGTCTAAAATTAAGTTGCCTTTTAAAATTAAATTGGCTTTTAGAAATGTGGCTTGGGATTGGGCTGAGGCGAAAGAAGGTATTCTAGAAGCCTCAGAGCCTGCTCTGCTACTGATACTTCCTAGAGCACCATTTGTAAGACCGGTCGGACACCAAGGCAATTTATAATGTAATCTAATGTTAGCATGAACGTAAGAGTCTCTTGTTCTCGCATTGATCCCACGAGATCAGCATTAATAATAAGTATCTCCTTGATGGGAAATTGAAGTGCTTAGAAGTGGTTTGTCTGAATTCACACTGTGATGAGGGATAGAGATGGCTCTTGATGATGAGTGTTCTTTCTACTTTGCCACACCGCTAACTTAAATGCATTTAGGAGGTACCGCTTTAAAGAACCTCTCAGCACGAGCTTGATGGTTATGGCTTTATCTTGGATTTAGGGGTAACACGGCCTCTGTCTAAGGTACAGTTAAAGCCACAGGCAGTAGTGAGGTCCCTGCGCCTCGTGGAGTGGCCGCCGTGTTAACTGTGCATTTGGGGATCTGCCCCCTCCAGGCAGGTATCTGGAAATGATAGCTTGATACTGGATCTATGATTGGATGGTAAACGTCTCTAAGTCCAGGTTCATCAGAATTGTGATCATCTGAGACTGGGTCAAGGAAGGAACACGTGGCAGAAACTGCAATACAAGCATCAGAATTTGGTGGTGGTGCGCTTCACGCAGTGAGTGCGGTGGAAAGCGTCCTGTGCATTAAGCAATCCGCTCACTCACTGCCCGCTCAGTCAGAATGAACTCTCCTTTACAGATCAGAGGCAACGCTTTCCTTGGAGGGTTTTCAGCCGCAGCAGTCTCTCGAAGGGAATTATGTAGGGGGAATGTTCACCTATGGAGGAGGGCTTTGGTTAGGTTACCCCTACACGTTGAACTATCTTTCTCCTGCTCTTTTCTCAGTGACCAATTATCTTTTGCACCTGTAGTACCTGATGTGGTACTCAACCCACTGAGCTCTGCAAACTGGGACTGGGCTGGCCTGCGTTCTCCTTTGGCAGGTGCCAGCATTCTTACAGCTTCCTCTGGGAGACTGGCTCCAGGACCTCCCTGGCACTGAGGATCCTATAAAAAGAGGTTTGATAAGTTCTGTATTCCCTCAGGATTTGAAAGATAGCGGGGCAGGCCCAGACTATAAGGGTTTAAGAACAACCAGATTTTCAGAGACATTTGGGCGGGGGCCCAAACCTGAGAAGAGAACGCTCCAAACCAACCCATGATCCTGAGGGCTGAAGAGTTCCTGATCTGGTTTATCTCGTAAGGGATCTCTGGCTTCATTCGTATGGAGCAAAAGTTGAAGGACTGAGCAGGGGGGCAGGGATCAACATTACGAGCACACAAGTCAGATGGCTGATGAATGATACATTCAGTGACATTTTCGCCGCCCCACCCCCCAGCCTTCCTGTGCTTTTGTACCCAGAGGCAAATCCTCCAGTATCCCCCAAAGAATATCAGTAATACAGAGAGCAAAGCAGAGGTGAATTTCACTGTGGAAAATTCTGGTTTTGTCACTCTTCTTGATAGAGAAGATGTGACCTTGAAGGCACTTGTATAATCAAGGCCCAAACCCTTGGGATATCATTACCTGGAAGATATTGAGATCATGTAAGTCATGTTGTTTTGGGTTCTCTGGCAGACTGAGGTAGAGAGACAGAGTGCATACATGAAAAATCCTTTTCTTGTACT
The DNA here is from genome assembly GCF_964656455.1 of Halichoerus grypus. Lineage (NCBI taxonomy): Eukaryota > Metazoa > Chordata > Mammalia > Carnivora > Phocidae > Halichoerus > Halichoerus grypus. Next base: position 194,030,464 of record NC_135713.1, read on the forward strand.
TTGGAAATGGCCAGTTTTATGCATCTGACCACATATTTTTGTCCTTATTTCATCATTACTTTTATATGTACAACCATATCCTTTTTTAGACGCAGTCTGAGTGTTTTGCAATGATGATTTAAAGAATGAATAATTTTTATAGCATAAAGAAGAAAACTACAGAAATCTGTCAACAGCCTGTCCCCCAAAGTTTGTGGAGAGGAGCATGAAACTTCAAGTCCTAGAATATCCTGAATGTGCTAGTATTGCCATAGGAAATGGCCATGGTTATGCACTTGAGTCTTTGCGTGAAAATACAAGAACCCAGCTGCCCGTGTGTTTTACCAGTCTAGGAAGATTGCTGCATGTTACTGTTTGACTTACGTTACATTTTTTATCTGCCCTTGAGTTTTGTTCCTGCATGCAAAAAAAAAAAAAAAAAAGTGAGAATTTTTCTTAATGCTAAAAATGTGTTGTTCTAGCCAAACTAGATTTAATTTTTTGGATTAATCTCACTCCCTAAGTTTAATCAGCAGCAGGCATTCTATTTCGTCTTTGACTAACAGGGAACGACCCAGGCGATGTGTTCTTCTTGATGGTGCCAATATTGTAAGAGAGTCTCTTTCCCCTTCAGACTCTAGGTGGAATATTTTATCGTGTGATTTCATGTTCCTTAATAGGGAGTATAGATCTCACCCAGGGATACAACTACATCCATAAACATCAATCATTGATGTTTTTAAGGTATCCTTTGAACATTAAATAACCACAGTGTAAGCATCCCAGATTAAAGGAGAAATCCCAACGAGAACTTGATTGATATCAGGTATCCAGGATCTATCCCGGGGATCCGCGCCACTGACAGAGAGAGAGAGAGTCCATCCTCTGGAGTATATTGCAGGCATAAAATATTAAATAAGAATTCATAAAAGGCATATTACTCATCTTAAATCAATTCACCATGCTAACAAACGGTGTTGAATGCAGCTTGTGGTATTTAGTGCTTACATAGGATAAGTAAAATTCGTACTCAGATAAGATCTTAAATATGAAATATGATCATATAGTTCAGTGGTTCAGAGCACCCTCCCTGGGTTAGACTGCCTGGAAGGGAACCCTGACTCCACCACACACTGGCATGAAGTCTTGGGTCAAGTTTCTTATCTTTTCTAAGGCTCAGTTTCTCATCTGTAAAATGAGGTAAATACATAGAGATTTATGAGAATTAAATAAGCTAATATGTATAAAACGCTTAGCACAGTGCTGGAACATTGTAAGCACTCAGATATTGGTAACTACAACTATTATCATATCACTATCATATTGATCTTACTATCTTTTATTATCATCCAGACAAAAACATGTGAACAATTTCTAGTTATTACAGGATGCAGTTATTACTACATTTTACTCTATTTAAAAACAAGATTAAGCAATGCAGTGGGTTAGACTATACGCCCATACACATACATGATATATCTTCGTATCTGTATTTATCTTATGGCTATGGTTATAGGGACAGATCAGATAGACATTGATGCAGCTGTATAGATAGGTGATGCTGTGCTTTAGAAGGCCCAGTGCCTCAAGTCTTTTTTTTTTTTCCATTTTTTAAATTTTAAATTCAATCAGCCAACATATAATGATTCATTAGTGGCATTTAACACCCAGTGTTCATCCCATCACGTGCCCTCCCTAATGCCCGTCACCCGGTTACCCCATCCTCCCCTTCCCCCCAGCAACCCTCAGATTGTTTCCCGGAGTCCAGAGTTTCTCATGGTTTGTCTCCCTCTCTGATTTCTTCCCTTTCCATTTTCTCTCCCTGTCCCTATGGTCCTCTGTGCTATTCCTTATATTCCACACATGAGTGAAACCATATGATAATTGTCTTTCTCTGGTTGACTTATTCATCTTAGCCTCAACTCTTGAAATGAAAGAGCTGTAGCATTTCTGATTTGGATGGTGCCTCAGAGACAATCTCCATCAGGCCCCTCAGGAAAGAAGATGGAGGCCCAACCGGGGTGAAGAGGGTTAGTTGCTCAACAAAGAAGCTGCCTGGACAGTACCCAGGATGGGAGCTCTTGCCCTTGCGTCTCCCTGTCCTGACATTTAGGGTTTCCAACACCTCCTTTCTGAGTTGGCTTTTTCCTAAGTGACTGACACACACACACACACACATACACACACACACACACACACACCAGCAGAAGCAGGAGGAGGATATCTCCCAGAGTTCTAAGTACCTGTTTGGAAGATGACCCACTTGAAAACCGGGATCTCTCCAAATTTGTCTCTGGCCCCCAAAATTGATCTCGTTTCTTCTCATTTGGGTCTCTTCTGTATTCCTGTCGTCTCAGACAAGCCTGCAGAATAAAAAAATGTTTCCTTGGCTTAGGTGTGCGATGAGCTTTGCTATATAACTTTTTGCTTAATTTCTATAATGAGGAGCATGAAATATATAACGTCCATCTCCAAGGTCTCATCAACACCTTTACCAAGTGTGAGGACGCTCAGCCAGGCATCGTTCTCTCTTCCCTTTGCCCAAAATGCCAGGTCAAAAATAGTAGCCACTGCTTTAATAAATTAAAATCAACATACCAAGAGGTGTTTTGACAAGTATTTCCCCAACAATTGCCTGCTTAGGGCAAGAAGGACCTGATACACGGTATTAGCTTCCCCTTCTGCCTTGCTCTTCTCCAAGCCCCCTCATTCTATCACCACTCTACTCTGGCCTCTTGGATCACACCTGGTTCCAGGGGAAGGCTTTTCCTATGTGAGAGCTTTAGCACGTGCGCTTCCTTCCACTCGGAATGCCTTTCATGGGATGTTCACAGGCTGGCAAATCCTGCAGATCTATTCAGATCCAGCTCACGTGGCATCTCTTTCCTTGCCTTGCTCCTCTTCCCCAGGCCAAATTAATTGCTCCTTTATACAGACGCAGCTTGAATTATGCAATTTTTTTAAACTGCTGTACAAGTTAGTTGTTTTGAGCCTGTTTCTCCTGCTGATCAGTAAGAACCCTCAGGGTAAGGACCACCTCTTATCTTTTGAATCCCCCAGCATCTAGCATTTAATGTTCACTGAATTGCATTATTGTTTCAGAGGGAAATATCAGTCCCCAAATGCAAAAAAAAAATAAAAATAACCAACAAAAAAAATTTTCCGTCGTTTAAAAAACAAACAAAATTAAGAGAAAATCTAGTACCAATATATTTCTTCTCCAGGATCAGGACAGAAAAAAACCCCAAGGATAGCATGTGCTATGGGGGTTTCAACTGATATTTTAAATAGTTTAAAATAGTAAAACTTCTTGGAGCATTTCTATAGATTCAGTGCCCGAATTCACCTTTGCGCTGCTAGAGCCAAATTATCCACCGTCGTGGTAAAGAAACGCAATGTAAAGACCAACGATACTGTTTCTAAACAGGGCCTGACATCTCCCCTTCCTGGCTGGGTTGAGAACGGAAAGATTCCTTCTTCATTTTTCCCCTTTGTTAGAAAATGCATCTCCTTCCTTGATGTGGAAGGACTTGCCAGAATTTCACGCCTCTGGGAAAGCCTAATATTATGCTACATGGTTAAAAATAGAAATGACCTGATATTAACAAAACATTTACCACTTGGAATTGGGAACAGCGAGCTGGTTACACCGTGCTTCACAACCACGTTGCTGGTGAAGCCCTGGCCTCGGGGCTTATGCACAGCGGCCACATGGTACCTGCAGCAAGTGGAAAGTGTCGGAAAGTACGGTTCCACCCTGCCTTATTTGGAAAGGGACAGCAATCCAAAATGGTTGCCCCCCCCTTTTTTCCTGTGTCACTGTTAATCTTATTTTCAAAAAACTATGCTACATAGATAGCAAGCCATCTTCATCGTGGGCAGTGTTTTTTTTTTTTTAATTATTTGAGGCGGGGGTGGAGGGGCAGAGGGAGAGAGAATCCCAAGCAGACTCCCCACTGAGCGTGGAGTCCGACCTGGGGCTCGATCCCAAGACCCTGAGGTCATGACCTGTGCCGAAATCAAGAGTCGGACGCTCAACCAACTGAGCCACCCAGGTGCCCTGGCAGTGTCTGTTTTAATAAATAATTTGAGCAAAAAAAACCCCCCAAAAGTAGTAGACAGTAACTATGATAAATAAGTTAAACATCGAGTATGAAAATAAACCAAAGTAAACCTGAAGAGAGTTAGCCAGAGAGTTTAATGACGTTCCAGTAAAGACGGGCCTCTCCTTTTTCATTCCTTTTCCAATGACTTCAGATTGGAGCCCGTTTGGGAGGAACCCTGGCTCGGAATGTTGTTTCCTGGAGCGGCAGATGTCTGTGTTATCCTACCCGACTGGGATTGCAGGCGCAAACAGCAAATGCTGATAGGCTCAAAGAGGAGGACCGTGTTAGCAAATGCATGCAGGACCAAGGCAGATTTTGTGGGATGAACAGAATTCTTGTGGGTTGAGTGTTTTTTGAAAATTCTCTCCAAGAATGCATGCAACTTAAATATTTCTTTACCAAAAGGGGAGGAGGAGTAGAATGGTTTGCAGTGTCGAAAAAAAATTTTTCTCCTCTGGTTCCTTTATGCCTCCTCTCATAGAGGAGTCCGAGAGCAAACCGGTGACAGGGCACATAATTTTTATCTTGTTACAGCCAAGCAGCAATCTTTCTGTGTGAATCAAACATCGGTCCTCTTGAAGTGATAGCTTTGCCCAGTTGAAGGAACATGGGGACAGAGAGGCAAGTCCAGACTTCCAGTCCTAGAAATAGCAAGACAGGAGCCGTAACTGCCCCACGTCCCCTGGGGGCTAGTTTTCTTATTATTTGTAAATGTGAACGATTTTTTTTTTTTTTTTTTTTTTTTTTACCATTTTTGATGCCGATGTTTGCACAGTGGGGGTCCCAGAGCGACAGGGCAGAGTGTGAAATCCACAGGCTGGCAAGGAGGAACTGACGTGTAACTCATGATCACCGGGGGCTCCCCTTCCCCTGGAACTTTAAAAATATTCCCTTTTCAGTTCCACGTGTCTGGAGCTAGATTGCTATAAATAAGTTTCTGTTCATGTGACGGAACTGGCTGAGGGCGGTCTGAAAATGGAAGGCTTCAGGTAACTCATTTCCTCCTTGAGCTGGGTGGGGGGCTTCCTCCTTCACTCCTCCTCTGGCGCTGCCCCCACAACCCCCCCTCCCAGCCCATCCCTCTATCGGCACGCAGTCAGGCTGCCTCCAGAGCACAAGCTCCCAATGTGGGGGCAGAACACAGAATGTGCATATATGCCTGTGGCAGATGACGTGGGTTCTGTGACTCACTGTAACTCAATACGGGTAAACATGACAAGCCCCAGCTCTGCCACTTTCTCGCAACATGACCTTGGGCAGCCTGACTAACTCCATTGATTCTTGCTTCCCTCATCTGAAAGAGGGAGATGCCCGGTGCCGCCAGATTGCCGGGGAGCCTGGGGCCCTGTTGGCAGGACGCTGGGCAGAGTGACTGGCTCCTGGCGAGTGTTCAGTGAAAGGCACTCATCACCACCATCATCACCCTCATCACCGTCATTATCATCATTAGGCTTTAATTGTTGTTTCTGATCCCATTGCTTGGTTTACTTCTATTTCTAAAGCCAGCCTTTGCCAAATCGCGTGACTCGGATCCTGGTCAGGGAAGAAGAAAGAATCTTTCTGTCCGGGCCTGAGCTTCATCCTTGTTTTTGTGCCCTGGAGGCAGCGGTCTGTTTCCTAGGCCTGCAGTTCCCCCGCCAGACAACTGAGGAGATCCTGCCCTCAGTCAGCCAGGGTACCTCATAAAGCGCTTTTTCTTCAGTGTTGCAGCTTTCTGAATCCACCGGTGTGGGGGGGTAATGGGGGAGTGGGAGGCTCAGTTTCTTACGTTTATTTGATTATCAGTCCCGCCTCCAAGTCCTCATCCGGGCTCCGGAGGCCTTAAGAAGCCACCAGCCATAGGAACACTTTCCCGGCCTCCCGGTTCCAGTATGAAAAACCCCGTGACCACGGGGCATCTCTGCCTCTCGAGCATGGTGGCCTCCGCCAAGGTTATTGTCGCTCCAACCTCCAAGCATTTGGAGAAGTGGGACTTGCCACTGCTTCGGTTGGTACTTCTCTGTTCTTATGATCTAACATGCGTAACCCGGACTTCGGGGGTTTAATTATCATTGGTGGCATTATTCAAGTTCATTAGTTTTAAGATGTTAAGGAATCAGAGGTGTAAGAACAATTTGACATGCTATTCCCCTCAAATGAGTTTCTTTTCCTGTTCTGTCTGTGGAGAGGACAGAAGCACGTACCTCAGAGGTGAGCAGAGCAGAGAACCCTCCCCCAGGCTCCCATGGGAGGGGAAGCTGAATTTTCTCTACTCCCTCAACCCCCTGAGTGGACGGTCCCCAAGCCCCCCGCCACGTGGCACTGTCACCTATCATGTCCTTGAACAAGTTCATAGCGTCATGTTCAGTTGTTCGCTCAGTCCTTGAAAGATCAGGATGAAATAAATGACAGGGAATGAAACCCATCCGAACACATTTGATAGATTATGGAATATCATTCTGAAATGCCAAGTGTAATCTTTGTCTCCAGCTTTCGGTAGAAATTAATGGCTAAATTCTGCCTCAAGTTACATAAACACGTTTGACCAAAAGAAGGAAGGGGAAAAAAAAAAATCTATGCAGCATGAACACCCTTGAAGAAACAGAGCCAAATCCTGAGATGGCATGTAATTATGTACTAGCTACCCGATTCTGAAATAGCATGTAGTATGCCAGATAGATGTTTATTTCCTCTTGTTTTTTCAAAAGGGTCCCACCCAACCACTGAAAGGAGCAGCATCAAAATAACTCAGGGTGGGTTTAAGCCACCTCTCCTGGTGCCACCACACAGACCTGTAAAGGCACTGCTAATTTGGTGTGCACCAACCCTCAGCATATTTTAGGATGTCACAGGAATATGTACACAGGAGGTTTGTAAGGGCTTCAATTTGAGCCAGTTCATTAAAGGCGAGTGAAGCACAGGCAGGAATCTGTGGCAAATTTATATGATTTAGGAGTCCTATCTAGTTATTAGGTCTTACACTATTTGTACATTCTGAAATGGGGAGTCCCTAGTGTGCAAGCAGGTTGCTGCCCTGGGAGCGAAAGCTGGGATTCCTTGGGCCAAGCTCATTGATGAGCCAGGGATTCAATATCGACCCGATGCAAAGTCTATCTTAGTAAATTATCTAGATGCACACAGGTCATATATGGACCAAGTTTTTGAGGGGTTATTAAGGTCATGCAAATGATTCTTAAACCCCTATTTTAAATCCTTTCTGGAACAAGTCAAGGGAGAGACTAAATCATACAAATAGCTCACTACTGTTCCCTTCGAAGTCGTTTCTGTGGGTTGCTATATATTTAATTCAACAATACTCAGAACATATTAAAGACAACCATATTTATTTTTTGCAGACTTTGTGGTGAGTGGTTTTGAAAATGCTCAATGAGGGTGGACTTGACCTTGAGAAATAGTTATAAGTCAGCTGAATCTAAGACTGATAAACAGAGTCGGTGGTCAAGTTAGGTAATGGTGCCTCCCATCAAAGGCAGGGCATTCAGTTCGACATAATAGAGTATGTCTCCATCCCTGCCCGTAAGAAACTGTGGTCCAGATTGAGGGGAAGTCACCCACAAGACAATTTCAATACAATTTCATAAGCAACGTGAAAGAGGTATGAAAGGGCGATTTGGTATTGGAGTGATAGAAATGTTCTAAAGCCGGATGATGATTTGGCTGCAGATTTGGTAAATTTACTGCAAGTCATTAAATTATACACTTAAAACAGGTGAATTTTGTGATATGTGAATTATACCTCAATGAAGTGGGGTTTTAAAAATATTTTATTTATTTATTTGTCAGAGAGAGAGAGAGAGGGAGAGAGAGCACAAACAGGGGGAACAGCAAGCAGAGGGAGAAGCAGACTTCCCGCTGAGCAGGGAGCCCGATGCGGGACTCGATCCCAGGACCCTGGGATCATGACCGGAGCCGAAGGCAGATGCTTAACCGACTGAGTCACCCAGGCGCCCCAATAAAGTGGGTTTTAAAAGAAGGGTGTGGTGGGAGTACAGAGGTTTCATTTAGTTCTAAATTCAAACTGCAGTCTCTACCACCCTTGTCAAGAGAGTAAAGGGGGAAGGGGAGGTCAGAGAAGCGGTGAAGATTTAGGCTGCTCTGGTTGTGGTTCTTGGGTCTTGGACCTGCCTCTACGTGGGGGGAAGCAACTCCAGGGTTTCATGCATTCCAACTGCACTGTCAAGTTCACATTTTAGATAGATTTCAAAAAAGCAATCTGAAGGATGCCAAGGTTGGAGGCATGGAGAACGGTAATAAGGACATTGTAATGATCTTGGAAAGAAACCATGGAGGTGGGAACCAGGGTGGTGGCAATGGGATGAAAGGAAGGCACCAGTTCAAGAGCTTTTAAATAATGGTGGCAGGACTTGGTAACAGGTGGGATGTGGGAGGTGAGGGAGAGAAAGGAGTCGGGCAAGGCTTACATACAGAGGAGGACGGCAGAGGGTGGACATGCTGAGGTGCCTCTGTGACATCCAGATGGAAATGTGCAACAAGCAGGCGTGCATGTGATCGTGACACTTTAGGGAGACTCAGTATCATAGGTCATTAGTCTACGAGTGATGGTTAAAAACATGGGAGGGAGGAGATGGGTCACAGAGACCTTGTGAGTTGGAAGAAAGCTAGGCTGTTGGAAACCGGGGGAATTAACATTTGTGGGGCAGGGAGAAGAATGTGAGAGAAACAGAAGGAAAATCAGCAGAGTGTGCTGTCAGAAAGCCAAAGGAGTAATGTTTTGAGAAGGAAGGAGTAATAGTGTCAAATGTAGATAAAGCTTCAGAAAACAAAGACTAAAAAGATGTCCCTTGAATTTGGCTACTGACCTTAGAACAACTTCAGGGAGGGGAGGGGGCGCCAGGCTGCAGTGGGTTAGGAATGAACGGGGTTGGCGGGGGGGGGGGGGGGAGTAGAGATAGAAATGTAGCAGGTTGGGGACAGTGCCAGGGCTGTGGCTAGAGATGGACCGCGTGTCCTGCAGCTTTGTTCTTTTGTTCTCAGTATAGGAGGGACTTGAGCATGTTTGTAGGCTGAGCCAATTAGAAGGAAGGAAATGTCAAAGATACAGACGACAAGTCCCTGGATGGAGAGGGGCTGGACACAGCAGGGTGTGGGCCAAGAGCTCCGGCCAGCCACTGGCCGGGAAAGTGTTGTTTCCCCCTGCGAACTTGAGGGCTGGATGGGTGTGTAGCCTGGAATGGAAGGAAAGGAGTGGCGAGGCTTCCCACCTGATGGCCTTGGGTCCTTTGCTTTGTTTCCTGTGTGTATAAAACAGGAAGAGAAGTTCTTTGTTGAAAGTGTGGGGATTGCAGGTCTGAGAAAAGTAGGAAAGTTGAAAACTGACAATGACAGAGGGAGCTGATGGACGAGTAAGCATGTCGATGCTGAGTCAACCTTCACTCCTTTCTCTCCGTCACTCCGCCTCTCCATATATCGGCATGCTGTCAGTTCTTCTTCTGTTTCCTGGGTTGGGCCACTTCTCACCACCTCCACTCCTACCCCCTGGGTCTGAGCCACCATCATTTCTCTCCTAAATTTCTCTCAGAGTTTCCTTACCAAGTTTTTCTGCTGCTTCTCAAGTCCCTTTCCTTCCTTTCCCCATACAGCAGCAAGAGTGATTTTTAAACACTGTAAATCAGATCATGCCACTCCCCCGCTTAAAATCATCCCAATAATTCTCCCTAAGAATAAACTCCAAACACCAAACTTTGTCCTGAGAGATTCGACACGACCTGGCCCATTTACCTCTCTTACCTTGTCACGTGCCACATTCTTCCTTGATCAATGTGTTTCAGCCACTCTGGCCTTCTTTTGTTTCTTCCAGGGCTCCAAGTTAGTTCCTGCCTCAGGGTCTTTGCACTTGCTTTCCTTCTGCTCAGGATGCTCTGGCCAGCTCTTTCCCATCTTTTACCTCTACACTCAAATGTTACTTCCCCAAAGAGGCTTCCCTAACTGTGTAAGGGAGCATCACCCCCCAGCTGGTTACCTCTGTTTGCCTCCTTATATTTATCAGTAATCAAAACTATCTTACATATTTATTTAGTTGTGTGTATTGTTTGTTTCTCAATTCCAGAATAAGAATGCTGGGAGAGAAGGGACTTTGTTTAGGACGTTGTATGCACTTGATAAAGTGTTGTTATTTATAAGGATAGTGTTGAAAGTATCCTTATTAATAAGGACAGTGTTGAAAGTCCAATGAAATTAGAAAAATAAAGCCCCAGTGACTTTAGGCCACACAGTTGTGTGATTTTCTCCAGCAGAGATCATCAAATAATAAGACTGATTTTCTTACGTGCTTGTTCTGGAGACAATTTCAAACAAGCATTTCCAAATGAAGGTCAGGTGGCAGAGGCGTCTTGGTGAAAAGCAGATGGATTCCCAGTGTGACCAGTTCAGGTATTTACGTTCTTATTCATTTTACAGAAATTCCCTCAATTTTACAGTCTCGTGCGTGGGTTGGCAAGTTGTGGGAGGAAGTTGCTGACTCTGTTTCCAGCCCCACAGCTGAGCTGCGCTATACAGGTGAAATCAGGTTACTGAGCTCGGTCTGGTTTCCTTGGTGACCCAGGAGGTTTGGTTATATTTGAAATTGCTAAGAAGGAGAAAAATCTGATAGCAACAGTTCTGTGTTTTCCTTAAGGAAGGAGCACTTTTCAATCCTCGGCTGAAGCAGAGGACATGCCTCTTTGGCAAGGGTTGACCTCTGGCCAGCAGGCTGGGCGACACTTTCTCACTGCTCCCAGAATCTCACGCCCAGTCTGGCAAGTTTGTCCTGTGCTAGCTCTGGGTAATTACATCACGACTCCTCAGGCTCCCTGTCTGTTTTGTTTTTGCATGTAAACACTGTAACTAGGGTGACGAATAGTTAGCTTATTGGAGAATGTGTTAACCACCTTTCTTCTGGTGGGATGACAGTGGAAAGGCATGTTATTTTATAAATGGTAGGTCAACCCCATTAACTCTTTAAGGGTTTTTTTCTGGATAGCTGGCTTATCAAGCTTAAGCCTTCATGTCATTCATTGACTAGGTTTGTGTGCCAAGCTCTGTGCTAAGTACTTTTCAAGTGTTATTTTGTTTTCGTGACAATATTATGAAGTGGGTGCTATTATTATATTTTTTTGATTTTTTTTAGACAGGGTGGGAGGGGCAGAGGGAGAGGGAGAGAGAGAATCCTAGGCAGACTCCAGGCCTAGCACAGAGCCCGACACAGGGCTTGATCTCACAACCCTGAGATCATGACCTGAGCTGAAATCAAGAGTCAGATGCTTAACTGACTGAGCCACCCAGGTGCCCCAAAGTGGGTACTGTTATTAACCCCATTTTAAGGATGAGGAAACACAGAGAGGTCAAGTGGCTTTCCATAGTCACACATCTAGGAAGTGATGGGTTTTGGATTTTAGAAAGTGATTACTGCTTATCATGTACTCAGACTGTATCCTGAATTCTCACATAATTACTGTAAGGAAGGTGGAAGATGATTCTAGTTTTTTGCAGTTACCTGATATTCAGAGTCCACCTTATGCTGCATGTCCCGCAGATATTGAACATTACTCACGAACTTCTGCCTGTCCCTTGCTTCATGCAACATGATTCTTAATCCCCAACCTGCATATAAAAGATAAATAAATGTGCTGTGACATAATCCTTTGTTGCTGTGCCGTATTTGGATTTATCTTAGTATAATTGCTTTTATTCTCTTATTAATCTAATTTCCATTGTTTGAAAGGCACAGATGCTCCTTTCAGCCAGCAAGGACTCTTTGTATTGGTGTGGATGCCCTTACAGCCCTCCTGTTCTGGGCATAAATAATGCAGCCACATTCATCAGCTGGCTTCAGCAATCCCGTCCTGGTTGGTTATTCATAGGGAGTTAGACTGACAGACACCTGATTCAGAAGCAGTTCTATGACTTGACAAAAAAAGGAAACCCAAGAATCTAGCGAAATTAGCAATGACTAAAGTTATGAGCGCCTGGTCACTTAAATTCACTTATTCAACAGTCGCGTCCCTATTCCAACTGAGGCCCTATGCTGGGTGCTGGGATACAGCCGTCAGAAGGATGAACGTGCCCCTGCCTCGGTGGTGTTCACAGTCGGGTGGGCAGAGGACTGACGCTGAACATTGCCGCACCCCAGCCACTTCAAACTCCACGAGGTGTTCTCACGAGCCTGCCCCTCCTCCAGAATTATCTGAGGGGAATGTTCACACCGCCCAGCGAGCTGCTCAAGCCCATAACCTGGCCGGCTTCCTAACATTCCCTCTCCCGCGCCATCCATATCATCACCCAGCCCTGATGATTTTCTCCCCTGAGCAGCCCCTGAATCCATCGTGGTGTGAGTGTGGGCCCTGCTGTGTGAGACTCTCAGGGTTCAAATCCCAACTCTTTTGAGCATTGACTAGGGAACCCTAATTGTGATAAGGGCTATGGAGTGGAAATGTGGGCTTCTTTGAGAGACGGTTATTATGGGAGGGCATGACATGGTCTAGGGGGCAAGGTTTTCCTTAGGAAATGACACTGGGCTTGCTAAGGAGTGAGCCAGGCAAGAAGTGGGACAGAGAGCCTCTCAGACAGAAAGGACAGCAGGTGCCGGAGCTTTGGGGCAGCAGGGGGCTGGTGTGGTTGAGGACCAAGAGGGCCAGTGCAGCTGGAGCAGAGAGAGGGGAGAACAGCAACGCAGGGCTGTCGGGGAGACAGGGGCCAGCTGGTTCACTTGGAGCCTGGAAGGTTATGATTGCAAGAGCCATATAACTGCCACTGGAAGATTCCAACCTGGGGAATAAATGGTTAGATTTGCATTTTATTTTGTTTTTTAAAGATTTTATTTTTAAGTAATCTCAACACCCAACATGGGGCTCAAACTCACAACCCCAAGATCAAGAGTCACACATTCTCTACCAACTGATCCAGCCAGGTGCCCCTAGATTTGCATTTTCAAAGGCCCCTCCAGCTCTAGTGTAGAGAATGAAAGGGGGGGGGAGTAAAAACGAAAGTAGAAGGACCCCCGGGAACATATGACGATAATCCAGGTAAGACAGCGACCACACTTGGGTAGCAACAGTGGAGAGGAGGCAACGGTGGAGGAGGCAGACATTGGAGCTGCTATTTACTGAGCCTCCTGAAGGTCTGGGCACTCTTGTCAACATTTACACACAGTAACTCACTGGATCTTCAGGATGGTGCTTGAGGCAACCACTCTATTTCCATTTTGCTGATAAGGAAACTGGGGCACCGAGGGAGTAAGTAACTTGCTTAAGGCTGCAGAGCTGGTAAATGGAAGAACTGGGGTTTGAACCACAGAGTCTCACAGCAGGGCCCACACTCTCACCACGATGGATTTGGGGGGCTCCTCGGGGGAGAAAATCATCAGGGCTGGGTGATGATATGGATGGCGCGGGAGAGGGAAGGTGGAGGAAGCCAGCCAGGTTATGGGCTCGCAGCAGCTCCCCGGGGAACCGGTGGCTGGTCGGTGGATGATTCTGGAGACATTTCTCTTTGTGAGAAAACCGTGTGGAATTTGAAGTGGGGGGCTTGTGGGGGGGGGAGTGGAGGCGTCAGGCCAGCGCCTAGACGCGGGGCTCTGGAGCTGACGAGAGAAGCAAGGATTTGGGCACCACGGGCATTGGGTGACAGCTGAAGAAGGCAGTATGTGTACTGGGAAGAGGAGGAGAAGCCGGGACAGAAAGCTGAGGAACACTCCAACTTGAGAACACCGGGCGGAAGAGAAGCTGCAAAGCAGCCGGAGAGGCAGGAGGCAAACCAGGTGGGCGCGGTTCCATGGCCGCTGCGAAGAGCGCGCTTCAAGGAGCAGGTTATTTATAACCTTGGTGAGTGCACTGAAGACAGATTGCCGAGGATTGCGCAAACGAGAGGTGAGGCAGTAGACACGATGCTTTCAGGAGCCCGGGCTCTGATTGGTGTGGCCTGAGTTTATGACCAAAATATTTAAAGTCACACAGTTAGTACACGGCGCTGTTCATGATGAGTCTGAGAGACCTCCTCGGTTAGGGTCACCTGAAGTCCTACACATCCTGCTTTTGGGGCCAGTGAAGCCCTTTCAGTGATTGCTACACGTATTTTTTTTTTTTTAAATTGACGTAGAACATGACATTCGTTTCATGTGTACCACAGAATGAATAGATATCTGTGTATATTGCAAAATGTTGCAATAAGTCTAGTTAACATCCATCACCCACATAGTTAGAATTCTTTTCCTCTCGTGATGAGAACTTTTAAGATCTATTCGCTTAGCAACTTTCAAATATACAGTATTTTTTAAGTCTCTTTATTTTATTTATTAATCTCTACACCCGACGTGGGGCTGAAACTCACGACCCCGAGATCAAGAGTCACATGCTCTTCTGACTGAGCCAGCCTGGCGCCCCTCAAATATGCAGCATTATTAACTATAGTCGCCATGCTGTATGTTACATCCTCAGTACTTATTATTTTATAACTGGAAATTTGTGCTTTTTGATTCCCTTCGCCAATGTTGCCCCCCTCCCTCCCCAATCCCTGCCTCTGGCAACTGCCAGTTTGTTCTCTGAATGTTTTCTCTATCTGTGAGTTTTGTTTTGTTTTTTAGATCCACATATGAATGAGATCATACAGCATTTCTTTCTCTGTCTGACATATATATATCTCACATTTTATCTATTCGTCCATCAATAGACACAGAGTTTGCCTCCATGTCTTAGTTATTGTAAATAATGCTGCAATGAGTTAGTGTTTTGGATAAACACCCAGAAGTGGAACTGCTGGATCATATGGTAGTTCTATTTTTAATTTTTTGAGGAACCTCCATATTGTTTTCCATAGTGGCTGCACCAATTTACATTCCCACCAACAGTGCACAGGGATTCCCTTTTCTCCACATCCTGATCAATACTTAACTTCTTATCTTTTAGATAGTAGGCATTCTAACAAGGGTGAGGTGATATCTCATTGTCAGCAAGGGTGATTGCATTCCCTCATGATGAGTGAGTTGAGCACCTTTTCACGTACCTGTTGGTCACATGTATGTCTCTTTTGGAAAAATATTCAAATCTTCTACTCATTTTTAAATTGGGTTTTTGGGTTTTCTTGCTATTGAGTTGTTTGCGTTTTTTAAAAATATATTTTGGATATTAACCTTTTATTGGATATATGATTTGCAAATATTTTCATTCAGTAGATTGACTTTTCATTTTGATGATGGTTTCCTCTGCTGTGCAGAAGCTTTTTGGTTTGGTGTAGTTCCACTTGTTGGTTTTTGCTTTTGTTGCCTTTTTAAAAAAAAAAGTTTATTTAAGTAATCTCTATACCCAACATGGGGCTCAATCTCATGACCCTGAGATCAAGAGTCGCCTGCTCTTCCAGCTGAGCCAACCAGGCACCCTGCTCTTGTTGCCTTTGATATCAAATCCAAAAAAGCATTGACAAATCGAGGTCAAGGCACTTACCACCTATGGAGTATTATGGTTTCAGGTCTTATGTTCAAGTCTTTAATCCATTTTGAGTTAATTTTTGTGTATAGTGTAATATCACCCAGTTTCATTCTTTTCCATGTGCCTTCCAGTTTTCCCCGCGCCATTTATTGAAGAGACTGTCCCATTGTAAATTCTTGGCTCCTTTGTCATAAATTAATTGACTATATATGCATGAGTTTTCCAGGGCATTCTACTCTGTTCCATTGATCTATGTGTCTGCTTTTATGCCAATATCATATAATTTTATTACTATAGCTTTGTAATATTGTTTGAAATCAGGAAGCATGATGCCTCCAGCTTTGTTCTTCTTTCTGATACACATTTTTTAGTGACTACCATGTGACAGGTGCTGCTCTAGACACTGGAGAAACAGCAGGATAAGATAGACAACATCCCTACCCTTGGGTGTTTGCATTCTGAAGCTTTCCTTCCTCTCTTCATTTTTTTCATTTGTATAGATATTGGCAAAATCAGGTTGCCCCTGACTCATGGTGACTCAGTGTCTGGGCTGGTCATTGTGAAATCTCACCAGGTTTACCACCTAGCCCTGAGCAGTATCATCTAGTAACTTGTGCTGCTTCCTCTGGAGTTGCTGTCTCTGAAGTATAGAAAGTTGGTCTTTGAGAGTCCAAGTCTAAAGCTACAACCAACAGATAGTTCCACAGACTACATGCAAAACCTAAATTTTGCCTCTGAGGATTTTTAATAGTAATTTATAGAACTACACTTTAAAAGATCATTTTTGGAGCCCCTGGGCGGCTCAGTTGGTTAAGCATCTGACTCTTGATTTTGGCTCAGGTCATGATCTCAGGGTCGTGAGATCGAGCCCCGCTTTGGGCTCTGTGCTGGGCATGGAGCCTGCTTGAGGTTCTCTCTCTCCCCCTCAGCTCCTCCTCCCTTGTCTCTCTATCTCTCTTAAATAAATAAATAAATAAATAAAGATCATTTTTAACTTTTCATATGAATTTGTACCTGCACAGAATGAAGTTATGTTCCCACTCTTTTAGGAAAACAGTGGTGGTAAAACAGGCAGAAAGATGAACCTCTGCTGCTACTGTTGGAAAGAGAAGCCTGTCTGAATATGAATCAGGCAGAGAACATAAGGTTTCATAACAAAAATGTGTTAATGGTCACTAAAGGGGCACATCCCAGAGTCCACTTGAATGATACATTTTGGTTACAAAATTAACATAGAAAAACCAGCTAATATATCCTGGCTTTAATGCTGTGTTATTTTAAAGAGACTTCTAAGTCAAGAGGCATGAAAAAACTGTGTCTGACAAGGTAGGAAATAACACTATTTGAACTACTTGCTAGGTTACCTCTGACTTCACAATCATCTACCAAATAAAGGACTTTCAAATTACCTACAAAAGTCTCTTTACCCTCCCATAAACGATTACTGTACTTTACTATAAAATGCATATTTAGAAGCATCATGGTCCCACATGTTATTTATTTAAACACATCAATACTCTGTGAGAGTAAACAAATACTGTAGGCACCGGGGAAAGAGATTATTAGGCGATCACCACGATTTAGGTAAAAATTCTCCAGCTTTCTGAAGTACCACTTGAACCTCATACTGTACTGCAGGTTTGAAAACTGACCAGGACGAACAAGAAACAGAAATAACTGTTTGGAAATAAATTCACATGAGATAATGCTTAATTTGCAGATCTCAGTTTAGTGGGCCTACTCAACCAGATGGCCATTTGAAGCCCCCAAATTTTTCCTCCGCAAATACAGACAGGTGGGGGAGGGGGTGGTAATAAAATGTGGACAAGGAGCATGTTTCTAAAATAGCATTCTGTATTCTCTTCCATTTCTCACCTTTGAACTGCTTCTCAATTTAAAATCCACTCATGGTCATGCATGCTTCTCTTTTAAGTCTCTGGTGACAATATATTGGGCCAAATATGTGCTTTAAAAATCAACATAAGAAGCCATTTTAAATCAGGAGAGGGAGAAGGAGAGGAGAAGGGAGTAGGAGGAATGTGGGCAAGGGAGAAGGGAGTCCTGCTTTGCTGAAAGCAAGAGTGAGTGATTCTTCTTGGCCTCAAAATTCTACATATCTGTGAAATTTCAATGAGGAATATTC
The DNA here is from genome assembly GCF_964656455.1 of Halichoerus grypus. Classification (NCBI taxonomy): domain Eukaryota; kingdom Metazoa; phylum Chordata; class Mammalia; order Carnivora; family Phocidae; genus Halichoerus; species Halichoerus grypus. The sequence goes on from NC_135713.1 coordinate 194,048,109, forward strand.
TAAGAACTTTGTGACATATGTATTCCTCTCTAGTGTAACTTTGCAATGAATTCAAACCAAGTTTCCCTGACTAAGGAGAACAGAATCTGATTGCAGAATAGATTTCTTTCAGTTCTCTGAAATATCATATATACTGTCCTTCTGTTCTATGACCACATTTGTCAAAAGAAGGGAGCCCTTTTTAATAACATCAACCTATTTCACTGTTTTCTTATTAAAAGTTTCTAATATGTTCTCATATCAGAAGTACTAAAGTGAATATTTTATTGGCTCAGCAATAAAGAAAAATGTAAATTTAAGCCCCTCTTTAGGCTTCAGGTTCCTTTGGACCAACATCTAAATGGCTATATTAATACCTGACAATCAGGTTTATAAATTCCCCCCCCCCCCTTTTTCACAACTGGGTACTTGGAAGAAGGAGCTCAGAATTTATTTCTCCTTTTACACAATTAATTAATTTGTAATGACAAAGATTACCGGATTTCTTTAAGTCTTAGCTTAAAAAAATCTTAAGAGTTTTAAAATCTTATAAAAATGACTCGAATGTAAGCAACAAAGATGAGTGATTTGGGGCCAGTTTTTCTAACACCCCTCTACTGAGAGAATGCTGTGAGCGAAGGCAGAGAGGAGGAATTGACGTGGATGGGGGGAGATAATCGGACTCTCCCAGCCAATCTGGCTTAAGAAATCAAGGGGTGGGGGGTGTAAGGGGCTTGTAAGAAAAGCTCTTTGGCGGCGACTCTTCATTTTATTGTGAAACTGTGACAGAGATGGGCGGTCACACACTGACTTTCAAGCCTAGAAGAGAGAGACTCCATGTGTAACTGGGAAGCTTTGGGGGGTGGGGCTGATGTCACAGGCTTGACAAGCAATTCGACGCTCCCAAGGATCACAGTATCAACAATTTCCCCCTCGGAAGCCCGAGGGGCCGTTCGCTCCGTGTAGACCTACTCTGGACTTGCAGACCCGAGAAGCCTGCGGGGAAGCTGCGCAGCTGCGGGGGGGCTGCCAGTGTGCAAATAAGTGATCACCGGGTCCCCCACACCTGTCCCTTTGAGGCAGGAAAACACCGGGACAGCCGGGGAGAGGGAGCGGCCAGGCCGCCAGGCTTCGGCCCGACTTCCCTCCAGAATGGCAGAAGCGGAAAGGAGAGGGTGTTCCCCTTCTCCTCCCCACACCTCCTTGGAGGACTGGGGGCCGCAGGGGGGGCGCGCGCGGCCGGGGCGGGCCGTTACCTGGCGGGTCAGTCCTTCCCCACCTGCGCGGGCTGAAGGGGCCGAGGGGCGGGACAGGCGGGCTGGTCCAGGGCGGAGGGGCCGCCCATCAATCGCGCGGGGGCCGTCTCTGTGCTCCTCTTCCTCCTCCCGTCTCGTCTCCCCTCCCGCTACCGGCCCCTCTTCCTCCTCCTCCCCGGAGGCAGCTTTCCGCGACGGCGGCCCGACTTTCTAGGGGCAGAGGCGGTGGGGGTGGCTGCCTGGCGTCCTCCCGTTTCCTTGGCAACGCGAGCTGGGGGCCGCGAGCGCCGGCGTGGGGGCGGGGCCGGGGCCCCGAGGTCTTGAGCCCGGACGCGGGCGCCCCGCGGTTGCCGTGGGAACGGGATGCGGTCGGGGAGGCAGAGCGGTGATGGCGGCGGGCAGAGAAGACACGCGGAAGGAGCACGCGGATTGGCTTTGTCTTGATGCCCAAGCCCAGACCCAGATATTGAGGCCATCACCCCTGCTCCGAATCGGTGCTGTGCTTTATAAAGAACGTGATTAGAAAACGAGAGGGGAAAATAGTTTTAACTGAATAAAGGAATATTAAAGGCAATAGATGGGTAGAGGAAAGACAGTGCGGCCCTGGTGTTTGAGCTGTTCGGAGGTTCTCGGAAATACCTGCTCCGAAATAAGAAGGAAGAAATAAACGATTAAGGGAGACACCCTGTCAGTTGCAGAACTGAGACCAGATCCCAGTTATCTCCTAGTTATTAGTAATCTGGGCTGCCTTTCCCAAGGAAGGACATTCTTAGAGGTTTAGACTAGTGCCCATAGGTTTGGAACCTGTGCTAGCCTCACCTTCTCTCTGCCAGGTTTATTTCTGTCTGTGGTTTTTGGTAGGCCAAGATGCTCTTCCATTCATTTTGCACATGTAGGCACTCAATAACTTGCCAACTGATGTCAAGTTAGGGCATTTTTGATTGGGTAGAGAATAGAGGGAAAGGAAAATAGGAATTCTTGGACCTCTTTCATCAGTGCCCAGCATCCCTAGGTGTCTGTGGTTTACGGGTATCCTCTCAGCAATCCCCCAAGTCCAGTTGGCATCCATATCTCCTGCAGCATTGCACCCTTCCTTCTATTCTTATCACCACCACCCTAGTTTGGGGCTCCAGGACCTCATGACTGGATTATTGTAAGGACCTCCTGACCGCGTCTTAAGCCCCTGTCTTCCATACCCTAGCCCCACCATTTCCCTGATTCTGTAAGCAGCTTGGGTCTCATGCTGTGGCCCTGCTAAGAAGTTCTCAAAGATTCCTCACTGTGGCATAAAATCTGAACTCTTGACTACGGCTTTCCCTATACCCTCCCCCAGGCTCGCTTTCTTGGTTTTCCTGTCAGCACTTCTTCATTCATACTTCAGCAGACCAGACTGCACATGATACTCTGAACGTCACTCCCTGCCTTCACACCAAATCCTAAGGCACATCCTGAGCCAGGCGGAGCCCAGATAATATGTACGTAGGTGAAACCTTTGTTTTGGGCACTTTTCATCCAACCTCCATTGGTCCTTCAGGAGTCATTAGTACCTTTCTGTCCATGGTAGCTCAGCCCATGTTCTGTTCTTGTTCTCAGCTGGTTATCAAGTAATTCTTATCAAAGCATTAATTGCTAATTGAAGCATTAACTGGTAAGTACTAACCTAAGACCCCTCCCCATGGTTTTTACCTTTCCATCTTTTTAAAATTATTTTTTAAAATTCAAGTATGGTCGACACACCATGTTACATTAGTTTCAGATGTAGAACATAGTGATTCAACAAGTTTATACATCATGCCGTGCTCACCACAAGTGTAGCTGCCATCTGTCACCATACCATGCTCTTACAGGATCATTGACTGCACTCCTGATGCTGTGCCTTTTATTTCCATGCCTTATTCATTCCATAACTGAAAGCCTATTTCTCCCACTCCCCAGGTACCCATTGTGCCCCTCCCCCACCCCTCCCCCTCTGGCAACTGTTCTGTGTATATATGTAGGTCTGATTCTGCTGTTTGTTTGGATTCCACATATGAGCGAAATCATATGGTATTTGTCTTTCTCAGTCTGACTTACTTCACGTAGCATAATACCCTCTAGGTCCATCCATGTTGTCCCAATTTGCCTTTCAATCTTTAAGACACACTGATCGAAACTATAATAGTGAAATGATAGATGGAGGGTTTGTTCTGTTGAAGTTAGGACCCCCTTCAAATAAAAATAATCATAACGATTAATGATAATCAGGAATTATTAATGACTAACAGAGGAGGAAGTGGAAGCCGAGGTGAGATGGTTGAAGAGAAGTGACATGCCCGAGGACACAGGTAAGAAGCAGACCAGGGCTCAAAAGCAGGGTTCTCACTCCTGATGTTGCCTACTAGTAAGAAAAGCACCATGGCACATGTTAGATCCAGATTTTCTCCTTCCACTTCAACATCTGTATAAAATAATACTATCTACCTCAAAGCATCACTGTGGAGATTAAATAAGAGAGGGCAAAGCATTTAACATCATTCTTGGTCTGCAGTAAGCACTCAATAATTTACTTTCTGAGGCACATTTTAAGAGTTTATTTAATGCACATGAGTGAAAACCATAAATATTTTCAGATTTTTATTTTTTATTTTATTTTAATTTTTTTATTTTTTAAGTAATCTCTACTCCCAATGTGGGGCTCGAACTCACAACCCTGAGATCAAGAGTCTCATGCTCCACTGACTGAGCCAGCCAGGCACACCGCTATTCTCAGATTTTCAATAACAAAGTTTGGAGATGTCACTTCATAGCTCAGTTTTAAACTTTTCTACATTTCCAAGTGTTTCTGAAAATTAAGCTCCATGAAAAGAATCCTGGTGCTCTTGAAAGAAGGTGGCAGTACTAGGGGCCGGCCCATAAACAGTTACCCAGTGACTCCAACTTTAGTGTTTACTGAGTAAACTTAAGCTTGGCATGTCAATACAGTAAGATTGGTTCTAGCATTAAGAAGCAAAGTGCTAAGGAAGAGAAATATTAACATGAGGGAAAAAAACTAAACAATTCCCAATTGGGGAAAGAATCTTCCTTTTTGTAAAATTCTTTGCAAAAATGTCCCTGGTAGATGATGAATAAGTGAAGAAAACAGAACTTAGACTCAAGTAAATCATGGGTTCTAATGATGGAGATATTTGATGTTTGCAAATAAGCAACAGGAAGTTCTTTAGCTTAATCTAAGAGTTCTGCAGAGGGCAGCTTCAAGTATAAAATTTCAGAAGTGTTCCATGTATTAAGTTTCAGAAATAACATTTTTGAGGGAAATATTGAATTCAGTGCAAAGAGTAAGCTGTCCAGAGGGGGTAGTTATGCATTCTAAGCCTCCTAAGACTGGGACTACCTGCTAAGCCTGGGATATCCAGGAGCCTCATGGAGACCTGGCTGAGCTACTCACCTGATCTGGAACAACACAAGCTCTTTGTCCACCTAATATTTCTTCTTCCTAACAGAGGAGTCTAACTAGGTCACTTCGTTACTGTCTAATCAGGAACTCTCCTGCCAAATGGCCTCAGAAGCTGCTGGCCTCCCTTATTATATACACCTCAGTCAGTTTTACCTTGGGCCGCGCCATGACTGATGGGTTTCTGTTCTCATCAGTTAAGGCCAATGTGGAGATGGTGCTTTAATTCAATGCGCAAGGCATGAACCAGCAGTTTGTTTATAGAAAGGATCTCTAGGAGTGGCTTTCCTGAGAAGGGGACTGTGGGCATGGTGATCCTCTAAAGCCTCAGGGGTCTCCTCCAGAACCTCTCTATGTGGGGGATCCATCTGATTAATTTTAGAAACTGGCTAATGGCTTATTGAATATGCCTTGGGCTGTTTTGACATTCTGCATTTATCCCATAGCTATATTTGGCCAGACAAAGCATGCAATGTGATAGTCTCTTAATGTCACTTACGAAAAGTGGCCTGTAGAGTTGTCTTTAAGGTGGCCGGATTGCTGGGTAGGCTGTTTCGAGGTGAGCCCTCTGGACATTTTGAGGGAGGTCATTGAAGACCCAGGGTCCTTGATTTTGTAGGATCAGATATGCCATTTCAGTTCATTTGGAGCCAATCTTTTTAGGAACGATTCCCAATGATCCACTCAGCAGAGACGAAATGCCCTCCACCTGACCAAGTTATTATTTCATCTCAGAGAATATAACTGGTAACTGACCAGCCCTGGTTATGTGCATAAGGTACTTTCCCCACCAGAGGAAAAGGCATCCCTAGGAGATCAAATTAAAGATCAGAAGCCTTAGTGAATATTGAATTCAATCAAAGGGACTTGAGTGTTCTTAAGGGATTTCTCTAGCAGGCTGAGGAGGCCTTAAGGAATCACATCCCTTCCCTCCAGAGTTGTTTCAGTCTGGATAACTGATTTGGATTATTCACCTCAAAGCATTCAGAGACCTTCCTACATCTTGGTTTCAGTTAACTCACTTGCTGCTTCCCTTCACGGGACCGTTTCTCTTCCACTCATGCCATTAACAGCGTAGTTTGGAGTTGAGAAGAGCAGGGTTGGAATCCCACCAGTAACACTCGCTGTGTGACAGTGAACAACATTCAGCCCCCTCACACTTCAAAATCCTCATAGTTAAAATGGGAATCGTCAGAGCCTCCTTGCCAGCTTGTTGGGAGGATTAATGAAATGAAGTTTCTGGCACCGCGTCTGCCATGTCGTAGCTGCTCAGCGAATGGTAGCTATCTCGACTGTTGACATCATGTAGATTTATTTCTCCTTGCCGGGACACACCAGGGCACATCACCTACAAATTGACAAAACTGCTCCAAAGGCTTGTTATTTCTTTAAGATGTTAATCCTATGTTACTGACATCATGGTGGTTAATTTTATATTGATATTTTTTATCCTGAATTTCAGAGACTGACATTTTATGACCTCATCCCTAATTGTGAGGGTGTATCCGATTTGGGACTTGCAGTCATCCATGAACTATATGAAATTTAGTAATGCCTGTTGGGCTTTCATAGGTCAAATATCTGAGATCTGATTCTCTTGTGGAACAAAGCAGACTCTAGTAGATTGGCAAACTCCCTACAATTAATTAAAAAAAAAAAAAAGCATGTCCTTTAGGAGATCCCTTAGAATTTTCCTCATTTGGAGTTGTAGCTGGCCTGTTGTGCTGTTTTACAAAGAGAGGGCAAACTCATTAATGTTTTTGGATCCTACAGTGTTGAGATATTTCTCAAAAGTTCAAACAGGCTTTGATTTCTTTATCCGTTTTGGAAGCCTCAGACTTTTCAGAGCCTTTCATTATGGCAATTGATGCATTTTAGACAAGATTGGATGTGATTATGAGAACTCTGAGGATATAAAACATACCACTTTTCTAAATTTCTGAGCAGTTGTTACCAAAGGAAAGAATTTGACTTCTGTCCAGAAGGAGTATCTGATTTGTTTGGACTTTGGATAAACTTGAGCCATACATGTTTGGCCAAGAGTTTAATTTGTGGACTGATCATTGAGCTCTGAGCAAGACCCAGGCTTCAGAAAGCTATGACAGCATCAGGATCTCACGTGATCTTTAAACATGTTTCTGGACCGATACTCAGGCCAAAAAAAAAATTCTTCTCATCACGAGGGCAGAGGAGCATGAACGCTAAGCAACTCCTGGAGTTTTATGAAGTGGATGTTACCCCAGCATATTTTGTTTGGATAAAAGCACAGAGCCAGTGAGGGAGCGAGCAGAACAACACCCCAAAGGCAGCTTGATAGAGGAGCAGGGGCAGTGCTGGTTTGGGGGGCAGGTGGTCTCCTTTCTCATCGCCTATTTCCTGATGGTGGCAGCCAAGGAGCTTTTGCTGTGAGGAATGGCCTCTGCACGCACAGGGATGGAGTGGGGATCCCTCAGAGGACCATACCACCCAGAGGAACATTCATCCCTGAACATAGAACATTTCTAACCTTTGTGCTCTTTGCTCTTCAGGACTCTTTTGTGATGTTCTTTCTGTTTTTCTAATTATACAGAAGGAACATCAGATTAGTTGCTAACTCTAATTTCCTTCTTTAACTCTTTGAGGCCTCTGATTGCATCTGCCCCACCCAAAGACAGCTGCTTGCCTCCCCTTTAACTAGAGGGTGGCCAGGAACAGCTTCAAGGCCAAGGTGGGAATGAGGTGTGGGGCAGCAGGGAGGAGGAGGAGACACTTAGTAAAGAGGGGTTGCTGGGGATTGCTACCAGTCCCCAAATCTGGGCATCCCAAATCAGTGAATCTGGAACATTCCACTTGTGCACTTAATCAACAAATATTTGGTGCGCCTGAGTGACTCAGTCGGTTAAGCGTCTGCCTTCGGCTCAGGTCATGATCTTGGGGTCCTGGGATGGAGCCCCATGTCGGGCTCCCTGCTTGGCAGGGAGTCTGCTTCTCGCTCTCCCTCTACCCCTCCCTCCCACTCGTGCTCTCTCTCTCTCTCTCTCTCAAATAAATAAATAAAATCTATAAAAAAATCAACAAATATTTGGTAGGTGTCAAGGACAATTTACAGGTAGACAAATCAATAAATATACAGTGACAAATGATAGTGCCAAGACACTAATAGTGTGTAGTGAGGGAATACCGGGGAGCGTGGGAACCTATTGAGACAAAGTGGTTGAAGATGGCCTCTCCGGGTGAGGCATAGAGGATGAAGAGGAGCCAGCTCTCTGAGGGTGAAGAAGGAGCACAGGAGGAGGAAACAACATTGGGAAAGTCATTGATTTATTGATTTATTGATTTAGAGCACAGGGAGGGGTAGAGGGAGAGGATCTCAAGCAGACTCCCCACTGAGCCCGGAGCCTTATGTGGGACTCACCCTGAGATTGTGAGTAGGGGGTTTAACCGATTATGCCCCCCAAGCACCTCAACACTGGGAAAGTCTTGAGGTGAGAGAGAGCTCAGGGGGTTCAGGGAACTGCAAGGCAGCCGGTATGGCCACAAGGCTGCTGTGAGAGGAGGCTGGGGAGGCTGTAGGAGTTGAGGTTGGGTTTTATTCTAAGTACAATGGAAAGCCATGGAATGGTTTTTGAGTGTGCATGTACGTCTGTGTGTTTGTGTGTGTGTGTGTGTGTGTGATATATCATGTGGGGACCTGTGAGGAGATTCCTCACCAGAATTGCTAATGATGACCTCATGATCCCTATCCCAGCCTTTGAGGAAACTTCAAAATGTCCTTCAAGCACATGCTTGTCCATTGGCAGGAGACACGCTGATTAAACATGAATTACCAAAGAAACCTCTCCTAGTTCCGGGACACTGGGATGACCAGATTTGCCATATTGGGTGGCCTCTCCTGACTTTTTACTTCTGGGCTCTCATCACAGTGCATTTCTTCATAATGTCCCTTACTGATGCATTTGTGTCATACACTGAGTCTTGCTGCTTTTACTCCCCTGCCTGTCCTCCTCTCTTGCTCCCCTCCGCCTCTCCTTCTCTTCTCTCGTTTCCTCCATGCTCTTCACCTCCGTTTCCTCTTCCTTCTCTCTCTCTCTCTCTCTGCCTTTCCCATTAACGGTCAGAGTTCCTTGCCGAACCACAGCTCTTGGATTTCTATTTTCCCAAATTTTGTGGCTTGTGATTTTTATCATTGCTTTTCTCCTCTCTTTCCATGCTAGACCCTCCTCTGGTTCCTCTCACCTCTCCTAGAGGGGCTTCTCCCCTCAACAGGCTTAACCCCCAGGTCACGCAGTTTGTCAAATGTCATCAGGAAAAAGCGCCCTTGCTCTAGCCCTGTAAAAAGATGGCAAGGAACGAACCTCAGTGACATCAGTCTACGGCCGTCAATACGGCGGAAGGCATTTCCTGAAAACCAGACAAAACAGAAGGTATCACTGTGCCACCTCCTTTCTGTGGCTCCCTGCGCCCTCTGAGTCAGGATAATGAGAGAACATTCTTAAAACATGACCTAACCATGCTCCGTTCTCAAATTCCTGGATGTGTGTGGAAGACGCTCTACCAGCAAGCCTGAGCACAAACGTGCGGGCGGGCTTGTTAGCACTCTTCAGGGTTGCTACCAGTACAAAGCCACCTTCTGAGCCAGTTAGTTTGTATTAAAAAAAAAACAAACCCAAACAAAAAAATACCCAGCCAGTTAGTGTGTAGAGCAGACACACTCTAAGGCCTCTCTGGCTTCATTTTCATGGTTTTGTGTGGTGTTGACTGGGTCTCTGTCTTAAGGTATTTGGGGCCCCTTGACAACATCACTCTTCAGCAAGAAGAAGTTATAGAAAATTCTTGTCTGACATGGAAAAAAGAAACAGGATACTGTCCATTCCCGGAATAAAGCGGAGGTAGAACGTCACAACGCAAGTGTCATTTGTCTCCCATTTCACCTACACCTGGAGGGTGTGTGTGTGTGTGTGTGTGTGTGTGTGTGTTTAACATAGGCGGCTTATCTGAGTGGATTTTAAGAAATTAATTTAACTGAAAAATGATTAAATTACAAAGAGGAAAAAGCATTCAGTTGGCATCATGCGGGGTCAGAGGCCATTGCTAATGCAATATTCCATCAATTGACTCATTGCTATTCTTTCATTGATGTGATTTAGTTTCTCAAATAGCTCTTATCATGGCAGGCTTGCATTGGAGACATACTACAGATGCCTTATAATCATTGCAGTGTGTTTACTTAACATTTTTAAAAAGCAATGAGGCGATTTAAAATGTATTCGTGTATGTGTGTGTATACACATCTGCGGGGAGATTTTATAAATGTTCAGACAAGGGTTCTCAGTGAACACTAGGGCAAGTGTTGAATTTATCCTCTGTAGTGCCCTTCATGCATTTCAAAGAGCTTCATGCAGACGAATGTTAAGCTTTCTTCATAACCATTGAATATACCACTATCTCTTTTAATACACGGAAGAAACCAGAAGACAAAGAGTCTCTCTGTGTTCCTTATCCAAGGCCACACAACTGTTGCTGGAACCTTGGGCTTCCTGAGTGCCAGCCACTTATTTGCAGCATATCATAAGTGCTGGAAAAACTGTGGTGGCTCAGTTTGTTAGAAAGTACAGTAATCTTACACTTGTCTTTCTCTGATTGACTTATTTCGCTTAGCATAATACCCTCTAGTTCCATCCACGTCGTTGCAAATGGCAAGATTTCATTTTTTGGATTTCACTGATATAAGGAATTTGAGAAACAAGACAGAGGATCATAGGGGAAGGGAGGCGAAAAATGTAACAAGACGAAACCAGAGAGGGAGACAAACCATAAGAGACTCTTAATCTCAGGAAACAAACTGAGGGTTGCTGGAGTGGAGGGGAGTGGGAGGGATGGAGTGGCTGGGTGATGGACATCGGGGAGGGTATTTGCTATGGTGAGTGCTGTGAATTGTGTAAGACTGATGAATCACAGACCTGTACCCCTGAAACAAATAATACATTATATGTTAATTAAAGTATAAAAATAAAAAAAAAATTGGGGGCGCCTGGGTGGCTCAGTTGTTAAGCGTCTGCCTTTGGCTCAGGTCATGATCTCAGGGTCCTGGGATGGAGCCCCGCATCAGGCTCCCTGCTCAGCGGGAAGCCTGCTTCTCTCTCTCCCACTCCCCCTGCTTGTGTTCCCTCTCTCGCTGTGTCTCTCTCTGTCAAATAAATAAGAATATTTAAAAAAATAAATAAAATTGTAAAAACAAAAAACAAAACAAAACGAAATATATACAAATGGCCATTATGCACATGAAAATGGCATGCTTATTAAAAATTTCAAATGGGGGGCGCACCAAAAATAAAGTACAGTAATCTGTTGGGGGGGGTAAGGTTTTGATGTACTCTGCTTTTTATTGATTTTGGTACAAAATAGAGCAAGACAAGTCATAAGAATGGTTTTTCTCCTAGAAACCTACTGAGGTCAGGGGTCGAACAGCCTCACGCGGCCGTGGGAAAGGGCAGAGGAACATTCTGGCAGCCGATGAGTAGGTATGTGTGCACACGGGAGGCCGGAGCTGCATGCCCCGCCCTGCCCTCTGCCTCTTCTCCTTCATCTTTGTTTCAGAACCGTGTGTTCCAGACTTTAGAGCCACAGGCAGAGTTGGAGGCCGAGGAACCCAGTGCCACGGGCAGGATGACAGACGTTCCTGCTGCCCCCAAAGAGGCGGGGAGGTGCAGTCACATATTCACTCGGCAAACGCTGATGAAGCTAAGTGCCAAGTGCCGTGCCAGGTTCTGGGGACTCGCAGAGGAATAAGGCCTGGCCCTCGTGCTTGTGGGCGGAGGAAGGAAAAATAAACAAGATCGTGAGCAAGTTCTACAGTAGAGGTGGGTGTGGGCCGGGGACAGGGAGAGGGGGAGATGAGGGAGTGAAAAGAAACGTTCTCACGGTGCCTCCACTATCGCTGGAGGCCCTCCTCGGTGTGGCCTGCCTGCCGGGGGCCAGGTCCCTTCCGACGGAAGCGTGTCTCACCGCGCCCGCCCCACGCTGGCTGGACCGCGGGCTCCAGGACGGCTGTCGTCAGCGCGCTCAGCCTTCCCTCCTCCCCTCCCCTCCCTCCTCCCCCGTCCCTTCCCCTCCCACACATTGCTTTCCCTCCCTGTCTGGACTGGGGCTCCGGCTTAGGGCGGCCACACACAGTCAATCGATACTCATTGAGTCGAATTGATCTGAAAGGTACCCCGTGAAGCTATACGGGAGGCATGTGGGGGTGCACCTGGGCCTCAGAAGCCTTGTGCAGACAGCTTCAGGCAGCTGAGGAGAAGAGCGTGTGCTTAGCGTGCGGGGTGCTCCTGGCCCCTCTGAATCCCCGTATTCTGGACAGTTGCCTACTCTGCACTTCAAGCTGGCTCTGTTTCCAAACATCCAGGCGTGCGTGTTTCCCCTCCTGGCCTCTATTGTGGCTGCATGATAAGGCAAGGGCGGGGGCTGATACTGCTAATCTGAGACTTTTTGGCTGGAAATCCCTCAAGACTGCAGACACAATCAGGTTGAGGCATTTGAGACACCACTGATGAAAAACGAAGGTGGGGGAGCGGACGCTTAGATGTGTGGTGTCTCCCCATCCCCCCCACCCCCCGCGCCAAATGCACTCATTCACTGAGTTCATTCTTTACCATGTGTCTGTTTCATGCACAGAGCGGGCAGGGGCGCGCGAACGGGGGAAACCTCATGAACAGGCAGACGGGTTGAGGTTACGTTCCTCATGTGAGGCGGGAGGAAAGGGAAATGACCAGTAACCTCCCCGTCATTCTCCCCACAGTGTTCCTCTAGGATTCTCCCAAGGGCCATATTTGGGTGCTCAAAAGTGTCCTGTTGGTGTAAAGAATTGCTGTAAAGAACTGAGTATCCCGGTCCAGCTAAGGTTGGGTAGTTCCAGTCAATTCTATTAAGAATAGTCCCCTTATAGGAGCCTGTGTGGTAAAGACTAGTAATTAAATGTTTTTCCAAACCCCAACTGAATTCATTCTGAGGAGCTTTTTAAAATTTTATTTTTCATTTGAGAGAGAGAGTGCGCATGAATGGGGAGGGGCAGAGGGAGAGGGAGAGAGAGAGAGAGTCCCAAGTAGACTCTGTGCTGAGCGCGGAGCCCCAAGTGGGGCTCCATCACCACCCTGAGATCATGACCTGAGCCCAAACCAGGAGTCGGAGGCTTAACCCACTGCGCCACCTAGGTGCCCCTGGAGCTTTTTTTTTTTGAACGCTAGAAACGTCAAAGTTTCCGAAAGTGGACATCTCTTAGTCGGCACTAATAGAAATATAATGGGAGCCACCTAACTAATTGAAAAATTTCTAGTAATCATATTTAGAAAAGCAAAAAGAAACAGGCAAAATTAATTTTAATATTTTATGAAACCCACTCTATTAAAACATTATCATTTCAACATGTGATTCATATAAGAATTATTCATGAAATATTTTATATCTTTTGTACTAACTCTGCAAAGCTGAGTGTCTGTTTTTCACTTCCAGTGCATCTCAAAGGGGACTAGTGACATTTCAGGTGTTCAGGGCAACCTGTGGCTGGTAGTTACCTTATTATACTGGGCAGGTCTTGGTATCTTTCAAATGACAACAGTATGGATACCTTCTCCAGATAAAGATATTTAAGTCCGCGTGCTTTGGACAAGTGATACCTGAATGTGGTTGTAGAGAGTGAATTTAAGGGAGTGGATGTTCGAATTTGGGTTTAATGGCTTAATGAAAACGAAAAGCTATGACCACACCATCTACTTCTCCTTCTCCTTCTTCTTTTGGTATGAAATGAATAGTTTTGACCGTAATCTGACATAAATGAGAAATTAATAGGGCAACAGCTATTCTCCTGGCACCTGCTACCAAGCCTTGAGACCACGAAATTGGAGAATGGGAAGGAGCCTTGGCAATCATGTCGGATCACGTCTCTCCTTAGAGATCATACTGAATTGTCTCCCTCTCTGTGCCTCAGAATCATAGAGAGGAACATCTGAAAAATACTGATTCCTGGGCCCCCATCTCAGAGAATCAGATTCTGTTGATCTGGGGTGGGGCCTAGGCATCAGTATTTTAAAAAATCCTCCCAGTGATTCTAACGTAGAGCCTGGGCTCTGAATGCAGAAACATCCCCTTCCTTTTACAGGTGAAGAAACAGGGGCTGAGTTAAGTGACTCACCTAAGTTCCCACAGCTGGTTAGAGGAAGTGTGGGTCCCAGAATCCAGCTATTCTTCTCTACCTCATCTTATATACAGAGAGACCTTTTTTTTTTAAAGTAGACTCCACACTTGCACTCACAAGCCGGAGATCAAGAGTGCCATGCTCTCCCAATGAGCCAGCCAGGTGCCCCAGAGAGACATTTCAATAATACTTCCATCGTGGGTCTTTTTCCTGTTTGATCTCAGAATTATTCTCATTCTGAATTGAGCTACCCTAGATTAGACTCTTATTTCCCAGAAAATCTCCAGATCAATGGTAACTCTGAAGTGATTCTAATCTGGGATGAAGACCCTTAAAAGCCTCCCTAAAATGGTCCATTTGGGTTCTGCAACTGTATACATGATAGAGTTTTATTGGAAGGGCTAGGGAGGAGCCCCAGAGGAGTGGACACCTGAGCCTGATCAGTCTTGTCTTCATTGACTTTCAGCTGAAGCCAGAGCAGCTGACTGACAACCGCCTTCCACGTAAAGGTATCCACGCAGGAAATGCACGTGAGTACGGTGAGCTGGGGAGATTCTGGAAGGGGAACCGCCCTTGGCTAGCCTTCCTCCTTTGATGCCTTGGCACAACGACACAGGAGCTCTTGCCAGACCTTCCCGTTGTTCCAGAAGACAGAAATGCAGGTTTGTGTTTGTTTTTATGAAATATCCCCACCTGTGATGTTGACAAGGAATTCAATTTTTAGAAAAACACTCTCGGGGTCAAATAAAGCCCACACCTTCATAAGCTCTATTTACCTGTAAGCCTTCAGAGTGAACATTTTAGAGAAGCCTAAGATTTCTTCATACTCAGTATTGAGTTGTCTTGATTTACAAAATGTTGGTCTAATAGCCTCCTGCTTAGGTTTGCCCTAGACCCGGTCAAACTGACGAATGTGAGCATCAGTCCCAGAAGGAAAAATAGTACCTCAGTTCTCTTTTAAATGTTATTCATTTTCTCACTGACCACATTATTTTTGGGGGGGGGTTGGCACCTGTGATACGTCATAAATGTTCACAATGAAATTGAAAGTAAAGATCATGACAGTTCCTAAGATCTGGTATCATTTATTTTTAAACTCTTTTGGACCACAGAACAAGTCAGGCATTTTATTAGCATTGCCATGGGATAGACTGGTTCTGCTGTACACATCTGTAGAAGGAAAATGTTTTCCTTCACTGGAAAACAAAATGGAAGGTTCCATTGTAGCACTAGGCCAAGCTTTTAGCCAATGAAATGATAATCCAAATAAAAATCAAAATTACTCGTAACCTCATTTTTCATTTCAAGAAAAAAAAACACCTTGGCTAGTACGCAGCATTTACATGGAGAGCCCTTGATTTCAAATAATCTAAGGTGTTTATAACAAGTGAAGGCTTTTAACAATTTAAGAGTTGATGCTAAATTACCCTTTGATACGAAGTATTCATTCAGCAAAAATAAATGTAAGCTATTCCTGAGGCATATTAGAGATTAATGTAAAATGCGTATGTCCTTTCTATCTTGGTTCTTCTCCCTACACGTAACCTTGAATTTTGTCGCGGTTCTTTTCTTTTTAAATGTAAAAACCTTAGAATATGGGCTTGTAAGAATCTCTTCCAGGTATATTTCCGTGAACAGTGCCACTGTCCTCAGATAACCGGGGTGGGTAACATTTTCTGACAAAAGCTGAAGGGAACAGGATTAAACAAGAATTAGAGCGATTATATTTTCTTTATCTAAAACTTTCACGTCTTTGGAAAGCTGCTTGGTTTCTATTTTGAGCCATGCCGCCCACATATCTTAACGACAGAAATGTTGCATAATTTTGCTTTTCCTCTTTTTATCTCTGTTTGGGTGTATTTATTATTTCATACGTGATGATGCAAAGCTCATTAAAAGGTCCATTTATATTCTCGTTATCTGTGTGAGGATCTAGCTGTTTTTCCCTTACTGTTTATAGTACCTCACTGTAATATTCAGATTTACTGGCAACGGGCCCTTCCTAACACGGCATCCATTCCATTCCCCTCTGTGACTCTGTTGATGGGGGTCTATGTGATTTACTCAAGGCGAATAAAGACTGTGTTAAAGGATGGTCATGGATTTATCCATTCATGGAATTTTAGCACTTTCAGAGGGAGGTTTATCTTATGTTCTTTTTTCTTCCCCCCAATTTAATTAAAACAACAAAAAAGCGTTAGTCCAAATGAGTGACAGTTGGCAGATCTGCATTATTCAACTGGAGGGACTCCAGAGTTTCTGATGCTTGGAGATGGACAAGTAATTACCTCCTGTCTGTGACTGTTTTCTACCAGGCTAAGCCCGATGTTTATTGTAAACTAGCTGCCATTAAAAGCTGTAATAGCAAGCCTTATGTTCCCACACCACAAATTTGACTTGCACTGTTTTTTTATTTACCTTCATGTTTTATTATCTTCCTTGAAATGTTTCATTTTAAAGGAAGATAACAGAAGAATGAAAATGGAACAAATTCCAAATTCACGCTTGAAAAAAAGATACGCTTAGCACACATATTTCCTGCAAGCACCCGGACAGCCTGATGGCCACTTTCTGGAGATTGGCAACTTCTGTGTAGATAACTATTAGATGCAGTTGTTACTGGTACATCACTTGCCAAATGGGCCAGAAAATAGCCTACAAATTAAAGTTTAACTAAACCACATAGGCCCAAGGCAGGGGTTCTCAAACTTTTTTGGTCTCCGGACCCCTTGCTACTGTGTGTGGATTTTTATCTGTCAGTATTTCCTGTAGAAGAAAGGAGAACTGAGACGTTTTAAAAATCGCCATTTACTTAAAAATAATGTTAAAAAACCCATTGCATGTTGACATAAATAGCATTTCAAAAGAAAAACAGCTTTTTGGGGCGCCTGGGTGGCTCAGACATTAAGCGTCTGCCTTCGGCTCAGGTCATGATCCCAGGGTCCTGGGATCGAGCCCCGCATCAGGCTCCCTGCTCAGCGGGAAGCCTGCTTCTCCCTCTCCCACTCCCCAGCTTGTGTTCCCTCTCTCACTGTGTCTCTCTCCGTCAAATAAATAAATAAAATCTTTAAAAAAAAAAAAAAAAGCATTTTCTAAAAAAAAAAAAGTTTTGTGAGAAAGGGATTGTTTTAGATTGGGTGACTTAATAGAGGACAGGTGCGTTCTCATCTGCTTTCCCCTTCAATCTGTCCTGATCTGTTGCCTTAGTGGAAGTCTGTGAAGCAAAGCTGGCCCCACACATATACGTAGCTGGAAAAGGAAGCATTTTAACAGCTTTTTCAAATAATTATGGATATTATTCTTGGATTGCAAACCTAAATTTGACAAGTGGTAGTTCCTTAAAGGTTAGTTACAATGAGGGATCTGAAAACCTATCAGTGGACCTTTTTTTTTTCCTTTAACAGACTTTATTTATTAGATTTTATGTATTTTAAAGTAAACTCTATATCCAACGTGGGGCTCGAACCCAAGACTCTGGGATCAAGAGTCACACACCCAACAGACTCTATTTTTTAGGGCAGTTTTAGGTTAACAAAATTGAGCAGATAGTACAGGTTCCCATATTACCCGCCCCCCCACACACACACATAGTTTCCTCTATGATTAATGTATTGAATTTGTGTGATCTAACATGTGTTACAGTTGATGAGCCTATATTGATATCTTATTAACCAAAGCACACATTTAAAGTAGGGTTCACTCTTCGTGGTGTATAGTTCTCTGGGTTTTGACAAATGGATGTCATGTATCTGCTGTTACAGTATCATCCAGAATAATTTCACTGCCCTAAAAATCATTGTGCCCCCCCCATTCACCCCTGCTCCTCTTCCCCTGAACCTCTGGTAACCAGTGATCTTTTTACTATCTCTATAGTTTTGCCTTTTCCAGACTATCTTACAGTTGGAATCATACAGTATATACCCTTTTCAGACTGGCGTCTTTAAAAATATGCATTTAATGTTCCTTTATGTCCTTTCATGGCTTGATAGCTCATTTCTTTTTATAGCTGAATAATATTCCACTGAGTATATGACAATTTATTCACCTTTTGAGGACATCTTGGTTGCTTTCAGTTTTTGGAAATTATGAATAAAGCTGCTATAAATACTTGCGTGCAGGTTTATGTGTGGACATACGTTTTCACCTCATTTGGGTAAATACCAAGGAGTGTGATCACTGGATCCTCTAGTAAGACTATATTCCGCTTTGTATGAGATTGTCAGACTATCTTCCAAAGCAGCTTTACCATTTTACAGTCCCACCAGTAATGAATAAGAGTCCTACTGTTGTACATCTTTACCAGCATTTGGTATTATCAGTCTTTTTTTACTTTAGCCATTTTAATAGAAATATAGTAGTACCTGATTGTTGTTTTAATTTGTGATTCCCTAATGACATATGATGTTGAGCATCTTTCCAATGCTGCTTTTTTTTTTTTTTAAGTTTTATTTAAGTAATCCCTACACCCAACACGGGGCTTGAACTCATGACCCTGAGATCAACAGTCCCATGCTCTTCTTTTTTTTTTTTTTTTTTAAAGATTTATTTATTTGACAGAGAGAGACACAGCGAGAGAGGGAACACAAGCAGGGGGATTGGGAGAGGGAGAAGCAGGCTTCCCGCTGAGCAGGGAGCCCAATGCGGGGCTCGATCCCAGGACCCTGGCTGGGATCATGACCTGAGCTGAAGGCAGACGCTTAACGACTGAGCCACCCAAGCACCTCATGTCCCATGCTCTTCTGACTGAGCCAGCCAGGCACCCTTCCAATGCTTATTTTCTATCTGTGTATCTTCTTTGGTGAGGTGTCTATTGAGGTCTTTGCCCATTTTTAAATTGTGTTGTTTATTATTGTTGAGTTTAAGTTCTTTGTATATTGTAGATACTAGTCCTTTGTCAGATGTGTGCTCTGTAAATATTTTCTCCCAGTCTGTGGCCTGTCTTTCATTCTCTTAAATCAATGGGCCTTTCATACTAGTAGACTTTGGTGCCACTGCCCTGATTTATGCGGTGGCACCAGCACTTTTACCCAGTGCTGTTGTGTAACAGCAGTGCAGATTTCAACACAGAGAAAAGGCAAATAACATTTTAGTAGTATTGTAAAGATAGTCTTGTGGACACCCCCAGAAAGGACTCAGAGATCCCCAGAGCCCACAGACCACACTTTGAGAACCACTGCCCTAGAGCAAACAAGTACAACTCCTACAATTTAGTTCAAGCCTCAGAAAGACCAAATGGAATTGGAAATCATGAATTTTCCAAATGTGAAATGTTAACTTAGTTTTCTGCAAAAAGGATTTGGAAGGCACAGAAGAAATATTATGCACTGAAGTTAGTGTTCTAATTCACTGGGCAGAGTAAAAACCAATTTTGTTTAGACATTTTTTTCCAATGATTCTTGGCAAAATATTTTCCAAGAAATATATTATGTGTGTGTGTGTGTCTGTGTGTGTGTAAAAATATCAACTAAAGTTTGTGAGCCAATGTCACCTAATAGCCAAAAAGTGGTAGATGATGCCCAGTAATGGGCTTATAGTATGTTTATATATATAGACAATATATGGAGCCCCCAACTTTTTCTTTTTTATTCCTCCAACAATGTCCAACCAGCATAGAAATGGGGAAAGAACTCTAGCTTTGCAAACCAGACAGATCTGGATTTGAATCTTGGCTATGTAACCTTTTTAACTTCCCTGAGCCTTGTGTTCTCTATCCGTAAAAGGGAACTAAAATCATGGCCAAGGCTGTGAAGATTATATATACAAGACAATATGTGAAAGGTCTGGAACTTCGTGAATATCACTCACATAACCAACATCATCACCAAAAGTCATCCCCTCCATTTTTTTTTTTAAGATTTATTTATTATTGGGGGGGAGGGGCAGAGGAAGAGGAAGAGAGAAACTCAAGCGGACTCAGTGCTGAGCATGGAACCTGACATGTGGCTTGATCTCATGACCCTGAGATCATGACCTGAGCCAAAACCAAAAGTCCGACACCTAACCAATTGTGCCACCCAGGCACCTCATCCCCCTCCATTTTTAATAGTTTCATAGTCTATTCTTATTTTCTGGCCCAGGAAATTATGCTTTCATGTGCATTTATTGGAGAAAATACTAATCAGCCTTAATGCGCCTCTATAGGAATACTAAGTTTAGACAAGGACCAAAACCAGAGAGAGAAATCTCTAGTGTTGTCAGCCCCCAGCACAGGGACTAAAGATATAAATGAACACGAGAAGCAACTAGAACAGAACCTAAGGATAGGACTATAAAAGGTATTGACGTACGACTGATGAAGCGGCCAGGACCTGTTCTAAAGGCAAAGGTCTCATAATGGTCAGAAGTTCAAGATGAGGGGCTCCTGGCGGGGCTCAGTCAGTAGAGCATATGACTCATGATCTGGGGGTTGTGAGTTCAAGCCCCATGTTGGGTGTAGATATTACTTAAAAATCTTTTTAAAAAGTTTAAAATGAGAGCAAATCATGGGGTGTGTCCCAGAGGTAGCAGGAGTGAAAAATCAATGGCAAGCCACCAGGGAAATGTCACAGGGATGTACTTGCCAACACTGAATTCCCATGGACAAGATTAGTTGCATCTTCTCTTCATACAGAAACGCCTTAATGCGGCTTTTGGCAAGCATGACCTATCAAGAAACAGCTGGAAGATTTTTAGGGTAGAGGAGGCCTTTTTGATGTCCTTGAAATTAAAAGTTTGGGTTCTGGAGCCACACTTCCTGTGCTTTAAGTCCTAGCTCCTTTGCTTGCTACTGTGTGCCTGAGGGGAATCCCATGAGGCCGTCTGCCTCTGTCTTCTCATCTGTAAAAGTGCTAGGAGGCCAATGCTCCATGGAAAGCCAGAACAGTACCTTATATGAAGTATGGGCTCAGTAAATGTCAGCTTCTGTTATCATTAGCCTGCCACCTGTGTAGCTCACTCATCTGGCCAATGCTGAGCACTGCTCTGTGAAATTCTCGTGCTGCTCACCCACAGGCCTGTCACCTTAGACGCCGCAGTGTTTTTGTGAAGCAACACATCCCACTTACGCTTTCACTTCTATTTCCAAATTAATGCAGAGCCAGGATTACCAGTTAATTGACAGACAGCATGATTTTTTTTTTTTTTTTATGGAGACTCTAGACACCCCCTCCCCACCAATGACCACAGCTTTAGGTCACTGAGTTTTAAAAACTCTTCTGTCTACCCTTAGAATGATTTTTGTTTTGTTCTTTTCAGATAGAATGTGATCTTTGTAGAAAACTTAGGACACTAAGAAATTTTTTTTTTTTTAAAGATTTCTGTTTATTTGAGAGAGCACGAGCAGGGGAAGAGGGAGAGGGAGAAGCAGACTCCCTGCTGAGCAGGGAGCCTGACCTGGGACTCGATCCCAGGACCCTGGGATCACGATCTGAGCCAAAGGCAGACGCTTAACTGACTGAGCCACCCAGGTGCCCGACACTAAGAAATTTTAAACCACCTGTAAGCTGAGTTAACCCTGGGATTTTGATGAATTTCTTCTAATCCTATTTGCACCCATACCTGGAAAGCTGAGTTCTTTCCACCATAAAATGTAAATACTGACGGAGAAGGCATATCTCGGGTCTTTATCAGTTAATAAGCTCATTTTTAGACAATATCAGTTCTAACTGTTGAGGTTTTAAGTCTGCTGTTGATGTGGTAAGAGTCTTTGGAGCAATTAAGTGCACACTAGGTAAAGAAGTAGGCATGTTAGTCATGATGCATTTATTCATTCAGTAAACGTTTATTAGCTTGGCACTGCTGAGCCCTGGTGATACAGAAATGAAAAACAAGCAAATACCCAAACAGTCGACTCCCTTGTTTATTGCAGCATTGTTTTTAGTGTGAAAAAAAATTATATTAGCAACCTAAATGTTCATTAGTAATTTATGGCACAGCCCTCCATCAGAGTCCTTAAAAAAATAAGTAGCAGGAGGGTAGAGTGGATACACTTTTCCCTATTCCTTCCACTAAGAACAAGTAAAAACCCTAGACATTATGTATGAAATGGGTTCTAGGTAGTTTCACTGCAAACATTTTCACAGCTTAACTAATTTGCCACAAGGCAATTGTGCCAGAAGAGAGAAAAATCATGAAAAATAAGAGGGGCGCCCATTAAAAAGGACCTCTTGAAACATGAGAAATGAAGAACAAGATTAAAAAGACTTTATTGTGAGATACAGAATATTTGAATACATTTACAGTGTATGCAGATCCATGGCAATACTATGCAAATAACTGATTTAATTTTGTCAGTTGTACCTAAGCACCTGTCTTTGAAGTCTTTTGTTCAAGGTATTCTGTTTTTTCCCTTTTGTTGATTTATCTCCTCATTTGGCATTGCATATTTTGTTTTTTTTTTTAACTTTTTGGTAGTTTTATTTTTTCTCTCTCTTTTTTATTATTATGTTATGTTAATCACCATACATTACATCATTAGTTTTTGATGTAGTGTTCCATGAGTCATTGTTTGCGTATAACACCCAGTGCTCCATGCAGAACGTGCCCTCCTTAATACCCATCACCAGGCTAACCCATCCCCCCACCCCCCTCCCCTCTAGAACCCTCAGTTTGTTCTTCAGAGTCCATCATCTCTCATGGTTCATCTCCCCCTCCGATTTCCCCCTCTTCATTCTTCCCCTCCTGCTATCTTTTTTTTTTTTTTTAACATATAATGTATTATTTGTTTCAGAGGTACAGATCTGTGATTCAACAGTCTTACACAATTCACAGCGCTCACCATAGCACATACCCTCCCCAATTTCTATCACCCAGCCACCCCATCCCTCCCACGCCCCACCACTCCAGCAACCCTCAGTTTGTTTCCTGAGATTAAAAATTCCTCATATCAGTGAGGTCATGTGATACATGTCTTTCTCTGATTGACTTATTTCACTCAGCATAACAATCTCCAGTTCCATCCACGTCATTGCAAATGGCAAGATTTCATTCTTTTTGATGGCTGCATATTCCATTGTATATATATACCACATCTTCTTTATCCATTAATCTGTCGATGGACATCTTGGCTCTTTCCACAGTTTGGCTGTTGTGGACATTGCTGCTATAAACATCAGGGTGCACGTACCCCTTTGGATCCCTGCATTTGTCTCTTTGGGGTAAATACCCAGTAGTGCAAATGCTGGATCATATGGTAGCTCTATTTTCAACTTTTTGAGGAACCTCCATACTGTTTTCCAGAGTGGCTGCACCAGCTTGCATTCCCACCAACAGTGTAGGAGGGTTCCCCTTTCTCCGCATCACTGCCGACATCTGTCGTTTCCTGACTTGTTAATTTTAGCCATTCTGACTGGTGTGAGGTGATATCTCATTGAGGTTTTGATTTGGATTTCCCTGATGCCAAGCGATGTTGAGCACTTTTTCATGTGTCTGTTGGCCATTTGGATGTCTTCTTTGGAAAACTGTCCATGTCTTCTGCCCATTTCGTGATTGGATCATTTGTTCTTTGGGTGTTGAGTTTAAGAAGTTCTTTATAGATTTTGGATACTAGCCCTTTATCTGATATGTCATTTGCAAATATCTTCTCCCATTCTGTCGGTTGTCTTTTGGTTTTGTTGACTGTTTCCTTTGCTGTGCAAAAGCTTTTTATCTTGATAAAGTCCCAATAGTTCATTTTTGCCCTTGCTTCCCTTGCCTTTGGCGATGTTTCCAGGAAGAAGTTGCTGCGACTGAGGTCGAAGAGGTTGCTGCCTGTGTTCTCCTTTAGGTTTTGATGGACTCCTGTCTCACATTGAGGTCTTTCAACCATTTGGAGTCTATTTTTGTGTGTGGTGTAAGGAAATGGTCCAGTTTCATTCTTCTGCATGTGGCTAATTTTCCCAACACTATTTGTTGAAGAGACGGTCTTTTTTCCATTGGACATTCTTTCCTGCTTTGTCGAAGATTAGTTGACCATAGAGTTGAGGGTCCATTTCTGGGCTCTCTATTCTGTTCCACTGATCTATGTGTCTGTTTTTGTGCCAGTACCATACTGTCTTGATGATGACAGCTTTGTAATAGAGCTTGAAGTCTGGAATTGTGATGCCGCCAGCTTTGCTTTTCTTTTTCAACATTCCTCTGGCTATTCGGGGTCTTTTCTGGTTCCGTACAAATTTTAGGATCATTTGTTCCATTTCTTTGAAAAAAGTTAATTGTTTTTTTAAGATTTTATTCATTTATTTGAGAGAGAGACAGCACACATGAGCACAAGTAGGGGGAGGCAGAGGGAGAAGCAGATTCCCCACTGAGCAGGGAGCCTGATGCAGGGCTCTATCCCAGGACCCTGGGATCATGACCTGAGCCAAAGGCAGATGCTCAAATTACTGAGCCACCTGGGTACCCCGCATGTTTTCTCTTTTAGGAGAAAAGGTTATCCGTTTCCAAATACTAAGATGCACATTTCTAACTGAGCTTTGTATTGCATTATGAAAGCCTTCCACACAGTTGTTTGTTCTTGGCGTATTTTCACATGTCTGTTGATAGCTGTTCCAAAGTTCTATGGGAAACATGGGTTCAATCCTCTGCACCACTGTATAGACCATTATGAGGGCTAAGATTTATATAATATAAACATGGGAGTACTGCATCAATGGAGAAAGGAAACCAAACTGTCAGCCAGCTGAAATTAAACTACCAAACAAACCAAAGTATCAACTGTTTTTTTTTTTTTATCTTTTACGACAAAATTGCCTTACAGTTAATTAGTTACATGGCAAAAATGCTTGTGGCAAAGACGCTTATCTAGATATGAGAGAACACATAAGAAGACTCTGAAAGGTGGAGAAAAGGCAGAATGGCTAGGGACTTCAGGACCCGAGGAGCAATATGGCAGCAAGTTCCTTGAGTTTTCTTTTTGCCTCTTACATCCCACACTTGGAGCTGAAGAAGCCAGCAACCTAGAAATGCCAATAGGAGTAGACAAGAAAACCCTAACAAAAGCCTGCTGTCTCTAGCCAAAGGATTGGGAAAGGAGCAGTTTAGCAAGACAGAAAACTTCTAGACAATGCTATGGACTGAGCTGTGTGCCCCCCAGATTCATATATTGAAACTCTAACCACCAATGTGATACGATTTGGAGATAAGGCCTTTGGGAGGTAATTTGAGTTAGATGAGGTCATGAAAGTGAGGCTCTCATAATGGGATTAGTGGCTTATAAGAAGAAAAAGTGAAAGATTGCTCTGTCTTGTGAGGACACAGCGAGAGGTGGCCATTGGCAACCCAAGGAGAGAGCCCTCACCAGGCATGGACCCTGTTGCACATTGACCTTGGACTTTCAGTCTCAAGAACTGTGAGAAAAATTTTGGTTAAGTCACCCAGTCTGTGCTGTGTATTTTGTTTCAGCTGCCCAAGCAGACTAAGACAGATTTTGGTATTAAGGGTGCTGTTGTAATAAATACTTAAACCTGTAGCAGTGACTTTGGGTAATGAGTAGAAGCTGGAAGAGTTTTGAGGTACATGCTAGAAATATAGATGTTAAGTAATTCTGGTGAGATCTCAGACCGAAACGAAGAACAGGTATCTGGACACTGAAGGAAAGATGTTCCTTGTTATAACATAGCAAAGAACTTGGCTAAACTGTGTTCTAGTGTTTTGTGGAAGGTAAGACTTGTGAATGATACAATCAGATATTTAGCTGAGGACATTTCGTACAAAAATGTCAAAGGAGAAACTTGGTTTCTGAATACTTACAGTAAAATGTGAGAGGAAAGATGAACTGAAGAAAGAATTATTAAGCAAAGAGGAACCATAACTTGAAGATTTGGAAAGTTCTCAGCCTATCCATGTTGCAAAAAATGAGAAGGGTTGTTCCTAAGAGAACACTAGGAGTGTGGCTGAACAACCATTTGATAAAGAGATCATGAGTGTGATTCGTGGAATGAATCCGCCATTTCAACAGAATGCAAGAAAAGAGATGGGATTATATCAGCAAAGACACTGCCAATTTGAATTAAAGGGGACATTTAAAAATGAGATGAAATGAAGGAAGGCTGTCAGATCTCAGGTCCTACAGGACGGCACCAGAGAGCTATTCAACTGCAAACAGGTGCTTTTCAAAAAAAAGGGGGTGGAGAAGAAGAAGAACCTGAAGGCAATTTAGAGATCATGGCTACCATCTGGGTTTCAACAGGCCATGTGGCCTGATTGAAGCCTGGGGGATAGGACCCCTGAATTCTTGGGGGGATGATTCCTCCTGATGGAACCAGGAAGGTGGGACTGCTGTCCCAGTGGGCCCAGAAGGCAGAGCATCAAACCAAGGATGATTGATCATTCTCAAGCCTTAAGATTTAGTGGAATTTGCCTTGGTATGTTTGGGATTTGCTTGAGACCCATCTCCCTATCTTTCCTCTTTCTCCCTTTTGGAATGGGAATGTCTATCCTGTGCCTCTCAGCATCTACAAAAAAAATCCAAAACAGCTAACATTCTAGTTAATGGTGAAAGACCGATGCTTCCCCTTAAGATTGGGAACAAGGCAGGGCACCTGGCTAGCTCCGTTGGTGGAGCATGTGACTCTTGATCTCAGGGTCATGAGTTCGAGCCCCATGTTTTACGTAGAGATTAGTTAAAAAAGAAATAACATTTAAAAAGGGAACAAGGCAAGGATGTCCACTTTTACCATTCCTAATGAACATAGTGGTGGAATTTCTAGCAGTGCAATGAGGAAAGAAAAGGCATGGAAATTGGGAAGAAAGGATAAAAATCCCTATTTACAGATGACAGATTGTCCACCTAGAAAATCTCAAAGAACTTGCAAAAGGAGAAACCAAAAAACAAAAAGCCATGTGAAACTAATTGAGTTCAACAGGGTGTGTGATATAGTGGATTTTTGCATGTAGATCTTATATATCTATATGCTAGCAATGAACACATGGATACCAAAATTTAAAACACAATACTATTAACAAATGTCTAGGTATAAATCTAACAAAACAAATACAGGACTTGTATGTTGTAAACTACACAACATGATGAAAGATATCAAAGAAGATCTGAATGAGAGATATTCCATGTTCATGGATTGAAGTCTCAGCATAGCAAAAATGTCAGTTTTCCCCAAATGAATATAAAGGCTTAATGTAATTCCTACAGAAACCCCAGAAAGATTTTTTATAGATATAGTCAAGGCTATTCTAAAATGTATATGGAAAATCAAAACAAAAAGCTGGTTTTTATTCACTCAGGATTAGGCCTGAGTGAATAAAGCCAAACCCCAAAGTTTTTATTTTGAAAAATAAATTGGGAGTAATCAGTCTACCTGATTTCAAGACTTACTATAAGGCTGTAGTAATTAAGATTGCATAGTATTGGCAAAGATACACATTAGACACATATCAAGGGAATAGAAAAAAATCTATAAATGGACCCACACAAATGTGCCCAACTGATTTTTGACGAAGATGTAAAAGCAATTCAATGGAGGAAAGCCTTTTCAAGAAATGGTGCTGGAGTAATTGGACATCCATAGGTGGGGAAAACACAAACCCTTGACCTAAATCTCACACTTTATACAAAAATTAACTGAGCCACAAACTTATATATGAAATGTAAAACTGTAAGATTTTTAGAAAAAATAGAATCTTTGAGATATCTGGCTAGGCAGGGTTCATAAAAGGAAAAATTGATAAATTAAGACTTCATCAGATTTTGCCCTGCCAAAGGCTTGGGATAAAAAATATCTGTGGACACCTTTCTACAGAGAAAATATTTGTAAGCCACATATCTGACAAAGGACTAGTATCTAGAATATATAGATAATTCTCAAAACTCAACAGTAAAATAGGCAAAAATCCAATTAGGGGATGGCCAAAAGACATGAAGAAGACCTTAAAGAGGGCAAATAAGCACATGGAAGGATGTTCAATATCATCAGCCATTAGGGAAATCTAAAAACCATGAAATACTATTTCCCTGTCAAAATAGTGTCATTATCAGGGATACAGAGAAACTGAATCACTTACATATTGCTTGCGTGAACAAAATGGTGCACCTTCTCTGGAAAACAGTTTGGCAATTTCTTAAACCTGCAACAACCATACAACTCAGCCATTACACTCTTGGACATTTATTTCAGAAAAATGAAAATGGATGTTCAGTTCACACAAAACCCTGTACACAAATGTTAATTGCAGTTTTATAGCTGAAAATTGGAAACAACCCAAATGTCTTTCAACACGTGAATGGTTAAATGAAGTGTGGTGCATTCAAAATACTATTGAACAATATAAAGAAATGTACTATAGATATACACAACAACCCCCATATGACTCTCCAGATTCTTAACCGACTGAGCCACCCATCTTGCATTCAAAATACTATTGAACAATATAAAGAAATGTACTATAGATATACACAACAACCCCCATATGACTCTCCAGATTCTTAACCGACTGAGCCACCCTCAGGCAGAGGGTCAAGACTGTGGGTCCCCAGAACTAGTTTGTCATCACACAGAGCTTAAGGGCAGAGGATGGGAGAATGAAGAGGTTGGTAGGGGCCAACTCACATCTTAATCACCTGGAGGGAGGGTTAAAAATAACACCACTTTCCGAGATCCAGAGCTCATCTGCAACAAGGGCACCCTGGTGGTTCTGATGTCCCAGATGGCGGGGGCTGGCACGCAGGCTCTGTTTGAGTTTCCCATGGCTTCTTCATCCAGCGCGGTATGAAATTATGGCTATGCTAACAACAAGAAAGTCATGGTTCAGAGATACATACAGAGGTATTTACAAAGGAGACAGCTTATGAGGAGTGAATTCCATGCTGAGGAGTTTGGTTTGTGGTGGTGGTGGTGAGATTTATTTTGAGACAGAGGGCACGAGCCAGGGAGGGGCAGAGGGAGAGGGAGACAATCTCAAGCAGACTCCCTGCTAAGCCTAGAGCCCAACACGGGGCTTGATCCCACAACCCTGAGATCATGACCTGAACCAAAACCAAGAGTCAGATGCTTAACCAGCTGAGCCACCCAGGTACCCTGGTTTGTGGTTTGAAGGCAAAAGGGGTGTCTTTTGAAGAATTTTAAGGAGAAATGGTTATAAGATCAGATTTGTCATTTTCAAAGGTTATTGGTATTTGTTCCGGTATCGTGCTTCATAGCAAAAGAAAGCCCCACATCACAGATTGCATTCTGTAGTCACATCTCTGTAGTTACCTTTAATCAGAAAAGCCTCCTTGCTGCTTTCACTGTCTTTTGTGAACTTGACATTTTTGAACGGGCTGGTCAGTTATTTTGCAATATGTGTCTTGATTTGGGTTTGTCTGATGTTTCCTCGTGATTATATTCAGGTTATGCGTTTTGACAGAAATACTCCAGAAGTAATGTGTGTCCTCCTTAGTCCATCACATCAGATGATATCAATAGGTCCCATTAATTGTGGTAATTTAGCTCACTTGGTTAAAGTGGTGCCTGTCAAGTGTTTTTGTTGGGAAGTTACCTTTCGCTTTGTAACTTATAAGAACATTCTCTCTTGGGGAGATGGATTTTGAGAGGATTGTAAATATGCTCTTACTCCTCAAACTTTTACCCTCTAGTTTTAGTAAAAATGAATGATTCTTGCTCGGATCTATTATTACCATGATGGTTGCCAAATGACAATTTTCTAGTTCCATCATTCCTTCCATATTTATCAGTAGGCTTTATTCCGTAAGGCAAAAATTTCCCTTTTCTTCCATTTATTTATACATACACAGACTCATTCTTATTTTATTTGATGAATTTCTTGACTTTTAATCTTTCTGCATCATGTTTTAGGTGTTTCTCTTGTAATCAGCATATAGCTAGGCCTTTCCTTCCCCCGCCCCTGACTTTCTAACCTTTAAGCAGGTTTTATTCATTTATATGAATTGTGAAAATAGTATCATGGATTTATTTCTCAAAAAAAAAAAAAAAAGATGGATACCTACATGTAGTGATGTAGAAAAATGTCTAAGATGTAGTCTAAGGGAAAAAACAAATTACAGGCAAGTATGTCTCATGAGCCCATCTGTTGGAGGAAAGAGTGCATGTACATCTATTTCCATAGTCCTAAAGTCTGGACGGTTACACAGGAAGTAGGTTAATACTGATGACTTCTAAGGAGCTGGGGTGGGGGGGTCTCCTCATAGTTTGATATTTTATTTGGATTTTAACATCTGTAAACAGTTTTGGGGTTTTTGTCTTTGTTGAATAATGAAAAGGCCCAACATCTGCCTGCTAGCAACTCCCAGCACAGGACAGAGACTGATGATTACTTGCACTGCACATTACCTGAGGCCAGTAGAAGAAGGCCTGGGCAGGGTAGCAACATGAGAAGTCAGGGGAGGCCCTCCGGAGAAGACATCTGAGTGTAGTTTTAAAGGGAGGCATCTTGACTTCATGGAAAGCATGTAGGCACTGGAATCAGGCAGGATTGGATCAAAGTCTCTCTTTACCTACTCATCAGCTGTGTGAGACCTTCAGCAAAGTCTACAAGTCCCATAGGATTGTTGGGAGGATTAGAAATTATGTGTCCAGCACCAAAATAGGGCCAACATAAACAGTCCACATATTTTTGAAGAATGAGCGGGTTAAGTTAAGCAAGGGCAGGAAGGTGGCCAAGAGAGGAAGGCCTCGTTCAGAGGAATGGCAGGTGGTTTACTGGGCCCGAGCTCTGAGGGCTGGCCTGGGGGAGTGGGGGGCACGCCAAGGACAGCTTATGAAGAGCACAGAATTCCAAGCTAAGAAGTTTGGTTTGCATTCTGAAGGCAAGGGGCATCTGTTGAAGGATTTTAAGTAGAAATGGTTACAAAATCAGATTTGTAATTTGGAAAGGTCATTGGCAACCGATTGAAGGGAGAAGGGCTAAAAGTGGAATTGGGAAGGCCAGTTCAAGTGTTGCAGTAACCCGGAAGGAGGATGAAGAAGGCCTGGACTAAAGTGCTTAGCTATGAAGGAGGCAGAATCATCAAGACCATAACACCCATTGGCCTGAGAGTCAAGAAGAAGGAAGAAGTAGTCCCGTTATCTTTGTCTTAAGCATTGTGAGTGTGGTGTGAGTGCAGGTAGACAGAGGAATAGATGTGGAGGAAAGAAGAGTCCAGTTTGGCATGTTGAGTTTAAGGTGTCTTTGGGACATCTAAGTGGTGATTTAGTAAGCCCCTGGGAATGTGAGGCCGGAGCTCAGAAGGAAGTCTGTGCACAAGTTAAACTCTATTTCGTTTAGCGCAAGAGAGGATGGATGGCCAGAAAGACAATGATAATTTTGGGTTATGATCAAGCATGATGTGGTATGGACTTGGTGGATTACTTGGTCTTCAGGTTCTAAATAAAAGGCTGATGAAAAGTTTCAGTATCAATAACAAGACTTAAAGGAGTAGGAGAGGTTTAAGGATGACACCAGGAGGTCATTTCTGTGAAAATAACCAAATAATTCTGGATGTCAGCCCAAACTTCAACTGTTTTTACTTCCAAGGGGAGCCAGTAATATGACAACTGTTGAAACACATGCGGCAAGTGGTAAACTTCGCCTGAAGCTGATAACGACAGTATTGGTTCCAATTAGAGATGTAAACACATGGTTTGGAGAATCTCTGAGAAAGGCTATTAAATCAGACAAGAATCCTGAGTGAAATACTTAGCCCATGCTAAAAACTCTGGGTGTGGTTCATTGTTGCATCCATGTGAGACTTTGGTAAAATGATCAGAGCAGCATTAAAGAAAAGTTAAGAATCCAGATTTTTGCTTCCACAACTAGCCCTAGAACTGATAGGGAAACCTAAGGTCATTGCTGTGGGCTGATGCCTTCCCACGGAGGTTTTCAACCTGAGTCCCTAGGAGAGGGAATTCAAGTGTCTTCATTTTAGAGAGAGTGTAAGCAGAGGGAGGAACAGAAAGGGGAGGGAGACAGAGGAGGAAAGAATCTTAAGCAGACTCCCGCTGAGTGCAGAGCCTGAAGTGGGGCTCCATCTCACCACCCCGAGATCACCACTCACCACCCCGAGATCACCACCTGAGCCGAGTCAGAGAGTCTGGAGGCTCAACCGACTGAGCCACCCAGGTACCTCTTAGTTGGTTTTTTCTTTCTCTGACTTCCCTCTTCTTTTTCCTTTTACCCATTTCCCATGTTTTGTTGTTTTGTTTTGTTTTTTTTCCTTTCTTGACTACACCTTGGGCTTAACAAGCCACGGAAGGAATCTGCTTACCCCACTGCCTAGCCCTGTTCATTCCACATATGGTTCAAATGACCTCTCACCCTTGGTCTAGAAAAGTGATTTCCAGCACCCCCACCTCCCTATTGAAAATAAATACATAATGGAACCTCCCCATATCTTTTTGTTTTATCAAAGGAAATCTTGCATGGAGACCAGTTTAGCAAACTGATTTAAAATACAAAGAGCAAGGGCGCCTGGGTGGCTCAGTCGTTAAGCGTCTGCCTTCAGCTCAGGTCATGATCCCAGGGTCCTGGGATGGAGCCCCGCCTCGGGCTCCCTGCTCAGCAGGAAGCCTGCTTCTCCCTCTCCCACTCCCTCTGCTTGTGTTCTCTCTCTCGCTGTGTCTTTCTCTGTCAAAAATAAAATCTTAAAGGAGGGACACCTGGGTGGCTCAGTCGTTAAGTGTCTGCCTTCTGCTCAGGTCATGATCCCAGGGTCCTGGGATCGAGCCCCGCCTCGGGCTCCCTGCTCAGCGGGAAGCCTGCTTCTCCCTCTCCCACTCCCCCTGCTTGTGTTCTCTCTCTCGCTATGTCTCTGTCGAATAAATAAAATCTTTAAAAAAATAAAATAAAATACAAAGAGCAGCCATGTATATACCAAAGTGGGGAGCCTGGTTCCCACCCACCAGGCCAGCCATAGTTGGGAATTTGAGGTACATTTTCAAGCAGGGCATTGAGATGGAAATCAAGCGGGACAACTCCACGATAA
The DNA here is from genome assembly GCF_964656455.1 of Halichoerus grypus. NCBI lineage: Eukaryota > Metazoa > Chordata > Mammalia > Carnivora > Phocidae > Halichoerus > Halichoerus grypus. Next base: position 194,080,826 of record NC_135713.1, read on the forward strand.
TCCCTACGGGGTCGGGGTGTATTGCCCATGGTGCCAAGGAGTGCCAGATAAATATATTTCTGATCTGCTGGGCTTAAAAGCTTATCCAGATGGGGTGGCCCTTGAGGAGAGAAAGGAGGCACAGACTCTGGCTCTCCTGTTTGGTTGAGTTGTAGAGTACGATGTGAGCAAAATGGATGCTTGAGGCCTGATTCTTCTTCAGTTTGCGCGGCTCCAGGTTGCAGCTGGCCTTCTCTCCAGAGTGAGCGATTTCTGAGAGGAGAGCCACATGCAAATCCCTGCTGGGGAAGAAGAAGACCCTGCAAAACACTGCATATGATTTGTCAATTATGGCGGGAAAAAAGATCCTTTTGAATACATGTGTCTTCTGATGGCTCTTTCCTAAATCACTAGGAAATACTATCAAAGTCCTTAGTCCCGGTTCCATCCTAACCCTTTATTGACTCTCTAGAAATGAGTACACAGTTATGCTTCCTCATCATCATCTTGGGACAAAGGAGGGGCCAACCAGGTGATCTCGAAGGTTTTAAAGTCGTCGTGGCTGATCCTGCCAGACACTTCCAGGACACTGTGAAGCCATGTCACATGACCACTTTCTTGTCCAGCCCTAGGGGAGGCCGGATCACCTGTCCAGCTCCTAGTGGTCAGGCTGTCTTGGGTAACCTGGATATTTCTATTCCCCTGGGCTTTGGTGCCCAGGTTACTGACCTAATTCTTGTGCTTCTGCATCCAGTTTTGGATGAATTCTCTTATATACTTGACCAAGTTTCTCCAACCATCAGGGTTCAACGCTCTGAAGACAACCTTATGTAATGCTTCTCTCCCTCAAGCTCCACTCTCTCTGTCCAGGGATTTTATCACCTGCCTAGACTTCCTACACTTAGTTTCCTGCTACATCCTCTCCCCTTCCTCTTTTCTGCCACCTTGCTGCTGTCCCCAGGTAGATGCTCTTCCCAGGTAGATGTCCTTACTCCGTTGTAGGAGCATGAACCGCGGAGTCACTTGGAGAGGCCAAGCCTTTATTCTAGCCATGAGGGCATCACCCAATAACTTATTGGTACAACTCTTCTCTTCAAGCCTGTATCCCATTATTTTGAATATCTTCAGTGACTGTACTTTGGATTGACGTTTTTTCAAATGGCCAGCCATTATTCAGGGTCATGCACAGTAATGAAGACTGTGATCAAACCCAATGCCATTACTTGTGTCACTAAAGTACTAAGATTGATTTTCCTTGGCAATTTGTAATCTGGGCTCCAAAAGAACTTCCACTAGGACTGTAAGCGTGAGGGCAGGGTCTCCTTTTGTTCTGCTCACCACTTGATGCTTAGCTTGGAAAACTAGAGGTGCTTTATAAATACATTGAGTGAAAGAGTAGGAGGACTTCCAAGAATGTCTGGAGTGGAGGCTGCATCATTCGAACAGGAAGATGACCTCTCAAGGTGACGGCCATGAGAGGACCCCACTGGCTTAGCGGAGAAATCCTGATGCGCATGGTTCCTCTCCTTTATTCCTTTATGCTCATGTGGAAATATACTGCTGACAAGTTGCAAGTCCAGAGAGTTAGGAACAATTAAATCAGGAATGTAAACCTTAGGATCATCTCCATGTTGAAGCCATGTGTGCACATGTTGTTCCCAAGTGAACCACGGCAGAGGCTGATGGTCAGTACCATGTGTCGAAGTCTTTCCATTATAAATCATTATTACCAGAAATTTTTAAAAAATGTTTTCAAGTACAGCTCAGTGCTTTAGATAGATTTGTTTTTCTCTTCATGTGGTAGACTCACATCTGGACATTAGTTAGATATATTTCATCTAAAAATAGCATTTATCCAATTTACTGTCACTTGAGAGAAATCTTTTTTTTTCTTTGAGGCAGCCTCCACTTCTTATTCTCTGCAGTCTTTCCTGGCTCACTGCCATTTAATATTAAAGAAAAAAAAAGGTATCAGGTCGTGTGTGTGAGTGTGTGGAAGTACAATGAAATAATTATTTTTATAGACTGCAAAAATATGACAACTGCATTTTCATTCTTTTCCTTCCTTTTTTCTTTAAAGCTGTCACTGATCTTTCTGGTTATGTTGGTAAGCCCTAAAGTCCGCATTGGTATGATCGCCATCAGACTTTCCTTAGTCATTATTTGGGGGCGATGGCACATGAACTTGGGGATTCTTATGTTTTCTTTCAGACTGTCTTCTTTTTACTCTCCTTGATTGTGTCCTCTCCTCACTCTGTGGTTTGGAGTTTTGAAAGAAAGGAGGAGAGAAATGAGAGTGGAGTCAAGAGTAAGAGATGAAGCAGTGGGGTTAAGGCTCGTGGAGCCCTCTGGAGCAGTCCGCACACATTTAAGCCAGAAACCGGAATTAAATCTGACTAAAGAAAAATCAGTATGCTGCTGCTTCATCCACAGGCACTGACATTAATAAGTCAGAGTTGGTTCTGGAAGGGACTGGTTGTAAGTAAGGGGGCACTTGCTAGTCAACCCCAATTTTATATTTGTCAAAGTCCTGGGTGGTTCTGGAAAGATTTATCTTTGGCTACAAGACTCAGACCTTTCTTGCTTTGTGATACTTGTCCTGTCTCCCTAAAGAGAACTCTGGCTTTTGCCCTTTTTCTCTGAAGGCACGTCCCTCTCCCCAACCCTCCACTTGCCAACTGGGATCATCATATTTAATATTATATTATACTATATATCATATCATATCATATCTTATCTTATCTTGTATTATATTATATTATTAGAGAGTGAGTGGGTGGAGAGGCAGAGGGAGAGAATCTCAAGCAGACTCCATGCTGAGCGGGGAGCCTGACACAGTGCTCGATCCCACAACCCTGAGATCATGACCGGAACTGAAATCATGAGTCAGACGCTTAACGGACTGAACCACTCAGGTGCCCCAACTGGGATCATTATTGTTATCATTGTGTTGGGGATGGGTTTTTTTTCTTTTTAGTCTTCCCACCTTCCAATCAGAGTTACTGGGTCTGACCTGTTATTGTTAAAATGTGTCCTCCCTTGTGTGTTAAAGTGGCTTCACGGGCCCTGAGTACAGCCTGTGCTTGGCATTCCTATCCATGCTGTGGGGAAGGATTTACCTGACGTCATCCACATCCTCTGTCCTTCTCATTTGTGACCTCCCATAGAGGTGTGTGAAATGTAAAATGGCGAGAGGTATTAGGGCTACAGCTTGACCTATTGAATTGAGCAACATTGGCTGAGCTGTATGGTCATTCAGTCCAGGCCCTTGGTCTCTTCAGTACCATGTTTAAGTAAGTGTGCTAAGAGCCGACATGTCTATCCAGATGAGTTGAAACACATCTGCTCAGAGTATTCTCTTCTGATCCATCAACAGGGGGCCTTCCAGTTCCTAAACATATTCTGTCTGTACGAACATTTGCAACATCAACCCTGAGAGTGGACCTGTTGAACCATTTTCATTTTGTGAAGTATTTTTATAGATTTTTCTTTGGATATGTCTTGGCATAAATGAAAGAACAGACTTAACATTTTAAGAGGAATTCTCATTTGACTGCAGTTATCTGCAACCTTCATTTCTCAACTATAAAAATTTAACAGATATGTGAATATCATAGGTAGAATGAAATTAATTTTTACCACCCACAATAGTTCATTAGTGAAATAGTGTATTTAATGGATCTGTGCTTGGTGTGCCTAAAATTATCTCACCATAACAAAAGGTCTTGAAAGACTAGGAAAAAGTATGATGACAGTTAAGTTGCCTATCTGAACAGCATTACTGTATGAAAGGAAAACAGTCTTAAAAATAGCTCATTGTAGAGTTGAAAGAGATGGAGAAATTCATAAAGGAAGCACAAAGGTGTTGCAAATGGAATGAAAATCTTTTTTAAAAAAAACCAACAGGGCACTTGTTCTTTGCTTGCAGAGTCCCCGATTTTCACAATCTTTCATGCTTCCATTTCACTTTTGTGGGGGTATGACTTGCTTCGGGTAGATGCCTAAGCAAGCTCTATTTCTCTGCTCGAAAAGGCAACCCTTCATTCTTCCCAAATGTACAGGAGAGCTATGTATTCTTGACGTTTGAAACCTACTAATTAAGAATTTGATGCTATCTATGAAAAAAGGCCAACAGGGAGACAGGAGGGAATATTTCACAGACTTTGCCCGGTCCTTTCACAGCGCCCCCTCTATAAATAACGTCAGTGGCTGAGGGGATTTTAGCAGCCTCTAGTGGAGACCCTCTTTTCCAAAGACCATGAAGCTGGGAGAGGGTCGGTGATTTGCTCCAGGGCAGTCAGGGAGTGGCCAAAGAGGAGAATGCAGCCTGGTGCCTTCCCTCTCTGTAGCTCCTGGACACCCATGCTCACTTGTCTACACGATAAAGGCTCTCAGGACTTCAGCACAAATACGTTTTTATAGTTATTTGTCTTTATATATAGGGCATTTTAATGGGCCACAGACATAGTGCATTGAATTGGAAGAAATAAAATTCCTTCAAAACGTCCTCTAATGCAGACTTCGCAGAGAGAACATTTCAATGCTGCATCCTTTGCACTCCATCCTGAGCCCAGGTGAGTGTGGTTTGAAGATGCTTTCCTATAGACACTGCTGTGAGCAGGTGGATAAGCGGCAGCCTTTGGTTTCTTAGGTCAGAGAATGGTGACCCTGCTCAGAATGAGGAGGTCTGGAATCCTCTTGGTCCCAGGAGGTCTTTTGTCTAAGTCTTCCTTCCCTCTGCTCCTCTTGACTCTCGAAGGCAAAAGCGAGGAATGAACCCCAAATTTCTTTCTCATGATCTGTTAACATTGTGCTAAAATGGCTGTTTTACTTTTCTGATTTTCCAGCTGCTTGTGTTTTTATTGTCTGGACTTAAGAAATTTTTTAAATGATAAATAGTCATCCCGTGAAAGGTCAAGAGAAAGGTGGGTGTGAAATCTGGATTCAGTGCGCATCCTGCTACGTCATTCCAATCGTTCAGTGCTTATCTCTGTGCTTGGCATTTGGTGTGTGGAGGGAGGGATAAAAAAACAACAACAAAAAACAAACAGACCAGAGGGTCCCCATACTCAATTCTTAGGCTGAAGGAAACAAAACGAACAACAAACAACTAGAAATTAGAGGTGGGTTATTGATAATACAGTAACCATACAGCTGTGTCTGGGGAACTTTGTAATGTGGGTACCATGTTGTCTCTTTTTTTCCTCATGAAGCAGCTCACCCAGATGTAGAGAAGGACTAACAGGGTTGGAACCAGGGTGAGGCAAGCGAATCACCTACCCTGGGTGTACAATTTAAGGGGGCTCCAAAAACTCAGTAATCAAGATTAATAATTTACAAATCCAAATTAAGGAATCCATGATGAACAAGGTATCAACATTTTAAATAAAGAGAAGACCAGTATTAATGATTTTTCTTCTGTCGCCTCAGGCTCTAATATGGCTCAGCATGGCATTTAAGTTAATATCCAGAGATAAAGCAGAATGAGTGTGTGTGTGTGTGTGTGTGTACGTGTGCGTGTCTGAGAGAGACAGACAGGCTCTCTCAAAGGACGGGCTGATGGAGACGTGTGAGTGAGTGAGAGACAGACAGATGAATCATAAAGCTGGAGGAAATCTTAATCCCAAAAGGTTAGTCCAGTCAATTTTACAGGTGAGGAAACAGAGAAATGATTTACCTCAAACCAATCACATATATCTTGAAAAATACCAAAGCCCAGGTCTCTTGACCCCAGTCCTGTCGATACTTGCCCAGGAGTGGCTTTCAAGGCAGGGGCGGGAAACTCCCCTCCCCCAAAAGGAGGCAAGCTCAATGCACTGGTTGAATCAGGGCATTTTAATGGGCCACAGACATAGCGCTAGAGCTTTTACTTTTTTTAAAATTAATTTATTTGAGAGAGAAAGAGTAAGAGAGAGAGAGCACAAGATGGGGGAGGGTCAGAGGGAGAAGCAGACTCCCCGCCGAGCAGGGAGCCCCACGCGGAACTCGATCCCGGGACTCCGGGATCATGACCCGAGCCGAAGGCAGTTGCTTAACCAACTGAGCCACCCAGGCGCCCGCTAGAGCTTTTAAAATAGAGGTTCAGAGCACATGTGTAGGCTGTTTGGACTCTCTACCTATAAGGGTTCCTGAAAAATAAAGCATGGCCTGGAGACCCAGCCACACCTCTTTTTATACTGGGGCAAGTATTTCCTTGCTTTGTACCCCTCTCTTGTTCTTTGGCTCTGGTCCCCGGTGACTCTCCGGTCTTGGCTTTTCCTCACATCACAGTGGTTTGAGCTGAGATTTGGATTTTGTGCTTTGGTTCTGATTCAGCTGGAGGAAGCCTTTTTCTCTGGAGTTTGACAAGAGGGTTTGGGCCAAAATACCAGCTACAGTAAGTGTCCCTTTGCCCTCTGGGAGTCTAGATTCCCTTGTGACCTTGAGGGAAGGAGTACAAGTGACAGAGGAAGGAAGGTCTGGGTGTTGCAGGTCCCTGGTCCAACTCTTAACAGTCCTATGTTTCTCAATCTACAAATAACTATCAACATCCGACGTTGACAAGACAAGAGTGTAGTCCAGGTATGCGGTGATGGTGAAAATCTCCGTTCCTCCTTGCTCCGTCCCCATCCGAATCTAGGGGGACAAAGCCTATCTTGTGTTCCGAACACAGCAAGAATTCTGAATAAGGCAAAGGACAGCTCTAGCCTGCAGTTCCAGATCCAGCTCTTTGTCCCCCACGGGTTTTGGCGACGCTGTAGGTCCCATGGATGCTGGAGAGCTGGTCTGAGAGGATCCGTTCTCATTAAGTTGATCGACTTGTATCAGGTTGCTCGGGACTCTGCTGGTTTTAGCCCTGAACCCAGGAAACTGGGACAACTGGCCAGGAGCCAGTAGTCGGTAGGCCACACAGTGATCTGTAGTTATCATGGAGGTGGAGCATTTGACTTTTTCTTAAGAATAGGAGGAAAGCCCCAGTGTGTGGAGTAAAGGGGCAGATGAACTCGCTTTTCAAGTTTGGGGAGAGGAGCTCTGGTAAAACCTGTCCTTCAGCCTCTGATAAGAATCAGATGCTTTTGGCCAGGGTCTGTGCTGAAGGCTGCCCTTCCAAAGCAGTAAGAGTCTACTGTCTCCTACTACCCCCACGGTGCTTAGGCCGCAGGCCAGGGGTGTCTGGTGAGGATCCTTGGGTAATAGGCAAGCGCTGATGCTAGCAGCAAGCAGACTAGAAAGTCCTAGGTGTCTGATTCCTTCCACCGTTAGAATCTGGGCAGAGGGAATGAAGGCGGGAACTCCTGTACCCACGCTCCAGGGACAGGGTTTCCAGGATCATCCTTTGTGGTTGGCTTTATAAGACACCGTGTCGTGTCCTCGGTACTCAGGCTCTCTCCAAGACGGGCTGATGGAGATGTGTGAGTGAGTCAACACACGCATGGTATGGAGCAGTCGCTCACTTGGATTTTGAGAGGCAGCGGTGGACAGGAAGGCGAGAGAGAGAGCATGGGGTTTGGCAAACCCTTCAGAGTGCTCTCTTCTGCTCTGGTGGGCACACACACACACTCCAGTGTGAGCAAAGCATGAAGAACTCTTAGGAGAGAAATCAGAAATGTGAAGTCCTGAATGAAGCCGGAAACGAGAGCCCTGAAAGTGAGTAGCAAAAGGGATCCAGTTACCCCGCAGCTCGGACAAATGTTCCCAGTGCTCGGGGTCTCCCTGAGAGAGCTGCCCTGCGCCAGTGGATTCAGGCTATCCTACAGGCCCCTCTGAGCCTCCAGTCATAACTCCATCATACTGGAATGACCAAATGCTGTAGAGGTTCCAGAGAGACCATGTGCAATGGAAAATCTGCCAAGACTGGTTATGGAATGAGTAGGATGAAGAGGGGTAGGCTTTAGACAGAGACTTGGGGGGGAAGTATGAGGGATCGAGGGGTGGTCAAAGGCTCCAGTCACAGAGCTGGGGGGTGGTGTGTGTTAAAGAAGAGCCTGCATGGAAGTTGATAATGATCTTTATTGTCTTATCGTTACTGGTATATACCTCTAATCATGTCTAATTCTCCTTCCACATAGCCTGTCCACTTTCAAATTATAAGATCCCTAAAGACAGGGCTATGCCTTGCTCATCTCTGTACCCGTATCAATGTTTCCCACAGTGCCTTTAACATCATAGATAGCCAGAAAGCATTTCTGATAAAAATGGAAGCGGAATTTAAGCACAGATTTATTGAAGTTTCGGGACATATATTTTGGGACAGAGAATGGCCACCATCTATGTGGAAATAAACCTAGTGAAGCAAACTGAAGTCCATGTCAGTTGCAGCAAACCTCAAACGACAAGTATGGATCATTTCTAGCATACATGAAAACCGAGTTATTCAAGCTTTAAAACTAAAGTATAAAAAAGTACATGGGGGCACCTGGCTGGTTCAGTTGGAAGAGCACGTGACGCTTGATCTCAGGGTCATGAGTTCAAGCCCCACTGTTGGGTGTAGAGATTACTTAAAAACTTAAAAAAAAAAAAAAAAAGTACATGGACTTCATCAAAATCGGGACAGCCCGTCTTCAGCACCAGTGGGCGGCTGACTGCTGGCGGAAGCCTGTGTTGAAAACGTTCCCTCACCTCTCGGTTTATGCAATCTTTTTCTCTTCGGTTCCTGTACTTCTTTCCCTACCTTCGTTTCCTTGTTGCCTTCCTACCTTCAAGAGACGAACTGCCGGGCAGGCCCACTCCCTTGTAAGGGGCACCTGCCTGCCCTTCGTCTGCCACCTCACCCTCCTGCAAAAACCACTGCTTGCTCCCACTCTTCCTGAGGCCTGATCAGTCAGCTCTCCTTGGGGTCCGTGAGCTCTTACACCCATCGCCCTCTTACGGGAGCCTAAGTAGATTTCTGTTCTTGCAACCAAGACTGCCGCAAGCCCCTTCCTCCCTTGTAGGCAGACTTCCAGTCACACCGTGCAGAACTGCACAGCCCCTGTGGGGTCACCCAGGACGTAGAAGGGAGGATACCACCCAACCTGGATGCTAGGAAGGGTCAGAGTATTTGGAAAGGGGTAGACCATTGAATTTTCTTTTCACTGAAATGTTTTAGATCTTGGGGACAAAGCTCTTGGGTTACATTTAAGCACCTTGTTAAGATCATCAAATGAATCTTGTGCAAAACAAGGAGGATTCACGTTGCTGTTGCCACTAAGCCCCGTCTATGTGGCAGGCTTAGCTGCATAGAGGTGGTCAGGGACTTCGGTTATTTATTTATTTATTTTTAAGAATGACAAATGTTTAAAATTGGGAAATAAAGTGGACTTTATCTCTGTAAAAGGAACGGCTGTAGAACAGCAAAACCTTTTTTGATCTCCAGAAGGGAATTGTGGCAAGAGAATAGAAGCTTTATAGGGAATTACTGGTATTATCAAAGGCTTTTCAAAATAGACTTGAAATGAATAGTTGTGTGCTGGTTTTATTACTGCTTTGCGAGTTTACATTTTGTTTTTGTATGGTATTCCCCTCCCCGCCCCATGAGATGGTTGCTAGGGCATGAGAGCAAATAACCTTTATTGTGTTAAATTTGGGACTGAATACAATTATCTTATAATTTGGGTTCATAGTGCCATTTTTGACAAGTTATGAGCTTTTTGAGGAAAATTGAGCCCACATGCCGTAAGCGGCTTCCTGTTCAGTTGCCCTCCGAGTTATGGTGTCTCTGCTCTCCCCTCCCCAGCTCCTCGGCACTGGGGCAGCCTCAGGACCAGATGCTGCTGGAGTCAAACCAGATGAGCCGGTGCGGGCCCCGCCAAGCTCCAGCACTGTGGCTTCTCAAAAGACCCTTGTCCCCAGTCAGCATGTTTTTCTGGATGACTCCACAGACATGAGTCTCAAGGGTGCTGCACTCGGTTACCACTTCAAGCATGCTGCATTTTTCCGGAGGAAAGTCGTAAGTAAACAAATCTTGCAAATCAAGGCAATGTTCCTAGGAGCCTCCAGGACCATTTGAGAGAGGCTTCGTCTCTATTTCTCTCTGGTCTGTAGTTGGCAGCACGTCTGACCATAGCATTTCTGTAAAGGTAGGTAATGAGCCGTAAAGAAACTCTTCCGTGCACCGTGGGAAGCACACACTTACAGAAATCCTTCTTCTGAAAAAAACAATCATTTTTCTCTGTTCCTTCCTATGGCCCTAGCAGAAGTTGGGGTTCCCCTAGCAGCAGGCCTTGAGCTAAGGGTTTACATGCAAATGGCTTACTAGGGAGGTAATGCCAGGAAACACAGGCAGGGGGGTGGGAAGTAATACAGGGAAGGGAAGTCCATGCAAGCAAGGACATGGAGGGCACCGTGGCGGGCACGTGGTGCTCAATCCTGCTGGGAACCTCTGGGAGGCAGTGGAGAAGGCACACCTCGGCTTTATACTGCCTGAAGGTGCGGGAGCCCAGGCTTTTTATCCATGGGCTCCCATGGTCATTAGGTGATGGCTGCATTCAGGGAAAGAGGTGTTAATTTCCCAGCCCTTCTACCTTCTACAGGGGCAGGGGCTCCTGAAATCCAAGAAAACTCTTGGATAATAACTGCTGGCAGTTGGAAGCCAAGCCAAATGTAAATGGTTGAAATGTAAACAGCTCTGGGCAGGACACCAACGCATCTGCTATGCTTAGTGTCTCAGAGCACATGTGAGGAGGTGGGGGCTCTCCGAGGCCCCTGAGCGTCCCTAAAATGACTATTTCTTACTGGTGTGTCTTCTACATGAATTATCTGCCAATCAAAAAAGATTTTTGGGGTGCCGGCTGGCTCAGTTGGTAGAGCATGGGACTGTCGATGTTGGGGTCGTGAGTTCAAGCCCCATGATAGGTGTAGAGGTTTTGTTTGTTTTGTTTTTAAGGTTTTTAGAGATTCATTATTAGGAAAGTAAAGTATACCCCTCAAAATATATTCTTTATGAAGAAATACTAAGAAATGTAACCAGCGGCCACAACCAATGGATTAATCTCAACCCTTTTCAAAATGCTCCCATCCATCATTTTCAGTGGGTGGAAGATACAGAAGCGAATATATATACAGCCTTTATTCTCAAGATGATCTTTGATCCACCCTCAGTGGATTTCCAGGAATAGCATATGCTTACCCCTTAGATGCTTTTCAAAAGTGCTCACCTATCCCTGGGTACCTTGTGGACCCTGGTGTGGGAGGCAGACCAGCTCTAACTTGCCCAGAAGAGCAGGGGCCAAACAGAGGTATGTGATATTGTCCTTTATTTAGGTACCAGCTCCGAACAACAACTGAAAAGTGTGATTAAACCCAGGCATCCTAATTCCCATGACATTCTCTTGGCAACCCTGGAACCTCTGTTTATCCCTAATGTCAGTCTGGCAGGTACCCCAGTTGGCGTCTTGCTGTTTGGAGAGTTGATGAGTCTAAGTTCCTCACATAGCATGAGAGAGAGAATTTGGTGAGGAGGAGAATTAAGCTTCTGGAGTCAGTACTGCACACAGATGCCACAAATGAGTGGAGCTGGGCTTCCCTGGAGAAGCATATTGATGGATTGGCATCTTGGCCAAACAGAATTCAGAACACTTCTCTGTCAAGTCTGCCTAAGTGGCAGCCTGGATCTGTATCAGATCCATTGACCATTTCCACTTGGACTCCTAATTCCAGTCCCTGGTATGTAATTTGTGAGATTTCAGAGCTAGGAAAGACTTTAAAGATCATTTAGCCAACCTGTCTGTTTAACTGATAAGGATACTGCATTCCAGTGTGGTTAAGTAATTTGCCCAAAATTAAACAGCTAGTGAAGAGCTGGCCCGAAGGGGAAGAGCCCGTCTTCTCCCTCTTTGCTGTGAAGCTAATAAGGCAGAATTTCTCAGTAGATTCAGTAGAAGTAAATGCTTGGTTCCACAAATTATCTTGAGTTTTCCTCAAGACCGTACAAGGCAGAGTGCAAGGTTTGAAGAACGAGACATGGTGTCCTCATGGCTTTTAGTAATGCACGTGTAGAGAAATAACTATACAGTGTAGGAGAGGAGTTTTATTTTGTGGGTCCCTATGATAAAATGAGGTACTCACCTTGCACCTCATGTGTGATGAAGCTACTGTTACTGGCAAGGAATGCAGCCTCCCAAATCTGTGCTGGGACATGGGGCTCCAGGGGCCTGGGATCAAGAGACAGGAGAGGAGATGCATGTATAGTTACGGGACTAGACTCTCTACCCCTCAGCCCCCCTTGACCAAGATGACTGAGGCCTAGGTCAGCTGCCTGGCAAGAGGATGCCCTGCCACCACCCACCTGCAGCTACTTCCTGCCTGTGCAGCCTTGGGCAGGTACTTGATCCTAAAATCAAATTTTCCCATTTCTAGAATCCTGTAAATAGCTTCTACAGTGGTGGCTGGCATGAAGACTAAGGGAGGTAATGCATGTCAAATTCCTAGCCCTCGATAACTATTATTGTCCATGTTCTTTTCCCCAGTTGCTACCTCTGCCCCACAATACCTCCCCGCTTCTCTACCTCTTCTGTATGGCTTCCCACCCTTCCCTCCTCCCCCTGCTCTCCTGCACTGTCTGCTCAAGCTCTTGGCTTCTGAACTCTTTCCCTCCTCTTCCTACTCCCCGCTCCCTGGTCTTTATTCCCTCTTACTCTTCCAGTTCATTCTCCATCCTGCTTTCTTAGAAATTTTGTCCTTGATTTCACTTCCCTTCTCCCACCCCTTCTCTGTCCCCATTCACTAGGTTCTCTTGCCCTTCTCGGCTATTCTCCTCCTATTTGCCTCTCGTCTACTCCCTTTAGCGACCCTTAGCTGCCCCTTTCTAGACACCCTTGCTCTGCCCTCACCCATGTTCCAGGCCTAATTAGGAGCCCGATTTCCACCCCTAGTCTCTCCTGCTCACAGTTTGGATCCAGGAAGCACACTTGATTATTGTGGTAGGCAGCCTCTGCGATGGCCCCCAATGGTCCCCACCTCCTTGGATCCATGCTGTCATGGAACCCCCTCCCTTTCAGTATGGGCTGGACCTAGTAACTGGCTTCTCATGAATAGGATACAAAGGATGGGCTAACACTTCCGAGCTTAGGTTAAAAAAGACTGCTGCTTCCATCTTCGGTGCTCTTCGGCTCTGAGGAAGCCAGCTGCTCTGCTGTAAATTGCCCTTATTGAGAGGCACACGTACCAAGGAACTGAAGTCTCCAGCCAGTGAGGACCAGTGAGGTCTACTGACAACCATGTGCGTGGTCCACCCCATTCGAGCCTCAAGATAACTGCAGCCCATCTGCCATCTTGATGAAGTCTGTGAAGGATCCCCGAAATCTGAGGCACCCAGCTAAGAGGTTCCGGATTCCAACCTACAGAAACTGTAAGACAATAACTGTTGTTTTAAGCTGCTAAATTTTAGGGTAACTTGTTATGCAGCAATATGAAAAATGCACAGTTGTCGTTCATAGATCACCCTTCAGCAAGGTTTGTCTTCTATGACCTTGAGCAAATCACTGCTGTTCTTTGGGTCTGTCTCCTCCTCTAAGAGACTTGGGGGTTAGCGTCCAGTGTCCCAAGCCTCTCATCCAAGAGGAGGTGATCAATGATGTTACAACAAACAGGCCTATGTGTTCTACTGTCGAGCACAGGAAGCCCAGTTAACCTGCACATCTTTGTATTTCAAGCTCCACATCTTTATACGTGCCTCACATTTTGCACTCCTATTATCTGAAGTCTGTTTCTAATTTCTGACAGAATTGCAGTGGCCTATTGTGTGCTACGCTCTGCATGACATGCCAATTTCATTTTGGAGTCATGGCTATTGTCTTTTTCCCTGCTCATCTCTCTTGTTTTGCAAAATTCCAATAGAACGTGTGAACATAGAGAGTTGCCCTTGTGCCTGATCTTGGCGCTGTGTGGCCCCCAAACAGGGGTGGATGATAGACAGACAGACAGCCTGCCACCCGAGGCATCTTTTCTTGCTTAAAAATTTGCTTTCCAGATTGCAGACTCCCTTCCAACTTGAGCAAAGACTGGAACATACTAAATAAAAGCAGAGCTGAAATTGGACAGAATGTCTCAACCACTTAGATTCAGACCTCGCTTTCAGGGGGAAAGCGTGGGGAAGAGGGAGTGGCTCGGACGGACGTGCCTGCACGGAGAACACAGGGGAAGAAGGTTTCCATACCTTTCTCCTACCAGTGGAGCCTTAAGCAGGGGCAACACTTTTTCTGAGGCAGGGCCTGTAACCCAGGACCCATCACTTAGGTATGGTGTCCATGACAACCAGGCAAGGGTATGGGATCCCTTCTCACTGGGGAATTCCTTTTATGGCTCATTTCCGAAACCAGCATGGCCAGTACAGGAGTCTGCAGTTTCCCAGTTGCTTAGCAACCAGCTCCAATGCTCTAGTCACTAGGAAAAGCAGACAGGTTTTTTTTGTGTGTGTTTGTCGTCAGAATCCTATGTTACATTCTCTCTACTTTGTCTCTTTAGAATAAAATAATTAGTGTGTGATAAGGATGCAGGAAAAGGGCAACCGCTCCCCGTTGTTAATGGCTCGACTGCTCCTGGAGGGTTGTTGCAGGCAGGGCGAGGGAGGAAAATGTTAGCATGCTTTCGGCTGGTAATTAAGCAGCGCGAGCCATCTGCACATTGAAAGCTCTACATTTTTCACGTCTCGTGGGGGCATCAAGTAAGTACAGGGCCAGCAATCTGCGCTGCATGCCCTCCCCCAAACCGGAGAAGCCCAGCCCCACCCACAGGTGTCACTGGGCCACCTCTCCTGGGCTTACACTGTGGGGAGGGTGGTTGGGTTTTTGGCAGAAAGGTAAGGATACCATCTAGCTCCCTTGACTTAGGGTAGTTTGCAGCTAGGGGTGATCCCAGGCAACATTTGGTAAGGTTTGTGGTTGTCGCAACTGCTGAGGGAAGGGGGAGGTTACTGCTAGGTAGTGGATGATACTGCGGGCTGGTGGTCTAGGGACCAGGGATGTTGCTCCACATCCTCCACGTACAGGACAGCCCCCAACAACAAAGAAGTATCCTGCCCACATATCAATATACTGAGGTTGAAAAACCCTGAGAGCAATCAGAATATCCATCTGTCTTGTTAAAACCAGCACTATAGCTGGTTTTTAACTATAGGAAAAACGTTGACAAGGTAAAGGGTGGGACTGATCACAATCTGTTCGACAATTCCAGCCTGAATTTCTGTATGGCCCAGAACTCCACCCCTACCAGCAGTGGACTTAGCAAAGGTGTAGAACAGAGAGTCCTCGGTGGTTCATGGTAATGGAGGTGAGCTCGGAGGTTATAAGAGAACAGAGATGGAATGGTCGCTCCTTCCAGGGAGGCAACTTTGGCACCAGATTTAGTTTCACAGACTGGGTCTATTGCCTATGCATGGGCTCCCAGGCATGTTACATAATCTGAGACCCAGTCTCCTCCACGCCAAATGGAAATTCAAATGGGTGTTGTGAGAATGACCTGTCAGAACACTCAAAATGCCTGACCCCTATGAGGCCCTCCCGTTCCCCTTCTTGTCTTGGCCCCAGGACACTAACTAACTGTCCCCCTCTCTCCAGCGGGGCACCTTGAACCGTAAAGGTATAGGAACAAATGTGCTAGTCCTAGAATGACTGAGGTCATTTTTCTCCAGCAGGGAGCAAAGG